>NC_067417.1:36966920-37573034 GCF_009764475.1 Pristis pectinata | reverse complement strand
CTACAGGCAAAAACCTTGGGAGGTGAAATGAAATACTTTCTCCCAAGAGTGGTGGAATTTGGAATTCCCTGTCCAATTGAGTGGTGCAGAAAGAAACCCTTTACACATTTCCAAAATGTGCCCAGATGGACACTTGATGTCGCAAAGTCTACAGGACTGGTAGCCTTAAGTTGAGGCGTGGGACTAGTCTGAACAGCATTTTTTTTGGCTGAGATGGTCACAATATTTAGAACAGTTTTTTAAACTTATATGATTTATAATTACTCTTCTGTCAATAATCCACTTGTCAACCTCTATAAACCACCTTATCCAGACTCTAATATCTGTATCCTATCCCATACCAAGCCCCAACTTTCTATCAACCCTGTTCTTGCTATCAGAATCAGATTTATTATCACTGACCTATATGATGTGAAATTTGTTGTTTTGTAGCAGCAGTACAGTGCAAAGACATAAAATTAATATAAATTACAAAAATAAATAAATAGTGCAACAAAAAAAAGGAACAATGAGGTAGTGTTCGTGGACTGTTCAGAAATCTGATGGTGGAGGGGAAGAAACTGTTCCTGAATCGTTGAGTGTGGGTCTTCAGGCTCCTGTAGTGTGACAGGGACGAATGTAAACCTGGATAAACGAGTTAAGTTGGACTGAAGCAATCCCTCATCTAAAGCTATCTTGTGGTGAAGTAGTTACAATAAGTTCCTAGGCATATGGCTTATTTTGAGAATTTGAGAGAATTCTGTGTCTCAGGTTTTATTGCTAAATTGTACTGTATGGTTTGCACAAAGGCAAAGTCAAAGACAAAGCAAAGGGCTGTACTTTGCAGCAGCACAAAATGTGCACGGCAGTCTTTAGACTGTCCTTGGCTGGTCAAATGGATACAACTTTTTAATATAAGAAAATGAAAATATTAGCAAAAGACATAGCCACTTTAACCAACTTCAGCTGGAATCGGAGGAACCTAGCTTTCTTTACCTCTGAGGGATCTATTAATAAATTATGTGCTTTCCTGCTGCTTCTTATGCAGTCCTAGAGGCTTATTCATTTTGCATTCAGTGAAATGAAAGCCAATTTTGATCTTACTCATTTTTCTTAATGGGCTTATAATTTATATCACATGTATCAACAGATGATAGTTCAAACAGTTCTGTTGAATGAGAATTTACATTGTAAACACCACAGAACATAGACCTTTGGGTGATTACTGTCCAAATTCAGTGGCAGCTTCTCAGATGACTTTGTTGCTATGCATCACATGACTGGCTTTTATTGCATTGAATTACCTGATAATGTGGACCGGCACAAAATTTTAATGAAGTTGAAGACTCAACCAAGTGCAGAAGAGATAAATAGCCGAGATTTCCAGGCTAATATATGCTGTTTGATACAAAATGTAACAGTAACCTGAGTAGTAATATGCATTTTAAAAAAAGGTGAATTATTATTCTGAAATGAAGATGAGTCAATAGGAAAGGATTGCAATGATCTCGGCAATGAACTAGTTCTGTAGTGACCTTGGCTTTATGTGGTGCTCCAGCTACCTAAAATTATAAGGACCTGCGATTTCCTCCTGAAACAGCGTGTCTTCCATTTCCTGCCTACCTGATGGCAACAAAGGAGAAGCAGGTAACCAACTGGGAGTTGGAAAACTGGAGGAATTGGTAAAGGTGGGGAAATGGGAGGAGGAGGGAGATCAGGTAGCAGCAGGAAAAATTGTTGATAGGAATGAGGAAGACTGGGAAAAGTTCAGGGGAAATGAAAATGTACGAGAAAATACAGTTTAAAAGGTGAAATTGGGGAAAAATAAGAAAGCAAGGAATAAGTACAAAGGAAGGTGATCAGGGAACAGGAATACACAAGAATTCTTAAAATAATACTGTAATCACTCCTTGTTGTAACAGCCACACAAAGTATATACTTAGTATGTTTCGGTATTATTAACATATCAATATCTGTGGAGGAAGATGGGTGGCAGTTAAAGATGATAGGCTGCCTGATCCATTGAGTTCCTCCGGCAGCTCATTTTTTGCTCCAGGTTCCAATATCTACAGACTTGTGTCTCCATGGTATTTTCATTTCCCGATTTTCAGCAATTGAAAAAATGGTTAAAGTTATTGTTGCTGATTAGAAAATACATTGATGTCTACAGGCTGCAACATGCCGGACAGGTTGGCTATTTCCTGACTTCTGTTGTGGTATAAAGATGGGAAGATGCTGTTATGTTGATGCATAATTTCCAAGAATGTTGAAAATATTCTGACAAGTGTTTATTGTCCAGTGAAGTTATCCGTCTAATTCTTTCCTCTCTTCATTGATAGCTGCCTTTTGAATCCAACAATGGATAGTTAGATTGAATTACTTTTTCCTCGGTGTTCTTGAGTGAAATGCCTATAAGCCATTTTAACCTACATTACAATCAAAGCCTAAAGTTTCTGCTTGGAAACCTGCCATGTTTTTAGCACACCTAAAGCGAAAGGCAAATAATGGCTAAAAAGTAAAAGGTCAATGCATATCTTGTGCCCAGTGATCTCCTGCCTTTACATAGTTGAGATGGTTTTAAGACTGTGTTACTGGTATCAGGTGCTCTAATTGTTTATATTAGTCGGAACAAAAGGTATCAAATTGCATTGCTTTTGTGATGAATACATAAGTCATTAAATTTGGAAACATGTGTCCAATATAAAGAGGCACCATTGATCTAAAATCAAGTAGGTTGCAGTAATTGTATTAATAATTGAACTTGGCACATTTATTGTCAGTGACTTTGTTTGGATTCTGCTACACTTTATTGTAAGAGTTAGCTTAAACAAATAGTAAAACGTTTCAAATATATAGTTATTCTAAAATGTTTCTGATGTGTCTTCGTATTTTAATATCATTTAAAATCAAAAGTAGGAACTGCTGGAAACAATCAGAGTTTGTTCAATGTTCCTTGAAACCTCAGAGGGGTAATAATAAAACATAAAATGTGTTATCAAGCTGAGAAGTGAGATACCTCAGGAAACTTGGTTGCCATGTAAAATTAATGAGTGAAAAACTACCAAAGAATGGAATCAGAGTGGGAGAGAACAAGTGCAACCAGAGGACCTGCAGTTAGCAGGACAGAACAAGAGGAAAAGAGACCCTAATCATTTGAGGTGTGAGTCTCTGAGGTTTCAAGGAACGGATTATGAATCTATTTTTGTTAAGTTGCTTCTTTGTGCTGATGCAGCCTGCTGAATGAATCTGTTGTGTTTATGAGTGAAAGACCTATACCATCAGTTCTGACAAAGTTTCTTGGAACTTTTTCCACAACTGCTGCCTGACCTGCTGATTGTTTCCAGTAGTTCCTAATTTTATTTCAGATTTTCAGCATCTGTGTTTCTTTTAAATTTTCAAACCTGTACCTATTGTGGTTTGGTATAGTCATGAACAAGTCTCTTGAGTTGGATTAAATTGGGAATCTTGAAAGTAAGAAAGCCTGCAGTTGGCAAGTCTTACAACACACTGGTAGCCTACCTATCACTAACCTGCAGAGTGCTGATTCATTATAGCACTTTTAGTCCTCCAGTCGTAACACTCACAGATACTTATCCACATGTACTCTGTGCGCAGCTGTGCTGCGACTTGACATGAACCATTGCCCTCTCTGCTGTTGTGTGCTGCTGTGTTGGGAATCTGGCACAAAGCACTGGCCTCTTCTGGTGCTCCCCCAGCAACGAATCATCCCATGGCTCAGTGAGGAGAGGATGCCTACGAGAGCTGGTGTTGGATGGGCTGGGGCACAAGTGCAGCCACTAATGCTGAGATGTGGGGTTCAGGGCTGCATCTTGGCCAGCATGGTGTGTGCGGGTCATGCTGAGGACTAGTGGTACCTGCTATATGTGCTGACAGAGTGCCTGGATCTTGCAGTGTCCCTCGTCATCTCCTGTTACATGTGATGAATGCTCTGTCCACCCCTTTTGTTGTTTGGCTGCACAGCCCCACCCAGCCCAGAAGTTTCTCTGTGGTAACAAAGGCAGTAACCAGTGCTCAGCAAAAGGGTGGGGTGGGGATTACACCAGGTCGCCGTGCTGTCAGTAATATCTCTCAATATATAATGCTATATTGACAGCCTTTAGGACATCCTGTGCTCTGAGCAAGTTACCAGTGTATAGTTATAGAAAAGCGAAAATCAAAACTGGTGTCTGGTGATTAACATTTTGGAAACTTACCAAAAATATTGATTCTGTTTAAATTGGTCTTCTTGCAGCTGTAATGTTTACAGCAGAAATTGATCTCACACCATATGGGAAATGAGTGACACAAGCTTTGAAATTGCTCTTTGAGCATGGTGAAAAAGCATTTGGTTTAGAGGTAGAGCAAGCAGGCAGTCCTCTGCTGCTCGTGTTGACCTAATGTAGAAATCCTATGATTTGCATCAACACCTTTCCCAACAGTGGCTTGTGGATACAAGGTGTTACACTAGGGAGACAATATTCCACCTCTTGAGCTGTCACATCTGCTTTAATGACAGCGACTACAAGAGATATGAAAAACCCCATATTGTAGGGAAAATCTCACACACTCATTGTTTTATACTATATTGCAGCATAAACTAAGAGAGGAATATGAAGCTAGCAGCTGCGGTTGGACCCCAGACATGAATATATTTTTGATGTGGTGTCAACCTGTGTCCCTCTGGAGAGGTCTGACATTGAAGATGCTATACTGGAAGGATCGCAAGTGAGTGCAGCTCTTTCTCTCTTCACAAATCCTGTTTAGATAGACTTAGGTCACACAGTTATGTGATGTGGGAGTGCAGAATAGAAGGCATTTGCTAGAAACACTACATTAAGATAGAAAAACTAATGAAAGCTAACTTGTAACTGGCAGGCCATGATGTACAAGTTGGTCAGCAAGTAGAACAGAGCCACAAGTGGCCCAAATCCACAATTTGACACTCGTAACATTAGCTTCAACACTTTTTTAGACCAATCTGAGCTGTTAAATTATGAGCAAGTGAATTTGGAAAATATTGACAATGGACCATTAGATGAAAATTGTTTAGCTCAGATTTAACTTTATTCCAAAATCAAGGTCAGAATGTGCCCTGTCTTTTAACTTACATATATGAAATTCTTGCAGCACTTTTACTAAATATATTGTAAAATATACTTTAATTGCAAAAATAATGATAAAAATAAATATTCTTTTTCAGCTGGAACAGATTGATAATTTTTTCATTGTTGATGGCAGACAAAGCCTTCTGTTCTTCTACCAAGAAGTGGATCATCCAGAACCAGGTTGTACTTTACTTAATGTGCAAATGCTTGCTGTGTTTAATTCAAAATTGTAGTTACAGGTTAATGAAATAACTGAATAACAATGGTATTGATGGTAATTATTATTTTACAAGCTGATCAAACATTATTCCCAGTTCCTAATTTCTTATTCTTAATGCATTTTTAAAAATAGTTAATATTATGGAGAAGTAGAAGCAAGTCATGTGGCCTGACCAACCCGATTCAGAATTTGCCTTCCATATGTACAGGCTAATCCTACCTGTTTCTGTACTCCCCTTATCCCATATGTCACCTATCCAGTTGCACCTTGAATCATTAACTCTGGAAGAGGATTCTGAAACCTCATGTCATTTTAAATGAAAAAATATTTTGGCTTTCCACTCTATATGTTGTATATTTAATCTAATTTAATCTATGGTCTCCTGAGCTACTCAAATCTATCTGTTTATGTGTATCCTTTCATGATATTAAATATTTCTATCACCTTACCCATTGACCTACATTGTTCAAATGAAATAGCTTTAATTTTTCACATAATTGTGTCTCCTCACACCAGGTAGCATCAACGTGCATTTTTATAATGCCTTTAATAATGTAAAGAGTTCCAATTGCTATTATCAAACAAAATTTGACACCAAACCACACAAGCTTACGTCAGGACAGATGGCCAAAAAGCCTGTTCAAGGAGAGAGGTTTTAAGAAGCATCAAAAATGAAGAGAGAGTGGGGGGGCATCAGGGATGCAATTCAACATCAGAGCATCTTGGCAGTGAAAGGATGACTGCCATTGGTAGAGTAGTTGAACTTGGGGATAATCAAAAGGCTAGAATTAGAGTCATAGACCTGTACAGCACGGAAACGGGCTCTTCAGCCCAACTTGTCCATGCCGACCGAGGTGCCTACCTGAGCTAGTCCTGCCTGTGTTTGGCCCATACACCCTTTCCTATCCGTGTACCTGTCTAAATGTCTTTTAAATGTTGTAATTGTACCCACCTCTACCACTTCCTCTGGCAGCTCGTTCCATATACCCTCGTCTGCTTTAAATCTTTCGCCCCTGACCTTAAACCTATGGTCTCGAGTTTTAGACTCCCCTACCCTGGGAAAAAGACAGTGACCATTCACTTTATCTATGCCTCTCATGATTTCATAAATCTCTATAAGGGCAGCCCTCAGCTGCCTATACTCCAGAGAAAACAGTCCCAGTCTATCCTGTCTCTCCTTATAACTCAAGTCATCCAGTCCTGGCAACATCCTTGTGAATTTTTTCTGCATCCTTTCCAGCTTAATGACATCCTTACTATATCTAGGCGACCAGAACTGCACACAATTCTCTAAGTGTGGTCTCAGCAATGTCTTGTACAAGCTGTAACGTAATGCTCCAACTTTTGTACTCAGTGCCCTCGCTGATGAAGGCAAACGTGCCAAGTACTTCCTTCACCACCCGGTCTACCTGTGTCACCGCTTTCAAGAAACTATGTACTTGTACCCCAAGGTCTTTCTGTTTTACAACACTCTCCAGGGCTCTGCTATTTACTGTAAATCCTGCCCTGGTTTAACTTCCCAAAATACAATACTTTGCATTTGTCGGAGTTAAATTCCATCAGCCATTCCTTGTCCCACTTTCCGAGTTGGTCTAGATCCTGTTGTAATCTTAGATGACCTTCTTCACTGTCCACTGTACCACTAATTTTGGTGTCATCTGCAAACCTACTTACTGTACCACCTACATTCTCATCCAGTTGGAGGGGAACAGGTATTCCAGAGAGGTTGGAGGAGGTTACAGAGATGGGAAGAATTTAAGCCATGGAAGGAGAGAGGGTTGAGAGGACTGCTTTGAAACCAATGATGAAAATTTTAAAATGTACGTATTGCTTAAGATGGGATGTTGCCCAGGAGTTTGTTGGGATATTTCAGTTTGGAGCATGTTACTGAACCTATTTTACTCTCTCTGTGACCTCAGCATTCTTCCTATAGTATACAGCCCAGTACTGCACCCTGAATAATCCAGCAATCCTTGCTCAGTAAAGAACCACCAGGGAAAATGCAGAAACAAATCTCTGTTTCTTTCATTTATTTGAAATGGACAGTTTTGCCTTTTTAGCATTAAAAGCTGAGAAATGACTGACCAGTCTGTGGATTGGCTGGATTGCATTTACAAACTGTGTACAACTAAGAGTGGACTTATCACAGCATTCTTCTCATTTTCTCATGAACAATCACTTACTACTGCTCTCAGTCTGTACCTGTGCCAGTTGCACATCACATTCTTTTAATACTGTGGAGTTTAATTGATCTAACAAGCCTATTATGTAGTAGTTTATAAAATGCTTTTTGGAAATTCATATACCCAATATCAATCACACGACCATCATTAACTTCCTCCATTACTGAAGAATTCATTCATCTTAGTTAAACATCATTTGGTTTTAATTAATCCATGCTGGTTTTCACTTATTAATATTTTTTCTAAGTGCCAATTAATTTGGTCCCCAATTATTCTTCCAAAATATCCACACCACCATGGTTGTGTGACTGTTCTGTAGTCACCAGGTTTATCGCTCTCCCTTATTCTGAACATGGATTTAACATTTGCTGTCTTCCAGTTCTCTGGCATCCCTCCCATTTCAAAGAAACATTGAAAGGTTGCAGCCAGAGCCTCTGAAATTATCGCACTTGCTTCCCTCATCAACCTCGATCACCCCAATCAGAATTAGTAACTTTTCTAGTTTAAGCAATGCCGACCTTCTAAATATACTTCTTTTTACCTTCAATTTTTTTTTCTTTTTACCTTCTACTTCCCATATCATTGGCAGTATTCATTACTTCAGTGAAGATGGATGCAAATTACTCATTTAGTATGACATTGATGTCCCCTACCATGCAAGAAGTTCTGCTCTTTGATCCCAAATCAAACACTATTCTTTGAGTATTCTTTCTCTACTTGGATGTTTATGAAAGGCTTTCAGATTCCCTTTCAAGCTATCTGCTAATCTATTCTCATATACTGCCATCAACCATTTTATTTCCTTTTTGACTTTTCCTCTCTACTTCAAGTATTCAACCAGTTTTTAATTGATTTATGAACCCAATGTTTTCATAAGTCCCTGTGCCTCTGTAGGTATTTTCCAAATCCATATCTCGGATGATTCCACATTCCTTTTACCTGACGACTTATGGAACTTTAAGTTCAATATAGATAAGGATCTGATGAATATTTTGTGTCATGAGGATAAGTTGAAAGAGTTGGAGAAAGTAAAAAAAAAACTGCATGTACAGGAAATCTGAAATATAAACAAGAAATACTAGAAATAGCATTCAGGCAGCATTGGAGGGAGAATTAGAGTCAATGTTTCAAGTCATTATTCATATATCAGAACTAGGAAAGGTTGGAAATGAAACAAATATTTACAGAGAAGAGGACAAAACAGAATGTCTTTGGGTGGAAACCGTTGAATGACAAAATTGGTGGTACCAGCTGAAGGAGGGTGGAAAAGATGTATCTGGACCCAATGCTACTTTCAAATGATGCAGAGATTTACTTCTTTCAAGTGACTGCATTTACTTCTCCCAAGGAAATGCATTTGGTGTGGTGGCTCCTAAATTGAGCAAACCAAGTGCAGATTGGATGACTATTTTCTGGAACACCTCTGTTCAGTTGCAAGGCTGACCCAAGCTTTCAGTTTCCTGTCACTTTAATTTTCCACTCTGATCCCTTTGACTTTGTCCTCCAATGAAGCTCAAGGAAAAACACCTCATTTCCTAACTTGATGCAAGTCAGCCTTCCACGCTCATCATTGAATTCAATAATTTCAGATAATGAACCATTTTTGTCTTGCTTCTCACATTTTCATCATTCATTTTCTTTTTTTCTAGTATTTCAGACTTATACCTGAGACTTGCCTTTACTCAGGGAGTACCACCATAAACTGTGTCATTCCATCTCCCGGTCTCCACCCTATCATGGACCTTACTATTTATCTTCTCAAGCCTATCACTTTTTCTCTGCAACTTAAGATGATGAAAGGCATTGTCCTGAAGCATTAACTGTGTACCTCTCTATTGCCTGACCTACTGGGTATTTGCAGTATTTTCTTTTTATTGGGAAAGAATAATTTTGAGGCAGATATAGCAAAAGGAAACTTAACCATTTTGTTCTGAATGATGACTTAACTTTTAGTTCAAATTATTGATGTTTTGCCAATAGTGTGTAATTTCATTAAGTCTGCTAATTTTACCAAAATAACTGCATAATGTGTTCAAATAATCATGAAGTACAAGCCACCCTTATGAGTAGCAAACTTGTTTTAATGAAGATATGTGAGCGAGTTTTCAATCATTATTTTCTGTTATAATGTAGTTGGTCTTGAGCCAAGTGGACCCATGCCAGGATTTGCAAGTTGCAAAGTGAAGAAGCTGTTTCTTACTGATGGGAAACATGCTGGTTTGACTGGAATTTGTATTGCTTTCCTTCGAGCAAATGCCAGCAGAGCCATCACATATGAAAACATATACAGGGTAAATAGTTTAAAAAAAATTTCAAAGGTTGCAGAGAATTCCTTTGGCTTGTTTGGGGTCATGCTTCTTGACTGTTGTTGGAGCTGTACCTTTCCAACTCTGTTGAAAATGTTCCATGACCTTCTTAATTTGTGCCTTCTGAGTCGTAGAAAGGGTTGGGGATCAGTCACTTGTTCCAGAATATTTCAATCCTGATGCCTTTTACTAACCATGGCGGTCCAGTTGAATTTTAGGTCGTTGGTGACCCCAGGATATTGATGATGTCAGTGACCATTCTGCCACTGAATGGCATGTAGAGGTGATTTGGGTTTCTCCTGATGGACACGTTGCTAATATTACTTTCTACCCTTTCGGCTCTTTCTATGCCTAGGTCTAGCTGCTTCAGCACGTGGATTGAGCTATTATCTGAACGCTGACCAATCGTTGGTGAGCAGCCCTCCTCCTGATCTGATGATGAAGGCTAATTCATTGCTAAGTAGGGTGGGACTAGCGACTGCCCAAGGGATTCATGCTGCAATGTTCTTGGGCTAAGATGATTGGCAAGCAAAAGCCTCAATTGTCTTCCTTTGAGTCAGATATGATTTCAGTCAGTGGAGAGTTCCGTCCAATTCTTACTCTGTTCAGTTTTGCTGGAGCTTCTTAGTGTCACAGACGGTCAAGAGCGGCCTAGATGTCAGTTGCATTTCTTAAAAATTAAAATTATCTCTCCAACATGTATACAGTGACTCTAATTATTCAGAATTTTCTTTGAAGCTGACACAAAGGGTCATTTTTTTCCTTAATATTCATGAATTAAAAAAATCAATTCTTGAACATTTAAAGCACTGCTTTCTAAGAGTCCAGTATTCTTGTGGAGCTAGTGGTGTCAGAGCAGCACTAATGAATTTCCCAGTGGGTTCACATACTATTGAGGCTGGTAAGAAATAATTTTAACTTTGGTATTTCCAAATGTTTGCAACTGAAACATAAGGATCTCGTTCTCTGTCATACCACTGTAAGTTGTTTCACTTTTATCTTTTTATCTTCTTAATTTTAGAATACAACCTGATCACCTAAAGCCTTTTAATTTTGTCTCTCTTCTTTTTATGGTGCTGGCTTTTTGCACTTCATTCATTCTCTTATATTTTCTCTCACTCCATCTTTCTATTTGTTTTTCACTTGTTCCATTCTTTCTGCTGTGTGGTATTCACAGACTTTCATAACCATTCTCTTACTGTATCTTCTTCTCCATCTCAAAGCCATTTATGTCATGACTTTGCTGTTGTAGAAAACAGCCAAACTCTTCTCTCCTGTTCTCTCTCCATGCTTCAAACGAAAACAGAAAATGCTGGAATTCAGCAACAGGTTAGGCAGCATCTGTGCAAAGAGAAACAGAGTTAATGTTTCAGATTGAATATCCATTGTCACGTAAGATGCTACCTGACCTGCTGAGTGATTTTTTTTTTCTTTTCCCTCTCTCTTGTATTCTCTTTTCGTGCCTTGTGGATGCTTAACTGAACGTGATTTATCTTTGCTTAAGATCTTGGGGGGGTCTTGACAAGGTGGACGTGGAGAGGATGTTTCCTGTTGTGGGAGACTCTACAACAAGGTGTCAATGTTTTAAAAAAAGGAGTCACCCATTTAAAAAAAGACAGATGAGATGATTTCTCTCAGATGCTTGTGAATCTTCCTCAAACAATAATAGACGCAGAGTCTTTTAATATTTTTATGACAGAGGTGGATGGATTCTTGATTAAATGACTGAGAGGTGATTGGGGTAGGTGGAAATGCAGAGTTGAGGTAATGATCGGATCAGGGATGATCTTATTGAATGGCAGAGCAGGATTGAAGGGCCAAGTGGCCTATTCTTATTCTTAAATTGTATATTTGTATGTAAGAGGCAAAAAAGTTGTTTTTTTTTTGTGAAAATTCAAGTTTTTTGTTCCTTTTGCTGCATTTTTCCATTTTTTTAGGAAGTAAGTTTCAATGTTTTGGATGCTGAAAGGCTTGGGCTCTTGAAGTCGGTCGAACATCTGTTAGGTGATGCATTCATACCTATGCTGAAAAACATGAACCAAGGATGGGGACTGCTGAGCAAGCCTGAATCTATGACAGTTAGACAGGGATTTCTCAATTCCCTGGATGGTTTTGTCAGTGCCCTCTCCACAGCACAACACAATCTAGCCAAGGAGGTGAGTTTACTTAAATTTCTTTTCACTGCTATAATATTAAAGGAGTAATTAATACCAGCAATGCAATTTGCTATTCTAACAAGTATGCATGGACAATTTCCATTGTAACTGGATATTAGGAAATGAAGAGGTGAAAAGATCTGGCTACTGGAGGGAGGGGAGATGGGAAGAGAAGAGAACAGGGTGGGAAGAGATCTGTGCCAGTTTGGAGGAGGGGTCTGTGGGGGATGGAGAGTTCAAGTTCATCAGTAATTTCCTAACACAGAGAGTGGATTTGCCACAGGAGATGGTTGAGGTCACAATCATTGCCTATAGCAAGAGAAAAGTGGATAAATATTTGAAAGGTAACACTGGGCAGTTGGCTTTAGCAAAACGTGGTTCATACTTGTGCTGAATGACTTCTCCCTGTGTTACAATTGATCATAGATCTGACTTAGTAGACTAAAGCTATTACACTCATCCTTGGCTGAGTAGCAATTTGATTATGCTCCATTTCTTCTATCTGGCATTGTTCATATTCTGAATTACTGCTAAATTCAAAGGTAACACTGAAAGAGATTTGCTTTCACATATTTTAGGTTCGATTAGAACAATGTGTTTCAGAAGAGCTGAGAAATTGAAATGGCCATCAGATTTTGGGCTGACGCCTCCTGAAACGTTGAAGCAAGCTGAAAAAAGTCTGAAAATTTGGATCAAGCAAATTGAACAGGTCAGGAATGAGAAATTTGAGCACTGGGGCAGATTTCAGCTCTTTTTACACAGACAGGCATGAAAATTTGCAATGAATGCCATCAGCAGTATTTCAGATATCTTATATTGGAGTCACCTGGAGGTCACAATAATGTACTAGATCATCCAATGCCTCCGTGTCTTTGGGACACTAAATATTTTGATATTTTAGGGGGAATTTTACCTTTGGGGAGGAAGCACATGCTTCACCTCTGCTTTCATCCCCTGTCCTGCCCTGTGCAAGAGGATAGTTCCCCTTTTCCTCATCTTCCACCCAACAGTGTTCGCATTCAACAGATAGTCCTCCGTAACTTCCGCCACCTTCAACATGATGCCACCACCAGAAATCTCCTAACCACTCCTCCCATTTCTGATTCCAAAGGGACTGTTCCCTCCATAACTCCCTAGTTCACCTTTTCATCTCCACTAACATCCACTCCCCTTCTGCAACTTCCCATACAACTGCAGGAGATGCAACTTTCCCTGTTCTGATGAAAGATCATTGACTTGAAACCTGAAGCTTCAATTACGTTTCTCTCTCCACACAGAGTCCATGAACCTGCTGAATATTTCTAGCATTTTCTCTTTTTATTTCCTATTTCCAGTGTCTGCAGTTTTTTTGCTTTTCCACATGGCGCCTCCTCTGGCTGTTCATCAGTCCTTACTGAACAGCCTGTCCACAGCAAGTACCCCACAGACTAGGCACCTGAAATAGCATTGACGTGCTACTTAGATGAAAATGACCCTGATTTGTATTTCTTTATGAGGCACTATCCATATCGGGCATGAGTCTCCCTCACACAGGAAAACTGCAACATTAATGTAGCCTGAGGTTGGAACAAATGGCCGAGTCTTGGATTTTGGTGGTCGGAGTGAATTAAAATTCTTCTTTTAGCATCTGCTCCTTTAAACATTGCCTGATTGAATTATAACTAAAACCCAATAATCGTGCAGTTTGTGTGAGCATAAGTGTGCTTGGGGAAATTCTATCTCAATCCCCAGAGCTTGCAGCATGCACAAAAATGGAGGTCACGTGACATGATTGCACTGATGGCATTTGAATGGTGCTTTGCCAACCCTAAGTGGTTTGCGAATGGTGCATTTTTGGAAAACTGGTGCTTGCCTTAAGTGGCTTGAATTCTTTGGTTGACGGGGGCAACATCTTCAAGCTGGATTTTTCCGCGTTTGGTCATCCTTGAGGTCAATGCATTGTTTTAACTTGAACCCCAACCCATAATCCCTGCCATGAAGCTCACCTCCTACACACAATACTCTATGAGGCGCAGGTTGGCTGACTCCATACCTGCCCCATCACATGAGGGTAAATCTTACATAAGATGGCAGTTCCTGACAGAACTGCTTTAAGAACTCCCCAAAGATGGGAGATAAGGCAGCAAGATTCACTCTTCATGCGTCACTGCAGTTGATGCTTGTTTTGTGCGTTGTTAACATCAATAGACTCGGGATTCTTGAACATGCCATACTGGACATGTTGCATGTCAGTCCTCCTGTGGCCTCACACGGACCTGGTGTATATTCCCACAAAGACCACCTTTTTTTTGAGTGTTTCAATAAAGATGGATATGATAAACTGCAGTTTATTTTCGATTAAAATATTAACAGCTATAGTTGTAGCCTGGTTGAGGTTGAAACCAAGTACATTGTTCAAATTCCCCTTCATTCACTTAGGGGGATACAAGGACAGGTGATAATGGAAGTGGAAATGATTCTTATTCTTATGGAAAAATAGTTTTTGCATTATATAAAGTGCAATCTGGCTACTCATTAAACTGTGCAGTATAAATAGACTGAATTCATCTGAATAGAAATTGGCAAGTAGTGTGAAACTATTTTGAGAAATGGCAGTTACTTTCATCCACACATTCACAGAGCAAAAATGAGCTGAGGAATCACTGCAGGGCCATAATGAAATACCTGTGAACCATCTAGGTGTCTAAACAATCACAGGAACTGCTTGTTCAAAGAAGAATTCTTTTGGAAGAAAGAAGCAATTATGTCAAGCAAGATCAACAGTATTTTGGACTTTACAACTATTCTTAAACCTTCTGTTAATATGCATTGTTCCTTGTCTGAGCATTTACCAATAGAGCCATAGAGCAATATAGCATGGATACAGGCCCTTCGGCCCAACAGGTCCATGCTGACCATGGTGCCCACCCAGCTCGTCCCAATTTCCTGCATTCAGCGCATATCCCTCTAAGCCCTGCCCCTCAATGTACCGATCCAAGTGCTCCTTAAATGACACTATTGTACCTGCCTCAACCACTTCCTCTGGCAGCTCGTTCCATATACTCACCACCCTCTGTGTAGAAAAAGTTGCCCCTCAGGTCCCTTTTAAACCTTTCCCCTCTCATCCTAAATATATGCCCCGTAGTTTTGGACTCTCCTACCCTGGGGAAAAGACTGTTACTGTCAACCTTATCTATGCCTCTCATAATTTTAAACACTTCTATGAGGTCACCCCTAATTCTCCTACGTTCCAAGGAATAAAGGCCTAGCCTGGTCAACCTTTCCCAAAACTCAGGCCCTCTAGTCCTGGCAACATCCTCGTAAATCTTTTCTGCACTCTTTACAGTTTAACCACATCTTTCTAATTGCAGGATGACCAAAACTTCACACAGTACACCAAGTGTGGCCTCACCAATGATTTATACAACTGCAACGTAATGTCCCAGCTCCTATACTCAATGCCCTGATTGATGAAGGCCAGTATGCTAAACACCTTTATCACCACCCTGTCTACCTGTGACACTGCTTTCAACAGACTATGCACTTATACTCCTAGGTCCCTCTGTTCCATTACACTCCCTAGCGCCCGTCCATTCATAGTATAAGTCCTACGCTGGTTTGACTTTCCAAAATGCATGACCTCACACTTGCCTGTATTGAAATCCATTTGCCACTCCTAGGCCCACTTCCCTAACTGATCAAGATCCCCCTGTAATCTACGATAACCTTCTTCACTATCAACATTTCCTAATTTTGTGTCATCCACAAACTTACTGATCAAGCCTTGTGCATTCGCATCCTAATCACTTATATAAATAATGAATAACATGGTTCCCAACACCGACCCCTGCGGCACACCACTAGTCACCATCCTCCATTCCAAGAAAGAACCTTTAACCACCATCCTCTGCTTCCTACCTCTGAGCCAATTTTGAATCCAATGTTATTTTAAATATTTTTAAATCATTTTTTGGGATCTAGGCATTGCTGGTAAGGCCAGTATTTATTGTCCATTACTACTTGCTCTTGAGAAGGTGATGGCGAAGCCCCTTCTTGAACCACTGTAATCCTTCTAGTGTTGGAACTCCCACGGTGCTGTAGGGCAGAGTGTTTCAGGATTTAGACCCAGTGACGATGAAGACTGACAATATATTTTGAAATCAGGATTGTGTGTTACTTAGAAGGGAACCTGCAGGTAGTGGTATTCCAATTTTGTCCATCTCTTTCCTGGTGGTAGAGATTGTGAGTTTAGGAGGTGCTATTGGAGTGGGCTAGGTGAGCAACTGCAGTGTACTTTGGAGATGGTACATAACATTGACATTGTGGACTGGTGATATAGGATAAGATCGATGAGGTGCCAATCAAGCAGGCTGCTATTGCCTGGACACTGCGGTGCTGCTTGAAAGTTGTTGGAGCTGCACTCTTCCGGGCAGGTGGACAGCATTTCATTATGCTTTCAGTTGCACCTTGTAAGCGGTGGAAAGGCTTTTGAGATTCAGGAGGGGAGTCGATTGCTACAGGATATTCAGCCTCTGACCTGATCTTGTAGCCAATATTTATGTGGCTGGTCCAGGTGAGATTCTGATCATTGATGACCTCAGGATGTTGATGGTAGTGACCTTGGCGATGGTAATACCATTGAATGTCAAAGATGGGTGGTTCAGAGTCATAAAGATTCAGAGTGGGCGAATGGACGAGTATGTAAAATCGCATTGATGCATGATAAATCTAACTGTTACTTGTTTATCAATGGTTGTTCATTAGGAATTCTAAATAAATGCAGTAAAATATGGAACACCCCTTCAGCAATCTTTTATTGTCTACTGAGAGCTAATCTGCAATCAGTATTGAAATGCCATTCTCTGTGGCCAGTGTTAAAACCTTTCTTTTGCTTGATACGACAACGTTCCTCATGCTTCTGATCTTTTCCTCTCAGGTACTTACTGAGAGTGAGCAGGTGAGGAAGGAAGCTGATGATGTTGGACCACGGGCAGAGCTGGAACACTGGAAGCACTGCCTGACCAGGTTCAATTGCCTGACTCGGGAGATCCGGCGAGCAGATGTTAAAATCGTTCTTGGCATCATCACAGCTGCTAAGTCAAAGCTGTTGAAGGTCTGAAGAAATACATTTATTCTTAGGTGTATATTTTCTTAACAACTATCAAACATTAATTAAACATACTTAAAGTCCATGTTGAATTTCTTCCCTCCCCCTCCACAGCACCCCCCCCCCCCTGCCAAACTTAATGATAACATTTTCAATATAACCTTGGAATTGTACTATGCACTTACTGATAAAACCTTAATGGGCTGGTACAAATTTTTTTTGCCTGGAATTTCTGGGAAGGATACTACTCATCTTCATCTTTACCTCAATAGAAGATTGGCAGATGTGGGTTGTTTATGCTCTTCCTCCTACATTCCAATGTTATGGTGGAAGATTGGAAGAAGTTTGGAAATCTTGCCTCAATTGTCTATTTCAGTAGAGATATTGTGTAAAAGGAAAAGAGAAAAAGCTGGAAACACCCAGTAGGTCAGGCAGCGACTGTGGAAGGAAAATCGGGCTTTGATGAAGTGTCTTTGACCTTAAAGGTTAACTCTCTTTCTCTTTCCACTGATGCTGCCTGACTTGGTGTGTGCCTCCAGTAATTTTTTTTAAAGATTTCCAGCATTTGCAGCTTTTTATTTTTTTGCATCAAAGAATTTTCACACTGATATATAGAAACCAATATCTCTTGCAATGATAGCAGAAGGAGGTCATTTAGCCCATGCTAGCTCCCAAGAGAGCAATCCTATTCGTTCCATTTCTACTTGCCCATCGTCTGCTACATTTCTTTTTGCCATCAATACACGAAGTGGTAAATTATGGCAGCAAATTAACCTATTAGTGTGTGTTTGAGATGTGAGTGGAAACCAGAACACTCAGAGGAAACCCATGTGGTCATGGGTAGAATGTACTAACTCTGCACGGACAGTCATGGTCAAACCCAGGTCTCTGCAGCTATAAGACAAGCACAGACTGCAGTGCCAAAGTTCCACCTTAATTTATTTCTTTTGTTTTCTCATCGTGAAATAACTTGTTTTCTTGGTCATTTGCAGTATTCTTTTTGAGAATTTTTTAAAGTCAGGATTCTCTCACTTAGATCTCAAACAGTTAAAGCTATTATTGACATTGTGGTTCCCTGACAAGAGTAACCAATGGTTTTTCCAAAACCATGCAAGCAGTGAATTTCCTTGGAACTGCTTCCACTCCTCAAGTATTTCTTCACCCAAAGTGCATTGGAAACTCCAACTTTTCCTGCGGTAATAGTGACTGAGCAGAAGCAGTTGGCTCTGAGGAATTTCCCAGTTGTAATCAGATACTTCTTGGAGGTGGTGCTTTAAAGACTTAGACAAATCCTGTTGTTCATAGACATACATTTAACTTCTATTGCATACAATAAATTTGGGTCTATTCCTTGACTTGAGTTGTGGTTTTTACGCATGTGGATGAATTGTTCTGGAAACCATTTTAATTTCCTGTTGCAGGCATGGAAGGAACTGGATAAACGAATTACAAACGTATCTAATGAAGCCAAAGATAATGTGAAATATCTCTACACGCTGGAGCGATTTTGTGACCCTCTTTACAACAACGACCCTGTAAGTCTCTTTAATTTTAATTTAATATTGGTGTTCTGAAAACACCATTTAAAACCACAAGTGAAATATTGATATTCAGTTCAGATTAATGTGTGCTGTTTCCGCCTCTCCCCAGATTGAAATGCTGGATGCCCTTCCAGGACTCCTGAATGCTATTAGGATGATACATGCAATTTCCATGTATTACAATACATCTGAAAAGATGACTTCACTGTTTACCAAGGTAAGAATATTTTTCTGTAAGCAAACATGCAATTCTCTACAATAATACCACTAGAATTGTCTTCATTGCAAATAATTTAGTTTCATTTCTGTACAATGATAGTGCTTTCAATCCAACACTAGAAAAATTCAGCAAAACACAGCAGATGGTGCCTTAAAACAGAGAAAGCAACTCGCCTTTGGAAGTTAATCCTCGGTCAGTTTATGGCACATCTTATAGAAATGTTAACCTATCCCTCTCCTGGGAACAAGGTGAATAACTACAATCTGAGTAAAGAACAGACTTGACGAGAAGCTAGCTGACAGTGTGAATTGTATGTGCAATCATAAAAAGGTGCAGCACAGAAAGAGCCTATTTATATCTGCAACAGCTCTTTGAATTGAATCCATTCTGCAACACACTCTCTAAAATCTTGCAAATGTTTCCTTTTCAAGACAATATCTAATTCCTTTCTGATGGAGAAGAAAAGACTTGTATTTATATCGTGCCTTCCACAGTCTCAGAATATCCTGAAGCACTTTACAGCCAATGGAATGTAGTCACTGTTGAAGTGTAAGAAATGCAGCGCCCTATTTGCACAATGCAAACTCTCATAAAGAACAATCTTATAAGGATCAGATAATCTATTCTATAATTGTTTGATAAGTTTTGGCTGATACACCAAGGTTAACTTTCCTATTCTTCAAAATAGTTCTGTAGACTCTTTCACATCTTCCTGAGAGTAAAGACCTTGGTTTGATGTCTCACTTGCTCTCTCAGTTTATGTACTGGAGAATTACTGTTGATTACTTTTTGAACTCTCTTTGTGTCAATGCATGCCAGGTCAGAACAATTTACTGGTTGAAAGATATTCTCTTCATCTCCCTTCTGGTTCTTTTGTCAATTATCCCATGTCCCCAGGCTCCCAGTGGATGCATTTTATCTTTTATTTCCCTGTCAAAACCCTACTCGTTGCATTAACTTTCTTTTTTTAAAAAAAAAACAAGTTTGTTTAAAAAAAAGACATCTTCATGGCTGAAATCGGTTATTTTTATGAATTTTGCTGTAATAATAATGCTGTAATAACTAGCACTCACTGTTATATTAAATCAAGCAGCAACTTCTGAAGTATGCACATGTGTGGTTAATAATTTAGAAGTTGTCAGACAAAGCCCATTCCTCCACATGATGTGCTATTACAATCCTCCCTAATAGTCTCAACACTGAAATAATTGCAATCACATGAACTTGCTCACTGCACAAAAAATGGCTGGAAGCATAATGGATGGCAGATTAAAGAGTACACCATGAATGCTGCTGAACAATTGTCCTGCCCTTGAACATTTTTAAACATATGTGGGGTCTCATTCTCTCAGATAAAAATCAGTATTGGAGCTTTTAAAAAAAAGTTAAAAATAGTATGTATTTTTTTTAAAGTTCCTTTATCCCATGTATATTTCCTGGTGTTTGCTTTCTGGACGGGATTTAAACCAGACTTACATTTCCTGTGTTGTACATCCAGTTTTGCACTCTGTGGTTTGATGAGACCCTGGCCTGATTGGTGGAAGAGTCTTGCTGTGTTTTGCACTGCTCATGTTCATCATAGATCTGCTGTAGAGGGCTGCATGTTAGAAATGATGCCCAGTGGTGGGAATTCTCCACACCAAAGCCAGGCAGGTCTTTGTGGCCAACTATGATTGAAGGTGATATTGAGCAGTTCTCTTTCCATACTGACCACATATTCAGAACCTGTGAGTTTTGTAATTTCTAAGAGACTTAAGTATTGCCTAACACTTTATAGAATTTTATTTTGAAGGTGAAGGGACAGGCGATTGGCCTTCTCTCATGAATTAAAGATTGATTCAAAATTAAATTTGGACTAATGAATTTTTAAATCTTATTATTTCAGATCACAAACCAAATGATAACTGCATGTAAGGCATATATTACCAATGAAGGAACTGTTACAATATGGGATTTATCTCCAAGCACAATAGTTAGCAAGTTGATGGCCTGTATTAGGCTTAATCAGGTAATTGATAGATTGTAGGACAAACATGTTTGCTGTACTATGCTTCACCCTCAGATGCTGCAAATGGAAAAAGTGCCAGTTTCATTCTTCACATTGCTGGAAGATAAATACCCTATGTCTTCCAAAGGATCCGTGGATTCAGCAGGAATTGACTCAGTGGGAAATTGCTCGAACAGATGTCGACAGTTACAGAAGTCTATTTCTCTGACTGTAGCTATCAATAAACAAGCATATTATTGAAGCAATTTCCCAAGCATTTAAATGACTGAGATGATAATTCAGGCAAATAACAGGTGGTTTTGGCCAAATGTAGGGTTAAAGAATGAGAATTCAAATGTACTGTTCTGGCACCATTATGTCTAAAGAGCTTGGACGTTTCCTGGCCCTTGACCACTATGGACAGTATAACCTATTCCATTTGCCAACAAATTCTATTTTTATGGCAAGTTTTTGAAGATGGTTGACTTTACAATGACAAGCTTTGAATAAATCAACTTTTCCTATGTAGAAGTTGATTTGCATTATTTTGTACAGTATGAATGCTTTCAGTTACTTCCAAGACACAAGACACGCATCATATGATATAAAGTACCATATGTAAAGGAAACTGAAGGAAATTGCTTCAGCAGACACCACTTAGTCTGCAGATAAGTTAGGTCACTTGAAATAAATGAGCAAAGTAAGAAGGAACTTTGTGTTAGCACAGCAAATATTCCAACCTTGGAATATCTCAAAATGTTTTACAGATGTAAATAGAGTAAGGTCAATTTAAATATAGCAGGGTCCCTCAAACAACAATGGGATAAATGATCTGGCAATCTGTTTAACTAATTATAGTTGAGGGAAATATTGGTCAGAACCATGAGAAAATGTCCCTGTTCTTCTTCGTGATGTGTTTTTTTTATTCCCATGTTGGATATGGGTTTACTGGTTCATTCAAAAGACAGGCTCTCCATTAGTGTAGCATTCCCTTAATAGTGCACTAATGTGTTTTCCTGGATTTGTGCTCAGTTCTTGTGTGTGGATTTGAATCCACAATGTTCTGACTTAATGGCAAGAATCCTGCCGCTGAGCTAAGGCTGAAATACTTAGATCTTTCATGCAGCACATAATAAAATGCTGCCATGGCACTGTCTTGTTATAGTGATGGACAAAATAATGCAAATATGCCTTGGGTATAACTTACTAAAGCCAATAAATGTTTGAGTCTACACCTATGGTGTTCTTGATCTGGTAGTTGGGAGCAGCATAGATAACCTTCTGAATATTTGTCATTGCACCAAGGATTGTTTTTGCTTTGTGTCAAGTCACAAGTTTGCAGTTCGGGTGAGCATGCAGCTTATTGATTTATGTGCCTGATTCATCGAGGTGCTGCACCATACATAGCTCTCAATCTGTGTTGTAGAGGAAAAGTAAAATTCAGGTCACATCTTGGGGTGAGCAAAAATTTTCAATAAAGCTGGAAAAATGTATGCTTTTCCTGTTCTGGGAATCTTGTGTACATCTTGAGACTGGGATGCTCATCAAAGTATGGATTTAGGTTAAGCTTTCACAATTAAAACTAGCTGTTGGGGAGTAAAGCAACATGTACATTAGTCTAGACTTAATGAAGGTAGGTTGAAAGGAGTAACAATAATGCTTTGGATGTTAATATGAACAGTTGTTTTTTCCATAAACGTCAGGAATATCAGTCCTGCTATGGTGCTACCAAGCAAAAGATGAAGGAGAACCAGAAGGAAAAAACCTTTGAATTTAGTGAAATCTGCATTTTTGGAAAGTTTGACACATTTGAGAGACGGCTTAGGAAGATTATTAAGATGCTTGAGACTATTAAAGTATATTCCAGCCTGGAGGAATCCACTATTGAGGGGATTGAACAGATAGCAAGCAAATTCCAGGTAAGAAATATAACACTTTGTGTCAGAAACAAAGGAATTTTTATTTCAATGAAAGTTCATCTGGGTTTATACAACAATGCCTAAATTTCTTTTTATTTTTGGCTCATTGTGACATAATTCTGGTTCAAATATTTTTGAAGAGGAATGGGAACTGATGCTTGTTCATTGCGAGTCTATCTGGAATTCATAATAGAATGCTTGTAAGAATCTTGTTTATTGAGGTGTTTTGTGAATTACCTGAGAATCAACCTGGGTTGATTCAAATTTGGTTACCTAGAAATGTATCTGGGATGGTAACTGTAAATGTGCTATACACACAGCCTCTAAAATTTATTAAAGTTGACAGAACAGAACTGAGATATGCTGCAGGTACTGTGCAGCACATTTAACACCATGAACCTGAATTTCCAGGCACATAATGCTTTGCATTTTATAGTAAGGAAACGTATTGGGAGGAAGTTGGATACATTAGATTTATGTTCTCTTTGAGGAGGGGCATTTTGAAAATCCAGTTCACTTACTGTCTTCCATATATTTCAGGTTATTGTATCTGGAATGAAAAAGCAAGATTACAATCTGCTTGACCAGAAAAAGACTACCTTTGATGTGGATTATGAGAATTTCACTACACAGATCAATGACTTGCAGGTTTGTATCCATTTAATGATCTGAATGATAAATCCTAGATTTGTTCTATTTGGCATTATTTGTAGGTCAATGCACATAATAAATGTCGGTTAAATAATTCCCCATTTACCTTTTGAACCATATTTTGAACTTTTCCAGTCTAGATCGATGTGATGAAAATCTATTTATCTGATGCTTGTGAGACTTTCAAGAGAAATGAGTTTCCTAGAGGATCAATTCTACTCTCAAGGCTCATAAGGATGGCCTGTGTGCAAAATTAAAATGTCACATTGATGCATTGGGATTGCATTGAGGTTCATTCTGAGACTTGTGTAGCATTGTGTTAGTTTTGCTTCACGTCTGCCCTTGGTGTACCTGACTTAATGTTGCATCACAAGAAATAGAAGTAAGAGGAGGCCATTTGGCCTTTCATGCTTACTTTGCCATTCAATAAGATGATGGTTAATCTTTTACCTCAGTGCCACTTTTCTGCAGTAATCCCACATTCCTTGATTTCCTTTGATATTTAAAAATATCGTACCATTTGGTATCTCAGGTGGGAAAGGGCTCTGTGGAATAAGAATACTGACACATGTAACTCTGTTGTGAAAATGTATTTGTTTGCTACGAGAAACAGTGCCCAGAAACACAGGATTATCCAGGCACATTGAATATAAGAAAATTGCTTTGGTGGAGGAATCTCCTATAAAGCAACCCACCTAGTCTTCCTCCATTAATGTGAGTAGATAATTGAGAAAGTACCTTTCTAGGCATTTGCTACAACAAACCTGAATTTCTAATTTTAACTGCACCCAGATTATTCATTGTACCTGGCCAGAGAGAGAGGACAAGCATAGAAACATCACTCCTGGCAACTTCACAGCCATCAGATGGAGAAGACTTAGATTCTATCAGATTGGCTCACGGAAATGAAAGGATGGTGTAATAGGCTCCTACAACTTCATATTGAGTTTGAAACCAAATTCTGCAATATTCATCTGATGACTTCAGTCCCCTAAATGTGCTTCATTAACTCTTTGTGTAGGCACCAAGTTACCAGTGTATATTGACGTGTGATCATTTGCATGCAGTTTTGAGTTTTTATTCAAGATAGTCTTCTTGGATTTGACAACTCAAACTTCCTGAGATTGGCTTTCAAAGCTCAAGGTAATTTCAGCATTTTCCAAGGATTGTACAGAAAACCCATGTCATCTGTCCCAAGAATCAGCCTAATAAATGCTGAAATTAATCCAATAGAGTAGCATAATTAGAAGGTTGGGATGAAGTTTTTTTTTGCCACTTGCCTGGCAAGGTGGATAAGATGGTGATTTGGGAGCTCAAAAAGAAACAGGATAAATATACAAATGCATATTATAGCTGCACGTCTAAATTTACTTCGGCAGGCTGAAATCACACAGTTTATGGACATCACTTTTGACAGCATCTCGAGCACTCCAAGGGCCTTGTCACTGTTAGAGAAGTTTGAAAAGTAAGTCTATGTTTGTCAATACAATGTTCAAGTGGCTGTGATGAATCTGTATGCGCCCCAGGTCCTTAATAATAACTGTGAGCATACCTTTGGATTTCTAATTCTGGAATTTGGTTTTGGTAGATGTGAGCTTAAGGACCACGTTGCAAATATTTCAGTGACACTGATTCCAATGTGGTGTTTGACTGGATCCATACTGGAATACTCTAATTCTCTGGTGCTTTTTTCAGTGGCATTTTGCTGTAGTGTGTACTGGCACTGTGTCTCCACCTTTGTTTTTTCTTCTGTTGTGTGTCCTATCCCTCAAATATTGAACCAATTTTGAACGAGTTTAAGTTATAACCAACTTAAGGAAAATGCATTCATAATGAACCCATCCAATTTTGATTGATGTTCATGAGTTTAATCCAAGCACATTACCACCAGTAACATGTTTTTCAGGCTTGGAATACCAGAACTGAGAACAGACAAACAATTTCAGAAAATTCTCCATAGTTACAGTAAAGATATCAACCACGTGTCCCAAATTTACACAAAGGAAAACACTGACCCTCCGATTCCACGCAATTTTCCTCCAGTAGCTGGGAAAATCATATGGGCTCGACAGCTCTTCAGACATATTCAAGAGCCCATGTTGTTGTTTGAGAAGAGGCCTGGCATCCTGCAGAACGAAGATGCAAAAAGGATCATTCGCAGCTACAACAGAATTGCCAGGGTTTTGTTGGAATATGAAGTGCTTTATCACAGAGCCTGGATACAACAGGTAGACCATTGTAACACATTTGTAGTGAGCTTTATTCATAGTTGCTTGTGCAGCATTTATATTCCCTCAAAAAAAATGCAAGTCACATATCTGCGATCATTAAAACAACTTGAGACTGCTTGGTATACAACTGTATTTGCTGCATAACCTTGCACTCATCTAGAAATGTTTTTTCAAGTTTCTGGCTGCATTTTATCATTTGTTCATCCTTTACAAAATAGCTTCCACCTAGTAGCCTTTGTCATCAGCGTGAGACTTAGTTTTAAGCTACCAGTGCAGGCAACTTAGTGTCAGCTTCATTGCTTTGTGTGAAGACCTGTGCACAGTGGAATTAATTTAGAGGTAATTTGGCCATAGAAAACAATATCCACATTTATTTCAGTGGTCAGTAAATTCAATAAGCATTTTAGGATCTCTGCCAGAACGCATTCTAGTTTTGTGAAGGTTTGCATCACAATTGATAAATTGTACAATTTTTGTTCTGGTGATAGTCATAGAATTGGACAGCCTCAGGCTCCTGCCCCACCACTCCCCCTCTCCTCTTCACATTGGCTACATCGCCTCTCCACTATCAGTCCTGATGCAGAGTATTGACGCAGAATGTTGACAATTCCTTCCCCCTCCACAGGTGCTGCTTGACCTGCTGAGCTCCTCCAGCAGTTTGTTTGTTAGTCTAGGTCCCAGCAACTGCAGTCCCTTGTGTCAGGAAAGGATCTCAAAGGATTTGGCTTATCGTTTCCTCGACTGGTTTCCACTTTAGTCACATGGGGATAAATTGACTGCCATCGAATTAGTGCACATGCAGTGTGAGCAATAACTTGTGTTACCAAATAGTGAAAGGAGTAGGACCTTCAGCTCCTCGAGCTAGCGTGGCTGATCTCCAACGCTCCTCCACCTACCTGTCTTAACAACATACCTTTAATACCCCTGCCTAACAAAGATATACAATTTTAGTTTCAAAAGTTCCAAATATGCGGCATTCACAGCCTTTCTGGGGAGAGAATTCTAGATTGCTACCACACTTTATGTGTATGTGTGTCTTCAAACTTTCTTCTTTTAATGGCCTAATTTTAATGTCATCATTATGTGGCATCATATTCCATTGTTTCCATATTTCCTTATGACACAGAAGGAGGCTATTCGGCCCATCAAGTCTGTGCCACCTCGCAGAGCAATTGCACTTTCCCTGTAATCTATTCTTCCCGTATTCCGTTCATCTCTCCCCAGATTCTACCACTCACTTACACACTAAGGGCAATTTGCAGTGGCTGATTATTCTGCACATCTCAGGGACATGGGAGGGAACTGAAGTACCTGGAGGAACTCTACACAGCCACAGGGAGAATAAGTAAACGCCACACATGCAGTGCTGGAGGCCAGGATTGAACCTGGGTCGCTGGAGCTGTGAGGCAGCATCTCCAGTAGCTCTGCCTCTCTACTGCCCTGTGCCCTGGATTCCCCCACCAGAGGAAATCATTTCTCTCGCTCTGTATCCATCTGCCATTTAACACTTGCAACACCCCAGATAGATTACTTTTAAATCTTCTATCCTCAAAGTTTATAAGATCAATATTATTCTCTGTATTCTTATTTCTGTGTGCGGATTGCTGAAATGTCATTTGACTTTTGTCCACGTTCCTAAAATGGTTTCTTTCTTATTTGCTCATGATCACAAATGTACTTTTTCACAGACTATTCAGATTTATCTCTTACACCTACAGTACAAATGTAGAAATGTGTCCTTCCTGGCATACTGCATGTTATTTATGCAGAAAGAGGGAAATGCCACTCCAGTATCTTAAGTTATTGATCACATTGTTTTCCAACTTCCTGATACTGGAGGATGAGACCAAGTAGGGCAAAGGCAGTAAGTTATTCTAATGTTATCTGGACTCTAAAGGCTATGCTTTTAGTTAATACTGTACAGCAGACTGACTTCATGGTATTTATATGCAATATTATGAGAGATGAAATCAAGGAAATTATCATTGAAATATTTCTTGCTACTGTAACTGCAGTTGTAGAATGTAAAGATGAGCCATAGATACCTGTATAGTATTGAGATTTATTTCAGAGCCAAAGAAGATCCCCTTGGTGAGTTGAATCAGAAATAGGATTGCACGTAAATGTACACGTAAATGAATGCATTTTTATTTCCAATCTTGTTTCAGATTGAAACTGTCCAGTTTGGTCTTCAAGCGTCTTTACTGGTTAAGCATCCTGACACTGGAGAGATGTTTGTGAACTTTGACCCTCATCTTTCAGTTCTGATGAGAGAGGCAGAATGCATGGTTCGAATGGGTTTGGAGATCCCTAATAATGCTAAAGCACTTCTACAAAAACAGGCTATGCTGAAAAAGATGTACAATAAGCTGCAGGTATTACTGGTTACTTTGAAAGTGGCAGAATGATATCGTAGAGGAATATGCTGCTTGAACAGTTTGAATTACAACATGGTATATAGATGAACAAAGCTGTGCAAACCTATTGTTCCAGCAGACACACATCATTAGTTTTATGGTGCTTTATGAAAATTTTGTCCTTTTCTGTAATCAATTTATTTTGTTTGACAGAGTCTAGGTGTTGGTTGATTCATCTGCACTTTAAAATACCTGCTGTACATCAAAGAAAAAGTCAAATTATGAGAGAAAGCCTCACAATATAAAGGAAATCATAGAAAAGTAAAGCCAATTTGAATTTCAAGGCCCAGAGCCAGTCGATGAAACCCACATTTGATCTATTGGTGTCTTGGGATGAGTCTTGTTAACATATTGAGTGAGGACAAAAATTGGAGACCTGACGTAAATACAGGAAATGTCCAGAATAATGGACTGGTTTATAATTCAGTCACTTCTGTTGTGAAATTACACCTGGAATTTTATCTTTCTCAATGAGATGCTAATTAATCTGCTGTGCATTTCTGTTGCTTTCTGTCTTTCTGATAAGTCATGCACCATGTGTTCCTGAGCCACTTCACTTGTGAGTTTTCACGTAGTTTTACTTTACTTGTGTGCTGTTGTGTTTACGTTGTGATACTTCCCTAATCTTGAAAATTGGTCTTAGTGTTCTAACTGTTTAGAGATAGGATCTGATGTCTTAAAAATATGGCATCTGACAATTAATATAGTGGACATTTGTAAGTGTTCAAGAAGGTGACCATGGTAAACAATATTAAATAAGAAAGAAAAAACTTTGATCATTGATATTACACTGTAACTTTTTGTCACTCAGTAATTATATGCACTGGGTGAGTCTGCCTGTCTGGACTTGACATCAGTACAGTGGCACGCTCTGATTGACAGTTGTTCACAGTATTTCCCTGGCAGGTGATTTGCAGCAGTAGAAGGTAAAATGCTAATACACTAGCTCACAGGTTCCAAATCTGACTTCATTAAAATCAAATCTCAAAAGGGATTGCTGACTATCATGACATAAACCTTTAATATGTGTATTACTTATTGAAGAAAGTTCTTCTTTCAATACATATCAAGTCAAGTCGAGTTTATTGTGATATGCACAAGTACAGTGAGGTACAGGTGCATTGAAAAACTTGCTTGCAGCAGAACCATGGGCACATAGATTCAGACAACATAGAAGTTATCAAACATAAGTTATTCAAGACAGTGGAAAAAAAAGCTGTGTAAAACAAGACAGTGGTGTAAAAAAAAAAATCCAAGACCGTGGTAGTTCAAGAGGTGGTTCATAGTATTCCGTTGCTGAGGTAGGGTTGAGATTAAGAATTCATGGCATGCGTAGTGGATATTCAACTTTGGATTGCTTGCTTATGTGTGTTTAACATGCCTGAACCCAAGAGATATCACTCCTGGACAATACACATTTGCCTCACAGCTGTAACATTGGACCCAATATGCAAAGAAAAAACAATGAAAAGGAAGGCAGGCTTTTAGAGAAGGAAGCGGACCCATATGAGCTTTCCTTAAGGCAATGGACCTTATCTATTATCACTGTCTGGGAGTCTAACACATTGATGAATTCAGCACTGGTGCTGTGACGGGCCAATTTTCTGAGCATTATACATGTAAGACCACCTACAGTTTTTGTGGTGAAGTTAAACAAAATTAATCTGATCCTCTTGCTAGGTGTGTGCCTTTGCTGCTGTTGTCTCTTATCCGACATCAGAGAAGCTGGGTACCTACTCCCTTCTCGATCCCAGCTTTTCTCACAGAATTTGCTCCCCGGCCTCGCCAATACTTCTAGGAATGGTTCCCAGTGAGAACAGCTATTTTAAGCAGCAGGATAAATGGTTATACAGTTAGTTAGGTGCACTTAGGTACAACTTGGAGGTGCTCTCAGAACAATTAAGAAGCCTTTGGAAGAGCATTTGAATCACCAAGGGATAGTAGGCTGTAGAGCAAGTGCTGAGAAACGGGATAATGTAGAAAGGTACTTGATGGTCTGCATGGATGTGGTTGGCTTAATGGCTTGTTTCTGTGCTGTATGTTCAGGCATGACTCCCGAAATTCCTCACGGTTAATTTGTGCGATCACGCTAAAGATTTGCAAATTGCGTTATATATATGCACAATGTTTTGTACAAAAATCACTCTCATGAGTCCCAGATCAAACTGGTACTGGTCCTCTGCTTAAACCATTTTATCATGTGTTTTTATAGGGAATTCAATTTTGAGGCTGATCTATCTAAAAACAAACCCCTATGTTTTCAATAGTTTATTGTAAATTCTTTTTAAATGTTTTCCATAAAATAGAAATCTAGATTAGAAATGCATGTAAAACTTAATTAAATGAGCCATGTGCAGGTGTATTCAGATATTTATTACTGGTCCTTATAGGTAGTTCTATATGTTTGCAAATCTGAGAATGAGCATACAAAAGAAAAATTAAACCAAAACTGCAGATGTTGGAAATCTGAAACAAAAGATGAAAATTCTGGAAACACACAACAGGTTAGGCAGCATCTGTGGAAACAGGAACAGAGTTAATACTTCAAGTTGGAAACTGTTCATTAGCATTTTCTGTTTTTGGTTCATGAACATGCAAGTGGCTCAGTCATCAGTGGAAAATGACTGATGTTATTTTTGGGGAAACTTCATACATTTGTATCAAATTTCTTTACTTATTGGAATGGAGGCATTAACTTGGGGGTAGGCCCTTCTGTTCCTCGTGCTAACTTGGCCGTTCAGTAAGATTATGATTGATCTTTCATCTCCGCTCTACTTCCCTGCACTAACCACATATACCTTGATTTCCCCTAATGTCTAAAACATCTCCATTTAAACAGTGGATAAATTAGTAATTTTGTGACGATCATTACAGTGGCTTGTTCAAGAATTCAATTTAATTCATGTGTTTTGAAGTTCATGGTTTGGACCGATTTGTAACTTTGTAACCTATGTCTGGATATACTGCAACTGATAATGACACTGGAAAGCAAAATCAGGCAAAATATTCCCTCTTTAGCACTGAAGTTCCTTACCTGGATGAGGGACAAAATTAGATCAATATGTAAATAGAGACGTGCATTGATTTTATTATGTCTGTCTGTCACACCTAAACCATTTAAGCTATATTCTTCTGTTACTGTCAACGAAATTACTGCTGCTTGAGTGTTCCTGATATCAGTTGCATTTAAAGTGTGATTCTACCAATTGGTATCCTTAGAAGACTTTTGTCTTCTGAAAGTATCTAAGGAATATAAACTGCTGTGATGTTATTTTTTTCTATTAAAATAAAATAATGAATTAAAGATCCTAATGTTCTTTGTGATATTTTCAGCTATTACTAGAAGAAAACTCCGGAGTACGTGGAAGAATTAAGCCAGTTTATGAAACCCTCATTGCACCACATGTGCATGAGATTGATGAAGCTTTTCAGCCAGGTCTTGTGACACTAAACTGGACATCATTAAACAATGACCATTTTGTAGATAAGGTGTATGCAAAATTAGGTAATGAATTCTGTTCCAAATAATAACAGTTATGTTACATGAGATATAAAGGGTTTATTTTATATCTGTCTGTTTTGATTCAATGGGGATCTTCTCTTAATCAGAAAGTCACAGTTCAAGTCCCACTCCAAACATTTGAGCATCATGATCTCGCTGATGGTCCAGTGCAGTGCTGAGAGAGTGCTGCTCTATTTTTGGAAATGCCTTTCTTTTTTTGTTTAAGATGTTTTATCAAGGCTCCATCTGCACTTTCAGGTGGATGCAAAAAATCCCAGCATACTATTTCATAGAAACAGATAATTTAACTCTGCTATCCTGTCCAATATTTCCCTCTCAACCAACAATATTAGAAGGGATAATCTGGTCACTCATTTTGCTCATTGTGGAAGCTTGCTGTCCACAATTTGGCCCCTGAATTTTGGAGATTACAACTATGGCTACACTTAAGGAATATTAAGGAATAATTCATAAGCTCCAGCACACTTCTTTTCCTGAAAGGGGTGTGAAAAGTACAAATATGAATGTAAGTTTTTCTGATTTTGAATGCCAGGATAAAATGTGCAATAATGTCTCAGCCATCCACTAAATACCTAGAAGTGAATAGAATGAAAAGGAGAATGCCTCAAGTGGTACTGTCCTCCGAATTCATGGACCCAAGTTGTTAAATGGAAGTAGAAAGATATCTGGTAGTTTTCCAATATTTTCAAGCACTGTGTTTTGAAATGACGGAACAGCATGAAAGCATAAATTCCAATATTTTGAAGGATTTTTGTCCCTTTGTTTTAATTGCCCCTATGTTTCTGCTCCATAGGAGAAATCGATTTGCTGATACACAGAATAAATGAACCTTGTGGAATATCGTATAGAGCGGATCCTGTGGGATATGAGTACCGTATCACTTGTGAATTTCCCGAGGAACAACCGTGGACGTGTGAGGAGTTTTTAAGACACACACAGGTGCTGCATAATATTATTATCCAGGGTCTTATTGAACAAAGCCCAGAGGTGAAACTGTATGAATTTATATTCCATAATGTAATTTACCTTCTTGTTACCCTGCTTATAGACCTATATTGTTAAAGCTGTAAAAAATACACAGTTAAGAGTTGTCCATTTACCATTAATGAGTAGAAAATCTCATGTTTCCTTCTGTCCTCCAAAACCAATTGCTCTGTATTATTGCCAGTGTCCTTTGAAATTTCCTGCTGCAACCAATGTCATGCAAAGCAGGCCAATCATCACCACTTCATGAACGGTTAGTTCCCATAGTATGTCCACATTTATGGGAATTAACTGTTTATAAAGTGGCTGCTTTGAATACTCGTAGCAACAGGCATTCCTACCTTCAGGATTTGTGGGATAATCCAGATGATTCTGCCATCTGATGGTTTATAAATGCAAGTCATTTCCTAATAACAACTTGAATTTAAACGGCCACCTTTAATATCAAAATAAAGAGGCAAAAATCCAAACACATTTCACAGAAATGAGCCAAAAAAAATCAGTGGATTAGTGGATTGTACAGAAAAAGAGGAAGTGGAGAGTCTGGGATACTTAGGGATTTCTGGAATGTAATGGTATGTGAAGGGTCGGGATGAGGATTACATTCAATGTGTTAAAAGACCAGAGTCATAGGAGAGCCCTGGCAATTGTTGAAAATATATCATGCAGAAATATTGTGGAAATTACTCAATTCACACACTTTCTCTCTCTTTTTTCACTTTATGTTGACATAGTTGTACTCAGTGAATGCACATATATTGTTAACAAATATATTTTAGAAGGAAATGAAACAACCTTAAATATCAGTGCCATCTATTTCTAACAGGATATCTGCACCAAAGGGAGCTCAGTCATTGCAATGTAAGAGTATGCTGGTGGAAGCAGCAACCAATGAACTCATTAATATGCTATATGATGTGGATTCCGATGATGAAAATGACATAGAAAGGTACGGAAACTACTGGAAAAGAACCTCATACCTGTTCTCCTCATAAGGATTAATATTCCCATATCGTTGATTCACATTTTATTATTTACACATTTATATTTTCATATTAATATGAAAATAAATTTGGTAGCTACACCTGAAGTTCACAGGTTGGTCGCAGTCACATATGAATATTCCCTCTTGTTGCTATTGATGAGAATGGTGGAGTATGTTGCAGGAGATTAGGTCGGATACAGAGTCATTCATCTGATACCAAACATAATTTAATGAAAGTGACATTATTGGATTGTATGATTTGGCATTAGGAATTTACCAGATTTTTTAAAAATGGTTTATCATGTAGAATATTATAAACCTCCTTGCATTTAACTTTAATTTTACCGTTTTGACATGATTGCCAAAATATATTGAATAAAACTCCCTTCTGACTGTTTTGATTTTGCTGGGGACTTGCCAATAATGATGATAATGCTACAAAGCGTAATAATGATATTGGCAAGCAAGGAATCACTGGAAAAGTAAACCCATTTATGTAAGAGGATGAATTATGACATCTGATATTTTGAAACTTTTGATTGCCAGGAAGGAGACAGGAGAATTTTACTATGATTTTAATTTTCCCATTTATGATAACCGTGATATTTGGTGCTCATCACACATAGAAACTTCATCGTCACCCTGCATTTGAGAACCAACTCCTCCACTCAGACGAAATTGTCAGACTGCTTGCCTAAAATCCAGTTTTAGACGGAAGATATGTACTCCAACCTATTTTTAGGGAAGACTTAAGCCACTGTCTTTGGTATCCACCGCCAATGTTGTACCCCAGTAACTGGCTCCATCTTTCCCTTTGGGAATGTTGAATCTGAGGAGACCCTGTTTACAATCTTCATGTCACATTTGACCATAGATGAGTTGCCTGAGACATTTCATGTTCATCACTATGATTGCATATTTTTACGCAATGCAGCTCACCCTACCTCTGCCTCAGCTCATCTGCTGCTGGAAACCCTCAGCCATATCTTTATTTCCACTACACTTGACAACTTCAGTTCATTCCTGGCTGGCCATTACCTCACTTCTATAAATGAGATCAGCCAAAACTCTGCTGCTCATGCTCTAACTTGCGCTAAGTTCTACTCACTCCTCATACATCATACTTCATAAGCATCTGTTAAGGTAATGATCTGTCTTAAAATTTCAAACCCTTTTGCGGCCATTGCCATCCCTATTTCTCTTATCTCTTCCAGTCTTCTAACTCCAGACATCTCCTTCTTCCAGTTTTCTTAAGCATCCCTCAGTATAAACCCTTAACTTATGATGGCTTTGGTTTTGGCTGTTCAAGATGTTAAGCTCTTGAATTTCCTTCCTAAATCTCTTTGCCTCTCTATCTCTTTCTCCTGTAAGCTGGTCTTTAAAACCTATATCTCTGGCTGAGCTTTTGGTCACATGGTCCTTATGTGACTCAGTATCAATTTTTGTTTGCATACCTTGGAATGTATTTGCTGTGTTAAGAGTGGTATATAATGGAAATTATAGTTGGATTTGAAGAATAGGAGATTTGTATTAATTTAACTGGTAATAATTACATTTTACCCTTCATGACAGAAACCAAAGAAACAAAAACATCTCTGCAGTCCAGAGTAGTCTTTTGCCCAGATGCTCGTTCAACCTCGGCAGCAAAGATTCTACAAGACCCCAATTTTCTGAAGCAAGAGGCAAAAGAATTACTCACTCACTTCAGCTATCGTAACCTGGAAGCTCTCATTAAGGTTATCCGCAATGCCCTGGAGATGCTGAGAAAATGCATGCAGACTTCATCCGTGGTCCATTATCAGGGTACGAATCTGAAGTCCATCATTTATACTTCATAGTGTCTAACAATATTCTCTTGTCAGCTTGCAGAGTATAATTATTTTTTTAATGTGAATAGTTCAGTTAGTTAGGCACTCACTAATGCAAGGTGTAAAACACTGAAGGTTGAATTAGTGAGTTGGAAAGTGTGGCATTAAAGATTGTTTATCCAGAATTGTTGGAAGTTATAATTGGGGCTGACTGTTAAAAACAGTTGGAAGAAATACTAGATTTGAACAGGCAGGACTGATGGTTTGAAACCAGTCTTGACTATCATTAAATTGTCTTCATTTTGTGGGTTTCTCTGGCTCCCTGGATGGAACACCTCATAGTGGTTGTGTGCTCAATTTGAGGGTGAGGAAGATTTGCTTCCTCATAGAAGTGTCCTCATTACAAATGGTTGGGAAGCTGTCAGAAATGGTGGTGAATTATACAGCCTGCCCATAGCTAGCTGGTTAAGAAAGTTGCGCTGAGTTTGGTGTTTATGAACTTCTATGGAATTGGTGTGGTCGTTATAGATTTTAGCAATAATCATGATGATAGTATATTTTGATTACTTGCACCTGCTGTATTTGAATTCATTCCACTCCTTTGGAAAGATGCAGGCAGAATTTTGCAGACCAAATAACAAAATAGCATTTATTTTAGTGATATAAAGTCAATACTTGGATTTGTTGGAGTTATCTAAATTATGATTCAGAACAATCTATTTGCATAGATGCTTGTAAGGGATGGATATTCAACACTAATTTGAACAGAATTGTATTGCTATGTGAGATTGAACCATAATAAATACAGGAAATATTTAATTAAATCACTGATTGCCATTGTCCTATTAATTAGAATCTACAGTATACTTTCAAGTTGGTATGAATTCAGAAAGGCCAGCTGTCATAAAAAGTATAAAGGAGACAAATAGTATTAATGCTGTTTATTAACATTTATTTTGTTCTCAAGACATTGACACAATCTTAGAGCTATTTTACTCCACATAACTGTGAACTAAACAGCTCTCTAGCTAATTTATTCCAGTGCAGCTGTGACACTGATATCTAAGCAGCAATTGCCCAGTATCTTGCATCCACATACAGCACGATTAATGTAACCCACCCCTTCTGCTTCCTCCAAATCATAAGCAAGATAATGGAAAGTCATCAGAAGTACCATCAACTAATACCTATTCACTAATATCATGCTCAAGTCAGGCTCCCCCAGAAACACCCATCTTCTGACCTCATCATAGCCCTGAGTCACAGCAATGCACTAGATTTAACTAGACATCACCGACTAAACCCAAGATCTTTATCAGCTGCTAGAAGGATAATAATATATTTAATGGGAACACTATCTCCTCTGATCTTCACTCCAAGTCGCACACTATCACTTGTGTATCTTTTCATTGTTTCTTCGTTGTTGTTGAGCCAATACACTGTCTTCCCTACTTTGTGAGAAAACCATCAGTGGTGAAAAAGTAGAAGCAAATCAATAGGAATTTACATAAGGGAACTGGATAAATAGTGGAAAATATTTTGGCAACATGTAAGAAAGAGCCAGGGAGTGGGAATGATACTTTCAGTGAGCTAGCATTGATATAATATGCTGAATGGCCAACTTCTCTGATGTACAGTTCCATTAACACAAGAACTGAATCTGTTCAAGAAAAAGGTTCATCACCAGTTTTTTTGGATCAACTGGGGACTGGCAATAAATATGGCTTTGGCAGCTCTGCCTCCAGCCCATAAACTAATTAGTATGGAATTAATCTCAAAATATATTATCAGTAAAGTCAAGTTTATTGTCATATGCACAAGTACATGTATGCACAGGTGCAATGAAAAATTTACGTGCAGCAGCATCACTGTCACATAGCATCACATAAGGAGCATCTATTCAGTGTATCTGTGTTCTCTCATGAAGAAATACAAATTCTAACATATTCTTCAAAATCAATTTATGAAGTAAGTTTGTGTAAGAAAAAGATGGATGTTCAACATGGAAATGTTTCAATCATTGTACAATGGGGATGTTGTGATAATTACATGGGCATTAGCTGTTAGTGGAATGCTTAGTAGAGAAACAATGAAGATTTGTTCTTGTACTGAGTTTTCTGGCCTTGCTCTGATTCTAGCAGAAAATAAGCTTGAATAAAAGTAGGGTGTCATTCATAAACACGTTTGTGGAACCCTGATTTGGTTGGTTTTCTTACTGTAGATGTTGATGCTGGCTTTCAGAAGCAAGTCTTCAGATCAGTTCTCCATGCTGACATTTGTCTTGTCATTCCTAATATTGAGCTGCATCCCAGCCTGGAAGAAACCCAGAGTACTTTGAATAAAGCTTGTGACTGCATTATCAATGTTTCCAAGGGGTTGTCTGTGTGGGGAAAGAAAAGGATGACAAGGGTATGTATTATAGATATCCTGATCTTTGGCTAATGTGTAGTGAAGTTGGGCAATGCAACAGAAATTGGGAATTCATTGTAAGTTGTGATATTATCTCTCCAAGCACTTGAATTCTATTTTTTCTCCATTCTCTTTTATAAAAATTACTGTAAAAAGTGAACATTTATAAGCTTCCAATTGAGCTTTGGGAGTTCAGTGATGTAGATCCTAACACTGAGCTGTCAATGGTGATAAGGTAGAGTGTTAAGGAAACTCCAATTTCTTAATGTCATAAGAGTGAATTATCACGAACACTGTGCCTCAAAAACTACCTGAGCAAATATGATAAGCATTCTCGAAACAAACCAATTGAGAAGGTTGAAACAAATACCATTAATTTCATTAACAGAAAAAAATGAATGCTCAGAGAATGGCTGAACTACGGAGAGGTGATACACAGAGTGACCCTTTCATTAATGCTGTTGTAGATCCTGCTGAAGCCGATCGATCAGGTAAGTTTCATCACCCGTGAGTGTCAGGTTTATGCATCAAATGAATCAAGCAAGCCATGAATGTAATGAATTTGCTGTCACAAGGGACCAGGCTGGGAGAAAGCTGCTAACTTATTTTTTTCAAATGCTTTTTCTCAATCCAAGTGTTGGCTCTAATTTCTGCTGTAAACTGGTAATTTCACTTCAGGAATGAATTCTGTGGATGATGTGCGTCGGAATTCCTGATTTTTACAGTAGTTTCCAACTGATTGCAAATGACATCTAGTGCTCATTGGATTTTCCTTACCATCAACTGGGAAGAAATCCCTAATGTAAGATGAGGCAGAAGTTTCTCAGAGATTTTTATCCTCTCAAGTGAATGGACATAAATTTGGGAGCAGTTTTTCAATGGTATTGCAGACAAGATTAGGCATCATGAGGCTGACAAGAATAATGCATCTTTAGAGTCTCCTCCCAGAGTGAAGCAATAGTATGGACTGGAAGTTGACACCTGGGCTGAAATTTGGAAAAGCATCAAGAATGGGATGTGTACTTGTGAGCAGAGAGCGTAACGCTATTACAGCGCCAGTGACCCGGGTTCAATTCCCGCCGCTGTCTGTAAGGAGTTTGTACATTCTCCCCGTGTCTGCTTGGGTTTCCTCCGGGTGCTCCGCTTTCCTCCCACATTCCAAAGACGTACGGGTTAGGAAGTTGTGGGCACGCAATGTTGGCACTGGAAGCATGGCGACACTTGCGGGCTGTCCCCAGAACATTCTACACAAAAGGTGCATTTCACTGTGTGTTTCGATGTACATGTGGCCAATAAAGAAATATCATCATCATCATGAGTTTATGAATGCAGAAATAGAGCTGCAGTTAGAGTGGAAGAGTACAAAAGAACTGAAGCAAAAACAGAAAATGCTGAAAATACTCAGCAGGTCAGGCAGCATCTACAGAAAAGGGAACAGAGCTAATGTTTTGGGTCAAACATTTCACTATAGAATTTGAACTGATCAGGTGTCTCCCTGAAAATGGGTGTATTCCTTTCTGAAACAATTATGTTTTTGTAAGGAGAAAGGAATTAGATTATTTAATGGGGAAGGAAAATGTCTATTTAAGCAGAAAAGGGCAAGGATATGTACAGGGGTTGGGGAGGGAAAGCAGGGCTTTGTTTTCCCCCCCTCGCCCCCACCATTGGACCACCCCCAGTAATGAGTAGGAGGTGCTTGCAAGCACCGATGTGGATAATGTGTGTGTTCAATGTGCCTCTCCAAAAGTCATCAATTCTATTTTGCCCCACAGCCTCTTGAAGAGAGCTGAATGACTAAATAAAGGAGGTGGGAGGAAGAAGGAATCTGTAAAACTGAGGTGTCCGTAAAGGTGACAACCAGAAGGTGATGGCAGACAAAGAATATCTGAAGAAAGCTGAAGAAATATCATGGTAGTGTAGCGGTTAGCGCGACACTATTACAGCACCAGCGATCAGGGTTCGATTCCCGTCGCTGTCTGTAAGGAGTTTGTACGTTCTCCCGTGTCTGCGTGGGTTTACTCCGGGTGCTCCGGTTTCCTCCCACATTGCAAAGACGTACGGGTAGGTTAATTTGGGTTTAAAATGGGCGGTGTGGACTCGCTGGGCCGGAAGGGCCTGTTACTATGCTGTAAATAAAATTTTAAAAAAAGGTGAAAGCACTTTTTTTATTGAATTGTTGGAGAGTTCCACTGTGAAGGGGAAGGAGAAAGCTGAGAATATGTTGGGTAAAATGCGTGTCCAATTGTTCAGATAAATCAGTTAATTTTATATTCACAGGGAGGCTTCATTTGGAAGATGGAAATTTATTGTGTTTCACTTCAATGAACAGTAATATGGACTTTTTTTTTCCTAATAAAGCACAGTTGAAATGTATCATCTTCATTTCAGGTGCAGATACTGTTGCTGTCTACACCCAGACTAATAATTACTACAAAATAATTTCAGAAAATAAAGAGATAATTAAGCTAGTTTCTCTTATTTCATCATCCATCATCTCATTTAGAAAGGTAAGCTAATTAGCCTGGATTTTACTGAGTTAATTTTATAGTAATGCTTAAATTAATTCTTACCTGGTTGCACTCTCTGTAATTATAATGAAACTTTTGTTTATTTCCAATGGTTAATAAACTGTTAGAACAGTGGGAAGCAAAAACTTGCTACTGGTCTGACGCCTCGTCGGGTCAAAAGAGTTGTCAGACTCGGGTTGAGCCAGTTCTTTATAAATAAATGAACTAATGCTTAGGATTCTATAAATAAATGTATTATTTTGTAAATAAATAAATACACATTTATTATCAAAGGCTATATTGGAGGCCCTGCATTGCTGGATAGAATAGGCATGTGCTACTTGCTGTATGTCCAAGCAGGAGTGGCATCAGGATGGGTATCAAAAAAATTGACAAGTCCTCAGACTCAGATCAGCTTCAGATTGGCTGTAGTCATGCAAGGTTTGGGTCAGATTTTAATTTTAGAACCAAACGGATCGTTTCTGGGAGGAGGAACACATAGTGAATATTTGTAAGATATTTGATCATTGTACCTTTTCCGAGCTTGAATGACATTTTCATTGGCCATTTCTGTAACATTTTATGACAGTGTTCTTATTTCCAGTGTTTGTACTTGAATCCCAGCTTCAAGTGGTGAAGCTAACATGTTTCACCAGATTGTGACTGGAACAAGTAGAGTACCGTAATGAAGATTGGCATTCTATGAGAGGAAAAGTGGTAACAAGGGCACTCTTTACTGCAGAGGAGGTCGGCCTGATCGCCTTTCAGTGGATTAACATTGACCTTTCCATTCATCAGCCAAGAAAAGACAGTGTAGTACCTAGAAGCAAGGATAAGGGGATAAAAAGCAGGTGCTTTAGAAGACATAGACCAGCAAAAATCTGTTTTGTTCATTACCTGCAAAGGTCAAATGCTGAACAGATTTAACAAAAACTTGCAAAATAATGGGTAGCATTCATTGTTCGAGGTTTGCATGTTCTTTTCTATATGTAATCCAATTTTATATTATTTACTAAAGTGATAAGGACAGTATTCAGTAAGTTATGATCTCAAAAGCACTGCCTGAAAAGGTGGTGGAAATGGGGTTCAATAATAACTTTCAAATGGAAGGAGAAAATTTGGGAAGACCATGGAGGATTGGGATTAATTGGACAGAGCTTCCAAAAAGCTGGGCCTTCAGTGTGGTATCACTCCTTGATTCAATGAAAATAGTAAAACTGTGAAAATTCACTCAACATTCCAATATAATTAAAATTCTGAAGTTCTTGCTTTGTCTGTTCCTGCGCTAGGACCTACAAGAAGTTTTGGAGAAATTGAGCAGCTATAGTTGTATCTGGAAGAACGATCGTGAAACAACTCTCAAAGAGTTTATGAAAGAAAACCCTTCACTTTCTGAACTTGAGTTCCAAATCAAGTTTTATCGCAATCTGCAGGTCCAAATTCAAGCTGAACCCAGAGTTATTTGTATGGGTCCTTTTGCACTGTATGCAGGTACATTTCCAGAGCTTCATTTACAAGATTAAACTCTATGATCTTTGGAAAGGTAAAATAATTTAAAGCTGAAAATATTGGCTAAAATAATAATATTTGGAAAACTCTTTAAACAATTAGTGTTGCTCAAAAAATACTTTTAATTTACTTGTAAAGCCTCTATGTAGAAAGATGAGCATTAAATTTATTTCTTGTTTAATATTGATTTGCTCCCAGCAGTGATACCCTAAATTTTTACTGAATTGTTGAAACACACTTGGAAAATATTAACAATATTTTTCATTTGTGGCTGATGATGTGTGATGAGGAGACTCCCTGCATAAGTACTCAGAATGCCTTACTGAACTCATTTTATTTCTTTAGTAGTTTCTCTGAAATGTAATGTTTTTTTTTAAACAGATGACTTGAAGGTAGCCTTGATGGAAGAATGCAGAGCCTGGATGACTGGGTTTTCTCAAAACTGCAATAAAAAATATAGAACAAACCTGGAAAATATCTTGATCTTCATAGAAGAGACTTCGAAGAAATTAAATTGCCCAGTCAATGATCTGGATGACATTAGAATAATTGTGAGTTCTTTGAAAGAGATGCGAGAAAAACAGATTGAGATTGATTTACAAATTGGACCCATTGAGGTAGGAGTACTTCCTCATTTTATTACAACTTTTTGCAATGATTATTCCTTATTCAAAGTAATAATTATACTGAATTTTGCGTTATTATCTAGTCTTTTCAGCTCTGTGATAAAGGATCATAGTGGTAGAAAATGAATTGACCTGAGAGGGTTTTATGAAGGAATCTGGGCAGTTTGAACTTTACTGTGATGCTGGTGTTGCCAGTAGTAAGTTGTCCATTATTGTGGGTAATTTCCCACCTCATTGAATGGTTGGAAAGGGTGGGGATAGAAGAGTTATAGTTGTTCTAAGTACAGGGTTAAGACACTGCAACAGTTCACCTTACAATTAACACATGCTTATATAGTAAAACTCTGATAATCTGGCACCCTTGGAACCTTGCTGGTGCCGGATGAGTAGATCCGGACAATTGGATGTTACTCCTTTTACCACAACACACTTTTATTTCACTTTCTTTACATTTTATACAGTACTATAGTAAATTTTTCAGTGAACAGCGTGAACGTAAAGTGAACAGGAAACATGGCTGATAAATTTAAAGAAGGCATGGAAACAGGACCCAATGAGCTTCAGCCTTTATGCAAGCACTCAAGACCCAGATTCCGACAGCACAACTGGCCCAATTTCTGGGCCCCAGGTCCAGCCACAAACCTACCCATCTTCTTGACCTTGGGTGTGTCCGACCCTGACCTCAGCTATGGCTGCACAACTTGCCCACGCTCCTTGTTAACATCTGGCCAGCCTTATGAATATGCAGGTCTGTGGATAGGAAGTTTGCAGATAACAAGTATTTGGTGTACAAATCAGTGAGCCAGATGCTGAACCATTGGGACTTACTTACAATTGGATGCTGGATTACTACAATTTTACTGTACTTGCTTTTAGGATGTTTTATATTGAAACTAGTGATAAAACTTCAGAAAAGTATTCTGTTTGCCAACCCATTTGAGGCATAGAAAATTTCTACCAATGTTTCTCTGCATAATCCTATAATTTACTAGAAGGGTAAGGAAGTCAATGTCTGCATCCTCTCCCAGGCTAACATGCCCATCATTGAGGTCCCAGTTATTCTCAGTCTGCTGCGTTGGGTTGGCCTTGGTGTTCACATGCCTGACACCGTACTCCTGAATAGACACTATTCTGCGCTCTGTTGTGTGATGAGGTTACAAGGCAGATCTAGAAAAAAATGCTTAATGATGTGTTCAAAGCTTTCTTGAAGAAGTGCAACATTCCCACTGACTCCTGGGAGTCTCTGGCCCATGAACCACTGAAAATGGAGAAGGAGCATTCTGGATGGTATTGAGAAGCTTGAGGCCATTCATCTGGAGCAGACAGAAGCCCTGTATAAGTGGCAGAAGAAGTGGACCACGTCACTGACTACTCGCCTGCCTGCCTCATCAGCTACCTCCTGCCCATCTGTGGACGTGTCTAAGGTTGCCATATTGGCTTCATCAACCACTGCAGAACCCACAAAACTGGAGTGGAAGCAAGTCATCCTCAGTCCTGAGAAACTGCCCAAGACCAGCAGCTTTGATGAAGGAAATTTAAACTATGCTTTAATAATCTAATATAATCTTTAATTTTCCTGGGGCACATCCTTCCATTGTTGATACTAAAACTCTATCTTTTTCATCCTGAATCTTAAAATGCATCCACAATAGTGCAATTTGATAATGTGAAGGGGATTTAAAGGGTATCAGGATAGATTAAAAAAAAGAGAGGAAGAAAAGATATAGGTGTTAATAAGGTGAGAAGAAATGAGACCTTCTGGACCAAGTGCTTCGGTATTAGAAATGCAAAGTAGAAGTATTACTATGAAATGAAACTTCAGCAGTCTGATACAATAATAACATTGTTCAAACACCACAGCAGCTTAAATTGTAGTTACAATCTTTTAATACAAATTAATTTATAATTCAAAGGCTGTATCTGGTTTGGTTTGACTGTTGTTTCACATTTGGACTCTCAATTTTCGTGATCTCTGCAGATACACTAAATTTCTCTGCCTGATGTAATATTAATTAAGAACATTGATATAAATTAAAATTAAACATCTTCACTTCACTTCCATCCAGGTGGATTCAAATGCATGGGGTTGTGGGTGAGTGATCAGATATGAAATGCATTTGGCCCCCAGTTCAGTACATCCTGGAAGCAGTGGTGAGCTTAGCTGCAGAGCAGGAGGTCAGTGTTTCTGACCTCCATCTGTTCCATACCTTGATGTTGTATTGCCTTAATGTACCAAAAAGCAGAGGTAAATAGCCAGTCATTCCCCACTGAGCTGCTGCATCAGAGCATGATCTGGCCCAATAATTTTGGCATTAAATTAAGGTTTCACATCGCTGGGTAATTATTTTCATTCAACTTTGAATTATTAACAAACTAGGTTGCTGCAGGGATTACAGAATGAAATGCGGGGACAACTTTGAAAGAACTTTTCTTGTCAGTGAGAATAATAATGAAACCACAGGTAAAAGTAAGACATTGGGGCATTGAAAGCAAAATCTGTTCTGTTATTGGCTTCCATTTTAATATTCTGCAGGAATTCTTTGCCATGCTGAATAAATATGAGATGCAAGTTGTTAAGGAGGATTCTGACAGAGTGGATACATTGCGTTACACTTGGGAAAAGCTTCTCGTGCATGGAACAGAAGTACAAAATCATCTCCTTTCTTTACAACCTTCATTCCGTGCTGAACTGATCATCAATGTTAAAACATTTTTAGGAGATTGTAATACCTTTTTCCAAGACTATGAAAAGGTACTGCAATAACAATTTCCTCCCAATAATATTTTGGATAACCACTTGGCCTGACTTTTCCTAGTTTGTAAATCTTCAAGGATAAGTGATTTGTCGACATATATTGACCTGACTCCAGCTTGCTGGACTTGAGTATAAGTAACATTGAACTGATTAAAATGTCTTTGATGATTTAGTTTTAGATCTTGAGGCAATGTTTGCAGAAATTCACACCAGAAAGCCAAATAGTTAGCACTCAGCATGTTTTTCCAGGAATCAGTGCACCAAAAAATGATCATTATGGCATTATATGTAGGGAGATGCGTTACTGACACCCATGTTGTGCTGGGAGCCTGGCACAAACCCTTCCCCTTCCTCTTGCTGTGTGCTGCTGATGCAGGAACTTGGCATGAATTCCTGTTTTCTGCTGGCGCTCTCACAGCAATGAATCTGACAAGGCTCGTTGTGGAGAGACTACCTGTGAGGGCTGATGTCGGGCAGGCTGAGGCGATCAGTGTGAATGTTCAGTGCTGAGATGTTTTGACTGATGTACTGATGTCAACACAAAATAAGTGAATCAAAGGAATGCTCCAGTAAAGGCTCACTGATGTACCAGCACTTGCCACAACAGAAAATGGATTGTTAAGCTTAGCGGAGAAAGTTTAATGTATGTGCAAATTGTCATTGGATTTTAGACGTGATTCTGGTACTATCACTTCATATTGAAAGGATGGAGTCAATAAACAAACTGAGCCAAAATTAATATTGTCCCAATACACCAGGATTATTAAAGTAGTAACAAACAATCTGCCGGAGGGACTCAGTGGGTCGAGCAGCATCTGTGGGGGTTGGGGTTTGGAAATAATTGTCAACGTTTCAGGTTAAAAACATGCATCAGGGTTTCAACCCACAACGTAAACCATTCCTTCCCCTCCCACAGATGCTGCTTGACCTGCTGAGTTCCTTCAGCAGATTGTTTATTGCACCAGATTCCAGCATCTGCAATCTCTGGTGTCTCCTTATTACAGTAGTAGTCGAAGAAGAAATTTGCAGTTGAAGTACAGAGCTAAAATGGACTAAGGAGTTACATCCCTCCTCGAATTAGCCCTTTAGAGAAAAATAGCCATGCATAACAAATGAGGAATGTTAATTTTAATTTATGCTGAATTATAGAAACATAGAAACGTACAGCACAATTCGGGCCCTTCAGCCCACAAAGTTGTGCTGAACATGTCCCTATCTTAGAAATTACTCGGCTTACCCATAGCCCTCTATTTTTCTAAGCTCCATGTGCCTATCCAAAAGTCTCTTAAAAGACCCTATCATATCCGCCTCCACCACCGTTGCTGGCAGCCCATTCCACGCACTCACCACTCTCTGAGTAAAAAACTTACCCCTGACATCTCCTCTGAATTATGGTGGATCTTGGAAGCAATGATGTTAGCCGTATGGTGTTAGGCTTCTAATTTTTTGGCTAAAAGTTGTGCCATTCTGACATGTATTATTTTGTCATCTCTGTTGAAAATTGCAGACTTGGGTAAGGATAGGATAAGGTTCTGATGCAATGTGATAACCCCAAAGTGAATGGCACAGACATTCAACAACAGCATTTTTTTTCTTCTACACCTGATATTATTTAATAATTGTAATTATAATTTTATAGTATACAGTATAAATATCAAACCGAACTGCATGGCACTTCTTGTGAACAAAAGTTCTGAAAATTATGTGGTATTACTATAGGAAGGTTACCTTGTCAGCTTAATGCTCCAATTGAAACAGTAGATGCAGTCATTTTATATGAAAACACTAAGCAACAGTTACCTAAGATAAAGCAGATTACTGTGCCGAGTTTAATTGAAATGGCGTCCCTTGAATCAATGAGGTGTTCTCCAGCAGTGATCCCACCTAAACATTTATGGTAAGTGAGAGGGTAGCTAATATAAATGGGATAGGCAGGTGGTTATTATAGTGGGGGCCCACCTCGTATAGAATATGCTGTATTTATCATACTTATAGTCCTAGATCCCCGGTATTTTTCAAAGCAAAATCTGAAATAAAAACACAAAATGTTGGAAATACTTGTATGTCAGGCAGCATCTGATGAACAGAGAGGGATGAACAAATTTGATGTTTCCATTGAAATACTGTTGGATTCACTAATTGCCTTTTGGATTAGCAGTGGAGGTTGAGGAAGAAGGTTTCATTATTTCTTATGCCTGTCAGGGTATTTCTTGGGTTCTATTCATTGCTATTCTGTTTGTTATTGTACAGTCAAGTCCTTCTGTGTTTCCATTTCATTAGGGAGGACCCATGCAGCTTGGCTTGTCTCCTCAAGAAGCTAATGACCAATTGGTTATTTATCAGGTATAATGAGCATGGAGCTTGTATGGGCTTAATTACCTCCTTGGGTGGGGCCATCTTTTTGCATTGCATTGAAAAATGTATAATTGTCCATGTTTTATTTTGGCTTAAAGTCTGTTTTTGTGAGTGCAGGATTTATTATGTTGGACCAAGTAAACACTGACTCTAATGATGAATCTTGTAACACTTATCAATGTTTAATGAGTCAGTTAACTGCTATAGTGTCACACTGATTGCGAGTACCATCCATAATGCTCAATATTTATTAATGGGTCACTAGCAATTTGGAAAAAGCCACAAGGGTCCACCTGTGTATACTCACATCTATCACTCATCCAGCCCCTGAGGTAGAGATGCAAAGTGAAGTAATTAGATGAGACCACTGAATAAATTAGAACTATGTCAGTTTATTTATGTGGTTGTATGATCCTCAAAGGGTCTAAATAAATCTGAATTTGTGTGATATGCTAGACAAATCTGTTTTTTTTGAAGTGGTGGTGGGGGTTAGCGGGAGGTGGAGAGTGGTACCATTATGCTTGTTAATACAATTAACAAAAGTGGAAAGAACTAGCCTCACCGGGGACCATCTGAAAGCTTTGTGACAAGAAATATATTTTTCAATATACAGTATCTGCCAAATAAATTATTTACTGAAAGTATGCTTTTTAAGAGCAAATTTTGATCACATTTTCCAATTTAAAGATAACAAGAAAGGTTAGTACCTTTACATCGTAGGGAGCAATATGATCCCCACAGTCCTTACAATGTAAAGGAATTAACTGACATTTTGCTTTGGCAGAACCCTTTGGTCAAGGATACATCTCTTCCCTCTTTTGAAACTAAATGGTTCATCATAGTAGTCTCTAGTGATACAGTTTTGCTCATCGTACTTCTAAGACTAATGCACTGTGAGAACTGATGTACGTCATCAGTTGAGTTGACTTTAAGCTTCAACTATGTTTTCTGAGGTAAATTGAGATGATTTAAAAATTATGTTTCTGAACACAATGTTATAGTTTGGGAGTTGTTCTGGTGACTTAAGTTGCACAGATCAAAAGCTTCATTAGAATATCTCCTGTCAAATATTTTCAGAATCGTTTTGACAACCTCTATCGCAAATTTATCACTTACACTGCTGGTGAGGAGCTCTTTGGGCTGCCGGTTACACAGTGCCCTCAGCTGTTAGAGGTAAAAAAAGAGCTGAACCTTTTACAGAAACTTTATGGCCTCTACAATAATGTGATCAACACAGTGAACAGCTACTTCGACATCCTCTGGGCTGAGGTGAATATAGAAAAGATAAATAATGAACTTCTGGATTTTCAAAACAGGTTTGTTAGCTTGTTCATTCTATGCAACTTTATTCTGATAATACACAAATATATGAACTTATTGAGAGCAGTAGAGTACTTGCAGAAAGAAGCGGGCAACCATTTTGAATTGTCTGTAAATTTTATCAGGATTTACTTATTTTTCAGCTTGTTTGCCATGCTCAAAGCTTATGTAGGTATGTTAGAAGTGAGGCAAATCTGCATTTTAAAACAGCAAAGCTAAATTATCAGGAAGATGAATGTTCTGATGTACATAATTTGGTGTAATACAAACGCACCCATTGCTGAAATCATCACTGCTTAATCAGGAACGTTTCATAACCAGTAAAGCTGCTGCCTCACGGCTCCAGGTCCTGAGTTCGACCCTGACTTCAGATGTTGTCTGTGTGGAGTTTGCACATTCTGCCTGTGATAACATGGGTTTCCTCCGGGTGCTTTGGTTTTCTTCCACATCCTAAAGATGTGTAGGTTGGTAAATTGCCACTAGTTTTTAGGCGTGAGGTAGAATCCGGGGGGAGTTCAGGGAATGTGGGAAGAATAAAAATGGGGTTAATGTTGATGGGAGCTTGATGGTTGGCATGGGCTGAAGGGCCCGTTTCGTGACGAATTGATTCACTTTTAGTAGTACAGGCAAGCTTGATTGAATATCTGCTGATACTGGAGAGCTGAATCAATCTGAACTGAAGGGTTTAATGGAATATGCATTAGAACAACAATAGAACAGTATTTCTGATTGGCTAAGGGGCCAGAATGTTTGACCTCTGCTCACCAACTTCTCACCTAGTAGTAATGGTTGCAATGCATGCCACTTGGTAAAATCCATCGACTTTACTGAACTATCCTTGTCCAGTAAAACCTGCACTGCACTGGTATCAGCATACACGGGAGGTTGTGTTTGGGCCTTGTCAATGCTGAAGACTACAGCAGTAATGACGCACCCACAAATCTTACTTCTCAGCTTAGCAAGGAACACTCAGAAACGTGGATAAAAATTCCCCATTGCGAATCCTATTGTTGCACATTATATGAACACAGCAAATATTTTGTAACCTACATTCTGAACCTTAATGCATGGAATGCTACTCTGCAGTATCAATCCCAATAACTTATTCTAATGCCTCACCTGTAATTAAATTCTTTTTAATATATTTGAATAAAATTTTATTTCTGCCAATCTTGCAATAGAATCTCCTGTTTTATTGATGCCGCTAATCTGTTAAATCTTTCATGGGAGTTGATGGCCCAGTTGTTTGTCCACAAAGTGCCATTTATATAATATATATATTTTCTTTGGATTCCACTGCAATATGTGCAGATTTAAAATTCCAACAGGACTTAAACAATTAATCCTATAAACAAAACAATGTGAACTCATTAATGACATTAAGCAGAGAATAAATACATTCTTTTGACCAATATTTTCAGAATTAGTGTTAGGCAGTGTGGACTTTGGTCACTGGCTTGTTGTTGAAATGAACAGTTCTTCCAAGTCTGCCACCTCTCACCAGGAAGGTAAGGGGAATGTTGGCAGTAACAGCTGGTCTCTGGCTCAGGATCTGATAGGAACCTTCTCCCCTCCACTGATCATTTGTTTTTGTAGTTACAAAACTCGTATCTCTGTAACTTCTACTGTATTTGCTCTGAGCTCAGCAAACAAGCTAGAGGGTAAGTAAATTCTGACGAGAATTTGCTGTTTACCTGTGTTAAAGAATAAAAGTCATTTTGAGGAGACTAGACTGTGGGATGCTAACAAAGTGCACCAACCTTTTTCTCTTTATAATTACTTGCTATTGACTTTCACAGAAGTTCCATTATTTGTAATATAGATTCATTGTTGGTTTTAATTTCACTTAAGCCAACTGTGTTTACTACTGAGTCTAGTGTTATTTTATAAGCAAGCTTGTATTTTATTATTTGATTTTGGAGTAATGTACCAAGGTGGCACATACTGCCTGTCCCTGGTTATTCTGAGGACTTGGGTAAAGGAGTGAATTTTCATAGGCAGGAAGTTCTTAAGTGTCTGGAGAAGAGCTGGTGTGCTTGATCTTATTGCATGTTGTGCTTAATAAAGACACTGGTTGCTGAAGTGCTGTGCGATGGCAGTGCAGGGACCATCTTGCATACCTAATGAGGCAAATGGCAGGGCCAAGGCAAATTGGTTCATTGGCCATGATTATTTATTATCAGTGGTATACAGATGTTGGTTGTGGCAGTAGGCAACCTGAGTTGGAAAAATTAAGTCTCTTCAGATGCTAATTGAAGACCTCAGCACATTCTGTGCATGTGGAATCAATCAGGAGGGCAGTCGAAGTGATATAGAATCTGAAGGAGCAGGATAGCTCCTCCTAGTCCCACAATAAGTTTTGTGAAGTAATTTAAACCTTGCCTTTGGGCAGCCTCCTGTTAACAATTTAAGATACCTTTGGTTTGGCTGCTTTATGGGATGTTAGCATAGTTGGCATTTATTCTCCTCCCCTAATTTTCCCTTGAGAAGGTGAGCCACTCGCTCGAGCAGCTATGGTCTGTGGTGTGAAAAAAATCTCTCAATGGTGCTTGGAAGGAATTCTTGGATTTTTACCTTGGATGGGGTTATCTCCAGATGAGGATGGCTGGATGCCCTTGCTTTTCCAGATGGTTTAAATCACTATTTTGGGAAGGTTCTTTATTTTGTAGTGATTAAATTATGCTAAGGTATTAAGCCTTCAGTTTTCATATGAAACACCAGTTTCGTGAATACTCAGTGGACACCTCTGGAAGAGCTTTCAATTTTGTAAAAATCAGGCTGTCACAGATTGGCTATATTTCCTTTTGGTTGATTTCATTGCAAAAGAGTATTGCTATTATTTTTAAAAACCCTCCCTCCAATTTAAAGCATTTTCAGAGTTTTTTCATTTTCATTTCAGTAAGTGTTTTTTCATAGCAGCAATATTTCGAAGACTGGTTACCAGCTGCACCCTTTCGGAATTGCGGGTTTTGTTTGTATAGGTTACAATCAATGGGTATCTAATAATGATACATTTCAGATGCCGCAAATTGCCTCGAGGTTTGAAAGAATGGCCAGCCTACCTTGATTTAAAGCAGACCATTGATGACTTCAACGAAAGCTGTCCCCTGTTAGAGATGATGTCCAATAAGGCTATGATGCCTCGTCACTGGCACCGCATTGCCCAAGTCATGAACCAAGACTTCGATGTTGACGGTGAAACATTTAAATTGTCCAACATAATGGAAGCCCCACTTTTAAAGTACAAAGAAGAAATTGAGGTGTGTTCTGATTTGTAGAAATGTTGGAATTGCAATGTATTTTTATTATTAGTTTGTGTTAAAAGAGGAAGGAAATTCTAGACGTTCATTTTAAAATTTAACCCTGGGCTTTATTTCATTCTACGAACTAATTTAAAGAATAATTTATTCTGTTTAAGTGATTCTTTCCTGGTGAAATTAACTACAGAAGAAATGTTATAGTACATCTGCTTCCTGGTCCTGGTTTTCACATCCTTGTGAGCTGGTTCAAATGATCAAGTAATCAGGTCTCTGGCAATAACTTCAAAGAGTGACTTTTAAAAGAAGAACCAATACACAAAGTGGAAAGGACTTGAAAATCAAGGCCGTTTTCTGGCTTGGATTAATTCAACAATTTATCTGATGACTCCTTTGAATGTATTTCCTCTGATATTACTTGCAATATTACATTTAAAGAGATATACAAAATATTGTTCCATCTACCAACTCCTTTTCCTCTTCAAACTCCGTGGATGAGTTGTCATCTCACAAAGCCAAGTTTATCTTAACTTGTCTTCATGTCTGATGTGCTCAAATTAAGCCTTTATTTACTGATGGAGCACTGAAACATCATTAACAAGGGCCATCCTCTGTGAACTAACCCTCCTTGCCATTTTTTGACATTTCTGCAGTCTCTGCCACAGATGACCATAACGTGTTCCTCCAATATCTCTCATCATTAGAACTGCTTTTATTTGGTTTGTCTCTTGCATATTTAATCGTAGCCAGAGCATTATCAGGAGTAGATTCTTTTCTGACCTTCCATGTCGGTACCTCTGGAAACACCTAGAGTTCTATCTGCCATCCCTTGCTCTTCTTCATCCACATGTTGCTTCTTAGTACGTCATCTGAATGCCCAAGGTCCAGCTGCGCTTGTCACATGATGACACCATCCCTCCCCCTCTCCCCCTCATTTCCATACAACCTAATGTCAATGAAAATATGTTTGAAATCCAGGGCTGACATGTGTTTGAAGAGCCAATTCTCAGAGAATCCCAGGCATTTGCAATGCCATGCATTGATGAGCAATGTGTGCCTAGATGTCATGGCTGAGATTTTTACCCAATCATGAGGTTTGTGGATGGCAGGAGCCATTCTGGTGAAGCAGGACTCCACAGCATTGCGAGGCCCACTACAATGTTACTGCAAGGAAACTACCTCACCAGGTTGCAGGCCATGAAGTCTAAGGCTGGGAACTTGCCTCCCACCCCAATTATGACCCTCTGTATATTGCAAACAGATGCAAGGATCATGGGGTTATTCAAGGTTTTATTGCCATCTACATATATACTTATCAACACTTCACCAAAGTTTAACTTTCCTTACACAAGAATTACTAAGCTGCCTTATTTTACAGACCCCTGTGAATGTATAGAGTAACTATTAACAGATTTGCTAACTTAACTTTAAATTCAAGAATATGTCATGTCTGTTTCCTCTTTGATTTTGATCCATTTTTATTTTTTAATACTAGATATTAATCATTATGGTTGATTTTCTTTTTTTCCCATGGGCATCATTTCGCCAAGAACCTGCTCATTTTTAAAGAAAAGTATTCAGACTGTGGTATTCTCATTTGTAACTGGTTAGTTTCATCACAAAATGATTTGAGGAAGCTTGTTGGTTTCTGTTGGTTTCTGTTCAACTCATACTTGGTTTCTGTTTTTTGGTATTAGGATATTTGCATCAGTGCTGTGAAAGAAAAAGACATTGAACAGAAGCTGAAGCAGGTCGTTGCAGAGTGGGATAATCAGTACTTCACATTTGCCAACTTCAAATCACGTGGTGAGCTGCTTTTGCGAGGTGACAACACCTCTGAGATCATCTCTTTTGCGGAAGATAGTTTAATGGTTCTTGGTTCCCTCCTGAATAACAGGTGAGGTCTCAGTGTGTGCCCTGTACATAAATGGCTTAGTTAACTTTAAGTTGTAAAAGGAAACCAAATGGTTCAGCTTTTAACAAACAAAACTGGTGGAATGAAATGTTTTGTTTTGGTATATTTTTGACTGGACTTTGGCTGTCTAATCCCCCAGCTAAGCTAGTGTTTCATTTGGTTACTATCTATCTCCAGGGAATTTCAATTATTGCTGTCGCTTGCAGCAATTAGAATATCTGTTCAGTGAGTCATATATATTGGGAATCAAATGTACATATCCAACATTGTAAGTTATTAGAGGATTCCATTAAGTATATCAGTCAATACCATCTCAACAATCAGTTATGCATTTGTGGGAATCAAAGAGCTAGTTAATGCAAGAACTAATTGAATAGTTTAATTTATATTATTCAGTTTCAATGTACTAATTTTTCATTAGAAAAACAAATGAAGAAACCAAGGCTATAGGTCAGGACTCAGAGAACATGGATTTGACAAAAGTCAATTATAGAGGGATGATGGGATATATTAAGATTTAGTATTCAGGTAATGCAAAGCTTGTATCTTAATCTATAGATTTTAAGAGGTCAGGAAGATTGAGGAAGATGAGGATATTCACAGCTCTAAAAGGTTAATTAAAATGCAAGAATAAAGTAGAGTGCTTGGGCTGTCTGTAGAGTGGTGCAGGATCTGAAATGTAACATTTTAAATACATGGCATATTTTAAGATAGTTTATTAAATCTCAGCTTTGTAATCTAGCATTAGACAGTTTATTCTTTTAAAATGTGACCTTCAAGAGGTCAAACAACTTGAACAATATAGTAAAATATCTGAAGTTATATTGTGTGCCATAAAAATTATGAATGATTGGAAAATCTGAAGTAAGAATGAATGAAGGGTAGTGAGTAGTTTAGCTATGATGAGATTCAATTTGAAAACAATGGTTATTGGATTATGATCATTATACTTTTTGTAAATGGCTTGTACTTACAAAAAAGCCTTAATCAACTTTTCCTTGGGCACCAGTGTTTGTTAAAATAAATTCATTTAGTGACAAATTTTATTAAACTTATTAAAAAGTAATAATTTGACTACAGACTACCAATCTGCCTATTCTTAACTGCTGTCTGAAATAGACACCCTAAATTTCTACTCAATTCAGTGAACAATTAGACCATAAGAAATAGGATCAAGGGGCCATTCAGTAAGATCATTGATGATCTAATTTTCCTTGTCCACCCTATCTGCATCACTCTTGATTCCCTCACTGATTAAAAACCTGTCTCTCAGTTTTGAATATATCCATGGATTTCCTCATCACTCTTGATTCCCTCACTGATTAAAAACCTGTCTCTCAGTTTTGAATATATCCATGGATTCAGCCTCTACTGCTTTCTGGGGCATGGAATTCCAAAGGCTCACCTTTGAGAAAAGAAATTTTTCTTTATCTCAGTCTTAAATGGCCACCCCCTTATTCTGAGACTAGACTCTCCCATGAGGGGAAACATCCTCCCTGCATTTACCTTGTTTCTCCCCCAAAGAATCTTGTATGTTTCAATAAGATCCCCTCTCTTTTTCCCAAACTCCAATGAGTACACACCCAATATATTCAACCTTTCCTCACAAGACAATCCCTCCTAAAGTAGTTAACCTTCTCTGAATTGCCTCCATTTTTGCTTGAATAAGGATCAAAAATTATATGCAGTACTCTCAATGTGGTCTCACTCAATTGTAGTCAGACTTCCCTACTTGTGAGCTCCAATACCCTTGAAATAAAAACCTTCCTGATTATGTGCTGCAGCAAATGCAGGCTTTAGAACTGCTGAATCAATTTCATGTACGAGAACCTTCTATTTTCCCAGCCCCATTCTTTAAGGGCCTATGTTCACTCTGACCTTGTCCTTTTATGTATTTTGTTGTCACTTCCCACATTTTTCACACAATTTGCTGTCAGTTTATTTTTTCCTTGATTACCTTTTCAGTCTTCCTTGCTGGATTCTGAATTTATTCCAGTCTCCGGGCCTACCACGAAATGTTGCCTCCTGTATGTTTTCTTCTTCAACTTAATATCCTTCTTAACTTCCTTGTTTAGTCAAAGTTGGTTCATTTCTCCAGCATACGCCCCAGAACCTTTCTTCCTCATGGGGTTATATTTTTGATGGGAATCATAGATTTTTCTCCTAATTGTCTGCTATTGTGTTTATTTGCCCAGTCCACTTTAGCCAGCTCTATCTCATTCCTTTGTAATTCTCCTTATTTAAGTTTAACACAATTGCTTCAGATTCCAGTAGAGGTGAACAATAAATACTTTCCTTGGCAGTGCCACCCTCTTCTCATAAGCAAATACAAGATTACATACGTGGGACATGTGGTATAAACGGGCCATTCGGCTCAACCAGTCCATGTTGGCGTTTCTGCCACACTTGACCCTCCTTCCATTTTTACTCATCCAAATCTATCAACGTAGCCTGTTTTTCCCTTCTCCCTCCTGTGTCTGTCCAGCCCTCCCTTATGTACCTGTACTACTCATTTCAACCACTCCATAGTATTAAGTTCCACATCCTCATTATCCAATGAGTGAAAATGTTTCTTCTAAATTCCCTATTGGGTTTATATTGCACTAAAGTTCTACTTTATATCGATTATGGTGAAAAACTGAACACAAATTAAATACCACAAGCAAAGTAACTTATTTCACACAAGTATTTTGTTTCCTTAGGTACAATGTTCCATTTAAAGCACTTATTCAAAAGTGGGTGCACAACTTGTCCACCACAACAGACATCATTGAGAGCTGGTTGACTGTACAAAACCTATGGATATATCTGGAAGCAGTGTTTGTGGGTGGAGACATTGCCAAGCAGCTACCAAAGGTCAGCAGTGGTTGATCTGAAATGATTATACAAAGTAACAAGGTATTGAATTAATGGGCAAATGTTTCCTGACAGTAAGTGGCCTTACTAAAGCAAGCAAAGGAGTTACTTTGTGGTGACGATCAATGCTCACATCTTCATGCTCAGTTCCATCAAGTACGTTCAAGCCCCTGCATTCAGTTTGCCTTCCCTGAGCTGTCTGAGCGGGAAAGTGGCTGGAAATTTGCAGAATCTCTGAACAGATGGGAGGAAATCAGAGGTAAACTCTGGTGTTTCCTGGGTAACTGTTACTGGGGCAATAACAGCACTGGAGTAGAAAGGCTTGCACTTGCTGCCTTAGCTTCAAGGTGTTGATTGATGCCAGTGATGCACCTTAGGCAATGGCACCTCACTCATGTAAAGAGCTTCATTCTCAATGGAAACTGGCTTGTAATTATATTGCATCTGCTTACCAGAATGAGAGACACACTGATGAGGAACTGATTTGCGCTGTAGTATCTCAATATTAAATATCTGTTTATTACTTTGCATAAATAGCAATGAAGGAATCTAACTGCAGATTATGCAAAGAAAAGAAATATTCTGATATATCAACTTTAAAAATTGGGCAGAACGGTCTGTATTAGGACTTCAATTCCATTTGGTTACATAGCAAGAGTATTTTGGAAATGTTTTTTCTTCATCAACATGTTCTTCTGCCCCCACATTTATGTAATCTACTGGAATCAATTGCAATTTTTTTTTGAGGTCTGAAATAAACTTTCTGCCTGTTTCCCAAAAACAAAGTGATGGAACAAAAAACCCAGATTTGGCAGGAGTTTGAAAAATTGCAAAATTAAATGTCGGCTAAGGAAATACAGGGTGCACATGATGGTTTCCTTCTTTAAAACAAACCTGAATGAATTTCAAAGATGAATCTACCAAGTCTATTATGTGATAACAGGAAGCAAAGAGATTTTCCAATATTGACAAGTCATGGATGAAGATAATGAGCCGTGCCCATGAAATTCCTAATGTGGTTCAGTGTTGCATGGGAGATGAAGCTATGATTCGGCTGCTTCCTCATCTTCTGGAGCAACTTGAAATATGTCAGAAATCATTAACTGGGTAAATATTGGAACTGTGTGTAGCAGTGTTAATTTTGAGTTTACGTATATATTTCAGTGATGAAATATTAATGAGATTCAGGTCAGGATTAAAATGACTGAGTAAGTGAGTCTAGTAAGTATTGGTATTGGTTTATAGTGCACAGGCGAAAAAGAGTGAGACTTTACATAATCCTCTACCATTAATCATTTTACTGTTTCTTTCTGTACTGCTTTAGAATGGACAATGAACCAATGGCCCCCATTTGCAGTGAATAATGCTATAACTTCAGGTCTTCTTTAACACAATCCAGGCTTCTGCCAAATATTATTTCTATATAAAAACACAAAATGCTGGAAATAGTCAGCAGGTCAGGCAGCATCCACAGAGAAAGAGACAAGAGTTAATGGTTCAGGCCAATGGCCTCTCATCAGAACTGGAAAAGGTGGAGAGAAAAAAGGGGATGTCCATGAAAGGGTGTACATTAAGATTGTCCAGGTGACCCAGTACTTTCAGAGCTGTCTAGATGAATGAGGCCATTTGGAAAGAGGAGAAATAAATGACAGTTATAAACGATCATGCTGGCATTGTGAGTTGCAGAATAGAAATTGAAAGGAATCTGAACTGGATATGATCTTGGTCGCCGATGACTCAATCTCTCATTGTCCCATTTCCTATGAGTTCAGTAACCACTGCTTCTTGCCTGGCAGTGTGGTGGAGTACACCAACCTCATTGTTCAATTACCTTATAATAGCAAATTACATAGATTCCTGTCGGAAAGCTCGTAGTATCTTAGACCCAAACATAAAATCACCCAATTGCAGGATAATGTACCAATGTAAAATTCACCATTTCTTGATAATAAGTCAACGGTGGGTAAATAAAGTTTGAATATCAATACTGGATCGGTTCTGAAATACTTCCTGGGGGATCATTTCTTATCCTGTTGCAGGCAGATTCCATTGTACCGCAACATGAGATAATTAACTGCAGATCCATTTGTTTTTAATCAGCGATTAGTAATTTTGTCCCTGCTCTTCAGATGCTCCATAATAATTAGTGTAGGTACTGATTGAAGCAAATTGTCTTGGTAGACAGGCTGCCTTTTTCCCTCTATTTCTCCACCATGGAAGGTGCAATTGGTATTCATGACATTGTTCTAAATAAATGGGCATGAACTGCCATCCTGCCTCTCACATTGCCAATATCGGGGAGTGTTTCACCATCTAAGTAATGTGTGCAATTTTGCACAAGGGTGTATTTATCTGTACTATTTTCAATAGTGTGTGAATGTTACACCGCTGTAACCCATTGCTGAATCTGTAGTGTCAATAGAGTGTAAATAGATTCTGCAGTAAAAAAAAACAAAATCAGAACAAATTCAGTAATATTAATTAGATGTTAAAAGTCACAATGATTTAAATCTGGGTATGTGCACAACTTCATAAGGATGTAGACTTCTGTCTAATTAGAATTTCTCTTCTTTATTTTTATTAATGCAGATTATTTTTTTTCCCAGACGTGTAGGGAAAGCCCTGTTTGTTGAAACTGAAATTTACCTTTGGTCTGCTTTCCCTCCCCACCTACCCCCCCCCCCCCCCCCCCCCCACCACCCTTCTGGTTGCTAATAATCATTAGTTACCTGGAAAAGAAGCGGCTGATGTTTCCAAGATTCTTCTTTGTATCTGATCCCAGTCTGCTCGAGATCCTGGGCCAAGCATCTGATTCTCATACCATACAAGCTCATTTGCTTAATGTATTTGACAATATTAAATCAGTCCTGTTTCACGAGAAGGTCAGTTTGAATTATTCGTTATCTTATATATGCAGATAATGTGGATTCCTTTCAGAAAACTTTCAGTATATTAATGTCAAACAATGAAATTTTCCATTTCAGGAGTGGAGAACGTGTGTAGAAACTAGATTAAAGTAGCCATGATTTAGTGGTAACACTGGAACACATACAATGGGCAAGTTGTCTCCTATTTTGAAATTTCTGTAATTCTTGCACATCAACTTAAGCAGCAAGTTAAAGCATTTAATCCTTATAATCCAGTTCACCATTTCATATTCCAGTTTGTATTCCATGGAATTTAGATTAGTTGAAGGGTGATGTGATCAAAGTTCATAAGATATTATGGGGAAATAATAGGGTGAATAAAAGGAACTGACTATTTCTGTTGCTTGTGAAGACCAGGAATAGGGGCCAGAGATTAAAAATTAGAGTGAAACCTTTTAGAAATTATTTTGGGAAATAGTTTTACGTATAAAGATGGGCAGAAGTTTGGAACTCTTAGCCGTTGATTCTAAGTCAATAATTCTAAAAGGGCTACAGAACAGAGAAATCTGGGGGTACATTTGCATGGTTTGTTCAAAGTGGCAGAGCAGATTGAGAAAATATTTTAAAAAGCATACAAGATCTTGGGTTTTATAAATAGAGGCAAAGAAATCACGATGGAGCTTTATGTAATACGAGTTCAGCCATAATGAGTTTTCTGTCCAATTCTTGGTTCCACTTTGGGAAAAAATGTAAAGGCGTCGGTGAGACTGCAGGAGAGATTTACCTGAATGGTTCTGGGGTGAAAGACTTTGCTATCTGGCTAGAATGGTGAAGGTGGGATTGTTCTTCCTGGAATAGTGGAAGTTATGAGGAGTAAAAGCAGAAGCTGCTGAAAAATACTGAGCAGTTCATGAAGCATCTGAGGAGGGATAAGCAGAATTAATATTACAGAATAATGACCTATCATCAGAACTGAGAGAAGTTAGAAATCAAACATTTTAAGGTGCAGAGAAGGAGGATGGGTGGAGAGAATAACTGAATGCTCATGATGGCATGGAGACCAAGTGATAGCAAAGGTGTTTGTGCAGCTGAGACAGGATGGTGCAGGTTTGTTGTTCACAGTTGAACTACTTGGAGGAGATGTAAATAGAAGGAACAGAGGAAGGAGAAAAAATGTGTTGGAATGTGAAATGGAGAATATGGCAGTTGCCAGAAATCTGCAATGAGTGCTGGAGATACCCAGGAGGTCAAATTACATCTGTGGAGAAAGAAAAACTGAGTTAATGTTACATATTGAGGAACCTGCAGCAGAACTAGCCAGTTCTGACACAAACTGGAAAGGCTGTGAATTTTTACATTTAGCATTGAGTCAGGAGGGTTGTAATATGCTTAGATCGAGATGACATGTTAGGTCATGTTAAACCTTGTTGCAATAGGACACATTAATGATGGAGTGGATGTGGGATGGAGAATGAAAATGATAGACATTGGAAGCTGAAGGTCATCCTTGCAGATGGAATAGTGTTCTGTAAAGTCGTTACCCAGTCTGTAGTCGGTATCTCCAGTGTTGAGGAGAACAGATGGTGGACAGCTGAATGCAGTACACTGCACTGGCAGAGAGAAACTATTACCATTGGCAGATGTGTCATGAATGAGGGGACATAGAATGGAGGTGATGTGACTAACAATGATACAAGGAGAAACTCTTTAACACAATGACTGCTTAGGGTCAGGAACTCTCTACCAGGGGCAGATTAAACTAGTATTCATAAAGATGCTGGAGAAGTATCTAAAAACAAAGAATTTGTGGGAATATGGATCACTGTGGAGCTAGTATAAATATGATGAACAGAATGACCTCCTGCCCTGCTGGAGCCATTCTATGATTCTGTATTAACAAAGGTACAAAGAGATATTGGACAATGTTGGGATCATAGGTCAGTCATGATCAGTATCTCATTAAATAGTGGATTAGGTTTTGATTGGTGAACTCCTATTCCTATCTTCCAATATTCCTCTGTGCCAACCTTGCTAATTCTCTATTTTATCAATTCTTTGTTTTGCATTTTTTTCTGCCAAGTAGAACTTTCCCTATCCATTCAATGAAGAAAGTAAATTACAGTAAAACAGGGCCCCAATGTATTAAAGGGAGCACGGCAACCAGGGCTTTGGTCTGTTAAAGGAAGTGTGGGAACCAGAACCATCAGGGCTCCCGAACAATTGGACAGTGGATCATTAAGTTTTAGTGAATACAAGTGTGTTACGGCTGTTCGGGTAATGGAAATTCACTCTTACAGAATTCACAAATCGCCACAAATCTGAGATATCAAATAAAATTTGGAATTTATGTAGGGGAAATATTAAATTAACACAAAATGTGAAATAAACAACAAATTTTTATTGTTTTCAACTTGTATTTCTTGACGGATAATGCAGTGTTTTTTGTTAGCGTGGTAGTTTCATTTTGCTCTCTAGTAGTTTATTTTTCCAAGAATTTTCCATATCATTTGCCCCCAAGATGTCTGAAACAGGGTCAACAAATTTAAGTGCAAATTGTAAGTCTAAACATCAACATTATTTGTTGTGAGTTATATCATTAAACTATTTAACCTGTATTTCATATGCATCTAAAAGTGTATGCCACCATTCAAAATTAAGGCTGGAGGATGATAAGCATCTGCAGTCCCTTGAGCCTCCAAACACAGGTGGTGGCCACTGAAGAGATTTGCTTTGGAAACTGACAAGCACAATCTCTCAAATGGCCCCCTGCTGTGAACCAGCAGCTGCAATACTCCTCATTGCTGTTGAGAGAAAAATATCCCATAGGAACGCATCTCCATTTGTAATGTGGGATTCAATGGGAAATAGGATTTCATATTATGGAAAATTGAAATACAGATTGTTTTCTCGGTTACTCAACCACAAGCTGTATGGTCAGACACACGAGGACGCCCCAGCCACCAACTGAGCCAGGCTGACAAAATGCAGGGGCAAGAATTCCTCTGGTTTCTGGTGACATTGTAAATGTGTTTGCGAAGACCTCCTCAGGTATTGCTGTTTGTAAATAGATTCTTTTAGAAAGTGTCTATGAGTTCATTACAAATCTCAGCATTGGAAATCTTGACAAAATGTTTACAACGTCACACATAACTATTAAATAGTAAAGTACATTGAGTGAATAACTGAAATAATATTCTCATTGTTATGAGTTGATTTTATACCTTGCACAACGTGTGTTGAGTTTTGGAAGCATGGCTCTTTTCACAAACGTATTATTTGGGTCACGACTCTACATCTTTGCTGTATAGATCTATGATCGCATTTTGGCTATAATCTCCAGAGAAGGAGACACTATTGAATTGGATAAGCCAGTTGTTGCAGAAGGAAATGTTGAAGTTTGGCTGAATTCTCTTCTTATGGAGTCTCAGAGTTCTCTGCACAGCATTATTCGGACTGCTGCCTATATAATACAAGAGGAACACTTTAACCTTATTGATTTCCTGAATGCTTTCTGTGCTCAGGTAGGTTGGAAGATCAGATTATGGAAGTGTGGTTTTGCTCTTAATTTCTGTATAACATTGGAGTTTTGAAATTTGATTGTGATCCCCATTAATAATCCAACAGAAAACTTATGATTTTGATTTCAACTGGAATAATTGCCTGTGTTTCTCTGATTCCAAAGTGAATTGTTTTCTTATTTAAATATCACTTGCCTTTGTACATCAAGTTTGGATGCAGGAGGCCATTGGCTGTCAGATGTTCGAAGCACTGGTTTGGTGAATTAGTTCATTGGAAAAAAAAATGTCAAGTTTAACTTGGAAACCTTGGAACTTGGAATGGGATCTGCAATTAATTGTGGGAACTCTTCTTTGGAGTCAAAATTGTTTTAACCAATTTCCATGGAGCAATGAGAGATGTCTGGAGTTATAATGTGATCAATAATGAAGATGATGTTTTTCACAGGTTGGCCTTCTTGGCATTCAGATGATTTGGACTAGAGATGCACAAGATGCCTTAAGGCTTGCAAAATCTGACCGTAAAATCATGCAGACAACAAACCACTACTTTCTGGAAATGCTTAATACACTGATTGGTACAACAACCAAAGATTTAGATCTTAATGAGCGTGTGAAATATGAAACTCTGATCACCATTCATGTCCATCAGAGAGACATCTTCGATGAGCTGGTAATTGTTTTTATTGTCTTTTGACAGTAGTGGATGTGATATTTTTCCTTTTGATTAATCTTTAAAATAATTACATATTCGTGTCATATCTTCAACACAGAATATCTTTGTTTTTCAAAAAGGCTTTTTCAAGCTGAAAGAAAATCCATGCAAAAGATTGGGAGAACATTTCGTTCATCAGTCAATCAACTTGGGGGGAGAAAGATCATGCTGTAAATTTTGATCATCTTCATGAAAGAGACCCAAACTTTACAGCCATTACAGGGATGAAACATCGTCTGCTTCTAGTTAGTGGGTTGAGGAATTTCTTGGCTAAGAATCACATTATTAATAAAATTAAATCAAGCTTGCATTACAACCGGCTGTATGATTCTGTATTAGCATAAATATGTTTCTTGTTGGGACTGAAACTGCAAAGTAAGGTCTGATTTTTTTAAAATTTTAATTTCTTGCAGTGTCGGTTGCAGATAAAATCTCCGACTGACTTTGAATGGTTGAGACAATGCAGGTTCTACTTCAATGAAGATGCTGATAAAATGCAGATAGCAATTACCGATGTGGATTTTACTTACCAAAATGAGTTTTTGGGATGCACTGAGAGACTAGTTATCACTCCACTCACTGACAGGTATAGATTTTGCAATTCTGCATAAATTCCTGAAGTCTGATTGATTGGCAGCAGTGTATTGGTGAAATGTGTAGCCTCGATATTTTGTTGCTGCATATGATGATTTGTGGGCCAATGGGGCCCATCTTAACCCATAATCTACTCCCAACAAGTATGGCAGCCTGCATTCAGGGCCTTCTAAAGCTTGGTACTCGAGCATGATGTAAAAGGAACTTTTTTGGTTAAATTCTGGATTGTGCACACAAGCTCTCTCTCACTGTAAAGCATCTGAACAGTTGTTCAGCCCAGTTGACTTAGGTAAAATCAGCCACTTGTCCTGTAGGATTTCTGCAATATGCATGCAGTAGGATGCTAAAGATCTTACAACACTACAAATTCAGGTTTGAGGATGAAAGCTCCATGTGTTAGTTGACTGTAGCATCCATTCTTGAGTAATTGCATTGTAATTTGGATACCCAAATATTTAATTAGAATGTAAGAACTTTTTATTATAATTTTATTCATTTTTAAAATGTATGTGTCCTTATCAAAGAAGTATTTATTGCAAATTCATAATTTCCCATGAGAAGGTGGCGGTGAGTTGCCTTTTCAAACCACTGTGTTTACTGGTGGTGACTGTGGGGAATTCTAGGATTTAAATCCATTGACAGTGAGGGAAGAATTAAACAGTTCCAGATTATGAAGGTGTCTTTGCTACTTACTATTCTGCTTCAGGGTACAACATGAAGTTTCTATCTATGCAGCTATTTTTAGCACATGGCATGTAATGTGTAAAGCAGCAATTACAAGGAGCACTGAGGTGGAAATTACATTTAATCTCAGTTGGCTCAGGAGGACCACTGACAGAATCAATTTGTTCATTACATTATTTATGCTTCAAAACCTTTCTCAAAAACTTTGAAGTACCAGGTGTAATATCAAAAACCGAGATGTATAATTTTAGCACTCTGTCTCAGAATTCCTTAATGGTTCAACTACATTCTAGTTATAGTGCAAAACTCCAAGGAATTACAGAATGTGTGACTTAAGTCATAACACAAGACATACTGTAATTTCCTGAGCTTTTTGGCACCCCTCAGATCTTTCCTGTTACTGAAACAGTGATTGGCTAAGTATAATAACTCTCCCCCCCCCATTAAAATTAATAACCATTGTGAATTCATTACAACTTAAGTAAATGAATCTTTTTAGCACTAACGTCACCTAGACCATTAATAGCATTAATAGCTATTTAGTGACTTGGTGACAGATAATATTTTTGGTAAAGTGAGAGCAGATTTGGTTCTAATATTGGGTCCAGTGTGCAAGAGTAATGCTGGTTGCCCTGTCGGGGTGATTGATGGGTCATGAGCAGGTAATGTTGGTGGGGTGTATGCAGAGTAGGCAGATTGTGATGTCACGCTGATTTAACGAGTGTTGATACTTTGGGGCCTAACGCTCTTGCTTAAACACACACACTTGAACATGAACTCAGCAAATGGAAGGATTCTCCACTCATACCATCCAGACATACAAGTGGGAATTGACCCATAAAATGAGTGCCAACTCCATGTATTTATGCAGCATGTCTGCTAAGTCAACTATCCAGCAACTAAGCAACAAGCTTGATGGGCTGCAGGTTCAGAGCAGACATACTGTTAAAGGCTAGAGACTGTTGGGCCGAGCACGTCTGCCTGAGGTGAGACGGACACCTGTTGTTGGATGGTTGGTTTCTTCTAATAGCTCCAACATGGCATTATAACTGTTTTTGGGGCAGGACACTGAGGTAACTGTGCAGGAGGTTATAGTACTGGTAATTACACCATTTAATGCCAACTTACCAACACACATAATAGACAAGCACAACTTTATCTGTGATTATTGCAAACCATTTTCATGCTCCAACATGCAAGACTTCCATGTAAGCATACAGGCTACAGTGGTGTCATCAATTGCAAACACTTCATTGGCATTAGTTTAAGAACATAAGTCCATTGAAAACTCCTGTGTCTCATATCAACATGAACTGACAATACTCCACATCTTTATTGACGATATTCTGTTCTGACCTCAGTCAAATGTCTCTGCCCAAGGTCATCTGGACAGGATGTCCTGATAGTTGGAGGGATCCAGAGCAGCCAAGCAGGAGAATGGCACTGCATAGGTCCTGGTCCACAAAGCATCCCTTTGACACAACTGAAATCAACATTCTTTTCTTGCAAAACCCCTGCTCTGGGTGAGTTCAGAGGTCACAAGATAGTTCTTGGCCTGTTAACTTCGCTGGGCCCTTAAATTAGTGCTGTTGCCCAGCAGGACCACTGGGAGGCGTGATTCACTATGATTGAGAGCAAGCAAGATAACTATAACTACAACAGCTGGACCACATCAAGGCCTGTTAAACCACATCAAGGCCTGTTAAACCATGTAAAGCTCTACCAGTGATTTGTAGAGTTATTTAAAATTTCTAAAGTCTGCATGAAGTGTCCTAACAGTTGCTGAAGGACTGTCCTGACTTCAGTTTTTTTTGCACAAGCCAATTGTCCCCAGACATAGATGAAATATAAGGCCTTCCCGGTGGAGAACAGCATGTGGACATTAAAGTTAGGAGCAGGTTTAGGCTATTCACTCTTTAAGCCCGCTTTGCCATTTAATAATATCATGGTTGATTTGATTGTTATCACAACTCTGCACTCCTGCATACCTGTGGTAATGTTACGGATTAGGTTACTATTGGCGAATGTCCCTTTAAGACATAGTACAGTAGTGTGTGGGTGTGTGTGTGTGTGTGTGTGTGTGTAGAGTGATGACGGCAACAGGAGATAAGGACGTGATGACGTTGTTTGAGCAGACAGTCAGAGTCAGAGGAGAGAGAGAGACACCAGCCTGCTGGTCTCTGTATCGATGGATGAAAAACAATAACTGTGTCTGTCACTACAATCCACGTATGGATTTTTGGAATAATCCAGTGGAGTCCACTTTGTCGTTAACCTGTAGAAGGAAACAGGTATTTGTGTGGACGGCCACGTCTCGGATGCCTTTCGGGGTGGCAGATACTACGGAACAAAGGAATGGAGATCATCAGTGATTGAGGTGTCGTATGGGTTCCATCGTGGAACAATCGGATTTCGTAATTACTCTCTGTTTTCTCTCTATATTTCCTCATCAGTTAACGGTGGTTTTGCAGAAGCCTTTGCACACGTTTCACCTTACAGCTTGCTGAACTGAACTTTGAGAACTATTCCTGGACTTGGAGTTTAGGAATTTGCCACACACACACTTCGAGTTTAGTTTTTGGGGTTAATGTTTAAGATCTAACAATTTTACTTCTAACATTATAACATTTTTACTTTTTTTTCTTATTATCATAAGTAGTTATTAATAAAATAGTTTTTAACACTTATCCATGACTCGGTGAGTTTCTTTTATTGCTGGTACGTGACAAAATTGGGGGCTCGTCCAGGATCGATCCCAAGATTGACGAGGGTGGTCTGAAAACTAACTCAAGACTGGTACTAGAGGTCCGGGTTTGAATAAATTGGGGTCTTGTAGTCGACTGATTGTGGTCGGTCTGATAAAATTCTTTTTAATTGGTTTGTGTGTGTGGAAACCAGCAACAATGGATACATTTTTGAAAAATCCAACCCCTGGAGGATTGCAGGGGATGAGGAAGCCTGATTTGGTGAAAATTGATGCAGAGCTACATCTTGAGGCAGTAACGCGATCTATGAGTAAAGGCAGATATTCAGAGACTCATAGCTGGCCATTATGTGGTGAAGAAGGTATTTGAGGAGGAGGCGTTAAAACACTTTCCTGGGAGTACACCGGGGATTTCTGAGGCCCAGGTGCAACTAGCAAAGTTAGTTAGAACAACCGCAAATGAAGTTCGAGTTGGGACAAAGGAAACTAGAGGCAGAGCAAAGTCTTTTGTGATGTTAATTTACACTTCAATATGGCAAATTGTGATGTAAATAACCTCATCACATTACAGAAGTGATGGTTACACTGCAAGTACCAACACAGCTATAATAAACTCAATGCCCATTTGATAAACAAACATGCCCCACCTCCCAAAAAAGTCTAAGTTAATTTATTTTAACATTTGGACAGTGTGAGTTTCAGAGCACCCAGAATTGTCCAGTTCCATGATGCTTCTATAGATTGTTAAGGAACAATGGTTTAGAAATGCCACCTTTTCAAATGTGGCAAGGAGAAATACACTGTCTTCCAGAAATTAATAAATTCTCCGATAAATTACGAACCAGCCAAAGTAAACAAGTTAAATTTGCAATCAGTGGAACCATAGAATCTAAAATATTGAAGGAAGAAACATTCAATCCATTAAGAACAAAACAAATTAGCAGCAGGAGTAGGCTTTCTGGCTCCCCATTCAATGAGATCGCAGTGATTTTGTGCCTCGGCCTTTTATCACTTGATTTTCATGTCCTCTGAAATAAAAATAGAAAATGTTGGCGATACTCAGCAGATCAGGCAGTACCTGCAAAGAGTTTCTCTCTCTGTGGATGCTGTCTGACCTTCTAAGTCTCTCCAGCATTTTCCTTTTTATTTCAGATTTCTGGCATCTGTAGGTGTATATTAGCAGTCCTGATGCAGGGTCTTGACTGGAAGCATCGACCATCCCTTTGCCTCCACTGATGCTGCTTGACCCGCTGAGTTCTTCCACCAGTTTATGATTTTATTTCCCTCCAGATTACAAGATCTTGCATCTCTTGTGTCTCCAGTCTGCAGTCTTTTAGTTTTTTCATATCCTCTATTTCCCTTGGTGCCCAAAAGTCTATCAATCTCATTCTTGAATGAACTGAACACCAGAGCATCCACAATCCTCTGAGGTAAAGAATTCCAAAGAATTACAACCATCCGAATAAAGAAATTTCATTTAAATTTTAAATTCCCCTTAATTTGAGACTATGTCCCCGAATTCTAGATTATCCGAGAGAAACCAGTCTTTCAGTATTTACTCTACTAAACCCTCTCAGCAAGTCTCAGTGAATCACTTCTCATTCTTCTGAAGCATAGACACAGGATTATCCCCTGATCTATTGAGTCTATGCTGCGTCATCTCCTGATTGTCCCAGGCCTGGGCACGTGTGAGCTACATTGTAAATGTTGCTTTTTGCACATTGCTATCCATTGCCTGTCCCACTTTTGACTTGCTGCTGTTACTAGTGGGGAGTATTATTGTAAATTTTCCATTAGATGATCTGACTGCACTAATGGCCTAATACTCCAGGGACACAGTTTGCCATGGCAGAGAATTGCAGGCCACTATTTTAATTATGAAACAAAATATTTGTCTGGTGTTTGATTTGTTCTATCTTTTTTTCTGCTGCCAGTAATTAATAGTCTATCTCATTAAATTTTTTTTCTATTGAGAGCAACCAGCTTTTAATTCAATTGCACTGTGAATATTTTTTTCTAGATGCTACATCACATTAGCACAGGCTATTGGAATGAATATGGGTGGTGCTCCCATGGGCCCAGCTGGCACAGGAAAGACTGAAACTGTCAAAGACATGGGCAAATGCCTGGGCAAGTACGTGGTGGTCTTCAATTGTTCGGACCAGATGGACTTCCGAGGTCTTGGTCGAATCTTCAAAGGTAGTAAATAGAAGAAAATGTCCGATTTGTGCAGTTAACAGTTGCACAATGAGACTGAACTAATCAAAACTATTTTTACTTGTTGTGTTAGGACTGTCCCTGTCAGGTTCTTGGGGATGCTTTGATGAATTTAATCGGATAGACTTGCCTGTGCTTTCAGTGGCTGCTCAGCAAATCGCCATTGTCCTGACTTGCAAGAAGGAACGCAGAAAGAGTTTTGTATTCACAGACAATGACACATTAGAAATGAACCCAGAGTTTGGTATCTTTCTTACAATGGTGAGAATCCATCACTTTTGTGAAGTTATCAGCATTATGCTTTAGAGAAAAAGAAAGTATTTGATAGGGTGGAAATGGTCTAGATTTGAATTATCAAGATGGGATTTCATTTTCTACATTCAGATAATCCAACGTTGAGATTCATCATACAGATCGTACTCCGAGTTGAATATCTACCAATGCTATGATTCAATTGAGGACTATATTTTCTTCAAACTCAATATTGGAGACTGTGTTTAGCGGAACTCTTAGGAATAAGCAGAAAGAATCATGAGTGGATTATTATGAAGATAAAATTGAATGTAAAGCTTCATTTAAAAAGATTTTTAAACACTCTGATTCAAGTGTGTGCAAGACAAGCCAAAGTACTCTTGCTTTTGGTTCACATCAATGCATTTGCTGCAATTTGATTTATTTCTTGTGCTGTTAGTGGGAAACTGTGGGTTTGGTATGCATACAAAGTGATTTCCACTCCACAGTCAGTGTAGGATTTCCTTACCAATGGGGAGATGTGTGTAGGTGAAAATCACATTGTGATAAGAGAAAATCCATTTGACAGGATTAGATGGATTACCACACTGTGGAAGTCTATTGTTTGTGCTTGGCCAAACAGTGTAAATCCAGCACCAAATCTGTTTTACAAAGAATGTAACTGCACCTCCTTAGTGTGTTGGGTTCTTCTTGTAATTATACTGTGAAGTATAACATAAATTAACTTGAACTTGGAGCATCAAGGGAACATGTTTATTGTGACAATCAATCTACTAAACTGAAGCACAGTATATACAATGTTGCTAAATTTGACATGCGACACAGCATCTTAAATTAATAATAACCCCATCAAAGTAACAGTTATACATAATGGGTTTGTATATTCAAGCAATAAACCATTGTACATACACGACACTGCTTCCCAATTAAAAGAAAAGGAAGAACTGCAACCCTGTACAGATAGATGAATATATCCACTTTAAACTTAAGAACTTATATACACTAGTAAGTTAACATATATCGGTCATGAACTTTTAGATCTAGTTACATTCATCAATTTATATACCTATTTATAACTTTAAGGCACATTACAGGTTTCTTAACCTCCTGGGATCTTCTTGTTATATCAATTTGTCTTGTGTCTCAACTTTGCTCTAGTATGCCCACTGCTTTAATGAGGGCACGCCCTTAGGATCTTCCTGTAATTTGCATGAATGATGATCATCAACTTCATATTTATTGACATCCTGGTGGACACACTTACTTGTTTGGACCTTTTGGGAAAAACCTGCACAGTTAATGAATTCTTTGCCCCCTTTCAGGATAGTGGAATTCACCTTTGTATTTCAATTTAACACTGGATCATTTTGTTCCTGTGCTGTTTTTTCTCTACTGACTCTCCTATAAAGCTTTGTTCTATGGATTCCATTCCTGTTTGGTTTTTGGAAATCTTTCCTGAGGCCTTCAGCTTCATCAGAGTGTTTTGAAGTTGGTTCTTGCTTTGGTAACAAGGATTTCACACTTCTGATTTGTCACACTTTCTTAAGGTGCAGATTTGTCAGTCTCACTTCGGCAAGATAGACAGTTGCATCTATCAGCTTGTATGATAAGAGATATCCCATCATTGTTGCCAATGTAGTGTATTAGGAGATTGTTGTAACTGTTCTGTGGAATATAACATAAACTAATTTGAACTTGGAGCCTCAAGGGAACACATCTTTACTCTGACAGTTGACTCTCGAAGCTGAAATGAAACTGGGTAACAGAGCATTTGAAGCTAATAGTGGTCCGAGCAACCATGAAGAAACAGTTACACATAATTGTATACAAGAGCCCCACAGCAATACACATACACCACACTCTGCAACTTTCAAATATTTTCTATGAGATTGGGATTCTAGCCCTCACATGCTTTCATCCATGCATGTATGTGCCTACTGATGCTACGTGTGTGGACAAGTGCATGGGCGTAATGATTAAGTCCATTGCTCTCTTAAATGAGATGGATAAAACTGTATAGGGTTCAGTAAAGGAACTCAAACAACAAGTCACTGTGACTCTTAAAGATCTGTTTTTGACAATTGAATACAATATACTTAAATATTTATCTGGAAATATCAGTTCTAATTTAACTAATAGTTAAAGATTTTCTTTCACTTAATAGAATCCAGGTTATGCCGGGAGGCAGGAACTTCCCGAAAATCTCAAGATTAACTTTCGGTCAGTGGCAATGATGGTGCCTGATCGTCAGATCATTATCCGTGTCAAGCTGGCAAGCTGTGGATTCATAGACAATGTCACCCTTGCTTGCAAGTTCTTTATGCTTTACAAATTGTGTGAGGAGCAGCTTTCCAAGCAGGTGTGTGTGTGCCAGCCTGAACTCTTGAAAACTTTACATGTTTCTCTGTTGAGAATAAAGTGGCACAGGAGAAGCTGGTGGTCCTTTGATGGGCAGAGAAATTAAAATGAGATTTAACAAGAAATCTTAAAAAGTGCGGCCCAGTCCAAACACAAAAATACAAAAGGATTTCAGTGGGAGGATGAAGGTATAGAGGGGAAACAAAAGAATCAAAGGACTAAATTAAACTGGCAAAAGGGAATTCTTGTTTAGCAAGACAGGTGCAAGAAACTGAGTTAAAAACTTGAATGATTGAAAATGATAAAGAATGAAGAAATGGCAGATACCAAATGAGTCTCATGCCTTGATTTTCATAAGAAACTTGAGTGGTGAGAATGAATGAGCACAAGAGAAAGGGTTGGAGCAATTAGGATAGCCAGCGATGAGGATGTGGTACTGATGGAATGTACCCGGGCTTATCAAAGGAAGACAAAGAAAAAAGCTGTCGCTCTGACAATAACCTTTGAGACATTTTTTGGAAATGGGTGGCAAAGTAGCACAGCAGTTAGTGCTGTTGCTGCATAGCTCATGTGACAATGCTTAAATCTTGAACCTGGGTTCTGTCTGCATTTGAATTTGTGCATTCTTCCTGTGACTGCATGGATTTCCCCTGGGTACTCAAGTTTCCTTGCACATCCAGTGATGTGCTGGTAGGTTAAATGGCTGCTGTAAAAGTGTAGGTGGGTAGCAGGAGAACCAGGGAGGAGTTGAAGGGCACCTGAGAGGGAATGGATAACAGGGAAGTAAGTAAGGCAATGGGATTGAGGAGAATGTTCCGAGAACCAGTATAGACTCTATGGGCAGAATAGCCTCCTGTGTTGTTAGGAAAAAATGAGAATGTGAGGATTGTGTCACAGAACTGGAAAGTTGTCAATGTAACACTTTTGTTCAAGAACCGTGAAAGATCAGACTGGTAACTATGGACCAGCCAGCAGTGGGCTCTGGAGATTCTAATGGACAAAGGAATATGAACGAGACACAAAAGTTGATGGTGCCCTCCGAGAGAGGGCGATGAAGACTTGTTAATCTCAGCCGAACTGCTGGAGGAGGTGAAATTTTAGGGAGATGAATGATTTTGTTTCAGCTCTCCAGCTTCTGCAAATTTTTGCTTTTGATCAAAGTAGAATTCAGCAGAACTTTTAGAAGCCTTATTTTATAAATCTACAAAACTGAGATCACAGAAACAGATTGTTTATTAAATTTCACTACAAGCTTTCTCTACCTCATTATCATTACTGTCGGTTTCAGGTGCATTATGATTTTGGACTCCGCAATATTTTGTCTGTTTTACGAACGCTCGGCGCCGTCAAGCGGGCCAGGCCTGAAGATACTGAATCTACGATAGTTATGGGAGTCCTTCGAGACATGAACCTCTCCAAGCTGGTTATTCAGTTTTCTAGTTATTTGTTTTAATTGCACTTTGAGGAAGGTTTTCCCTTTTATTCTATAAAGTAGCTTTTCTGTTTTAAATGCAAATATACTATGATCTTGAAATGACAATGTGCAACATTGATGTTTGAGCAATTGATATGCATACGTGGAGCTGGCCCTTGGGAGCGACGTTGAAGGAGATGGAATGGTCAATTCTGTTGAGTAAAAAGGAAGTATGGTGCATCGCAGTTTAAGAGAGCATCTTGGTGATTCTTGCCAAAGTTGTCTTTAGCTTGTGTGCTGGGAGAAAATTGGCCTGAAGGGTTTAACCTGAGGAGTGAAGGAGAATTGTGCATGTGACTGGAAGGCTGTGCCACATCTGAGGACCTTGTCAAGAAAAATAGGATTGTAGAAAACCTGGTAGTAAGAGGTAATGGAAAGGTTGAAGGTGACCGTTTTGACAAGGGGAATGTTGACATTGGGGGGTGGGGGGAAGGAGAGGGGTATGGAATCATAGAAGCATACAGTACATAACTGGGCCTTTATGGCCCACCTCGTCCATGCTGACCATGATGCCTATCTATGCTAATCCCATCTGCCTGCATGAGGCCGCTCTTCCTCTACTCCTTTGCTCTCCAAGTTCCTGTCCAAATGCCTTTTAAATATTGTAATAGTATCTGCCTCCAGTACTTACTCTGGCAACTCATTCCAAATATTCAGCACCCTCTGGGTAAAAATGTTAGCCCTCGGATCTCCTTTAAATTTCTCCCCTTTCACCTTAAACATGTGCCCACTAGTTCTAGACTCCCTTTCCCTGGGGAAAAAGAATCTGACTGTCTATCCTTTTTATATCCCTCATAATCTTGTAAACCTCTCTAAGGTCACCTCTCGGTCTCTTGTGTTCCAGTGAGAATAAACCCAGCCTATCCAATCTCTCCTTATAACTACAGCCCTTCGTAACAGGCAATATCCTGGTGAATCTCCTCTGCACTCTCTCTTCTACCACCTCCTTCCTGTAGTGTGGTAACCAGGATTATAAACAATACTGGTGTAACCAATCCTTTGTACAACTGCAACATGACAGCCTAACTCTTATACTTGGTGCTCAGCCTATGAAGGCAAGCATACCAAATGCCCTTTTCACTATCCTATCCACCTGTCAAAGTCGAGTTTATTGTCATGTGCACAAGCACACAGGTGCAATGAAAAGCTTACTTGCAGCAGCATCACAGGCACATAGCATAATATAAGCAACATTCACGAGAAAAACGTAAATTATATACAATTTTTACAAGAAAAAAACACAATTAGAACAAAGAAAACAAAGTCCATTTTAGTGCAAAGTGATCAGAGTGGTCATAGTGTTGCTAAACTGTAGTGATGATTAGGGTTTTGCTGGTTGATTCAAGAACCGAATGGTTGAAGGGAAGTAGCTGTTCTTGAACTGGGTGGTGTGGGACTTATGGCTTCTTTACCTTCTGCCTGATGGTAGCTGTGAAAAGATGGCATAGCCCGGATGGTGGGGATCTTTGATAATGGATGTTGCCGCCTTGAGGCAGCGCCTCCTGTAGATACTTCCATTAGTGGAGAGGGATGTGCCTGTGATGTATTGGGCAGGGTCCAGTACTCCCTGTAGCTTCTTGTGTTCCTGCGCATTCGAATTACCATACCAGACCATGATGCAACTAGTCAGGATACTTTCAACAGTACATTTGTAGAAGTTTGTTAGAGTGTTCGGTGACAAGCCGAACCTCCTTAACCTCCTAAGAAAGTAAAGATGCTGCCGCGCTTTCCTTATGATTGCATCCATACGCTGGGCCCAGGGCAGGTCATCCAATATGTTAATGCCCAGGAATTTTAAAGCTGCTGACTCTCTCAACTGCCGATTTCCCCCAGTGTAGACTGGCACATGTTCGCCTTCCTTCCCCTTTCTGAAGTCAACAATCAACTCTTTAGTTTTGCTGATATTGAGCAAGAGGTGGTTGTTGTGGCACCACTCAGCCAGGTATCCTATCTTGCTCCGGTAAGCTGACTCATTGCCACCTGTGATTTATCCAACAACTGTAGTGCCATTGGTGAATTTGAAGATGGCATTGGAGCTGTGCTTAGCCACACAGTCGTGTGTATGGAGAGTGACCTGTGTCGTCACTTTCAAGGAGCTATGGACTTGCACTCAAGGTCTCTCTGTACATCAAAGCTCCCAAGGTTCCTGCCATTTACTCGATGTGTCCGAACAGAATTTGACCTTCCAAAGTGCATTACCTCATGCTTTTCTGGATTAAATTCCATCTGCAACTGGGAATCATTGTTTACATCAATGGATGTTGGTCAGAGGTAAGTGGCCGAGGGAGAGAATGTATGAAAACATATAATCACTTTGTATAAGTGGTGAGCAAACCATAACATTTTCATGCAAAAGATTCTGGGAACAATCTGTGGCCAACTTAATATATATGGCATTTCGGAACAACTTGTTGTGCAAATATACTCTGAATATTTGAATGTATGATTGTGAAAGGATACAGAAAAAGGTTTATACCCCTCTAGTCCAAAAAGCATTCATTAACAACTACACTATCTTTACTGTTTTTTTTCTACCTAAAGCCTTGAGCGACAACTGGCCTGTAGTTTGTTTTCCTATTTAAAGCTGCTGTATCTGATCTGAAAATTTTCTTAACAGCATGGGACTTGTCTATGTGTTATTAAAGCATGTCTTCACTCTTTCTCACTTCCTGGTATCTGGTTCTAGATTGATGAGGATGAACCACTGTTCCTGAGCCTGATAGAGGATTTATTTCCTGGCATTCAGTTGGATAAAGCCAGGTATCCACAGTTTGAAGCAGCTATTGACAAACAGGTATTGGTCATTCACATAAATTCAAATAGTTCACAAGGGCATTAGAGTAGTTTTTCATAATATTCTCTTACAGAGAACAAAAACTAAATGAACCCACTGGAAATGACACAATTATAAGTTCCAAATAGGGAACAAAATTGGAGGAATTGGAGTAATAAATATTTGAAGGGTTTCAACTTTTTAAGTATTGAAAATAAATATTATCAAGAAAATTGGAGCACAGGAATTACTCAAGTACCATAAACCTTTTCAGATTGAGGACGGAGGTCTAGTGAAACATGTACCCTGGAAACTGAAGGTTATTCAGTTATTTGAAACTCAGCGTGTTCGACATGGTATGATGACATTGGGCCCAAGTGGTGCTGGAAAGACGACCTGCATTCACACCCTCATGAAGGCTATGACAGGTAGGAATTGATATATTACCAACCAGTAAGAAATTGTTATGGCAGTTATTAGTAATATGTGGTACATTAACTTAGAAAAGGTAATCAATGGACACTAAAATGTTAATGTATGACGGTGCAATGAATAAAAAATGAACTTGATGGTGTTGGTATCTACCTGCTGTGTAACTGGTGCTTTTCACTGGCTTATGTATCATGGTTAGCAGCTCGTATTTTCTTTCCTCAAAATGTTCTCATGCTGAAGGGCCTATTTTCATGCTGTATGGCTCTATGATTCTATGAATTCTATAAAAACTCGTTTTAACTTTGTCATCTCATCTTGCACAGAATAATTTCAACCCTGGTGCAGAATTTATTAGGGCAAATAATCCATAAGCAAAAAAAAGCCATGAGTCATGTTTAAGAAATGTGTGAGAGTTCACATCACCCTCAAACAGAACCCCCCAGAACTCTCTATTTTCTCCTGGAGGAAGCTTGAGTAGAGAGTTTCCAGGTTTATCTTTTTTTCCTCTGGAACTTTATGATACACTCAAACATAAAAGAATACATTTGGGAACACTATTTGATTCTGTCATATATTTTCCTCAACACTGATTAGGAATAGGAATGTGCAGAAAAGCTATTTAACATCGCACCACAATTCATACAGCATATCAGAGAAAATGAGCTTAAGAGCTTACGCTAAGTCGGGAAGATTTTCACAATAGATCTATCAAAAGTAAAACCCAATGGAATAAAAGGAAAAGGCTGGATGGATGCAGAATGGGACAACATCCATTTTATTTTTTTCACATCAGAAATCTGTATAATATAGAGATCTCCAGGGATCAAATTAGGATCACTACTCTTTTCAGTATGTATTCATAGAGGGTATTCAGAGCAAATGTTGAAAACCTGCAGGGGATGCAAAATGTGGGAACGTGGTAAGCAATGAGGAGGTTGGCAACAAACTTCCTGAGGTCATAGGCAAATTAAAATGGACAGATACTGTATATGATAAATAAAACAGAAGGCAATGGGCATCAAAGGAAAAACACTCCAGTGGCTGGAGTCAAACCTCCTACAAAGGAAGATAGTTGAGATTGTTAATCATCCCAGTCCAGGACATTACTGTTGGAATTCCTCAGGGCAATGTTCCTGAGCTTAAACATCTTCAGTTGCTTGACCCGTGCCTTTCCTTCTAAAATTAGGTCAGGAGTGGGGATGATCGCTGATGATTGCATAATGCTCAATTTCAATCACAATTCCTCAGCAAATGAAGCAGCCCATGCTTGCGTGCAGCATAATGTAGACAATGTGGGCTGATGAGTGGCAAGTAACATTTGTTCCACAGAAGTGCCAGGCAGTGACCATCACCAACCATAGTCTAACCACACACCTTTGACCTTCATTTACCAGAAAGTCAACTGAACCAGCTACATAAGTAACATAGCTACAGCTGCAGATCAGAGGCTGGGTATTCTGTGATTCGCCTCTTGATACAGCACAAGGCCTTTCCACCATTTACAAGGAACACAATGGAATACTCTCCACTTGCCTGGATGAGTGAAGCACCAATAACTCAAGAAGCTTGACAACATCTAGGACAAAGTAGCCCGCTTGATTGGCTCTCCATCAGTTGCATTAAATGTTCACTCCCTACCCCGCTGGTGCATGTTGGCTCGAGTGTATCATCCACAAAATGCACTGGGTTATTCACACAGGCCAATCCATCAGCATCTCCTAAATCCATGTCCTGCACCACCAAGAAGGTCTAAGACAGCAGGTGCATGGGACCACCACCACCAGCAGCAGGTTCCCTGTCAAGTCGTACACTACCCTGACTTGGAAATGTATGGCTGTTACTTCATCACTTGTGGTTCGAAGTCCTGGAACTCCTTTCTAACGGCACTATGTGAATACTTTCACCAGAAGGACTGGTGGTTCAAGAATATGGCTCACCACACCCTCTCAAGGACATTTAAGTATGGGCAATAAATGCCAACCTTGCTGGTGATGCCCAGATCCTGAAAATGTGTGTCAATGAAGATATTTCAGCACTTTATTCTCACTGCTTATCTGTGAGTGTTCACCTTTAAGCTAATGCTTCCCACCACCTTCGGAGTGTGTGCCTGCCGAACCTCCTGGTCTCCACCAGATAAATCACATCTCTCCTTTTAGTGAAGCCTTCATTGTAGCATTGGAGAAGCATCAAACTCACTTTCTCCCATGTTGTGCTATGGTAGATATTCCTGTGTTTGTTACTGTAATCAATTCAACTATTTTCTGAATCCACAATAAACATCTATTCTAAGAAACACATTTTTACTTCAAGTAATGCTTTGTGCCAGGGATTTTCAAAATTGTAAACCTTCTCACTTTTCCCTCTTTGCTGAGCAACTAATTGACTTACCAACACACTCAAAGCTGGCTGGATGCTATAATCCTATTCAAGAAAAATTTGTGTTCTTCCTGCACCAAGGTAAGCAAGCAAGATTTGATTACATATTTTGGTCCACCTGTCTGTTTTCTGGCAGTCCCTCCAATCTACCAGGAGCAAACTTTCAGAGATTGATCTAAAGAAACATTTCATTGTACCTCACAGTCAGTTTTCCACAGTTCTGAGCAACAGAAGCCAGGCACTTCACTGAAGCACTTCAACAACACATTGATGGCTAGATCCTCAAGAACAAGAAAAATTGCCAAAATTCTTTCAATATGTCTTATTGTCCATACCAATAGCTGAGTTGGTACATGAGTAGAATGCTTTCCTAATGCTCATCACTCAGTTAGCTATGGGTTCTAGTCTCGTGCAGTATACGTGGACATAGCGTTGAGTCCCCTCCATTATGCGATTGAGATGCCTTATTTTATCTCCACATTGATCATTCTGTTGAGGCTTGTACTGAATCATGAAGAAGTTAAATTCTGTTAACTTATTGCTGTAAGAAACTGATTTGAGCTGTCAAACTTATTTCACTCTGTATTTTTACAGAGTAAAATGAAGATATTTGCAGACACATCAGCATGGTCTGGAATTTAATCCAGCCCCAGTGGGAGAAAGTTTAGTCTTATGACTTGGGTCAGTCAGTTTCCCAACATGCCTGCTCTATTTTACCTGTAACATCGTCACTACCACTGCTGGAAGACAGTAACTGCTTCCTTAAGTTCTTGAAGCTAACCTGTTACCTTTGCTATCCAGATTGTGGTCAGCCTCACAGAGAGATGCGGATGAACCCCAAGGCAATTACAGCTGCTCAGATGTTTGGCCGTTTAGATGTAGCCACCAATGACTGGACTGATGGAATATTTTCAGTATTGTGGAGAAAAACTCTTAGGGCCAAGAAAGGTAAGAGAATGTCTTGGGAAGCAGAATCACCATCTCCCACCAGAATGAAGCACGGAAAAGCTTGACTAGTTGATAAATTAAAATTTCTGCTTCAACTGAGCAAAGTGTATTTATATTGCATTGTAAGTGTTCTTTTAAGTCCCAGATCATATCAAACATCATTCTGTGCACCTCAATTTTTTCAGGCTGCTTTGTATTGGATAAGAATGTCAGGATGTGGATCCAATGGAATCAGTGCAGAGAATGCAGAGTGGCAGAACATTGTGGATAGTGCTGTCCTGCCTCTTTTCATGTAACTAGTTTTGAAGGACTGTCTGGAACTTTTGTCCAGCCCCATCTACCAAGGGAAACTTGCAATAGAGTAGCTGAAAAGAGAGAGAGAGAGAGAGAGAGAGAAAATATGCAGAGGGTCTCTGCCCTTCTCTCCTTTTTGGTTCTTGGATGGAGGGGTTGTGGTGTGATTTGCCCCCAAAGAACAGTTGACCATTCAGACCAGAGATTATTCACTCAGAGGGCTGTTGAGTCTCAGTTGCTGAGTTTATTCTGGAAAGAGATTGATAGATTTTGGATATTGAGGGATTTGGGATTAGTATCGGAAAATAATATTGAGGCAAAATATTAAATTGAATGGCCGAGCACATAGAAGGGACTAAATGGCCTACTCTTGCTCCTACTTCTGATACTCTTATGTAATTTTGCCTAAAGAGATGAAAATCATTCATTTCTATAGAAACATTAATATTTTAACTCATGTATTACCAGCACAAATATTTCTCCAGGAAATAAAGCAGCATCCATATTTAAGAAAATTGTAAGGATTCCAGCAGTTATTTGCCTTACTGTTACATTGTTGAAATTGTTATCAAGTATTCTGTTCACTTAATTCTATATTAATGCTGTAGGTGAAAGTATTTGGCTGGTACTGGATGGTCCTGTTGATGCTATTTGGATAGAAAACCTTAATTCTGTCCTTGATGACAATAAGACTCTCACTTTGGCAAATGGAGATCGTATTCCAATGGCCTCAAGTTGCAAGATAGTTTTTGAGCCTCATAACATTGACAATGCTTCTCCTGCTACTGTCTCCAGGAATGGGATGGTTTACATGAGTTCCTCTGTACTTGACTGGAGGCCTATTTTGGAGGTTAGTGACTGCAACTTAAACAGTAATCAGAAAATCCTTTTGAGGCATACAGATAGAACGATGAAAAACTTGGTTATGTTTGTCTTTGTACTAAACATATATAGCTTATTATTTCAATTTTAAATGTGAAAATCCAAAAATGCTTGTACAAGTACAAAGTTGGGCTTGTGCATTCTATTGATAGGTTGACAGAGATTATCTTTATTTTATGTCATTGTATATTGTACAAAGCTCTGTGAAATTGGTCAAAGTTTTTGTAATAATGAGGGAAGTTGTGTAAGCATGGAGGGTCTTTAAGAGATTTAATTTTCTGACCGATGCAGGAAAAAATGTAAGAATATGATATAAAGCTCTTCTCTGTTGTCAAGAATCCAATAACTGTACATGGAACTTTATTATTCTCTTTTCACAGCGTTGGTTAATGTTACGTTCACAACATGAAGCTGAAATTCTCAAGGAGTTGTATGCAGCTGTGTTCCCAGAGCTTTATCACTTTAGCATACAGTCCTTAAATCAAAAGATGGAGATGCTCGAAGCTTTTGTCATTATGCAGAGTATTAATATGTTACAAGGTCTTCTACCACCCAAGGTATCTTCTTCTTAGGCTGTCTATCTGGATAGAATATGCCTTGCTTCTAGTTGGTTTTGTGGATTGTAAGGAGGCTAATGTGGCCCGTGTGGAAGTCCCTGATTCTTCCACAGGTAGAGCAGGTAGTGGCTGATGGGATGGGTAGTTTGTGAGGTGGTGTCCTCCTTCCACTGCTTACACAGGACTTTAGTCTGCTTCCACTGTATGACCTTGAGGTTCTCAACACCACTCCGAATGCTCCTCCTCCACTTTGAGTGGTCATTGTGGTGAGCATGTTGCATTTCTTCAAGGAAGAATCCAGGATGTTGGTGGGGATGTTGCAATTTTTCAAGGAAGCTATGAGGACATCCTTGAATCTTCTTCTCTGTCTGCCTGATAATCTCCCATGACAGATAGTTTCAACAGTCTGGTTTCAGGCATGTGAAAAACATGGCCTGCTGGAAGTAGCCAACTCAGTGTAACAAGAGTTTCAGTACTGACCATTTGATCTAAACCCCGTGAAGACTAATTGTTTGATTAAAGAGACCATGCTCTGGTGCCTGTCAAATCATCCCATTATGTGGAAACGGATCAGCAACTTTCCAAGGGTGTTGGTGAACCTTCTGAAAATGGCACATCCAAAGTCCAGCAAAATATCCATCTTATTGAGCTAAAATGATGCATAAAATTTCATAGAACTGCCCGCTGATCTTGCTCAAAATTTTGTGTAGCAGTGGATGACTATAATTTCTTCGTTCATAGCACATTTATGCTCTTATTTCAGAAGAACGATGTAGCTCTGAAGCACTAAGTATTACTATCAAAAATAAATCAAGTATCCTTTACGGGAGTTAATCTTCTCATTGTTAAAACTGTTAAGAAGTTCACCTGTTCATAAATGAATGTTTATTGCTCACTTATATCAATAGAAGTTTAGTCTGGTATGTTACTACAGAAGCCTACTGCTTCTATTGTTAATAGAAATTACTGATGATTGTGATAGTAAACTGGACAGCAGTGTTGTCAACCCTTCAGGATGGCCCTAGAGTTTCCAGAGATTAAAGATAAATTTTCTGGACACTGCGATCATTCAATGAGAAAAATCTTAAGGGAATTTTTTTTCATCTTATTGCCTTTGAACTCTATCATGTATTTATTATCAAAAATATAGGAGATGTGGGGTATGAGGCCCTCCTGAAGGAGTGGGGCTGTTAGAGGCAGGCACTCGTGTTTAATATGGCCAACTGGAGTTTGTGATTTTAATAGGAATGGTTGGATGGGTGACCTTGGAGTTTTAGAATTGGTGCACAGTGAGTATGTTAGTGCGTCTCTTTTTAAATTTGAAACTAATCTCCATTGTATCATGACATTTTAGGAGCAGACTGGTGAGATCAACCGACAGATACTGGAACGGTTATTTACCTTTGGCCTCATGTGGAGTGTTGGTGCCACTCTAGAGCTGGATGATAGAAGAAAGATGGAATATTGGCTGAGAAATCATGCTTCTATCAAATTAGATATGCCGGAAATTTCTTGCCTTGGTGAAGAAACAATGTTTGACTACCTTGTGGACCCCAATGGTGAGTCACTTCTAATGCTTTAGCAGGTGAGGAGAAGATAAATCTGGAATACATGAAAGATAATAATGGCCTGGAAATCCTACTGTGCTCTGATGGGGTTAACGACCTAGAATGGGTAGCTGGCTGCTACAAGGGTGTATCAGAGGTCTTTGTCCTGGTTAAGGCCTCACCCTTGCCCAAGCTGCAATGGCCTTCTATCCCTGAGAGCACCAAAGAGACTGAACATTTTTTTCTTTTTAATTCTTTGTCTCCCACAACAGCCACCTCCATTGAATGTGGGGCTAGTTGTCCTAATTTAATGAGCTTCTGAGGTCTTTGGTATGACCTTAAGGCCAGGTTTCAACTAGTATGCTTCTACCAAGACCTTTCAAAGGGAAAAAAAAGGATGGGATTCCTGGAGAACCTGAGAAACCTCCCACCAGTGGTGCAAACCTGCTACTCTCCAAGAATCAGGATGGAGCTGTGAACATAGTTTCTGTGCAAATGGGGCAAAATCTGACCCATGTTGCAGCTCCTCACCAGAAGTGAATGGAAGCTACATCTTATTAAGCTCCTGAAGTTTTCAGGCAGTGATTGCAGAGAGGAGCATTTTATGAACAGAAAAGATCTTTATATTTTATATTTAATCTTTATAAACTCTCAGATTCATTCTGAAAACTATTATCTTTCTTAGAAGAAGTTCAAGGGAAATTTGACTGTGTTGATGAAGATGGACAGTCTAATGAAGGGAAACTATTTCCAATGGCTGAAGTGTTAAGTTGAGGGCACGGATTCAGGGTCATTGGCAAAAGAAGCAAAGGCATTAAAATGAAAAACTTAAGTGCTTAACATTTGAAATGCATGATCCAGTGGTGCAGTGACAATATATTCTGTGGTAATCTTCACAAGGCTGACACCCGAATACTCGAAGGAGAAAAATGTTGTAGCAATATGAGCAAAGAGATGGTGAGAGGGATTAATTGGTATGTTAAAGCGTCCATGCGGACATTACAGGTTGAATTGCCTCATTTTGTCCTCTGTTACTCCATGGTAAGCTAGTTTCCTGAATAGTTCAATATATTCAACTGAATTGAATATATAAAAGTTGACAATAAATAAGTAGTATCAAGTGTGTGTAAGTGCCAAAAGATGACTCATTCATCTTTATGGTAAATCTTGGTGATGCATTTAGCAATTGCTTTAGTTTTTCAGGTTGCTCAGCAGACTTGTTACAGTAAAATTGAAATAACTTACTTCCCATTTAAAAAAATTGCAATCAAATGTTTCTTTGCAGTTGTGTGTTAATGTTAAATTATGTAAAGCAATTCTTAAAGATGTTTACATAGTAAAAATGGCACGTTGGCTTTCATAGTGTGAGGACGTACAGGATGCCTTAGTATAGGTGTACAAGGCCTTGGTGAGATCACACATTGAGTATAGTCTCCTTATCCAGAGAAGGATATTCTTGCATTGAAGGTAGGTCTGATGTATGAAGAGAGATTGGCAGGATTGGGCTGAAATTCACCAGAGTATAGAAGATTGAAAGGGGACCTCACCCTCAAAAAATCCTGATGGGACTGGATGACATAGATGCAGGGAGGATATTCCTGATGGTTGGGAAGTCGAGAACTAGGATTCACAACCTTGAGGATATGGGGTATGCAATTTAGGATTGCGATAAGGAGAAATTTCTTCACCCAATGACAGGTGACTTGTGGAATTCTCTGTCATACAAGGCAGTTGAGGCCAAATTATTAAATATATTCAAGAAGGAGTGAGATGTCATCCTTATGGTTAAAGAATGGGGAACAGTATCTTTGACTTGGATGATCAGCCATGATTGTGTTGAATTGCAAATAGGCTCAAAGGGCTGAATGGCTTACTCCAACTCCTGCTTTCTTTGTTTTTATGTTTTTGTGTATCACAGGGAATTGGTTACACTGGAGCATGCAAGTAGAGGAGTACATTTATCCAGTAGATACCATTCCAGAATATGGATCGATCCTTGTGCCAAATGTTGACAATGTCAGGACTAATTTTCTCATTCATATTGTTGCTAAACAGCACAAGGTATTTCAAACTTACTACAGACTGTTGGTTGGTTTGTAATAATTAAACGTTATATGGGAAGGTAAATACAATAGGGCATAGGAAATTAACACTGGTTAAAAATCATAATACAGGTCCTTCCCACTTTACAGTAGGGTTCCATTCCTGTGAACTGTTTGAAACCTGGGCAGTTTGCAAGTTGGAAATAGGGCTGCAAACCACGTTCCCAGGTGGCAGAAGATGCCTGCAGCCCCACAGCAGGCAAATCCATCCCACCAGTCTACCAAATGCTCGTTTGTATGTATGGGCTGTGCATAAGTCAGCTGAGCTACACTTGAGAATGCAGCTAAAGTTCTGTAAAAGTCAATGTAAAACTACATGCTGTGGTCTTATTTTAGAGGCTTTCAACCCTTAGCTCAGGTCTTTTTTGAGTCCCAATAGTAGTAGTTCATATCCTGAATGTCAATTTCATGTCAGTATCCAGACCACCGAGGGATGGTAACCGTGGGAATTTTGACTTGGGAAGCCATCTTGCCTATCCATTTTCATTGAGGAATTTTTGCCATTCTTGATCCCTGCAGGAAAACTCTGACATGTCCAGCACATGGTTCATTTCCATAACCCTCTTATGGCCATTTTTCTTCCAAGGCTATGAGAAAATTCTGAGTGATGATAACTTTTTGATTTCTTTTCACAGGGTGTACTTTTGACAGGTGAACAAGGAACTGCTAAGACCGTCATCATAAAAAGCTACCTGTCCAAATATAACACTGAGAGTCACCTGCCAAAAAGCCTTAATTTTTCCTCAGCCACAACACCTCTAATGTTTCAGGTAAAGAGTAACAAATAAATGAATGCACTTTTGACATATTTAATATATGTAGTATGGGTCCATGGGTAATAATTGTTCCTTTTATTGCTGTCACCACATGAAGAATTGTTTCATGTGTCTATCTGCAGGCTTATGATTGGGGATAGATAGAAGGTTCCAGAGAGGCTGTTTCAAAGAAGAACACTAATCATGCCTGTTATCTCTATAAACTGTTTCATGAATAAAATAGATTTATTTATTATTTAAATTATCTTAGAAAGTAAGGAAGATACTGAGAGAATATTGAACATTAAATGTATTGGTGATCCATTGCACATTTTTTTGCTGTAACTCCAGTAAAGTTACCATGATTATTCATATTCTTGCATAAGTATCCCTTTGTTTCTGTGATAAGGAGGTGAGCTACAGCTTTTGTTGAAAGCACAGTAATGTATAGAATGCAAGAATGAATTACAAGACTTGAATCTAATTGAAATGGAATTCATGTAACAAACTAATTGAATCAACAGAGATACAAGAGACTACAGATGCTGGAATCTGGAGCAACAAACAACCTGCTGGAGGAATTCAGCGGGTCGAGCAGCCGAGCAGTATCTGGGAGGGAGTGGGATGTGTGGGGGGAGAGGGAGGAGAAAGAATTGACGTTTCGGATCAAAGCCCTACATCAGTCTTGATACAGGGTTTCAACCCAAAACGTCAATTCCTTTCCTCCCACAGGTTCTGCTCGACCTGCAGAGTTCCTCCAGCAGATTGTTTGTTGTTATTGAATCAATGACTGCCTCATAATTGCTCTCTGATTTCATTCCATTGCCTCTCTTTTAGTCAGCAACTTTGTTTTTAAAGTTAAGTTGATTGGCTGATTTGAGATAAGTTTCTCCAAAGAGGATCAAAAGTCATTCCGTTCCAACTGAAATGGAGACACAAAAGATTGCAGATGCTGGAATCTGGAGCAAGTTCCATGTTAAATATGGATATGGGATCAGACATTTTCAAAGGGTTTCAGATGATATTCTAAGCAGTCAAAGAGTCCATTAGAATTTTCAAATTTCAGATTAACTCTACGTATTTTGACTTTTTAACCAGAGAACTATTGAAAGTTATGTGGACAAAAGGATGGGAAATGTTTATGGACCTCAAGCTGGAAAAACAATGACTGTGTTTATAGATGATATAAACATGCCTATTATTAATGAGTGGGGTGATCAGGTAAGAAAAAATATTCCATCATTTCTTTTGTCAATTTTTGTATCAGCTTGTAATTATCTTGTTGACTTGCTGACAAAATTGCATTTGGTTAAATTATGTAGTTATTTTCCAATATGTGGCTCCAGGTGACCAGGTCAGAGTTGGTGGTTATGTGTCATCATCATATTTTTTAGCATGAGTAGTAGCTTGAGTTATAAGGAGAGATTGGATAGACCGGGCTGTTTTTTTTCTTGGAGTGAAGGAGGCTGAGGGTTGGCCTTATAGAGATTTATAAAATCATGAGACGCATAGATAGGGTAGATAATTACAGTCTTTTCCCCAAGGTAAGCAAGCCAAAAACTGGAGGGCGTAGGTTTAGGGTGAGAGGGGAAGGGTATAAAGGGAATCGGAGGGGCAAGTTTTTCACACAGATGGTGGTGGGCAGATGGTGGTGGGCAGATGGTGGTGGGCTGCCAGAGGAGATGGTAGAGGCAGGTACATTAACAACATTTTAAAAAATCATTTGGGCAGGTACATGGATAGGAAAGGTTCAGAGGGATATGAGCCAAATGCATGCAGACAGGATAAGCATGGATGAGTTGGGCCAAAGGGCCTGTTTCCATGCTGTATTACTCTATGAATCTATGAAGTGTTGGCGAGTTGCGTTTGTGCATCTTATAAATGGTACGTACTGCAAGTATAGTGTACTGGTTGTGGAGGGAGTGAATACCGAGGATAGTGGATGATCTACCCATCAGTGGGCTGCTTTCTTCCAGATGATGTCAGGCTTCCTGACTGTTGTTAAAACTGTTCTCATTCCAGGCAACTGGAGTTCATAACACTCTTTCAGCACTGTGGAACAAATGTATTTTGATACGCTTTTACACGGTTGTATAGCAAGGATTATTATTTACACTTAATAGTATTTGGATTTCTATCAACATAATAAGATGAGAATATTTTTCCTGCATTGTTGAAATTGAAACCTTGTATGGTGGGGGGACTGAAATTGAATAAAGTGGTAACAGGAAAAAGTTGGTAACATAACATTTTATCATGCTCCAAGGTAACCAATGAAATTTTGAGGCAGCTGATAGAACAGAGTGGGTTCTATAACCTGGAGAAGCCAGGAGAGTTCACACATATTGTGGACATGCAGTTTATTGCTGCAATGATCCACCCTGGTGGAGGACGGAACGATATTCCTCAAAGGCTGAAGAGGCATTTCTCCATTTTTAACTGCACATTGTCTTCAAACATCTCCATTGATAAAGTCTTTGGTAAGTAAGGCCCAAATGGATTTGCAATATTTGACAAATAACATTGCTATATTGCCACAATTAAAACTTATAAATTTTATCAACAAGTATTCAATATGATTTACAAAATAATATTACGTTCACAGCAAGGATTAGAAATTTGAAAGGGGACATTGGATTTTGGTTGTGGTCAATGTTCAAAATATTTTGTTCAATATTTAAAATTAGTTTGGGAGTGAATTATTTTTTTAAGCTAAGAAATGTTGCTTTCAAAAGTGCACTTTAATTAGGTGTGTTTTCTCTGTTATGAAATCATCTATTGGTTGCAGGAGTGATTGCAGTGGGACATTTCTGCAAGCAACGAGGGTTTACTGAGGAGGTTACGGGTTTGGCAGCTCAACTTGTTCCCATCACACGCAAACTCTGGCAAATTGTCAAAGTTAAAATGCTTCCTACACCAGCCAAATTTCATTATGTGTTCAATTTACGGGACCTCTCCAGAATCTGGCAAGGCATGCTCAACACCACAGCAGAGGTCATTCGTTGTAAAGAGGTAAAACTTTCTGCATTAACAATGGAGACTGTGCTTCAAAGGCAACTAATTGACTATAAAACAACACAGGATATTATACATCAGTGAGCTTTGCATCAGTGGTAGGGAAATTATTGGAGAAAATTTTTGGGGAAAGTATTTACTCACATCTGGAAAAGCATGGACATTAGGAAAAGTCAGCTTGGCTTTGTGTGGGGGAGGTCATATCTTCCTAACTTTACTGATTTTTTTAAGAAGGTGATGAAGATGATTGAGAATAGGGCAGTGGATGTTGTCTACATGGACTTCAGTCAAGCATTTGACATGGCCGCTTATGGTAGGCTGATCCAGGAGATTGGCTTGGCCATAGAAGACAGAGTAGTGGTGGAGGGGTGTTATTCTGACTGGAGGTTTATGACCAGTGGTGTTCTGCAGGGATCAGTACTGCAACCTCTGTCGCTTGTGATGTGTATAAATGATTTGGATGAAAATGTAGGTGAGCTGATTAGTAAGTTTGCAGATGACACAAAAATTGGGAGAGTTGTGGATAGCGAGGAAGGTTGTAAAAGGATATAGCAGGATATAGATCAGTTAGAAATATAGGTGGAGAAATGACAGATGAAGTTTAATCTGGACAAGTGTGATGTGTTGCACTTAGGTAGGTCAAATGTAAGAGGTAAGTGCACAGTAAATGGCAGGGCTGTTAGGAGCCTTGATGTACAAAGGGATCTTGGGGTACAAGTCTGTACCTTCCTGAAAGTGAAGTATTGTGTGCAGTTCTGGTCATCACTCTACAGGAAGGATTTAGAGGCTTTCGAGAGGGTGCAAAAGTGGTTCACCAGGATGTTGCCTGGATTAGAGAGTATTAGCCATAAGGAGAGTTTGGACAAACTTGGATTGTTTTCTCTGGAGCTTCAGAGGCTGAGGAGTGACCTGATAGAAGTTTATAGAATTATGAGAGGCCCAGAGAGAGTAGATAGTCATAGTCTTTTTCCCCAGGGTGGAAATGTCCATAGCTTTAAGGTGAGAGGGCGAAAGTTTAAAGGAGATTTGCAAGGTAAGTTTTTTTTTAAACAGAGTGGTAGATGTCTGGAACATGCTGCCAGGGAAGTGGTGGAAGCAGATACAATAGCAATGTTTAAGAGGCAATTAGACAGGCACACAAACAGGCAGAGGGATACAAATCACATACAGCCAGATAGGATTCGTTTAAACTGGCAACATGGACTGCACAGACATCCTGGGACAGAGGGCCTGTTCCCATGCTGTATTATTCTATGTTCTATGATACTTAGAGGATATAACAAAACATTCTATAAATGCGAGAACTTTCTTTATCTTCCCTTCTTACAAACAGCAGTGCCGTGCACAAAAAATTCCTGTTATTCACTCACCCCTAAACGTCCTAATTTTTATTGCTTGTTTTTGAATTTATTCATAACAGACTTGAATATTTTGTGTGTAGACTTGTGTGGGTGTGAAGACCTGAGCACTAGGGTCCATTTTCTTTCTCGTCTAACTAAATAAACTCCACAGTTGAAGAAGGAATTTAAATCCGAGAGAACTTTTCTTACCAGAGCCATTAAAGTTCAGAGTCTACTGCCAACCTCATGCTTAGAATACTAGCTCTGTATGTGTTCTTGTTGGCTTAAAAGAAGCCAAGTTTTTAGTTGTGTATATTCCAAGTAGTTCTAGAATGCAGACATAAGCTGATGTCAAGAAATTGTTGACACACACACACACAGAGGTGAACTCTTGCGTCTGAGTAAGAAGGTTGCAGGTTTATTGTTCTCCAGAACTTCAGCATATATTCTAGGTTGACACATTACCACAGTGCTGGCAAATTAACTTTCAAAACAGAACCATGTCTTGGCCAAAATGCTTCCTTCAACCAATATTGCCAATTACAAATGAGCTGGGCTCTAGTCAAATTGTGGAATCGTACTGCATGAAATTGGATGTTGTGTTTGTGTGCAGTAACCGTTTGAAAAAGAATGCATTGATTGTGAAGCAGTTTGAGATTTCCCGAGGTTTTGAAAGATTTGCAAATCTTCTTTCTTTTAACTCCCATGTCAAATGTGACACTTTGGAAACATTGTTTTAAATAGATTCTTCTGAAGCTCTGGCGACATGAATGTACCCGAGTGGTGGCTGATCGCTTTACAAGTTCCGAGGACTGTGAATGGTTCGATAAAACGTTGATGAATGTTGCTGCTGAAGAATTTGGGGATGAAGTGAGGGATGTCATCAGTGCGGAGTCTGAAAACTTCTTTGTAGATTTCTTGCGTGACCCACCCGAAGCCACAGGTCAGGATGTTATTTGCATGTTGATTCGTATGTAGGAAGTACCACATGTTCGGATCACTGACTTTGAGTATTTTGAGCTTCTGTCATTTGTGTGACTGATCACAATTACCATTACAACCATGACTGTTGCTTGACACTATTCTTTATTTTTGAGATACTTTGGTTCTTTGATTCATTTTCTCCTCACTTATTTTCTCTTTTGCACCTTGCATTTTTTAAGAGAAGTAGTGAGAAAGGCTTTTAAAAAAAACGATAATTCAAGCTGATTTACCACTGTGGTGATCGTAGCTGGCTTAGCATCAGGGTAATTGGAACTGAACATTTGCAAACTTGGAATTTTTTCTGCTGACAATTCAAAAGCTGTAATTGCATTTCTGAGATAAACAATTAGTTTTTTTAAATTCTACTTTATATCTGTTTTCAATGTTTTGAACCCAATGCAGATTTATTTGTATTGCCTGAGTTTCACAATTCACTTTTGTGTGTTTGAAACTCCCCACAGTTTGTTTGTTCATGGTCTGCTGTGTTTCCATTAGAAAAAGTTGTAATTATGGAACTCCGCTATTATTGTCTATGCTTATGAAATCAAAAAAGCATAGAATCATTACAGCAAAGAAGGCCACTTGGCCCATTAAGTTTGGGCGAGCTCTTTGTAGAGCAATCAAGTCAGTCTACTTGTTTTCCAGGAGAGGAACCAGAGGACACAGAATATGAGATGCCAAAAGTGTACGAGGCTGTCGAATCTTTGGAGATCTTGAAGGAGAGACTGAATCTGTTCATATTCCTATACAATGAGACTGTACGTGGGGGGCACCTGGACTTGGTCTTCTTTGAGGATGCCATAATTCACCTGGTCAAGGTGGGGCAGGACTAATTCATTTTCCCAATATAATTCACTCCTAGTTTTCAAGCTGTGCATTGTATGCTTGTGCTTTATATGTGAGTTTGTTTTGATATTATTTGTTGAAAACTGATTTGTTTTGATATTATTTGTTGAAAACTGATGGCAGTTTTGAAAGCAGTGAATTAGGTTAGTTTGAATTTGGATTTTAAAGTTCAGCCTTGGCCCAGTGAGAATACTCCCTTGCTTCTGAAACCTACTCAAGCACAAAAACCAACTCTACTATTTAAGTGCTATGCTTGGGGGAGTATTGCACTGTTGGCATTGTTTTGGTTTAGATGAGATTAAACTGAAGCGTGTCTCTTCTCTCCTGTGGACATAAAATATTTCATGGCACAATTCATAGAAGGGCATGACAGTTCTCTGAGTGTACTAGTCAACATGTATCTCCAGCCAACCCACCGGAATAAAAATACTAATCATTTTGACATTTATTGCATGGTTTAAATTTGCTTGTTTTTTTTTTACCCCCCCCACCCCACCCCACCCCACCCCACCCCACCCCCCAGAGGTTTGTCAGATTTTATTTGCTGTTGATGGTTAACAGCATCATCAGGGCTACAGAACTTCAATGGGTGCCACCTCAGCAATTCCTTGGTTCTAGCACCCAGGGACGACTCCAACTGAGCTTATGTTGTGAGGGCTTCTCATTTTCATGGTGCAGGCCTACGCTCACTGACTCTTTTGGCGCCAGAATCAGGAGATATTACAAAACCTTCGTTGAATCTATTCTTCAGCCCCAGTAATGACACTTAAAAAAACAAAATGTCTTAGCCCAGGCCACCACCCTGATCTGAAATCCTTAATGGCACAAGTTTACTTAGCACTTCAGTTGTGGACTTCACTGCAAGCCTTTGGAGACCAACAATTTTCAGCTCACTTGGTATACCAGCCTTCTTACTCCAGACCCCTTATGGTCTACAAAAGAAAGAAACCTGAGTTTAGAAAGGACCTCTCTGTCATGGCTGAATTAAACAGAAGCTGTGTCCTTTATAAGACCCACCAGGCTTCCTCAATGCTGATTGGGATTTCGCATTCTGTGACAATACTGTTGGATCTTCTCTCAACCTTTTTCATTCTAACCAAAACACCCAAGTTGTTCAGGTCTCATTATTAAGGTCTTTCATTCTGAGAATTACCTTTGTGAATCCCCCCTGCTCATCTCCTGATGTTTCAGATCTAAAAAGAGATTTATTGGTACTGAAGATTTAGTGAAAGATGTTGGCTTTAACCAAGATCTTAAAAGAGGAGGGAGAAATGGAAAAACAAAAAGAGTTAGGAGTTTAGGAAGGGAGTTGCAACCACAAGTATGGACGTCAATGTTGGAATGAAGGGTGCACTGAACAGAAAGTACTCAATTATTTTCCTGAATGTTTCTGGGGAGTGAGGCAGGTACACAGAAAAAAGCAGACCTGCAAATATTGACATTGTCACTGAAATCAAGGCATCATTGTGAAAACCAAACAAGTTTTGTGGAGTGAAATGTGTTGCTTTTGGTACAAGTAATCATATTTGAATATTTTGTATTTAATATTCATCTCTCACTCGTATTATTACCTATCATCCTTTCAACTTTTCTTTGTGAAAGGTTTGTAACTTTAACCTTGACCTTGGGATTCACTTACAGATATCCCGCATCATACGAACACCTCGGGGTAATGCCCTGCTTGTTGGTGTGGGTGGGTCAGGTAAACAGAGCCTTACAAGACTCACTTCATTTATTGCTGGGTACCAGACATTTCAAATCACACTTACCAGGTAAATCCACAACTAAAATATAAATATGTGTCGGTTTCTCTCTCTCACTCCCTTGCTTGCTCTCTCTCTTGCTCGTGTGTGTGTGTGTGTGTGTGTGTGTGTGTGTGTGTCCCTTAAAATATGGATCTCTGCAAATGGAACAACACAATAATTTAAGATGGTTGAAAAGACACTGTATAAAAAAAAATTGCTTTTACTACTTCCAGCAAATACTTTCAATGGACAATCATAATCTTTACTGACTAAAGCCATGAGGAAATGCTTTATGATTAATGACTTGAGGGCACTGTGGCTTTTGTACTAGAAAAGTGCTTCAAAGCTATTTTTCATTTTTTTTTGAAGGGCTTTTGAATCACTTTGCAGAGAAAATGTCTCTGCTATGTGCTGAATTGTGATTCCCATTGTTAAAGAGTTGATGGGTGCAGAGCAAATTTTCCTTCTGGTTTTCAGTTTAAAGTCCTGCATGTTTTATCTCTGAAGTTAATCTGCATGCAAGAATACAATAAAGCAGAGCTCCATAATCTGCCACTGTCAAATAATTTTGGATGTCCACTTCAGTATCAGGAGCAACATATTAATAGCAATCTGCATTCAGAATTGATATAATACTGTCTAATTAAAGTCAGATTGAATAATTAACAAGGTTACATTTTATGGAAGAATGTAAACAAGACGAATCGACTGCATTATAATAGATTTTTTTAAGTATGTTTAAAGAAAGCATTGATGTGTAGGAGAATAGTTACTGTAGCTGTCTATGTATAACTTGTATATACTCAGATCATACAGTACCTCAGACCTGTTGGAGGATCTGAAGACTCTGTACAAAATGGCTGGACAGGAGGGAAATGGAGTAACCTTTATTTTTACTGACAATGAAATCAAGGATGAGGCTTTTCTGGAGTATCTGAACAATGTTCTCTCCTCTGGAGAGGTATGGTGCAGTCCTTAACCTGTTTCAGTATAACCTCAAGACATGCGTGCCTTATTATTTTCTGCCCTATTATAACATTTTGGAATTTTATTCCTGTACCTGCTCTTCAATACTTGAATAAAGGTTCACTAACAGCAGTTCCCTTTTTTATGTGAAGGATTTGAAAACATTGTGACGATTTTGCTATGTTTTACAGGCTACTGTACTTTCAACTGCCTCGAGGAAATAATATCAATTGTTGGGTCAGAGCCTTCTCTGTTTAACAATGTAGGTTCAGTCTACCTTCAAAGAGTAATGAATGCAGTTGGTAAATTTAGGCCCGAACTGAGAGAGTAAGGGTTTTCTGCAGCAATCCCTTTATCTCACTGTTACTGGGATGTTGAACGTTATGGGTCATTTGGAACATACAGGAGTGGTCAGTAACTCTGAAGCTAAGAAAAGTAACTTGCATAACAGAGCAAAATCCTGATTTTAGTGTGGTAGCATCGCAAGTAGTCTTTACTTGTGATTTTATTATTAAGAAAGCACATTTCTAGTTGTTGTTACAACTTTCCAGATACCCCTTCACATCTGACAAAATGTGGCCCAAGTATTTAATCTCAAGACTTTATCACAATCGACACAATTATACCAAAAAAATCCCAATTCATTTAATGCTGAATGTAATGTATAGTTGTGTCATAGAGCATAGAACAGTACAGCACGGAACAGGCCCTTAGGCCCACAATGTTGGGCCAATCTAATTAAATTACTAATCAAATGCTCAACTAAACTAATCCCTTCTGCCTAAAAATCCATATCCTTACATTTCCTGCACATGTGTCTATCTAAGAGCCACTTGAATGCTCCTATCCTATTTGCCTCCACCACCACCCCAGGCAGTGCATTCCAGGCACCCAGCACTCTCTATGTAAAAAAACTTGCCCCGCACATCTCCTTTGAACTTTCCCCCTATCACTTTCAATGCATGCCCTCTGGTATTAGACATTTCAACCCTGGGGAAAAGATACAGGTGTCTATCTATGCTGCTCATAATCTTATAAACCTCTATTAGATCTCCCCTCAGCCTCCACCACTCCAGAGAAAACAACCCACGTTGGTCTAACTTATCCTCATAGCACATGCCCTCTAATCCAGGCAGCATCCTGGTAAACCTTTTTTGCACCCTCTTCCAAAGTCTCAACATCCTTCCTATAATGGGGCGACCAGAACTGAATGCAATACTGAAGATGCGGCCTAACCAGAGCATAACTTCCTGACTCTTGAATTCAATGCCTTGACTAATGAAGGCAAGCATGCCATATGCCTTCTTTACCACCCTATCAACCTGTGTAGCTACTTTCAGGAAGCTATAAACTTGGACCCCAAGATCCCTCTGCTCATCAACACTGTTAAGAGTCTTGCTATTAATCTCCCAAAGTGCAACACTTCACATTTGGTGAGATTAAACTCCATCTGCCATTTCTCCACCCATATCTGCAACTGATCCATATCCCGCTGTATCCTTTGCCAGTCTTCTACACTATCCACAGCACCACCAATCTTTGTATCATCTGCAAACTTACTAACCCACCCATCTACATTTTCATCCAAGTCATTTATATACATCACAAACAGCAGAGGTCCCAGTACAGGTCCTTGCGGAACACCACTAGCCACAGACCTCCAGATAGAATAAGTCTCATCGACCACTACCTTTTGTCTTCTATGGGCAAGCCATTTCTGAATCCAAACAGCCAACTCACTGTGGACCCCATGCATCTTAATCTTACGGATGAGCCTCCCATGAGGGACCTTGTCAAGTGCCTTACTAAAATCCATGTAGACAACATCCACAGCTCTACCTTCATCAATCACCCCTGTCACCTCCTCAGAAGAAGTCAATCAAGTTGGTAAGACACGACTTGCCCCACACAAAGCCATGCTGACTGTCCCAAATTAGGCCATGGTTTTCCAAATCCTCATAAATCCTATCCTGAAGAATCCTCTCCTGTAACTTCCCTACCAATGACATGAGATTCGCTGATCTATAGTTTCCGGGGTTATCCCTATTTCCCTTCTTGAATAATGGGACAACATTAACTACTCACCAGTCCTCCAGGACCTCGCCTGTGGCTAGAGAGGACATGTGGTCAAGGCCCCGGCAATCTCATCTCTTGCCTCTCTCAATAACCTGGGGTATATCCCATCAGGCCCTGGGGACTTATCCACCTAATGCTCTTTAAGAGACCCAACACTACCTCCTGATTTATCTCGAAATGCCCTGGCATATTAGCACGCTCCACACTGATCTCCCTATCCTCCACATCCTTCTCCTTGGTAAATACTGACACAAAGTACTCACTTAGGACTTCAGTCACATCCTCTGCTTCCAAGTACATGTTCTCTCCTTTATCCTTGTGTGGTCCTACCCTCTCCCCGGTTATCCTCTTGAAATATGTATAGAATGCCTTGTGATTCTCTTTAATCCTACTTGCCAAGGGCCCATCCTGCCTTTCCTAATTCCCTTTTTGAGTTCTTTTCTGGCTTCTTTATAATCCTGAAGGGCTCTGTTTGATCCAAGCTTCCTAAGTTTTATATACATTTCCTTTTTCTTCTTGACTAAATTCACCACCTCTCTCATCATCCAAGGTTCCCTTACCTTGCTATCCTTGTCCTTCCTTCTTACTGGAACACACCTGCCCTGTCCTGTGCAGTTGGTTTTTAACCACCCCCCACATATCAGATGTGGACTTGCCCAAAAACAGCTGTTCCCAATTAACTCTCCCTAGTTCCTGCCAAATACTCTTGTAATTTGCCCTGCTCCAATTTAATACTCTCCTGTAAGGTCCATACTTATCCTTATTTATAGCTATCTTAAAACTTAAGGAGTTGTGGTCACTGTTCTCCCACTGAAAGGTTGGTCACTTGACCAGGTTCATTACCCCACACCTGGTCCAGTACGGCTCCTCCTCTCGTTGGAATATCTACATATTGATTTAAGAAACCCTCCTGGAAACACCTAACAAATTCTGCCTTATCTAAACCTCTTGCACTAAGGAGGTCCCAGTTTATATGAGGGAAGTTGAAGTCCCCCATGACACAACCCTATTAGTTTTACACCTTTCCCTAATCTGCCTGCATATCTGTTCCTCAATGTCCTGGTGGCACTGTACAATGTCAGGACATTGTACTCTGCCTCTGAAATTTATTCTGTAGAAAACCATAGAATTAATTTTGGAGGATGAGTAAATTGTGCTGCTGTGACTACATTGTATTATGATTGTTAATCCTCAGGGTGAATCCCTAGTCAATATCTCCAGACATGAATTGAATTGAATGCCATGCAGTGGAAAAGTCAAGTTTTGAGGGAAAGCATAAGATTGCTGTGGGATTTTAGCAAGTTAATTTCAGGTAGGTTGAATGTAATTTTTAAGTTGTGATTATTTTTGTAGGTTTCAAACCTGTTTAATCGAGATGAAATGGATGAAGTTTGCAATGATCTTGCACTTGCAATGAAGCAGCAGTTTCCAAGGCGACCTCCAACCAATGAAAACCTGTATGATTATTTTATGAGCCGAGTGAGGCAGAACTTGCACGTGGTGCTTTGTTTTTCACCAGTTGGAGAAAAATTCCGAAATCGAGCGTTGAAATTCCCAGCACTGATTTCTGGATGTACCATGGATTGGTTTAGTCGTTGGCCAAAGGATGCTCTCATTGCAGGTGGGAACTTCTGTGGAGTATGAAAGACATTATATAACTTCAATCAAAATTAAAAGCAGTAGTTACTCCAGTTCCACAATTTCTCCAACTACTTTTAATTGCCAGTTTCCTATCCTTTTTCTCTTTTGTTGCTCCTTTTAGATTGAATTGCACTTGGTCTGTCCTGATATCCTTATGACAATAAAGTAACTTGAACTTGAACTTTCACCCTCTTTCTTTCCACAGTGCTGTGAGGTACCAATTGGCCATGAGGAATGGCCATCATGGCTGCTCTGAGAGCCGAGTGGTCCACTAACAGCAACTAGGCCTTGTATTGGTTCCTGAGGCCCTGTCCCTGAAAAACCCTGATAACCTATTGACAAGTTTGCTGTTTTCAAAGTTTTGTTTTATGTCTGTGTTACGTCTATGATAATTAGACATATAAAAGTAATTCAAATGAATTTAAATATTTAAAATATATTAAAAATAAATAAAAGTAACTAGCAATTAATTTCATAAAGCTAAAATTAAAAAAAAGAAAAATAAATAAACCATTTACCTGTATTTACCTTTTTAATCAAAGTCAGTAATCCCATTCAAATGATTTGGGTTGTGCTACTTATACCTGGCGTAAAGTTGAGAGGATGGACATGAAGTGCTTTCTATCCCTCAGCTCGGGTGTGCTCCATGGCTGAATGGCTCCATGTTCAACTTCCAGTTTGTCTCTGACTTGCGCAGGTGTCAGAGATGAGCCGACTGACAAGAAGGATGTTGCCAGTGGATCTACCAGCCGGAGGTAGTTGTCTTTTAGCTCAACTCCTCATTTAGGGATTTGCTAATCCACCAACTTTCTGATACATTGCCTGTGGACATTCATCACATATGCACCACAATGACAGTTGCAGCCATGCCCAGAAATACATTCCTGGCTAAAGGGTATTTAGCACAACACAAGTTTTGTTTGACCCTCTTTATCCTCCCCCTCCCCACTGAGGCCAGGGTGCTGAAGATGATTGATACCTGTACCCCACTGAATCACAAGGGAAGCTGCTGTTTCTAGCCTTCTGATATCTTGTCATCCATTGTATTCACTTATCAGTTAAATGAAAGTTATTTCGGGGAACAAAAATTAAACTGCTGCGCTGACTCATTTTTATCATGGTCTGGAAACCAAAAATCTACTAAAAACCCTTTAATATCCTGGCAATAATATAATAGTAAACTTATTAGAGTAACATTAATGTACATTTTCTTTTTTTTGGTCTACACAAGTGCAACAAATATTCATTTCAAAAAAAAACAAATGCCAAGAAAAACCTCTAATTGCTAGCATGTTAAAGGACATTCCTGTACCGAGGAGACATCAGCTGGATCAGTAAAACAGGATATATCTAACTAGAAAAATAGACTGTGCAGACACCAATTGCACCTACTTTGAATGAACACTGAGCAGTTCAATTTTACACAAAGTTTATCTGCATATATTTGGAGCAGAACAGAAAGAAGATTATTTCAAACAACACAGATGGCCTGTAAATTATTCAGTAAACTGTTGAAATATAGAATTACCATTTTCAACTGCATCGTGGTCTTACAATATTTGCACATGTTTCTCTCCACGTTCATGACAAATGCCATTATGGTAATCTTCTTGAAAATCTAATGAATTAAGAAACAGGTAATGACATTTCCAAAGTAATATAAAACCAAATTAGACTAGTCAGTCATAGGTCATGCAATTTCACTGTGTGAAGTGAGACTTCAGGCATCAAGGTATTTGAAATCAAATCTTAGTCATTTAGGTGAAAGAGAGAAACTTGTGGCTGAATTGTTTACACAAAAAAAAAGAGCAAATGTTATGATTGTAACGTCAGAACCCAAGAAAATAGGAGAAGGTGTAGGTGATCTGGCTCCACAAGCCTGGCTTGCCATTCAATGTTATCATGGCTGATCTCTCCCCGGCCTCAACCCCTGTGCCAGTTCCACATGGCCCCCAATCTCCAGAAGACTTATCTACTTTTCGAATACCTACAATGATCTCGACTCCACCAGTCCTGAGGCAGAGAATTCCGGAGGTTTGCCACCCATTAATTTCCTATGCACCTTAGTTTCCAATGACCATTCCCTTCTCTTGTAACTATGTCCCCTCGTTCACTGTTTTCCCACCAGTAGAAACATCTCAACATCTATCCTCTCATGCCCCCTCAGGATCTTGTCTGTTTCAATAAGATCACCCCAGTGCTGGAATCTGAAGTGAAGGGGGTGATTATGGAAACCATTAGGTCCTCCCATTTATGTCCCCTTTCTCAACTGCACCCTCCCCCACAGCCTACCATCATCCATCTTTGTCCACCTCCCCCTCCATCCATCCACTGCACACACAGTTTACCCACAGGCTTCCTGCCCCACCCCTCCCTTCTCTGGTCCTGGTTCCATCTGCCATTCACCTCTCTGCCGATGGTTCCCATTATCACCTCCTTTACTTACTCCAGCATTGGTAGCCCTTCGCATCCCTGCTTATCACCCTCCGGCAGCTGTCTACAACCTTCACATACCCCCACCCTTCCCCCACCTCGCTCCATCTGCCTCTTTTTGTTTCACTATGCCTGTCTCTATCTATCATCCACCTGCCACTGTCTCCCAACTCCACTCCCTCTCCCCTCCCCTGCCCTGGTGCAACCTGCTCGTCATCTTTCACCCTCTTCAGTCCACCAGTCACCTCGGGCTCCTGTCTTCCCACTTCCCCTCTCTATACTGGCCACCTTCACTCTTCATCCTGATGCAGGGTTTCGACCCGAAATGTCAACAATTCCTTTTCCTCCACAGATGCAGTTTGACCCATTGAGTTCCTCCAGCAGACTTTTTTGTTGCTTCAGTACATTTTAACAGGGTTTAGTCAGCTGTCAAAATTAGCAAGTTATGTGATTCCATTTACATTTGGAATGCAGAGCATCTCTGATGAGGTTGGACCAGCTTTTTAAAGGAAGTTGCTGGTAGGACCTGCTAAAGGTAAATGTGAACTTAGAAGAAAGTTGAGTAATGAGCAAGAGTGGATTGCTGCGGACAGGAAATTCTGAGCCATTGGATTATAATTAAGAGGAGTCTTGTGCAACTGCAAAAATAAGAGCTAATTTACAGCAAGCTGTTTTTAAGATTTTAAAAATATTTCTTGTTTTCCTGTAGTATCTGAACACTTCTTGTCCTCATTTGAGATTGATTGCAGTCTGGAGGTGAAGCAGCAAGTGGTGAAGTGCATGGGTACTTTCCAAGATGGTGTAGCAGAGAAATGTGTGTTGTACTTTGAAAGGTGAGTCAGTTTTTTTTTACTAATAACTAGTAAATTCAGAGAAGATTACAAATGGCAAACCTGAAATCTTCTCAGGTTGAGCAGTTAACGTATGATACAAAGCTGGTCCTTGTGTTGGTTGTGAGGAGCTTACAGAGAGGTTTCATGACGATATAAGTCATCCACTTTGTAGAAAAGCAGAGTATTTTTTTGAAATGTGGAAACGTGTTATTTTTCAGAGGGACCTGAAATCACTGAATGTTAATATGCAGGTAAAGCCAAAAATTATGAAGCCAAACACGATCTTTGCCTTTATTGCAGCATATTTAAGTAGAAGGGTTCATGGGCATTGGTGTTTACTGAAGTGTAGATTGCACTTACGACATAGTTACACCTATACCAACATTGGACTCCCATGACTATCAAAATGCATCTTAATAATTCACATAGAGGTGATAACTTATACACAGTTAACATTGATAGGAAAGATATAATTTCAAAATTCCAAGAATCCTGGGTCAAGTTCCAGAGCAGTGATTTTACTGAATTATGTAGTATCTAAGACTCAGAAAACTTGAATAGCTGAAAGTATCCAAAGGAATGCTGACTTTTTAATTTGTAGTTTGCATATATCTTTGTGTACCTCATGCTGAAGCATGTGTAGCCAGCAGATCTCGAATACATCAAAAGAATCTGCTTTCCCTCTGCTCACTAGTCTTCATTTTTATTTGACAAGCCATTCCAGGTCAGATTGTTCTTTTGCAGATGCTGCTGGACATTTTCATTTTTAGCCCATCTTTATGGCTTCGCTATTTATTTCCTGTTGAACTGTATTTTAAGAAGCATTGACCCATACATAGCCTGCCTAATGGCCAGTTGTATTGTGGAGAGAAGAATTTCATTTTGGTATACATGGCCTGCAATTCTCTGTTGACAATGGAGGTAGCTTCGAGAGCACAGTAAATCTCACAATACAATTGATATCTACTTGAACATACTTGTTATATCTTTTGTTTAAAAATGGGTGGTAATGTTAAAAGTATGTGTCAAAATTGTTATAAAATGTTTTCAGCACCAGCTGTGACAAATAGGTGGTAAATTATGTTTCGACAAATTTTGTCACAAATACCCGACTGTTCATTGTAGTTCAGTCACTGACTTTGATTTTCCATTCGCAGGTATCGGCGTTCGACCCATGTTACACCCAAGTCCTATCTGTCCTTCATTCAGAGCTATAAAGCAGTGTACCAGGAAAAGCGGTCAGAGCTGCAGACAATGGCAGAAAGGTTGTATAAGCTGCAAAATGTGTTCTCTATTCCTTCAGGAAAAAAAATCATGTGTTATTGTAAAATAAAACAGAGATTAATAAAGCAACCTTCACAACCTCATGTTCTTAAAGCACTTTACAAACAATGAAGTACTTTTGAAATGTAGTTACTGCTGTAGTATAGGGATACCCATAGCCAATATACACCAAATAAAACTCCAATAGACAGCAGTATGATAGTGAGAAGATGACCTATTCCATAATAAAGCTGATTTAGGGGTAAATCTTGGCCAGGACAACGGGAATAACTTTCTTGAACTTGTTTGAAAAACTGCCATGGGATCTTATCCATGCCATTGAAAGTGCTGACAGGCCCTCAGAGTAATGTTGCATACAAATGATTCCAACTTCAGCAGTGTAGCACTCCCTGAATTCTCCACTAGACCCTGCATTCTGTGCTCAGTATCTGGAGTAGGAGTTGAACCCACAGCCTTCTGGTTCAGAGATAAAGTTGCTGATTGGAGCTAACCCTGAAGAGAGTGTGAGTCAGTTACATTATTTAGTATGGCCATTTAAATGGCATTCGTTTTCTTCTCTTTCCTCCTAAAGAATGAAGACCGGTTTGCAGAAGTTGAAGGAAGCCTCGGAGTCTGTTGTGGCCCTTAGCAAAGAACTAGAAATAAAAGAAAAAGAGCTTAAAATAGCCAATGTCAAGGCTGACATGGTAATGAGTTGTGCAACTAATAATACTGCAGAAAGGTTAAATGCCTCAATTTCATTTCTTTTGTGTTTTTTCATGTTACCCTCAAGAGTAAAAGAAAATTTGGGGATTATTCTGAGGAGGGCTTTTGTTTTATCAATTCTGAGTTTGTTTTGAGAATGATTACCCATGCCAGTAATATACTTTGCGACTGCTTTAGATTCAGTACTTGCGTACAATTATGCAGAATGCTGGTAATCCTTTGGTTATGTTGCATTACAAGATGGAGATTAATTATGGTATGTAATCACTATAATTAATGTATGCTGTGGCCTCTGCCCCATTGAGGCTTCAGTATTCAATAATATTGTCTGGGAGGAAGAATTATCATAGTTATCATAAGAAATGGGACTTTCTCTCGTCATTTCCCAAACAACGGCTATTCCCTTTTTGGAAGACTTAAGTTTGGAATGATCACCTTCAAGAATTCTTTCATTAAAACATTGGGATGAATTTCAGAAGATGTGTTTGATACCTGGTGCTTTTAATATGGGTATTGTAATATGCATCTGATGATTAATTGGAACATTTCCATTCTATAGATTAGTCAACTGTAACTCTGACCTTGAGTCACAATGTGTTCTCTGACTTTTTAAACTGTTTGAATGCTCGCCCGTCTCCCTTCCCATCTTGCACTCTCTGTAAACATGTTTTACCCAAACCCCAGTTCCCCATGTTTCAATGCACACCATGCTCCATTAACACATCACCCAAATGGTCACTGATCTCCAGTAGTTTCCAGTACACTACCATCTCATTTGTAAAATTTTCATCAACAGAAATCTGCAGGGGCTTTCCACACTTGCTCTCAGTAACCTCATCCAGCTGTCCTTCATTTCTAGCCCCAGCTTATCTCATCCTGCCAATGCCAAGTATGGCTTCAACCATTTAAGCCCTAAGCTCCAGAATTTCCTCTTTATCCAATGCTCTCTCCATCTTAAAAGCCCACACCTATGATCAAGCTTTAAAACACCTCTTCCAGTGTTTCCTTCTTTGACTTGATGTCAGTTTTAACTACCTCGGTCCTTGTGGTGCCTTGGGATGTTTCACTGCATTAACTGCTCTTTTTGCCTGCGTGGACACAATGGGGAACGTGGCCTCCTCCAGTACTGTGGTTTTTTTCATGAGTAGAAGTTACAGGCAGTCTCCAGGTTTAATGCAGGGTTCCGTTCCGGAGAACCGTTCATAACTCAAACTGTTTGTAAGTCATAAACGAACAAAAGCAGTGTGTGGGAGAGGATCACAGAAACAGCTGTGACGGGAGATCGAGCAGGTGCGGGAATTGCGGCTGTCAGTCGGTCTCACTGACTCGGCGAGTGACTCTGCTCAGCGCTCCCAACTTTGCTCAGCTCGATCCAGCCCCTGATTGTTGCGGCTTGGCAGGGGTGGTGAGGAGGAGGGGTGGAAAAAGCAAAGGCATGCGGAAACAGCAGAAGGTGCCTGCAGCCCTGCAGCATTCGGCAGATCTATTGCGCCGGTCTCCCAAGCGCTCATTTGTATGTAAGGTGTGTCCATAAGTCAGGCGTCCGTAACCCAGAGAGGACATGTACTGTTAAAGACATGAAGACAAGGTGGCAGGCAAGCTGGCTTGAAGAGAAGAGAAAATAAAATTAAAAATGAAAGGAATAATGGGCTGGATCATCTCGGACCTGGACTGTTTCCTTGACTTGCTGGTCTCAGTTCTCGCCTGCCTCTTCCTAGTTTCTTCAGATGGAGATGGCTGACTACACCCAAGGAATCTCCTGTGAAGAGTAGTAGGTTCCAGGTGGTGACTAAGCCCTAGGAGATGTACTGGTGTTCCTCAACCACATAACACCCTGTGAGCAAAATGTTTTGATGAACTTAGAGAGAAATTTAATAACTATTCAAATATATTTAAGTAAATCAAAATTTCAAAATTAATTTAGAAATAAATTTAATTAAAATCATATTAAAATGCAAATAAATAATTAAAAACATTAAAATCAAGTAAAATAATCCAAGTGGTTATCTTTTTCCACAGGGTTAATGATCCGATTCAAATGACTGGGTTCATAGATAATATGCCAGCCCCTCCAGGCACAACTTTCTTCAAAACCTCTCTTTTGTTGAGACCCTCTCTTCAACGCATCACCACTCCTCTGCTTGGCTTAATGTTGAGTCCTGTAGAGAAGCGAATTGTCAAGTACTGGCAACCTGATCTCCAGTGAAGTTCACATTCCCGCCTTTCACCCTGAATGTGTGCAAATCCAAGACATGCTGAGCTGTGAATGGCTGAATTCTGGCAGCTCCCATCGGAACCGCCTGCCATTGTCCCAACAATTTTCACCTGCTGTGAACGAGGGCATAAATGTGGCCTGCACTTTTACACACGCGTGCAACTAGAAAATCCCAGTACAACTTGATTTCAAACATGTAAAAATGCATTTGTGCCTATTTGGAAAGAAACGGTGTAATATTGCAGGAGAATGCGATACATTGGTGCAGAGCAAAAGTGGAAGGAAATCTAATTTCAGATCCTTTACACTTAATAAATATGTTTCACTCTTGTAGGTTCTCAAAGTGGTAACCGTGAAGGCTCAGGCCTCAGAGAGAGTGAGAATGGAAGTACAAAAGGTCAAAGACAGAGCCCAGGTGATTGTGGACGGCATATCTGCAGATAAGGCAGTGGCTGAGCAAAAACTTGAAGCTGCCAGACCTGCAATGGAGGAAGCTGAGGCTGCCCTGCAGGTGAATGGGACAGAATCTTGTGTCTGTGACAAAAATCACATGCAAAACAGTATACAGTTCAAAAGAATACTTGCAGTCCATTGCTTTCAAATATTTATTTGCAATTTGGGCTTTCTGCCTACAAATACAGTTTAAAAATGTATTTAGGTTATTTTGAGACATATACAAACGGGCAGTGTCTATTTGAATGGAGAGGACCATTATTTTCAAAAATACTAACCAATCAACTTAGTGACTGTTACTGTATCATTCAAATCCATTCTGCATTTTAGATAAGCTTTGCCAGAAGGGGATTTTCCAATATTTGACTTGCATCCAAGTACATGAAAAGATGTGTTTAGACACTTTAGAAAGGAATTTTATATTGGGATCAATGTATGGTGTGGGAGCAGTTTTTAAAAAAAAATACCAATGGTATATTTTTATCACATCTTGTTTAATTGCAAAATATTTACGTCATCTGCATATTAGGAATATGAGGCATGGAGGAGGGAGGGTGAAATCTCATCCATTCAAAACAACCTGGATTATTCACTGGAGGGCAGGATTTGCTCTCTCACATTGTCCTTGTAGGAGATGCGTACAAACACAAACAGAAGATGGTTAATGCAAACCAAAGAGCATGATTACCATTTAAAGGCCTGGATTTTGCTGGTAAATGCATTTAGGTCCTTTACAGGCAGCAAATCTGTTGCTTTCATGCATGTCAAATATGGAAGTTCTGAGCTTACTGACAGATTCAGAGCACTGAATTTGCCTCTTTATTCCACCATTGGACTGCACTTAGAGGCCAGATGAAGCATACTCTTCATGAGATTCAGCTAGCATTTTACAGGGGAATCAGCTCTCAGTGGGAAATGTGGGGCACAGACAATAAAGCAAAGGTAAACTGTCTAATCATTTTAGGCTAGCGTAATATTTTAAATTATTTACATGTGTCTATATGTTTTTAGATAATTTTATTTCTTTAATTATTAAAATAACAGTAACTTTTACATTTTAATTTAAACCCCCACCATGTTCCAGGCTTGTAAACTAGAGATGGAGCAGAGGGAGACCATAAGACATACGAGCAGAATTAGGCCAGTCAGCCCATCGAGTCTGCTCTGCCATTCAATCGTGGCTGATTTATTTTTCCCGCTCAACGCCATTCACCTGCCTTCTCCCCATAACCTTTGATGTCCTTACTAATCAAGAACCTATCAACCTCTGCTTTAAATATACCAAATGACTTGGGCTTCACAGCCGTCTGTGGCAATGAATTCCACATATTCACCACCCTCTGGCTAAAGAAAATCCTCTCATTTCTGTTCTAAAGGGATATCCTTCTATTCTGCCCATTCTCCCAACCTGTCCAAGTCCTTCTGCAGTCTCCCTGCTTCCTCAACACTACCTGCCCCTCCACCTATCTTTGTATCATCCGCAAACTCCATCATCCAGATCGTTAACATATAATGTGAAAAGTAGCGGACCCAACACCAACCCCTGTGGAACACCACTAGTCACAAGCAGCTAACCAGAAGAGGTCCCCTTTATTCCCACTCTTTGCCTTCTGCCAGTCATTCAATCTTCTATCCATGCTAGTACTTATCCTGTAATACCATGGGCTCCCATCTTGTTTAGTAGCCTCATGTGCGGCATCTTGTCAAAGGCCTCCTGTTCTCATGTTCAGAGATGGAACTACTTCAGTGGATGCTGTGGAGCCTGCCTCTACTCAGACCCATTGATGGGGTCAGGGATGACTAGGCCATCAGGATGGGCCACCCACATCTGGAAAAGATAAGTACAGATGTGGATGATCTTGGGCTGTGATCACAGGCAGCAGTCCATGCCAAGAAGATGTGGACCATGGCATTGTGGCAGCAGAGATTTTCATTTAAAAAATTTCTGAAGCTGTTGAAAGAAGTAGCCTTTAAGTATAAGGTCTGAACAGAGCAGATTGAGAGATGGTGATGTACTTTTAGAACATAGAACAGCACAGGAACAGGCCCTTTGACCCACCATGTCTGCGCTGACCCTGCCCTGATGCCAATCTAACTAATCCCATCTGCCTGCACGTGGTCCACATCCCTCCTTTCCCTGTCTGTTCATGTGTCTGCTTGAATTCTTCTTCAACGTTGCTATTGTACCACCTCCCCGGCAACCCATTCTAGGCACCTACCACTTTCTTTGTGTAAAATAAAAACTTGCCTCCCGAATCTCCTTTAAACTTTCCCTCTCTCACCTTAAACATATGTCCTCTGGTTCCACCCGGGGGAAAAAGGACTACCTACCTTATCTGTGCCTCCCATAATTGTATGTACTTCAATCAGGTCGCCTCTCAGCCTCCGACGCTGCAGAGAAAACAGTCCAAGTTTGTCCAGCCTGTCCTTATCACTAGTACTCTCCAATCCAGGCAACATCCTGGTGAACCTCTTCTGCACTGTCTCCTAAGCCTCCACTTCCTTCCTATCTTTATAAGGGTTCATGTAGCAGTTTCATTCAGGCAATCTGATTCTGTTTAAATTAAACTTATTCACTGTTTCTCATTTTATTTACTTACGACCATTTGTTAAACAAGAAGTATCCAATTTTTGTTAAATGTTCTGTGCAACTAGGTGTATAGAATGAGTATGACCCTTGTAATGAATTAATAAATGACAATTGGAGATGACTGAAACTTTTATGGAGGAAAATGAGACAGACTCTCCTTCTGAAGCCTCTAAATGTCCAGTGCTGAATGGCAATGATGAACATCTGAGAGTTGCTCAGGTGCCTGTTCCTATGGACAGTAGGAGTAAATGCACCAGGGAGCTGTGAAATAAGTAGACTGGGAACCTTATTTTCATTTTTTTGATGATAGGCTAAACTATTAATTTGTTCCCTCTAAACACTGCAGACAATTAAACCAGCTGACATAACCTTAGTGCGAACACTTGGACGGCCCCCTCATTTGATCATGAGGATAATGGACTGTGTGCTGCTGCTGTTGCAAAGGAAGTTAAACCCAGTAAAACTTGATGTGGAGAGGAACTGCATTACACCATCATGGCAGGAGTCACTGAAGCTTATGGCAGGAAACCCTCTACAAGCATTACAGGTAAATGCAGCGGAGCTGGGGATTTTAGCTGTGAATGCCGGCACATAATGCTGGCACCTGTGCTGAACAAGTATCCATGGTGTTCTGCAAAGATTCTTGTTAAAATTAGATGACTTCACTCAAAAACCAAAAGCTCTAGTCAAATAAAGAATTTTTTTTTTGGAAATTACTTGTGAGCTTGCTTCTCCTTATAATGTTTTTAGTGGGCTTATTAGTCAGGAAGATAAGAACCCTTTTGTTTATATATAAAAACATTATAAAGAATTAGTAAATCTTTTCACCCTTTCCCCCCCCACCCCCATTTCTCCCCCTTCCAATCATTTACATCGAGTTTGGGTAGGTTGCTGACTAACTGAATGAAAACTATTAGAATTGGGGAGATAAAGTCAGACCTCTCCTCAGCCTGAAGGTAGTCCAGAGCTTGCTCAATGTTGTAATTCTGGGCTCTTTGACTCCTTATCTTAAAATTATTTGATTTAAACACTTTTAATTATTGTTTACACAGTGAAATCTGATAATGTAGAAACGCCATAAGAATCACACTTGACACTGAATGTTATGTGTCTCGTTTGTTTTCGTTAACATCAGTGACTTCACTGAAACTTGGTAACGAAAATATGACAGGACCTGTATTAGATTAGAGGAATGTGAGAGACCCTAAGGACATGTTCTCTTCTTTATTTATCTGTCATCAAAATGATTTCTTTGTTTTCATAGCTATTTCCTAAAGACACCATCAATGAGGAGACGGTTGAACTGCTCTGTCCCTATTTTCAAATGCCAGATTATAACATTGATGTGGCCAGACGTGTTTGTGGTAATGTTGCTGGTCTTTGCTCCTGGACTCGAGCCATGGCCTACTTCCATGGGATAAATAAAGAAGTCTTGCCACTAAAGGTTTGTTACACTTCTGTGCAGCAGCAGAATACATTAAAACTTTCACTAAACTGAAGGGCAACAATTAATTTAGCAGTGTGTCTGATGCCATCTGTTATTAGTTGGACTGAACATCGTGTGATTTGGTTGGTAATTTTCTCATGGCTCAAGTTGCTAAAAGCACAGCAAGAGAGACCGATCATCATAGACTGAATAAAACTGATTGGAGAATTGTGAAATAAACTGAAAGAACTAAAATGGAAGTATAAATTAAGGTCACTTCAACACCAAGTCATGTACAGATAGAGAAATAAAGAGGACAGAGAGATTGGCTTAAGAGAGGTAGAAAAAAGTTTTCTAAAAAAAAAGAAAAAAGAAAGAAAAATCCCATTCTATTTCAATAATGCCTCATATCCAAAGAATTAACCCTCTGTACTTGTGATAGTAATTTTCAGTGGCAGTGGAGTTGATTGCAGCAACTAATACACATCATATCACTGAAAGGATACTTGGACTGAAATAGGCAAGACCTTGTGGGTGGGTTTTGTCCATTTTCATCTCACAAATGCAACAACTTCCCATCATTCTATACATTTCACTGAGATGCAATATTTATCAAGATAACAGTGAAGTGGCACATCTTGGACAATAACATTTGCAAATTTTCAAACCAAGCATCTCCCCTTGTTGGAAGTTGCTGGTTCATTTTCACATCATAGCGAGTACTTTTAGCATATAGTTATTTCAAAAGAACAGTTAAGTATGATTTCTAATATTTAATTCTAATTTTTGTTTGAAACTTAAGCAAATGTTTAATATTGCACTTCTTGTACTGGTTGACATTTATTACTATTTTGTTCAATATCTTCAAGGCAAACCTTACTGTACAGGAAAGTCGCCTGGCTATTGCCCTGGAGGATCTGAAGAAAGCTCAGTGTGAGCTTGATGCCAGACAGGCTGAGCTTGATACTGTGCAGATGGAATATGAGCAAGCAATGAGAGAGAAACAGGTGAATAGGAGGACAGTGGTTATTTGAGTGAGTTATTTTGTGCTGATTCTAGTTTTTGGAATTTGGGAAAGAAAGAAGCATTTTGATACTGCTTTTCACCACCTTACAACATCCCAAAGCACACCAGAGCCAAGTGTTGCCTCTGTTGCAATAGAGGGGATTGCAGTAGTGAACTTGCATACAGCAAAGACCCACAATGAGATAAGTGATCAACATGGTTTAATTTTTCATGATGTTGGTTTAAGGATAAATATGAAATTGTAAACAGGCCTTCCTGTGACTTTAGTACTAAACTTGTCTCAGCCACCCTATCACTGGTCAGATAAGCATTGGATATTGTTGTACAGCTAGAGCAGAAAAGTTGTTGGTAAAGTCTTTTAATATATTTCACACAAAGGGTTGGATGATGATGTTTTGTGTGGATTATGGGTCAATAGCTATTCATCTGTAATTTTCTGCAACTACCAAAACCAATGATGATCAAAAATCTCAACTATTCTAACATGCATTTTGCATGGTAAATATCATAGCTCATGACAGGAAACCACATAGAGATCAAAGCAACCTCAGTTCTGATAAATGTTATTCTGCTTCTATCTCCATAGATGTTGTCTGAACTGCTGAGTATTTCAAGCATTTTGTGTTTTTATTTCCTATTTCAAACAATTGCAGTATTTTATTTCTCCATCTCAGTCATATCCTGATGGACCCAAACTTGTTTTAACAACGACTGCTCTTATGGGCTAAAATTTTGCATTAGAACAAGAAAAAGTCAAGTATCTTCATTTGCCAGGAAATTCAACCCTGGTTATTATCTCTAAATGAACCTTAATGCACTGACATCACAGTATAATGTATTCAGCATTACGAACTGGGGATGTATTTCTTGACATAAATCTTTTGACTTTTAGAACATAAGAAACAGAAGCGGGTGTAGGCCAGTTGGCCCCATTCAGTAACATCATGGCTGATCCAATTCTGGTCTCAACACCACTTTCCTGCAATTTCCCCATACCTCCTGAGTCCTTCAAGCTCAAATGTCTGTCAATTTCCACTTTGCAGGCTGGGGAATTCCAAGAGTCACAACCCTATGGGAGAAGAAATTCATCCTCATTTCCCCTTTATTCTGAAACGATACCCACTTGTTCTAGATATCCCCACCAGCGGAAACTTCCTCTTGACATCCATTCTGTCAATCCCCCTTACTGAACATTCTCCCACCTCTTGAATCCTCGCTTAATTGGGCCACAATATCTGTGAGAAATGGTCAACCCTTTTAATTTGCTTATGTACTCCCCCCACTGTTATGTCACATACTCTGTTAGATTGGCTCAGTACAAAATATGTTACTTGATTTCTGCTGGAAACACATTACACTGACTGCATTACACATTACACTGGGAAAGTTGCCCCAGTGATTCAGTAGAGGCACAGCAATTTAATCTCTTAAGATGTGTGTTAAACCAAGTTTCTGCCCATGCAAAAGAAATTTTAGAAGGGGAAAGGTGGTATTGATGTGAAGCTTTATCTAATGAACTGAATATTCCGATGTTCCCCAATCTTCACAGTTGTTTAAGTGGATGGTTTTCATGTGGATTGTGTGAACAAATTATTAGCCTGACATAGACAGGAAATGCAACAGTCCTTTTGAGTCATGAAATGATTTTATAATTTGATTCTCAGACATTACTAGAGGATGCTGAGCGATGCCGGCAGAAGATGCAAATGGCTTCAAGTCTGATTGATGGTCTGTCAAATGAGAAAGAACGTTGGACTGAGCAAGGCAAAGAATTTGCTGCTGAGGAGAAAAGACTTGTGGGTAAGCAGTAACGAAGGAATTGTCTCATGCTTTCCACTTACTGCTTTGAGAATTAGAAGCCACCTAATTCATGAAAAATCTGACAAATAATCATAAAGTATTAATGAGCAAATATATCAAAATGTGAGAGGCTGAAGTTGTCCAGGATCACACTGCATCTTGTGCCTTGTACCAGGTCCTGTTCACCCTTCATCTCTTTTCTCACAGGGACACACTGAGTGAAGCGCCTAAGCTTGAAAATTGTCAGGAGACACAAGAGACTGCACATGCTGTAATCTGGAACAAAAACAAACTTCTGCAGGTCAGACAGCATCTGTGGAGGCAAAGGGATAGTTAGCATTTTGGGTTGAGGCCCTGCATCAGGACATCTGTTGCAGTGCCTTGACCCAAAACATTGACCATCCCTTTGCCTCCACAGATGCTGCCTGAGCTGTTGATTTCCTCCGGCTGTTTAATTTTTGTTTAAAATTCTCATCCTTGTTTTGGAATCTCTCCATGGCTTTACCTCTCACTTTTTCAGTAATAGCCTGCAGCACTCCAAGCTTGCAATCTTCCTCTCTTCTCTTCAGTTGTCAGGGACCCAAACTCCAGCATTACCTCTGTCTCTTCCTTTAAGCTGCTTCATAAAAGTTAAAATTGTCTATGACCATCTCGTCTGCTATCTTCTTATGCGGTTTGGCGTCAATTATTTTTGACATTGCTCATACAAATTATCTTGGGATGTCATAATAAATAAAAGGTGCTATGTAAGTGAACTTTGCCATTGCGGTAATAAGGCAAAATAATCTAATAGTAGGTAAATTATAATGAGAGTGCTCCATACGTACATACGATAAATCTGCAAAATGGATGAACCTGTTCAAAACGCTTTTCTCCTGAAGATGGCATTCCTTTAAATGTGAGGATGGTGCCATTGCTTTTCTCTGATATTCAGGTAGTTTGACTGAGAAGGCCTGGAAGTTGTTCAACACTCGGAAAGATGTTGGATCGATTGTACACAGCATGACAGTGGTTTGTTTTTGAGAGCCTGCCACTACAATGTCTAACAGCACATGAGGTCCAAGATGACATCTGGTTAATAGTCCTAACACCGCGGCCAATTGAAAGACCTTTCCTTTGTAGCAGATCCATGAAGAAAAATAGGTAGATTGTGGGTCGTGGCCATAGGGATTCCAGGTTGGGGAGGAGGAGAGTGAAACAAATTTTAGGAGAGAGGTGTCCAGGCTCGGGAGCAGGGCTGTCAGTCATGCTGGAGGGGTAATCTGGATCTTGGTGATTAAGTAGGAGCATCAGGGTAATGAAGTGGGGTTCAAGGTTCTGATCGATTTGGGGATGAAGAGTTTGGGCCTGATATTAACTTGGGGATGAGGGGGTCATGATTAGAACGGTCAGGGGTAGTAGTCATAAAGGGGAGCTATCATCAGGGGTAAGCATCGAACCCCATGATCCGGACTTGCTCAAGTTAGTCCACTTTAAGTAACAGTCAAGCAGGGCTCATGTGCACTGTGAGCTTGGGCTTAAGGCATGCAGAAGGTCAGAGGGAAAATCACAGACCTTTCACATACAGCAGTCAGTCCTCTCTTTCTCATCAGTTGTTTCTTTTTATTGATGTTGCCCATGAACATTGTGCTGTGTAATTTCTATGCTTGTCCTTTTAACCCTTCAACCAAAAACTTAGAGAGAAATGATTTACGTGTTTATCCTTATTGCAGAGTCCAAAACTGAGCGGACTAGTCTGTGGCGGAAATGAGCTTCGTAGACTCAATGTTTCTCATTCTATGGTTTTTATGTTCTTGTATTTGTTACAGGTAATGTTCTGCTGGCTACAGCCTTTCTGTCCTACTCTGGTCCTTTTAACCAGGAATTCAGAAACCAATTGTTGAACAAATGGCAGCAAGAAATAATATCACATAATATTCCATTCACCTCAAATCTAAATGTCTCAGAGATGCTCGTTGATGGGCCCACAGTTGGAGAGTGGAATTTGCAAGGCCTCCCTAATGATGATCTCTCAATACAAAATGGAATCATTGTTGCAAAGGCAGCTCGTTACCCTCTTTTGATTGATCCTCAGGCTCAGGGGAAGACCTGGATAAAGAACAAAGAAGCTAAAAATGAACTTCAGGTAATGGACATGCACTCTGGTGATAAAATTTGATTCCAAAAAGTGAGGGTCATGTTGTGCGAGTAAACAATGCAGGCATTCACGTTTTTCATCTTAACTATGATGAGCAATTAAAATAACCAGTTAACCAGGCTGCACAGCTACAACAATACTGACTGAATCAACAGGCTATGAACTTACTACATATAAGGTCTACATAAAAGGTAACTGCTGCCCGACACTTATTTTGCCTTGCTCGTATTTGGCATTTCATCAGCACTTTGTAGGTTGATGATGAGGAAATACTTGAGTGGAAGAGGAGAAAGAGATGAAGAAACCATTGTTCCTCTTTGTAATGTAAGTCAGTCCTATGCCACACTGTATCATCAGAGGACAGTGCTGAACGTGAGCAGCCTTCTGTAAAGCTGCAGCAATGATGAATAAAGACAGAAAAACAGACAAAACACACAAAATCTCATTTATTCCATCAAATTTCCTTACCACAGGATGGGTAGAAAAGAGAAAACAGATTTTGCAGGTCCTAGTATAGAAGGCAACTAAAAATAAAGGTTTTAGAATTTTTTTAATTCCATTTACTTTATGTAAACCTTTATATTGCTGGAATATAAAAACTAAAAATGGATAAAAAGTAATGCATAATATAATGCAATAGCGGTTTTCTTCCTCTGGTACAGGTAACATCACTGAATCATAAATATTTTAGAAATCATTTGGAGGACTGCCTTTCACTTGGAAGACCGTTATTAATTGAAGATGTTGGAGAAGAATTGGACCCAGCACTGGACAATGTGTTGGAAAAAAAATTCATCAAAACTGGCTCTACATATAAGGTAACTAATAATTCTAATAAAACACTAATTTTGTGTTCTTTGAGTAGATAAATAATCCAAATTAAATCAGATGTTTATGTTGGCTTTTTTTTAAGATAAGATTTCTTTATTAGTCACATGTACATCGAAACACACAGTGAAATGCATCTTTTGCGTAGAGTGTTCTAGAGGCAGCCCGCAAGTATTGCCATGCTTCCGGGGCCAACATAGCATGCCCACAACTTCCTAACCCGTTGTGTCTTTGGAATGTGGGAGGAAACCTGAGCACCTGGAGGAAACCCACGCAGACACGGGGAGAACGTACTAACTCCTTATAGACAGTGGCTGGAATTGAACCCAGGTTGCTGGTACTGTAACAGTGTTTCGCTAACCACTACACTACCGTGCCAGCTACAGATTTGAAAAAAGAATGTTTTGTTTCCCAAAATTCATGATATATTTTCTTTTCTGCAGGTGAAAATAGGAGACAAGGAGTTAGAGGTCATGAATGGTTTCAGATTACACATCACCTCAAAATTGGCCAATCCTGCTTATACTCCTGAAATAAGTGCCCACACTTCAGTTATTGACTTCACTGTCACCATTAAAGGTCTGGAGGAACAACTGTTGGGACGAACCATTCTCACTGAGAAGCAGGTAACAAATTCCTTTAGTTAATCGCATGATAAATGTGAATATAATCAAGAGGGTTTACAAAATGATCAAATGTTATTTTCTTAAATCAAAGATTTGCAATATCTCCTTAAGTAGAGACACAACACAGAAAATAGGAGTTTTTTCTATTCCTTTCAACCAAAAACTATCTGAAATTTGTGAAGTGCCTCAGGGATTTGTTCTTCGAGCCAGGTATTACAGAAATTACAAAATGTAGTTTTCACTCATTACTTGAGATCATTTGGACTCTGTAGCAAGAATGAATTTTTGACAAACATTTAATTGTATTGAGATGGGGGGGAAAAAAGGAAGAAAATTTATACAGTTTGGAATGTAAAATGTATAATTAATAGATGAATAAAATAAAAGTAAATGAATTCTTCATATGTCAAATTCTCAATTAAAAGTGATACTTTGAATCCAGAAGTGGAGCATGTTCTGTGATTATACAGTAGATAATTCCATCTACAATTCTCTTTTTAAGGAACTGGAGAGGGAGAGAACAAACCTGATGGAGGATGTGACTGCAAATAAACGGAAGATGAAGGAGTTAGAAGATAACCTCCTTTATCGTTTAACAACCACCCAGGGTTCCCTGGTCGATGACGAGAGCCTGATTACAGTGCTTCGAAATACCAAGCAGACATCTGAAGAGGTAACAGAGAAGTTGAAGACAGCAGCTGAGACAGAAATGCAAATAAACAGTGCTCGAGAGGAGTACAGGCCAGGTGGGTCAGCATGTTCTGTGGAATCTGAATGGATTAACCCACCACTGTATAAATGTAGGTATTATTTTAATGGGCTAACTATATGAGCTTCAGTTTTGTTTAGATGCTTGTGCTTTTTTTCTTTCAGAATCTAATGGACTTGGGACTCTGCACATAAGCATTCATAAAAAAAAAGTTTGTTTAAACTTCAGGATACTCATCACTGCCTGCCTTTTACTTCCAGGTTTATTTTTAATGAAAAATCGTTAACATCATGAACAAAAATAGAGAATGCTTGAAACACTGAACAAGTCCAGCAACAACAGTGAGGAATGAAATAGAGTCAGTGTTTTGAATTGAGGACCCTTCACCAGAATGGGAAATGTGAAAAGACAAGCATATTTTACCTTACCTTCCCCCTACCATTGCAGACATACCCTCTGTTCTCTCCACCTCCCCTCTCTGAAAATTAAAATGAGCTTGTTTTCTCACCTTTTCAGTTTTGGTGGTGGGTCCATGACCCAAAATGTCAACACTGATTCTCTCCCCACGGATTCTGCTTGACCTGCTGAGCATTTCCAGTATTCTCTGTTTTTGTTTTGGATTTCCAACATCTGCTGTTTTTTGCTCAAAATCACCAGCCTCTCAATGTATCTTCCAATAATTAATGCACCCTTTCAATATAAGAAAGGAACATGCAATTCTAGAAACACTAGCACATCAGGCAGAGAGAAGGAAAGCTCATGTTTTAAATTAAAAGTCAATGACCTTTCAGGAGTGCAGCTTCCTAAAGTGAAGATTTGAAATTAGAAGAGCTACAATAAAATTGACTTAACAATGATGTTGGAATGTGAAATCCCGACCCCGTCTTTGAATATATATTGAACTCAAAGTAGGACAGAGATTACATACTATTTCAGGCAATATTGTTCTTTACAAAAGAAGAATTCTCTTTAAAGAAAAAAATTATAGGCATTATTGGAGGGCAGGTGTAGTAAAAGATTTGGATTTGAATTTAATTTTGCATTGCTGTAATTTGCCATTGTACTGAGTGAATTAAGAGAGATTACTTTTATTCATACAGTTGCTACAAGAGGCAGCATTCTTTACTTCCTGGTTGTTGAGATGAGCATGGTGAATGTGATGTATCAGACATCACTGAGGCAATTCCTTGGGATCTTTGACCTATCATTAGTCAGGTTGGTACCATAGTTGTCATTACTTGGCTTCAGCAGTCATAGTTAATTTCCTTCTTTCTGCTTGTCCCACCAATTTTCACTATGATTTTTATATTGTATATGTATGTTGTAATTAATATAGATTTTGATTTAATATCCTTTCAAAACAAATTCCACCAGATCCATCAGAAGTCCGTTCACCAGCAAGAGAATAGTGAGCATCATTGATTATATGACATATGAGGTCTATGCATACACAGCTCGTGGATTGTATGAACAACACAAATTCCTTTTCACGCTTCTGCTCACATTGAAAATTGACATGCAGTGCCACAAGGTTAAACATGAAGAATTTTTTACTCTCATTAAAGGTAATTTAGTTCATATGTAGTGAATTTATAACAAAAAGAATTGTTAAAATGCTTTTGTGACTGCAAAATTGTGGAGCACAGAGTTTAGTTGTGGTCCCAGCCACATATTTAAGATCTATGGAGAGTGCCTACCACATTGTATCTCAGCATATTTTTGTCCAAAGCGAAATATAGGAGATGCTGAAAATCTGAAAACAAACAGAAAATGCTAGAAATAAAATGGGAGATTAAGGGCAAGGTGAAAGGAAACCAGATGCTGTGAAGTTGAGACACAAGGCTGGAATGGCTGATTATCTGAAATTATTGAATTCACTACCAAGAGGTGAAAGCTGTATTGTACCTTGATATAAGTTGAGGTGGTGTTCCTTGAGCTTGGGTTGAGCTGCATTTGAATGGTGTAAGAGGTCAACAATGGTGCAGTTAAAGTGGGATAGTGATTTAAAATGATAAGCAACCAAAAGGTCTGGGTCACACTTGCATACTGATCAGCAGTGTTCTGCAAAGTAGTCACCCAGACTGTGTCCACCTATAGTTACTTGAGTGATGGTCTGATAAACTTATTACATTTTTGACTCTGGACTCCATATATGTCCTGTTGTGTAATTTCAGGTGGTGCCTCTCTGGACCTCAAAACTTGTCCCCATAAACCCGCCAAATGGATTCTTGACATGACTTGGCTGAATCTGGTTGAACTTAGTAAACTTCATCAGTTCAGAGACATCCTTGTCCAGGTAAAGTACAAGACAACCAGTTGAATACTATTGAATGCATCATTATACATTGAATAAAAATACTTTTTTATCAAGCTTTGGCTGCAGAATTAGGCAAATGTTAAAGTATGATATATGTGCAAAATTCTTTGATGTGGTTGACCCAGCAGGCATTCCAGTAAACCTTAAGTCATAGCTGCAGCTCCTAACTTTAACTTTTGAAGGCTAAATTGGAAAATGCAACAAAATGGGTGCTGGCTTTGTAATATGTGATAAATTTGCACCCATTCAACTTAATGTAGAATATGTCTGAAATTTGTGAGGTCTGCTTGTTATCATAATTATAGCATCGAACCAGCATGACCCATGCTGTTAACTGTGTTAGGTCAAAATTTAAGCACGTGGCTGGCACCAGTTTATCTAAGCCTGCAGTGTTTAAAGTCAGCCTGCACCTTTTAAGTGCAAGGTGTATCGCAACTAAAGCAAGAAGTCAAATCATTCTGGAGGCAGGTCCTGTTTGGTACAATCCTGCAGAGAACAGACTCTCTTCTCTTGCAATCTAGCACTAGAGATCTTTGCCGTCTCTGGGAATACTTCTTGTTGGCTGACCTTGAGACCTTTTCAAGGAACAAACTCCAGTTAGCCCATGCACAGTCTTTTATTTAGGTGTGCAGAAGCAATTGGACCAGTGTCTCAAAAGGCTCCATACCATATGTACATAAGTGCTTCTTTGGGCCTGGAGCTCAGTAAATTATTGAAGAATGACAGTCTGGAGAGTTACCATGTGTGCCTGCTAGTGCTTTCTCTAAGCCTAGTCCTTGTTCCTGTGCATCTTGTGTAGTGCCTTACATACCACTTCCAATTTTGAAACCCTGGAAAGTTTATCTCGAAGGACATCTTCAGAACTGTACTGGCACTTGAAGCACATTGTCAGCATTCTACTGCAGATGTCTCTGTAAGTTCATCTGGTTCAGAGACAGTGAGCTTCAGTAAAATTTGGAGATGTCTCCTATACATAAGAGAGGTAAATTATCTATATGGCTTGCTTCAGACCTTGGTCACACCATATAAAAAGGTGCAGGATTAGAACAGGTTTGGCGTAACCAATAATGTATGGTGTTCACGTAAGGTGTTAGATTCACTGAAACTTTTATCTGCCAAGGACAATGTGTTTGCTGTCTGTGAGGATGAGAATAAACATTTGTTGGAAAATCGGCCAGAACATAGGATCTTGGATTATGGGGCTGCCCAAATGTGGGATTCGGAGAGGAAGCATCATGTGGCAATTTTAGGCAGTCATCGATCAACAGAGGCAGAATGTACCTTATAAGCGGAATAAAAAATCCCCGATTGTCTGTTACCTATTAAGGTGAGGGCCATCTTGAAGAAACTTGAAAGAATATCAAAGATACAAGAGGAGTATCCAGGCATTGTGATCCATGTTGACACCTGTGTTTATGACCCATGGGATGTATGTAGAAAAGAGAAGACAAGAAGTACTGTTTGCAGAGTACAGGGATTTAGAAGCTAAGTGGAAGAACAGGACGTCAAGGATTACTATCTACAGATTATTATCTGAATCGTGTGTACATAGGGATGAGCCATTTAGAAATTTGAATATGTAATTGAAAGAGTAATGTGAGAAAGAAAAGTTCCATTTCATGGTCCACCAACAGGGCTTTACCTGAACCAGATTGGACCAGGGTCTTCACTGAGAGGATAAAAGAGGCAGTCATAGGAAACTAGTAATTGGGAGAAAGAATCTTGCAAGTGATATCAAAATCAACACAAAAAATTATAATTAGGAAGAAAAACGGTGGTCAGAACCATTGGATTCCCCTGAAAGACTGATAACAGTAATAATATAAATGAAAATATGGTCATGGAAAATGTGTTGAGTTATAGTTTAACCCAGTATTTACAGTAGAAGAAGAAGACAGCACAGCAAACATCATAATTAATGAAGAAAATAATGGCACCCACAGAATTTCTATTCCAAAATCACTCAGGATAACAGCTGTTAATATGCAATATTGACAGATTTGCATCACAGCCTTTTAGCTCCTGAAGCTGCTGTTCAATTTATTTTAAACATAAACTTACACAAAAAGCCTAACAGGATGAGATTATCCATTCCAACAAAATCTGCATAACATTAATATCTGCATTTACCTGTACTATTTTACATAAACTAAAATACAGCAAAAATAGACATGGCTCATTTTTTTCTCACTCTTTTCAGTTTTGCATGACTTTGTCCCCTGGTTGGAAATGTATAACACGATATTTTGAGCAAATTAAATACAGCTCATTTTGTAAAGTGGCAGAAGGGATGTCTCTGTTCAGGGTTTCTGCTCCAAAAATAGAATAGTACTAATATAGATAGAAGTTTCATATCAGTATTTAGTTGGATATAAGATACCAGATGATTTAAGTGTTACCAGATATCGAAGTAATGGCTGAACATGGTTTCTGTGGATTAACAGTCGGGATTTCTTTTTAAAAAGTTACAGGGTGGGAAATTTGACTAGAGAAAATGGACTGTATTAGCTGGAAATTAAAAGCACGTAAAAAATATCTTAGATCATTCCACAAAATGCCATTAATTGTTGTGATTAACTTAATTCAAAATCACAGTTCCATTTCTGATATTTTAATGGATTCTGAAGGCAGCCAAGGTGAATTTAACTGAACAGTATTAGCTACAGATGAGACCCCTGATGATTTAGTGAGAGCATCCAGTGGGAATGAGGGAAGTGAATCCAAGTCTAACTGTTGAGTTGGTTGAACTTGTGTGGGGCAGTGGTAGGGATTCCATAATTGGTGTCATACTTTGGGGAGGAGAAAAAAATATTAAACTATTGCAGAATTTGGCAGATTGTAGTTTACGTGGAGCAAGGTGGAATCTTGTCTCTTAAGGTCTGTATGATGTTTCTCTTGATTAACATTCACTTTAACATTAAAAAATGTAAACAGCGTAGAAGTAAGTTTTAAGGTTGAAGTGTATGACTTAGCACCCCCACTGCAGATGCTATGTACTTCCAACACTAAATCATCAGGCATAGTGGTTACCCTGTTTATATTGTAGTCCAGCTAATTTTCTATGCATGGTACTCTCGTGCTCCACTATTTCAGGGAGGGGTGGCAGTACAAGTTCATTTAATCCACCCTCTTAACGGCTGCTTGGTTTTAGGGAGCCTTCATTTTATTTAGTCTGAGGACAGTCACGAGTGGAATTGTATTTTAATTGACACCTATCTGTGTGTTTATTACATTTATAGATTGGTCGAAATGAGAAGCAGTGGAAGAGCTGGTTTGATAAAGATGCCCCAGAAGAGGAAGTGTTTATGCCTGATGGTTACCATGAATCCCTGGACTGCTTTCGCAAACTCTTATTAGTCCGATCTTGGTGTCCTGACAGAACAATTGCACAGGTGGAGCTTTTGCAAATAAGAACTTATTGATAATTGTTTTTAATATAGAGTTAAATGAAAATTATATCTCAAACACAGGCTATTCCATCCTGTCTGTCTCTGTTGGTATTCGTCCGCCATATACGCCGTGGTCCCAATTCCATATAATAAAAGCAGAAACTGCTGAAAACATTCAGCACGTCAGGTAACATCTATGGAAAGAGAAACAGAGTTAACATTTCAAGTCCAAGACCCTTTTTCAGAATTCACTTTCTCTTTCCACGGATACTGGTGTTCCCAGCATTTTCTGGTTTTGTTTCAGACTTGCACCATCTGCAGTTTTCTTTGCTTTTCCTCGTCCTAAGGTGTCCATTCTGTTCTCATCCCCTGCCACTTCCTTCAAATAATTGTCTAACCTATTCTTACATGTCATTGTCACTAATTTAATGTCTATCACTTTATATATCTTCAATCAAAATAAACAATATGCTCCTATCTGTTCTGCCCTATTGTTCTGTATCAGCAATGGTTCAGTTAGTAGCACACTGTTGCATAAGTTCCAGTGCAGAGACTTGAGCCTGAAAGCCAGCCTGATGCATCACTGCGGTATCGAGAGAGCGATGAACTGTTAGAAGGCTGCCTTTCAGATGTAATGCTAAATCAAATCCCTATCTGTGTGGATGTAAAAGATCCCATGATGCTGTTTCAACAAAGGACAGGGGAGCTGTCTCCAGAGTCCCAACTAGTATTTATTCCTTGAGCTCCTTTTCACTTTGCCCTTTGGTGAATTTGCTGTGTACTAATGGGAATTTCTTTAGATTACAACAATGACTATACTTGAAAAGTAGTCTATTAGCTGTAAAGTGTTTTGGAATGGGTCTTTATTAATCCTACTCTTTAACGTTCTTTAATGTTCCCTTTTGGAATTTAAATACTTCTGTATCATCAATCCTTTTCATCTCCCTTGTCCGAATAAATAATGCCAATTCATCAAGATTTTCTTAATACTTGTTTCATTTCTTACCAGAGGCTATCTGGTAAGAAATGAAAGAAGTATTAAAAAATATTTTTTTCTGATAATCTTCCATTGTTGTGTTGACCAGATTATTTGAAATGTGGCTTGAATCTTAACCTACTGACCAGAGGGGAGAGTGAAAATACTGCAAAATGTCATGGTGGTGACAATTGTATCTGCACATGTTTCTTAAAATCAACAACCTCATGCCTCTTGACTGAAGTTAGATAGTTCTGTATGGAAATACTCTTCAACTCTTCATAGAGAGTGACTCTATACTTTATGTGGTTCACTGCCCTTTGAGGCATTTGCCCATTGGACTAATAGAGAGTTGACAGTCTGATAGTGATGATTTCCATGGACTCCATTACACTTGTACTCAGGCACAGTGAAAACTGCAGAAATATTTTCACTTGGATAAAATGTTGATTCTTTGATAAACATTTATTGGAAAAAATCCACAAAATGGATACAAAATATTTGCCTTTTAAAGTAAAAAAATCTTGAATAGTTATTTTGTCCACATACAGGCTCGTAAATATATCATGGACTCTATGGGCAAGAGGTACGTGGAAGGTGTCATCCTGGATCTTGAAAAGAGCTGGGAGGAATCTGACCCCAGGACCCCTCTCATCTGTTTCCTCTCCATGGGATCTGATCCTACAGACCGCATTGTTGCCCTTGGAAAGAGATTGAAAATTGAGACTCGCAATGTGTCCATGGGCCAGGGCCAAGAGACACATGCACGCAGATTGCTGCAGCAGACCATGTCAAGTGTAAGAGGAATATGAATCACTAATTTATGTACAAACCTCCTCATTAATGAACCTGTGGTTTGAATAGTGATAGAAGCTATGTTTGTGGTTCCAAGGCATATTGAAACCTCAGCATGAGATGACACTGAGAATTGGGTATATTTCCAATCTCTTTTATTGGATGAGCTCCTGATGTTAACAGCTCAGTGATGAGAGCTGGTAAGTAGAGACTAGGCACCAGACAGTAAAGGGAAGTGCAAAAATCTGGAAGAATATCAATGCAAAAGATTAACACATGAAGAATACATTATTATCTGTTCCATGCTGTAAATAAATATTATTTTGGTTGTTTTTTAAAATTCAAATGCAATGAAGTTAATTGCCTTTGTGATTCCTTTTAAGGGAGGTTGGGCTTTACTGCAGAATTGCCACCTCGGACTGGATTTCATGGACGAATTGATGGATACAATTACAGAAACTGAGACGATTCAGGACTCATTCCGACTGTGGATAACTACTGAGGTCCACAAGCAGTTCCCTATTACTTTGCTGCAAATGTCGATAAAGTTTACCTATGAACCACCGCAAGGATTAAAAGCTGGACTGAAACGCACTTATTCAGGTAGAAAAGTCATTTACTAGCTTAGCACCTGCAGCTCTGTTTTAATGATTTCATGTGACTGTGAGCAGATAAAAACTGGAAACAGATTCAGACTGGAAACGGATTAAGACTGAAGAAATGTTTTAATTGACTTCCTGTCTTCTTCTCCTCTGAAATTATTCGGTCAGATGTTTTCGCCAGGTCTGGATACCCATCTATCATTTCACCTAAATCTCAGTTCTTCCGATGAGAGTCAAGATGGCAATCATCATTGGGAGAAGGGACTTTGCATCCCAAGCATGTCCTCTCCCAAAGTTCACACACTCAGACCAAACAGGCACAACAGCTGGAAATAAGAAGATAAGAACATGGGGAAATCAGACAGGAGTAGCTACTCATCCCTTTGAACTGCCCCACTATTCAGTCTGATCTGCCCAGGCTCATCTCCTCTTCTGTTTCAGTTTCCCAATAGCCCTCCATAACCCAAGAGATTTGGGTTGGTAGGTTAACTGTCCACTGTAAATTGCACTCAATTGTAGGTGAATATTAGAGTCTGGAGGATTGATGGGAATGTGGGTAGAATAGAACAGGTGGTGTGTAGTCAGTGCGCCAAAGGGTTTGTTTCCGTGCAGTTTGACTCGATTCAAGGATAGACAGTGATCAGGAGCAGAAACCCTGTCACATTTCAATGCTTAAATAATCTTTGTTAATCCAAGAAATAAACAAAAATTACACTGGGAGTTCTTTTTAAATTAAAATTGTTCACATTAATTATTTGTATAGAATGAAATGTAGATTATTGGAATTTGAACTACAAGTTCACAATCTGGCATTCACTATTTCCTACATTGCCATTCACATTTGAAATAAAGTACTTAGAATGGAATATGATAGGAGTTTATCTACAGGGGTTTCTAAATAAATTAACACAAGAAAAATACTTCCGATTAGGATACAACAGTTAACCTTAATTTCGTATCAGGATGGTGAACAGAGTTCACATTAACCAATAGATTCTACAGTCATTTTATGGGAAGTAAAAAAAAGTAATGTCCAAAGACAGTTGGTAAATGTAACTCATTCCCAAATATGTTTCTCTTCGTTTGTACCTGCCTACTAATTCTGAATGTCATTTCTCCATTTCCTTTCATTGCATTCTCACTACCCTTTGCTAGTCATTATTGCTACATTTTTATCGATTGTTCGAAAATCTCCTTACACCTTCACCAAAGACAACATACTTAAGCTGATTTTAATACTTTGGCATCTTGGTCTCCCTTGGTAAAACCTTATTGATCTTTGTAATTAAGCATTATTCTGTTTCTGGTTGACCACAAAGCTGGTCACTGAGATACTTTGAAAATTGCTTTGTGAATATTGCTTAACTTAATTACCACTCACAAGCTGGCCCACTGTATATTTCTGTGCTGTGAGAAAAAGGTTTCTCAGCTTGTAGTTTTGTAGGGTCAAATTATGATGTGTGTACTCAGTCAAGCATTAAATTCATTTCAGGGCTTCTGGCCATAACTTGAAGGATTCCCACACAAGGGACTTAATTTCCAATCTCACCTAATATTCATACTGCGTTATCCCTCAGCATACATTGTCTTGGCTCAGATCACCACTTTGACAGCAGACATGGAGAATTTCCAAACCTCCCTCCTTCCCATCTGGAAGTACATATGGAGATATAAAATGAGCAGAAATTGTCAGATCTCAGAAGTATGGCTAATCAACAGTCTATTTATATGTGTAGATTTATGGCATTTTCTTTAGTGCTGAGGACTAATGATATTGTATGGGCCTGATAATGTTGACAAAGAAAAGTAATATTCCTGTTAAGTGAACATTACTATCAATGGTGGCATTTTTTTATCCATATATCCTGAAAAGAAAACTTTATGGTATTATGGGCTGCTTTAGAGAGCAGTTGGTAGTCAACCACATCGGTTTGGGATTAGAGTGACATGGATACTAGATGTGGTTGGGGCATCAGTATTTTTTTCATAGAACATGCTTTATTTTCTGATAAGATTTCAAAAGTAGACCTTAGGATGAAAGGGTGTGGCCAGTAAAAAGTTGTTGAATAACTACTTTCACACCAAAATCTTACAACTGAACTGCAATTTTTCTATTTATGGTGCATTTTTTAAAAATTACATTCATATGCACACAGCCTCATTTCTTCTTCTTTGTTTTTGTCTTCCTTTTGCATCAACTTTTATTCACCGTGATGACCTTTACTCATCGAAAAACTGCTCTGTGAGAAGGTATGGCAGAGAAACAAGAACTGCAGAATAATTGTCAAACTCTCAAGAGCAGAAATGTGACAGACTGAATTTTTATGTTTTAAGAATAGCCAGTTTTGCTCCCCTTCACTTTTGGATCTGTCCTCACAAGACGATTAGACTCTCTCCCTCTATCTCCCAGAGACAGATCTGCCAAATATTCCCAATACCCATTAACTAATCCCAATTTTAGGCCTTGCTTCCCCAACTCTTAGATACCAGGCCTCCCTCTCAATCCCCTGAGATCAGTAGCTTCACATATGCAGTAATCCTAGGTTCTTTGGATCATCCTTGCCTAATATTTCCAGATATCTGGACTTCCTTCTCTGTTCCCAGTATCTCTCCCCTCACTTCCTTTACTAATATCTTCAAGACACTTCTAAATCTTCTCAAATTGGAAACTTCTATGAAAGTACCCTCAAACTCCTTCAAAGTAATGACAGTTTCCCTTGCCACTGTGTTTAAATTGTACTGATGAATGCAATGCTGATTAATCAATGTAAATAGGTGTGGTTTTATTAACACTCGCTATGGTTAATGCACAGGAAATGTGCTGGAATACAAGAATGCTTTGAGTTTCAAATTTTTTCACAGCACTAGGGCAATTATAAAAATTGTCCAGAGTTTATGGACAAAACCCATCTTTTGTTCCCTTTGCTCACTGAGAAAATAGTCCCACTCGAAATGACCTCTGGATAAAGGATATAGCTAAGAGGAATTAACCATTAATTGACCACTGAAAAGATATCTACTTATTTCAATTAAATATTGTAAACTTAAAGATACAGGCTAGTAATACACAAGCTGCACTTTAGCAGCAATACAATAGAGGTTTCATGTTATGACATCTTTTCCTATTCTGACATACCATGAGGATTGTTAAGGAAGGGAACACCAATGCAGTTTTAATTTTATTGTCCTTAAGGTATCACCCAAGACCAACTTGAGGTCAGTGACATGCCGCACTGGAAATTCATGCTGTATGCAGTCGCTTTCCTTCATTCCACCGTGCAAGAAAGACGCAAGTTTGGACCTCTTGGGTGGAACATCCCTTATGAGTTCAACCAAGCTGACTTAAATGCCACAATCCAGTTTGTTCAAAACCACCTTGATGATCTGGATGGAAAAAAGGTACAAAGCACTGTTCTCAAATTTGACTTTCTGACCATTATGACTTCTGTAATTTCAAATCGAGGTCTTTTTGCAGTGCTGATAAATTCATACTTTGTTCTTGGGTGAATAATTGGTCCTCTTTTCTGATCATCTAAACCCAACCCCGTTCTTGCTTTCGGTTAGTCACGTAAGAGATGTGATGCAGTTGTGTTCGAGAACATAAAACAGTACGCCACAGGAACAAGCCTTTTGGTCCATGATGTCTGTGCCGACCATGATGCCAATTTAAACCGATCCCATTTGCCTCAATGTGGTCTGTATCCCTCCGTTCCCTGTGTGTTCATGTGCCTGTCTAAATGTCTGTTCCATGTTGCTATCATATCACCTCCCCTGGTAGCACATTCCAGGCCCCTACCACTGCCTTGCACTTTCTCCCTCTCACCTTAAGTCTATGCCCTCTAGTATTTGACATTTCTATCATGGGAAAAAGACTCTATCTCCCCACCAATGCCTCTCGTAATTTTATATACTTCTATCAGGTCACCCCTCAGCCTCTGACACTCCAGAGAAAACAATCCAAGTTTGCTCAACCTCTTCTTTTATCTAATCCCCTCCATTCCAGGCAACATCCTGGCGAACCCCTTCTGCACCCTCTCCAAAGCCTCACATCCTCCTTGTAATGCAGTGTCCAGAACTGCACACAATACTCTGAATGTGGCCTAACCAAAGTTTTCTAAGCTGCACCATGGACTTGCCCCAACCAATAAAGCCAGGTATGCAGTACACCTTATTTACCACCCTATTCACTTGTGTTGCCATTTTCAGAGAGCTATGGACTTTCATCCCAGGATCCCTCTGTACATCAGTGCTCCTAAGGACCCTGCCATTTACTGTATACTTTCCTCTTACATTTGACCTCATAAATTTTTAACACTGAATTAAATTCCATCTGTCATTCCCTTGCTTCAGAGAGCAGTTGATCTATATCCTGTTGTAACCTTAGACAACCTTCCTTACTATCTACAACTCTGCCAATTTTTGTGTTATCTGTAAGTTTATTCATCAGCCCACCTACTGTATGTTTTTGCCCAGATCATTATAATATATAGGTCCCAGCACTGATCCCGGAGGAACACCATTGGTCACGGACCTCCATTCAGAATAACACCCCTCCATCACTACCCTCTTTCTTCTAAGATCAAGCCAGTTTTGAATCCAATCTGCCAAGTCTCTGTGGATCCCATATGCCTTAATCTTCTGGATCAGCCTGCCATGAGGGACCTTGTTGAATGCTCTAAAGTCCACATAGATGACATCCACTACCCTACCCTCATCAGTTATCTTCATCACCTCCTCAAAAAGACTCAATCTAGTTTGTAAGATATGACCTCCTCTGCACAAAGCCATGTTGACTATCCCTAATAAATCCAGACAGAAGTAAATCCTATCCCTGAGAGTCTTCTCCAATAATTTGCCTACCACTGATGTAAGGCTTTGTCCTTAAACAAAGGAACAACTTTGCCTATTCTCCAGTCCTCACCTTTGGCTAAAGAGGATACAAGGATCCCTGTCAAGGTCCCAGCAATTTCCTCTCTTGCCTCTCTCAATAACCTGGGATAGATCCCATCAGGCCCTGCGCACATCCACCTTAATGTTCTTCAAAAGACCCAACACCACCTCCTCCTTCATATCAACATGCCCAAGAATATCAGCATACCCCTCCCGAGCTCACTATCCACTATGCACTTCTCCTTGGTGAATATTGATATGAAATACACATTTAGTATCTTGCTCAGTTCCTCTGGCCCCAAGCATAAATTCCCTCCTTTGCTGTTGAGTGGTCTGACCCTCTCTCTTGTTACCCTCTTTTAATGTATGTGTAAAATGCCTTGTGGTTCTCCTTAATCCTACTCACCAAGGACATTTTTTGCTCATTTAAAAAAAAGTAGGGCAGGTTTATAGATCAAAACTTAAAATTAATAACTACTTAAAAATTCATAGTGTGTTACATTGGGAAAGCACTGATATTTATAGTGTGATTCAATGAAAATATATTAATTAATGTGTTGGTTTTAAACTAATATTTGCAACCACATATATAGTGGTTATATAGTGCATTCAATGGACTAAACTTTCCATGGTACTTTCTAGAACAATATTTGACACCAAGACACCAAGTTACATGGGGGATGTTAAGGCAGGTAACTAAAAGCTTGGTCAGTGTTGTAAGTTTTAAGGAGCTGCTTAATGAGGAGGGACAAGATCCCTTGGTGGGGGTGTCTAAGACAAGGGCATAGGTTTAAGGTGAGAGGTAGGAGGTTTAGAGGGGATCTGAGGGAGATTTTTTTCACATGGAAGATGTTTGGAGTCAGGAATGTGTTGCCCGAAGAAGTGGTGAAGGCAGATACTTGCACAACATTTAAGAAGCATTTAGGCCAGTACTTCAATTGCCAAGGCACAGAAGGCTACAGACCTAATGTGGATAAATGGGATTTGTGTAGGTGGACACAACAGGTAGTGTAGACATCTTTCTGTGCTGTATGACTCTATGGTTCTATCATTGTGAATTTCCCTGGTGTTCCATCTAAGACTGGGATCTTGCACGCTAAGGTATAACACAGCATGTTGTATTTGCACGGTCTACCATTACTTTTCAACATTTGACTTCTGTGACTATGTAATTCCAAAAGCATTTTATTTCCTCCTGTTATCTGCAGTTTGCGCCTTAGCAATGGATTCATTGCAAGATTATATACTTGCCTCAGAAAAACTTTGTCTTGTTTAATAGGGTGTGTCATGGAACACAATTCACTACATGATTGGAGAGATCCAGTATGGAGGACGTGTCACAGATGATTACGACAAGCGACTTTTGAACACATTTGCTAAAGTGTGGTTCAGTGAAAACATGTTCAAACCAGACTTCTGCTTTTATAAGGATTACACCATACCGAACTGCACTACACCAGAACAATATATACAGCACATTCAGGTTTGCTTTGTGTATAATAGAGGAATATTTATCAGGTAATTTTGTAACTTTCAGTCCTTTAAGAAAGAAATTAATTTGTGTAAAATTTCGTGTATTCTAAATGTGAGTACATCATCCATTTTTCTTATAAAGGAAAAATTGTATCAGATCTGATATAGGAGCACGCTTAGCCCACCAGGCCCCTCAAGCCTGCTCTGCCATTCATGGCCGATTTATCCCAGGCCTCAACTTCTCTTCTGTGCCAGTTCCGCAAAGACCTCAATTCGTCAATCTCTCAAAAATGTTCCACAACTCTCTGTTAGAGAATTACAGAAATTCACCACCCTCTGCAAAAAGAAATTCTTGTGCATCTCAGTTTTAAATGACCACCCCCTTATCTTGTAACTGTGCCCCCTTATTCGAGAGACAATCACTAGTGGAAGCTTTTCAACATACATTTTGCCATGCCTCCTTCGGAACTATATTAATTTTTCATCTGTGATTTTTACCTATAGATAAAAAGAATTCTGAAAATGTAATCTGGAAAATGGGTGCACATGATTGATTTAACATAAGGACAGCAGAAAGTCACTTTGTCCATTGACCCTGTTTCACCATTTGAAGGGGTCATGACGTACCCCAATACCATTTGCCTGCTGTTGAACCATTGTCCTTGATGCTTACAAATCTGTCAGTCACAGCCTGGATTATTTTAATTGTCCCCTCCTTTGCAACTTTATGGGTTCTTGTGTGACAGTTTGAGAAAATGCCACATTTATCTGCAAGTGCCCATGTATGCTGCTTCTCCAGCACAGCACTTGCAACAAAGTTATGATGTTGAAATTTGAAGAACCTGCAGAAATTCTCTCACCAACCTCTAACAGAAAACTGTTTATAAATAAGCTGGAAATTCTGCCTGTAGGTTTAACGTACTTTGTGTCTTACTAGAGCCTACCAGCGTACGACACACCAGAGGTCTTCGGCCTTCACCCGAATGCTGATATCACTTATCAAAGCAAACTTGCTCAAGGTGTCCTTGATATAATTCTTAACATCCAGCCAAAGGACAGCTCAGCAGGGGACGGAGAAACACGGGAGGCTGTCGTTTCCCATATAGCTGATGATATATTAATGAAATTACCTCCTAATTACATAGCTTATGAAGTAAGTGGCATGGGAAATCTTCATTTATTCTATTCAAAATGGTAATTTTAGGTATTTTCTGTGCTTAGAGACTAACTGAAATTTCACCCTGCATAAGTACGTGCCGATCAGGAATTCACAAGTTTTTACATGAAAACATTGTACATATTTTATGTCATTGTGAAGTCCAATTACTTAGCAACAAGTACAATAGCGTAACTAGTTATATATGCATATTCAGTAACTCTATTTCTGCTTTTCAGTATTATAACAAAAACCTGGTCAGAATACATAATATTAATTCTGAAACAAATATATTTTCTTTTCAGCTAAGTACAACAATATTTAACAAAAGAGCTGTAATTTGGGGTTTCTATTCATTATTTTGTATCTATTTATGATGCTATTTGTCCTAGTTTTGTATATTCTATGCTTTTAGCTTGTTAAAGGATATTATCCTCCAAATATTAAGGTAAGATTTCTTTATTAGTCACATGTACGTCAAAACACACAGTGAAATACATCTTTTGCGTAGAGTGTTCTGGGCGCAGCCCGCAAGTGTCGCCACGCTTCCAGCGCCAACATAGCATGCCCATAACTTCCTAACCAGTATGTCTTTGGAATGTGGGAGGAAACCGGAGCACCCGGAGGAAATATTAGGTGTATTTCAGGAAACGCTGAGTATTTGAAAACAGATCTTTTCAGTTCTAAATTAACCAATGTCGTATACTAAATAAAGGTTAGAAAAATAAGCAAACCTCTGAGTTTACAACATATTTTGGCCTCTTTTCAGAAAAGGGCAAAATAGTTGTTACACTTTCTCTAGTTTCCATTTTTTTACAGGATTCCCTGTACCCCGTAAGATTTGTGGCTGAGGGTCAAATGTGTTAGTTATCTTTAAAAGAAACTTATTTTGGCTCAGACAAGCAGACCAAGCTTTTACGGTCTGATGCTCCTGGGTACATCAGGCCAAGTGAGTTCTTTCAATATGACGATAAAGCATCATTTTTACAAGACATGAACTAGCATGAAGGTGGTGATGGATCTTCTGAAAGTGCTGATGTGTTCAAGACCAGTATGGGAGGCACCAATTGGAGATAGAGAGATGGTAAAAATTTTCCCAATTTCAAGATTACATCAGAACTTCATAGAATAACGCAACCAGTAAGAATGAGCAGCTTATGCAGGAAAATATGGCCAAACTAGGGGGCATGAGACTCTGCCATTCAATAAGATCATGGCTACCAGATTACAATCTCAACTCCATGTTCCTGCCTGCTCATAGTAATGTTTCACCCCCATGCGTGTCCAGGGACAGCCTCAATGAAGAGTCTGTTTCCAGCAGCTTTTGAAGAACCGCTCCAAAGACTTGTGACTTGGGGCGGGGGAAGAATCATCTCCTCTCTCTCTCTCAAATGGAGAGATCTTATTCTGAGATGATAACCTTCAGTTCTAGGCTCTCCTGCTAGAGGAAATATCCTCTCCACATCCACCCCGTTAAGACCCCTCAGAGTCTTGCGTTTCAGTTGGTGTATTATGTATGTGTTTATTACCTTAGTTTATGATTTACTTAATAAGAAATTATAATTTATTACTTCAGAAGCTTATGTTGATGTATTTGCAAGTGTTTAGGTTTTGTTTTGAAGAGGTTCTTGAGTTCCAGAGCCAGAGATTTTACATTAAAACCAATGGGAAATGTCTACTTGATTTATGAATTTTCACTTAACGTGATGATTTTTAGGAACTTAATTCTTTAAGGCTGTAAGATAAGATATCTTTATTAGTCACATGTACATAGAAACACACAGTGAAATGCATCTTTTGCGTAAAGTGTTCTGGGGGCTGGAGGGTACAGGGTAATTCTGTAAACTGCAGTATTGTTCTTCTGATTTAACTCTGAAGGTTGAGAAAGTCTACACCTAACAACTTAAAAGACATTTACCATTATGCTAGGTGGTACTATTGATTCTGGGGCCCAAGTCTGGATGAGAATTAACTGGGGATTTCTGCATATTTCCACCCTGGCCCTATAATATATTGCCAAGGGATAATAGCATTTGTGGATACTACATCTTCAGATGTGTTGTGGTGGGAAAATGATTTTTGAAATCATGATCCATTGGTTATTGATGGTGTTTGAATAGGAGCAAGGAGTTTATCCAGCTGAAAAAACAAAAATGCTGCAAACACTTAGCAGGTTAGACAGCATCTGTGGAAAGAGAAACTATTAATGTTTCTGGTCTGAGACCCTTCAGAACAGAGAAAGAGAGAAAACCTGTTGGTCTAGGTGGCTGAGAAGGTGGGGGAAGGCAAAGGTTGAAACAAAGAGAATCCCTCTGAAAGGGTGAAATAATGTAACCATACAAATTTTGTTTTTATTTCAGATTTCTAGTGTCTGCAGTCTTTTTTTTAGTTTATCCAGCATTCTGGTGAACACATCTCCTTCAGCCACCATAACAAAATAATGAGACTTGTTTGTGGCTTGTAGCTGTAACATTGTTCTGTTATGCTGGTGTCGACAATTCAGAACAATTTGCTGTATGACAGGTTTCTAAGATACAGAAATGTGTAAAATAAATAATTATTTTGCAATATTGCTGATATTTGCTCTATTCTCTGTAGAATGACTCATTTCACTGCCCTTTACTTGATATTTTAGTTTCCCGTTCCTTATTTCAGGTTAAAAACAGGTTGGCAAAGATGGGTGCTATTCAGCCAATGAATATCTTCCTTCATCAGGAAATTGATCGAATGCAGAAAGTCATTTCATTGGTGCGCAGCACATTAATGGATCTGAAACTGGCCATCGATGGTACAATTATTATGACTGAAAACTTGCGCGATGCACTAAACTGCATGCACGATGCTCGTATACCAGCTAGGTGGCTAAAGGTAAGCAAAAAAGCTCTATAATTAGGCACAGTATTTCTTCTGTGTTGGCTGTGATGGTATGATTTCTGCATTGCTATTCTTGCAAAATGTTTTCAGTTACCAAAGATCAATTTGTCCTTCAACATTATCTTTTTAGCCTGGTTAATGCTTTCATCTATGTTTAATACTATTCATGGAAATAACCTGAAAAATATGGTGAAATTATTTGTGGATTGCAAGTACAAGTACACATCCTATCTTTTATATGATGTGGTGTACTAATTCACCAACATACTGCATCAAGGTAAAGTCATAAGTGAGTTGTTAAATGTGTTATTGTTTATAGTAAGTGATTACTGGAAGAATTGGTGGTAATACTTTTGTAAAAGTGGTTAATGAAAGTTAGCTCTAATAATGTTGTGACTTGTTGCACAAAAGTTACGTGTTTGTCATCAAAAGGTAAGGCAAATTTCACAATCTATATTACATGATGTGTATGAGTGAGTACATGTGTATTTAATCGCCATACATTCAGAAGCAACTCACCTCACAAAGCAATCTAAGAGGCTGTAAAACGTACAGTTAGTGATGAGAGAGTTGAGAGGGGAAGTTAGCAGATTGGTCAACAGCCAGCTTGAGAAGCCTGAATTGAGATATGTTGCCCCTTCTTTCAAACATTGCAGTGACCAACAAATTTACTTTGGGTATCACAATGTAAAGAAATATTCTTTATTATTTCGGCAAAATTAATCTCGGTGCTTATATCCTTGTTTCTCATGCTTTCAACTGACAATATTTTATACAACAGTCTGCTGGAAGGACGCAGTGGGTCGAGGAGCATCTATGGGAGGAAGGGAATGGTCAAGACCCTGAATCTGGACTGAGAGGGGAGACGGTCAGTATAAAGAGGAAGGGAACAGTGTGACAGGAGCCTGAGGTGACTGTTGGATTGAGGAGAGGTGAAGGGTGTCGGTCAGGTCGAGCCAGGTAGGGGAGGGGTGGAGTTGGGAGACGGAGCCAGATGGATGGAGGGGGAAAAAAAAAGAGGCAAATGGAGTGAAGTGGGCAGAGGGGGGGGTGAAGGTGGAGACAGTTGCTGGAGGCTGATAAGCAGGAACACAAAGGGCTTCCTGTGCTGGGATCTGATAAATAAGGGAGGTGATAATGGGAACTATTAGGGGAGGGTGTGGAGTGATGAACAGATCAGGGAGTCATAGAGAGAGTGGTTCCTGTTGAAGGTGGAATGGGGTAGGTACAAGATGTGGTTGGTCTAGAGGCAGGTGATGTGAGAGCAGAAGGGTGAGAAACAGGAGATGCGAGAGGAGGATCCATCCACTCCAGCAAAAGGGAAGCCATGTTTCCTTAAAAAGGAGGGCACTTCCAATGTCCTGGAATGGAAGACCTCATCTTGAGAGTAGATGAAGCAGAGACACAGAAACTGGGAGAAAGGGATGGCATTCTTTAAAGAGACCAGGTGGTAAAAGGTGTAGTCTAGATAGCTGTGGCAGTCAGTGGGTTTATCATAAATGTCAATACTAGTTCATCCCCTGCGATGGAGACAGAAAGATTTCTAGATTTTTAGAAGTGTCAGAAATGGTCTGTGAGAATTCAAATTCACTCCAGCTTCTCCCGGACAGAACACAGACAGAGTTCCCCTAATCCTCACCTTTCACCCTACCAGCCTCCACACCCAGCACATCATCCTTTGTCACTTCATCAGCTGCAAAGAGATCCAACCGCCAGCCACGTCTTCTCCTCCCCACCCCTTCCTGTCTTCTGCAGGGACCACTCCCTCTGTGACTTTCTGACCTACTCATCCCTTCCCACCCACCCCTCCCTGACCTGAGGCTCTTTTCCCTGCAACCACAGGAGATGCAACACTTGTCCCTACACTTCCTCCCTCACATCAGTCAGGGACCAAAACAGCCCTTCCAGGTGAGGCAAAGATTCACGTGCATCTCCTCCAACCCTGTCCACTGCATTTGGTGCGCCCGATGTGGTGAAACCAAGTGCAGTCTGGGCAACAGTTTTCCAGAGCTCCTACTTTGTCCACCATGGCCACCCCAAACTCCAGGTTGCATGCAATTTCAATTCCTCTTCCCATTTCCACACCGACCTGTCTATCCTTGGCCTTTGCAACATAAATTGGAGGAACAACACCTCGTATTCCTGCTGGGTAGTCTGCAACCCAATGGCACAAACATTGAGTTTTCCAATTTTAGGTAACCTCCCTTCTGGTGTGGTTTCCCCCTCTCTCTGTCTCCTGATCTCCTCCAGTCCTTTCATTTGTCCCCTTTCCCATTCCTCCTTCATCCCACTATCAGCCATCTTTGCCCCCTCCCCCTCCCATATACATAGCTCCCCCTCCAGTTCTGGTTCTATCTGCCATTTACCTCTCCCCTAATGGTTCCCATGACAACCTCCTAATCCTTCCCTACTTCGTACGACCTGCCCATCATCCTTCACCCCTCCTCAGTCTACCAATCACCTCAGGCTTCCGTCTCACCATTCCCCTTCTCCCCTTTATACTGGCTAACTCTCCACTCCGTCTTGATGCAGGATTTTGACCCAAAACTTTGACACTTCCTCTCTCCCCACAGCTGCCGTTTGACCCACAGAGTTTCTCCGGCAGAATGTTTGTTGCTTGAGACTCCAGCAGCTGCAGTCTCTTGTCTCCATTTACTTTATACAGCTGCACTGTAGTAGACTTTCCTAGTGTGCTTTTAATGTGCTTGTTTGTGTGATCAACTGACTGGTACATTTTCACAAAAAGAATCCAAACAAAAGCTCACTCTCACTCTGCTTGATGAATATCAAGCACGAGGGCATGTGGTATAGGAAATACAAACTCTAATACAAACAAGGATAATCTTCTGGTGTTCTGATCAAGTTTCTTATGAGGATTGTGCTGAGAGTGAACTTTGGTCAGAATAATTCCTTTTGGCAAGATCTGACAATTGATTGAAATAATATCCATGCATTTGAGTTTATACTTTAGAAATAGTATAAATTAATTTGGAGCCATTTCAGGAGCTGAACAGCATGCAAAACCTCCTGATACAAATGTATGTCGTGCATTATCTTTGGCAGTATACAGTGCATAGTTCAGAATCATTTGAAGAAATCGAATGTGCATCTAACGTGTCGGTATTCAGTAATTGAGTGTTTTCTTTTAATTTTACAAAGGCATCTTGGGCCTCAAGTACTCTGGGATTCTGGTTCACCGAATTATTGGAAAGGGATCGTCAGTTCCACTCTTGGATATTTGAAGGGAGGCCAAATTGCTTTTGGATGACAGGTTTCTTCAATCCTCAAGGCTTTCTTACAGCTATGAGACAGGTCAGATGATAATACATAATTTACTTCAAGACAATTATGAAGTAGACTATTGGGAATAAGATGAGCTCTGGATGCTTGGTCATATCAATAAATAGCTCTTCAGTTCAATGTTCCCAGTGCAGATTTTATACCAGATGTCTCCCACTGATCTGCTTTAATAGAATCTTCTGTAGAAGAGTGTGGAATGAGGATTTGTGACCCTCATCAGGTCCCAACTGTGCAGACGCTCTGGTTTTAGTGGTGTTGGATGATGCTATAAACATTGGGCAGGGACCACACAAGTGCTTCATGCACTTCAAACTAATAGGTGGCATTCCTTTGCAACCATCTGAATCACCCAACAGACCTGCAGAGCCTCAGTTTCACTTCCCATCCAAAGTACACTGCCTGCAACAACATAGTGCTCCCTGAAGCAGAGGCAGGAATGTTACTAACTGCCCAAGCTGAGAGTATTTATCATTCCACAATGTGTAAACAGTTAATTATAAATTTTTGTAAAATTCTTTCCTTGCTACCTTGAGTCCTTTAAAAAAGTTAAAGGGAAGGGGAGTATCACGAGTGTCTGCACGAGCTTGGCGTGGGTGGTGCCAGTAAAACACAATGTCTTAACCACAGTGACTTAGTGATAACATGCTGTGATTCCAGGTCAGTAAGAAAGTGCTAGGATTTTTGTTTGTGAATGGTATAATTTAACTACAGTTCAGGTCTTACAAAAGCACTTCCAAACTTTCCCATGTCAAATCAAAGCCTTTTAGCATTCAGGGTTAGAAATGCCCTGTATGACTGCAAACTCATTTAGCTCGAGTGTTGTCAGATTATGAGTTTCTGTACTGTTTGATTCTATAAAATGTCAATCCATTCTTTGAGAACTTTATGATGGAAATTTTGCTGTCTTTGTTTACTGAAGAATGTGACTGATATTGGGCCACAGTCAAGCAGGCTTTAAAGTTTCCTTGGAAGAACAAAATGAATATTCCCCCCAATGGTTTCCTGAAGGAAAGCATATTGACAATTTCTATTTCAATCACATCAGTGCCAATGCCTATCTGTCTGTCTTTGTACCTAGGTGAAATGTGTTTGAATTCACTCAGGCCAGTTCTTCTTAATCAAGGAACCTTTGTAAAATTCTCCAGAACTCTGCATTGAATTAATTCTTTCATTTAGAGAGAACATGTTTGCTCTTTCATCCCATCTGAGCAAGACCCAGATTGAATGTTGAAGGCCAACACTCCTGATCTCCAACAGTGCAAACATAAAAAAAACATGTTTTACTACTTTACAATGTCACATCAAAAGTCAAAGACCCCGAAACTGCCTCCGTATTGTCCTAGGCTTTGACAGTGTAAACTTAATTTTAGAAGAATCACCCAAGATTTGTTGAATTTTGTGACAGAAGCATCATTCTGAATTTAAAAAAAATATGATTGGGTATCATTCTCTTAAGCTATGTTAACATGGGCTTTCTTTTAACTAACAACAGGAAGTTACACGAATTCATAAGGGCTGGGCTCTGGACAGCGTAGTGCTTCACAGTGATGTCACTAGATTATCAAAGGAAGATATTATAAACTCTCCTCCTGAGGGAGTCTACATCTTTGGCCTGTATCTAGAAGGTGCCGGATGGGATCGGCGCAACCACAGATTGACAGAATCCAAACCAAAAGTTCTGTTTGAAATGTTGCCCATAATTCATATCTCTGCTATAAACCACCATGGTAAGTCAGTTAAATCAAGATCAAAATAAACTGCCCAGATAACTTGTCTGAAGTACATGGAATTAACAACTTTAAAATCTAATTCTCAATCTTAACAGTGATGTCAGGGATATATACCCAGTTTTATATTCAATTTGTTCTCAAATGTTTTCAGGTGCTGGAAATGCTGGAAACACTCAACAGGTCAGGCAGCATCTGTGACACTTCTAATAAGGTGTCTATGACCCAAGACAGAAACACAGTTCACCTTTCCACAGAAGCTGCCTGTTTTGATATTTTCAAAATCTATTCCAAGGCCCTTTTCACATTCCAAATGATTACCTTCTGGACTTTTAGAAAGCTTTGTATTTGTACAGTTTTGCCTGCCTTGGTTCTTACCTCCAAGTGGTTAAAATGATTGCTAATGTCTAGATATTTTGGTAAAAAGACATTAATTACTATAACAGAAGCAGTGGAGGAAACAGAATCTATGATATCTTTCCAAGACAAGTAAAGATGTAACTAAGCAAAACGTGAAGATGACAGAGGAATGGAATTAAGTGGATAGCTGACTTAGACATTGGCCTCAGGTGCATTGAGCCAAATCACCCTTGTCTGTGCTGAAAAAAGAAATCTGATTCTAATGAATACTTAGGATCAGTCACAAATACAGTTGGCGCTAAGTCTAGGGGCAACATACAAGTGCAGTCAAAAACCAGGTAAAAAGCTGCAAGGGCTGGAGATCAGTCAAGAATAAAGCTGTTAATAACTGTTGTGCCACAGAAGTTCCAGGCAATGGTTATCTGCAGCAAGAACCTCACCACCTTTCCTTGACATCCAATGGTATTACTATTGCTAATTTCCTGGGGGCTACCAATGCCCAGAAACTCAACTGGACCAAGCACATAAATATTATGGCTGTTAGAGTAAGGCAGAGGCTGGGTATCCTGTAGTGAATGACTCATCTCTTGAGACCACAAGGCCTTTCCATCTACAAAGCACAAATCAGGAACATGAGAAATACAGAGCATTTAATTGAGAGTCCTGTGATAATAATTCAAGCTTAACACCATTCAGGACACAGCAGCACATTTGATTGGTGCCCCATCAACTACCATCAACATTCATTTCCATCTCCTGCAATTACTCCCCTGGGCTACTCCAACAACACCTCCTGAATCCATGACCTGTACCATCAAGCAGGACAAGGGTAGCAAGTGCTTGGGAACACCACCACTTGCAGGTTTCCCTCCAAGTTACCTACAAAGTTCACTTGAAATGTATCGCTGGTTCTTCATCGTCACTGGATCTAAACCCTGGAACTCTGACCCAACAGCAACATGGGAGAACCTTCACCAGAAGGACTGTAATGGTTCAAGGTGGTGCCTCGCCACATCATTGGGATCTTACTAAATGCTGGACTTGCCAGTGTTGCCCAGACCCTGAAAATGAACAATAAAAATAATTTTTCCAGGAAATGATTTCACAGAAGCTTCTAGATGCTTGATTTGGCCCTTAATTCTTAATATTAATAATTAGTAATCTTGTTCTTTTTGCAGATTCTAGAGATATACGGGTGTATTCCTGTCCTGTGTATAAAAAGCCATTAAGAACAGATCTGAATTACATTGCTGCTGTTGACTTGAGAACAAGCCGGCCTCCTGATCACTGGGTACTGAGGGGTGTTGCATTGCTCTGTGATGTGAAATAGGATATTTACTTGATGATCGAATCATGGTAAAGATCCAGAACGAGCATGAAAATGAAGAGGAAACAACGTTGATCAGAAATTAACAATGGTATACTAATTATGTTCCAGTTGACTATTACTCAATTTCAGTGAAAGAAATCTCACCATGTGCTGTGACACAAAAGAAAGTTCTTGGCCTTCCTTTAGCAGTCATTAGTAGTTATCTGGCCGAGTAAAGTTCAAACTAACAACTTATGATTGTGCAGCAAAAGCCACAGATCTGCTGTCACATGATCAGAAAGTCTCAAACAGATAGTTACTCTGTGAACTTTACTTGTAAAATAATAATGATGTTGTTGAATCTATTTGTGTTACATAGCAGTTTTATAATTATTTTGTTTGTTTATCCTGAGAGCTGTGTGGCATGGCAGATTTGAATATAGTCTATGCTTCCATGCTTAACAGAAATATGATACACACTTGCAAAAATGCTGATTTGCTCATACATTCAAGTGCTACAGATGCAACAAATAAGCTCACAAAACTACAGTGTTGCTGACTGCTGCAGAGTCAGCATTATTTGAGCTTTATCTGATTGGGTACAAGTGAAGGACTCTACTTTCACTTGATCTCTTCATTATTTTGCTTTCTGCAAGTTGGGAAGTAGAATGTGGAGAACCTGTAGGTGTCTGATTGGGAATTATCAGTTTCAATGTACATAATTACTGGTTAGCAATTATTTTAAATGGAAGTTATGGAGAGGAATTATACAGTATGTCAGCACTAAGATACACATGTTCATGCTATTAAAAATGTTCCTTATTTTACATTGTAAGTAATGAAAAAGCTGAAAGCTTGCAAATAGTTACCATACTTAAGTGGAAATTGCAGTGTATCAAATAAAGATATGATTTGCCCTTCCTTCCAAAACTTTGTAGTCGTACAAGGTCATTCCTTCACAGGACTTGAACAAAAGTGGGGCAAGTCTTCCGTCCAGGACAGATCCAGGAATATGTCCAAAAGTCTGTAGTGGCTGCAGAACAGCAGAACACTGGCTATGGGAGTTGTTGGCTGCCAGTGCCCCATTCATGTGGTGCAAGTACAGTGGGCTCACTCAAATGGATAGGAGAAAAATCTGCTGGTGTGAGAATAATTACATCAAAAATACTTAAATAGCTTTTTTTTAAAATAAACCAGTGTGCGCATCAGTTTTCACCATTTTAATTTTTAAAAAAGGTAACTACTGACCTGTTAGCCTGACATTGGTAGTAGGGAAGTTATTGGAATCTGCAATAAAAGGAAATTATATCAAGACAGTGAGAAAATATAATTGAACTGAGACAATATAAAAGGCAAATTATATTTGACTAAGTTTTTAGCATTCTTTGAGAATGTAACTAGTTGTGCAGATGAGAGGACCCAGTGAGAGTGATGAATTTGGATTTTCAGAAGCATATGGCCAAGTCCCACAGGTTAGGTGAACAAATTCAGAGCATGTCAAATTGGGGGCAACATTTGTGTGGTTGGAGGCTTTGATTAACAGAAAATGAAGGAGTAAATGGGTCCTTTGCAGGTTGATAGGCTGTGACTAATGGGTTACCACTTGGGCTCCAACTATTCACTATCTTTATCAATGATTTGGCTGAGGTGACCAAATGCACTATTTCTAAGTTTGCTGATAGAATGGAGGTGCAGAATTGAGTGGTGGTTAAGAGGCTTCAAGGGACACAGACAATCTAAATTAGTGGTAACAATAGTGCTAAGTGGATAAATGCGAGTTATCCACTTCAGTAGGAATTTTGGGAAATGCTGATGTTCCTAAGGGACCTAGCTGTCTTTATACACGTTACTTTAAACTAACATGCAAATAGAGCAGGGAATGAGGAAGGCAAATTGTGCATTGGCCTTTATTGCAAGAAGATTTTGTTTTATTATAGAAGTGTTAAGGTCTTATTGCAATATTTTGGGGGTTTGATGAAACTATACCTGGAGTACTCTCTACAGTTTTGGTCTCTACATCATTAAAAGGAATATACTGCAACAGGAAGTGTGCATTGAAGATTCACCAGACTGGTTCTTAGAAATAGCAGGTCTGTCATATGGGGAGAAATTAAGCAAGCTAGCCTCTTATTTTCTAAAGTTTGGAAGAATCAATGGTTAGCTTATTTGAAACATACAAAGTTCTTTGAGAGCCTAACAGAGTGGATGCAGAGAGAATGTTTCCTCCAGCTGCAACTAGGGGTCATAGTCTCACTAAAAAGGTGCAGGAATTTAGGACTGAAATGAGAAATTTTACTTGAACATGGCAAATCTTTGGAATTCTCTACCACAGAGGGCTGTGGAGTCAAAGGTCATTGACTGCAATCAAAGCAGAGATCAATGGATTTCTGGATTTAAAGAAAAGCGATTATGGAGATAGAACAGAAAATATTTCTGGTAGAAGATCCACCATGATCTTTTTGAATGGTGGATCAGCAGATGAATGACATCCTAGTATTTCTTATGTTCTTGCCTTATTGGCACATTAATTCTACTGTTTTGAACAAATTAATGTTTCTTCAAATTCTACCATTTCTTTACTTTGCGTGGATTATAGAAGAGTGCATTGATACTCGTAGAAACTTCTCCAAAGTGTTGACAAGTCACCATCTTACAAGGAAGGACTAGTCTGGAAATCCCATTTGATTTCTTTAATGGGATAACAAGAAAACATTGCATCTAATTATTCTACACTCGGTGATATTTTATTTTCCAGATGTTCAAATTACGTTAACTAGTCTGCATCCTACCTGCTGCTATAGCTGAACTGTAAAACAATGGAACAATCACGTGTGACACGTTTGATGAATGGTTTCATCAATTTGAATTTCCTTTTAAATTGTTAGACTGTAAGAAGAACCCTGTCTGAAGTTCAACTGATCACAAAAATTGTTTACCATGTATGCATGCATAACATCACTAGACTAGGACCCCAGTATGTTAAGCAACACATGAAGATTGACCCAATGTCATCACTAACAGAAGTAGGATGGTGTGTACAGAAGTTTGGCAATACGAGAGCTGAGGAAATGTGTGCTGGCATAACCTGCTGGCATAAACAACACTTTCTTGCCTACCCTAATAAATGCTGCAATACACGGTAGCGTAGCAGTTAGCGTGACACTATTACAGCGCCAGCAATTGGGGTTTGATTCCCATCGCTGTCTGTTTGTACGTTCTCCCGTGTCTGCGTGGGTTTCCTCCAGGTGCTCTGGTTTCCTTCCACATTGCAAAGACATACAGGTGGGTTAATTTGGGTTTAAAACGGGCGACGTGGACTCGTTGGGCCAGAAGGGCCTGTTACCACGCTGTAAATAAAATTTAAAAAAATTTACAAAGGAGACCTGCAGGCCTAATCACGGTGGAACCATTGCACCAGCTGCTATCCTTTCATGTCTGCACTAACCTGGGCTGGATACCAAATGCTGATCTCAGTGACTCTCTGTAGCCGAGTCAGTTGGACAGGGCTAGAGGGCAACTAGGCCTCAGGCTGCAAAGCGCAGTTCTGCAATATATTCAACAGAAGGTAAAGCTGGAGACAGACCTTTATTCTTATCAGAACCAAGAGGCATGTCAACAGATTTTAAAAAGACATTGACATTGCGATATTTTGCAAATACTAGTATTGAAATAAGAAATAAATAATAAATTGCAAACCTTTATTTTTAATTATTTTAAAACAAAAATAATTAGACTTACCTTCTCCTTTGCCCCCGATGCATATCCCCATTGATGTCTCAGATAGATAGGATGCAAGTGTCAGAGAATGCCAGCTCTGCCACTGGACAACTCTCAATTTGGTCACAATAATGTATTACAGAAGATCTCTTGTTCAGTGTGCTACCCAGTCTAGGGAATGGCTGATGATTATGCAACGAGTAATAAATGTTAGGTTTTTCCAATTCCATATAGCTGTGAACATAAACTTGCAAAACAGAAATAATAGCCAAAACCTTTTCAGTATATTGGTCTCCAGTGACTTTGGGAAGGTTACTGGAAATGGAAGGCCATTCTAAAAAGGTAAAACAATTGGAAAAAAAAGCAAGCAAATATAACAAAAGTGAGAAAATATGGATCTTCATTTTAAAGCATTGTGCATCTCTATCAAGATTCACGCAATTAAAAACCACATGTCAATTTAGTAAAATTTATTTTGTATAAATATTTTCCAGCAAATATCACCAAAATTAGCAATGTAAGTAGAAAAATAAAAATTTTGATTTCCCCATGTTGACAATATAAATTTCAAAACAAATATTTGATCATTACACAGCATTAAAAACCCATAATAAACACTTAAATTCACATTGTTAGACATGTTTAAGGAACAATCAAGTAAGATAACAACCTATTTGACTGTACCATGACAACTCATTTAGAAAGAGATGTCACTGGTTCGAGGCTTCCACTGCATACATTGTAATATTACAAAAAGGTATAATTTGTATAATGAATGCAAGTGACAATGATTAGTAAATATTCACTACTATGGTTTAAACATGACCAACACCAAAATAAGGTACAAACATACTAAGACTATATTTTCACTGAATAGATAAATAGCTGCAGGAACAGCATTGCAGACTTCTACATTCTATCTGGTGCACTGACAGTATCACAACCACTGACGAGACATAAGCAAATTTGCAACACAGCATGAGGGAATTTGGAAATACTTCTCTGGTTAAAAGGATAGAAGCAGCAAAAACAGACATTGAATAAAACAAGGAAAATATCAGATAAGTGAAATGGCAAGTCTTTCTGATAATTGAATGTCCTTAGTACTTCTCTGTTCATTATTGGCAAGGCCAATACTTGATGTTGACCAAATCAAATCCTATTTTTATTACTTGGAATCTCACTGGTATTTTGGAGAGTGTATTCCATTTAATTTTTCAATGTAAAACACCAACTCACACCCTTCTATCTGCATATTTTGTGGAGAAGTGATTTTCCTTATAAAATGACATTTCTATTTAATCCCCCTCCCACAACCAGCTCCCCCCCCCCCCCACAAAGATTTCCTTGATAATCATTTAGCAGATAACTATTTAGTGTGACAACAAATAAAACAACTTCCCACCATTAGTACTCAGTTCCTAACGAACAAGGTCAGGACATAATCATGACTACAGCAGCAGGTGGACAAATGGAAAAAAAAGGAGAGTTGGAGGAGAACATGCAGAGAGCACAAAATAAACTGTATAGAGAACAGGAAACAAAAAGGTAAATAGGAGAAACAACAAACTTGTACAGAGCAAGTTAATAACCACAGCAGGAAGAACAATTCCACCATGCACCCCCCCCCCCCCCCCCACTGCAAAGTCTTGGTCGAAGCCAGACATTGTTTGGTACAGTTAGTTCCCTCTCCTCTCTTCCTTCACCCTCTCCAATGCCACTCTCTTACACAAATCAAGACATTGTCTGGGTTTGTTAACTATGATAGCTTTCACTGAAAAATGTTTTATCACACAGGATAATTGAAATGGGAACAGGTACGATGATAATGTTGACGTGATCCCTGATCCTCCCACTTACTGGTCCAGAACATTAATGTTTGGCTCCTTTGTAAAGAGTAAAGTCTGTATAAATTAATGTCCATAGTTTGTTTTTATAACAGCAAAACATATTATTTCACAGCAACTGCATCACCATATGTAAAAAATAAAAACTATATTCAAACCTATTAGAATCTTAAATGGTTGGCAAATCATGGAAATATGCAAATCTGTTCAACTGGAAACTTCAGCACATCATGCAGACAGCTTCCACAGGTGTCCAGCACATTTTGTCAACACAGGCTTGAAAACTGCTTTTCTCACAGTTAGTCCAAAATGGGCTTATTAACAATTGCTTGCACACATGACTAATGGATAAAACTAAACAAATGCTTTCATGAACAGGCTTAACATGAAAACGGAGTATTTCTACAAAAATGTACTAATATTAAAATGGCTGATTTTAAATACTAGAAAATATTAAAATGGTTGGCACACCTGAATTGTACATACACGTGCACAGTTACTGCTGCAATCAACACAAGTCAATGCCAAAAGATGTCACTGAAAAGACATTCCATCTTTCCAGGCTGAAAGTCAAAATGAGAAACAAACTTCACACACTTAGTTAATATTGCAGATCATTTCCAAAGTCATGTTCTACTTTCTACTTGTGCAATCAAGAGCTGGTACCTGGTAATTAGCCTGAAATGTGGATGATATTCTCAGTCACTGGCTCAGCAAAAATACTTGCAGCACTAATTCTACATTAAGAAAACTAAACTTATTTGTCATATTTTCAGAAGCTAAGAGCATGACATTGGCATTTAGGGCTGCTCTAAGCCCTAGTTTTGGCTGTTAAGAAAATTGCCACTAAAATTATACACACCCTTGTTTCATCATATGTGTTTAAATAAATAATGCTATTTAGCTAGGGATATTAACTACTTTTTCTGTACAGTGTAAAAATAGGATAAATGGATGAGATATTTATAATCAGTATTTAACTGAGGAGTGCATAATGAGGAATGGTTAAGATCACAATTTTTTTTTGCTGGGGACAAAGAATTGCATACTTTCTGTCAAACAATTACTCAACTTTTATTTTCAAAAAGTTGTGGAATTGCTCACAAATAAAATTATAAAATAAGTGGATTCTGAAAATAAGGGTGTACATGTTGTTCAGACTGTTCACCTTGTTTAAACTGAAGCTGTAACATTTCAATTCTTTGGGGTTATATTCTAATGTGACCTACCCTTTGGTAATCTTCAGTTACAAGTGTTTTCATTGCCTTTTCATAATTATTCCTACTGCTGAAATATTGAGATGTAGTGAGCAGAATCAAAATACAATTTCTGTACATCTTAGAAAGAATTTGAGATGGTCTTACTTTCTACAATAAACATTTCATAATAATTTTTACAAAATACCTCTGTCTTCATCTTATGTTTCAATTGTGAGAAAAAAAGTCTTTGTGTGCCTTTTCATGTAAATTACCTCTTTTGGCTTTGACTTTTGAAAAAGGAACAAATCTCAGCACTTGAGACTCTCAAAAGACTGGTATGCACGTTCTTTGTTCTTCAAGCTTGGCCATCCACAGAAATCTACACTTATGATGTTGCCAATTCATTTTTGTTGAGCAGCAATGATTGGCGTGGAGCCATTTGGATTCCACAGGTACAGTGCAATTTTCTTGCAGCTACAAGCTGGAAAAAGGTGGGTAATTGTTGATTCTGTAATCCTGCCCACTTAGATGAGCAGATCACCTGCTGCTATAAAGTTGCTAAAATTCGTAGAAAGGCAATTGCCACAATGAAAAACACCTGTCCCACTCCAAGAACCAGAGCTTCATGAGGCACCATTTGCTTTGTAGCAGCTCTGTAGACACCAGCAATAGCTGCACCTGCAAAACAATGTTCACTGGTTTGTCATCGAGCAAGGTGCAAAACAATCAAGTGGCATTGATAATACAACAAAGGAGGATCAAACTGCATTGACAACAAAGCTGAGGAATCAAATATAAATACAGGTTGTCATATGCATAAGTTTGTATTTATATCTAAATACAGCTCAGCTTACTCAATTAATATGTTAATTGTCTTTATTAACATCTTAAGCAGTGCCAGGTACTTCATTGGAGTGCAAACAGATAACAATTGTAGCTGGACAATACAAGGCTAAATTAATTCAGATGACAACAGAAAATTGTTACCAATGGTTCTGGTAGAGTCATCAGATACCTCTAATGAAATCACGGCTGTAGAGCCTGTACATATTGGCGTCTACATAGCCGCTACAAAGGCATTCAGGAGCGCAGCCAGTCACAGTTGGAAAGCTCCCATACACATAGCCTCCTCAATCAGCTGGGACCTGCCCTCAACTCAGGTGATTGTATTCGGGATGCCATTGATAGAAACGGTATCCTGCGAATGGTGTACGGCTGCCTGGTTTACTGGTCATCAGAAGGCCTGCCTCAATACCTTCTGACAGGCAATACCTATCTGACGAGTCAACTGCTATTGTAAATTAGGATTCCGTACAACTTAGTACAGATAGTTTTGGAAAAGGATCAGGTTGCACAGTGATACCATGTTACAAATGCACCTTAAATGTGTACGGTACAACAACAGGTGATGGAGTGTTCAAATATTGCATCTTGTTCTTTAAGAAGAAACCAATAACAAAGGTTGTAATAGACCCCTCCTCTCAAAAATAAATGCAATTTCAGTAATATTTAGTTCACATTGTACCAGATTGTTTTGTCACACTGTGTGGCAACTGAAGACTCCTGCTCTGCAGTAGCAGGAAGGTCCATAGGTGCAAAGCAGAAATAAGAACATGGACAATGGACACGTATTAATACAAGAACATAGAGTGTGTGCAAATAAGCACGTCATTGAAACAAAAGCTTTTTGGGTGTAGGGTAAATCAAACAGGTATTGAGGCAGATTTTCTGATGACCAGTAAACCAGGCAGCTGTACACCATTTCTAACACTGGAGTCCTGGATACAAATTGCCCGAGGTCCCAGCTGATTGACAAGGCCACGTGTATAGGGGCTTTCCGACTGTGGTGACTGGCTGCGCTCCTGAATAACTTTGCCTCTAGACACCAGCACGTTCAGTCTCTGCAGCTGTGCAGGAGAGGTCCTGTTCAGGTCACTTTCCAGTGACCAGGCTTTCTCACCTCTTCCTATAAATAGGTGAATTCTAACCTCAACTAACTGTCAGTCGTCAGGTCCCTCTTGGTGTTTGGAGGGTCAGTCTTGTATAACCAATGATACAATATTGTCAGAACTTTGTGTTAATTTTGAGCTGGGTTGCAGTGTGGTACAGGCATCTGCAGGACTGCCTTCCTCCTCCCTCGGCTGTAGAGATGACAACCAGTTGTTTAAAATATAATTAAATGCTTGGGAAACCATTGTAGCTCATTACTACAATCTGAGGCAAGCTCCTGAAGCTGTACAAGTGTAAGGGTTGAAAAGCAAGGATCAATAAGCTGCTGGATGGTTCTAATAATCTGTGCATTATGCAGGGAGGTGCTGTCAGGATCACTGATAGAGGGAGCCATCTGCCAACATAAGCAGCAGGAAATTCCACTGGAGCTCCATGAAAGAGGGATGCTGCAAGAAAGGCAATTAGATGCCTAACCCAACAAAAACTGGTGAAGGAACTCAGTGGGTCGGGCAGGACCTGTGGAAGGAAATGGAACAATGTTTTGGGTTGAAACCCTTCATTTGGACTGAGAGGGGAGTATAAAGAGGTGATGTGAAGGGGTGGAGCAAGAGATGGCAGGTGACAGATGGATCCAGGTGAGGAAGGGTGATAGGCAGATGGAAATAGCATCAGAGATTTGGAGGTGATGATAGGTCCCATCACCCCTCACCTGGATCCACCTATCGCCTGCCAGCTCTTACCCACCCCTTCCTCTCACCTCTTTATACAGTCCATCTCCCCTCTAGCTTTCAGTCTAGATGAAGGTTCTCGACCCAAAATTTTGACTGTTCATTTCCCTCCACAGATGCTGCCCGACCCACTGAGTTCCTTCACCAGTTTTTGTTGGGTTAGTACAAACAATGATTTACCATACGAAGAAGTTTATAACGTGGAAACATTATAATATTTTGAATTCAGATACTATGATAAAGAGAGGAAAAAGAAACTCTTAGTAGAATATTAGTTAATTCTGGAAATAAAAGCTTTAAACAAACACCTACTGGTCAACACTGCTGCAGTGATTGGTCCCAGGATCCCTGCCAGGATACCCAGTGACATGAAACGCCCATATTTGTGGTGCCGCAACATTACAAATGCCAGTAATCCGGCAGGAACGTAGATAAAAACCGTAGACAGTAACGCCCAGAGGAACACTGCATACCACATCTCTGTAATGCACAAAAGCAAAGGGTTAGATCAACGTCAAAACATCTCAGTGCTGCAGCTAATCTGGTGGTAAAGTGGATCCACAAATGAAATGATATTTCATGCTCCTTTCCCTGGGAAGATAATGCACAGAATAAAACAGAAAAATCTCAAAGCCCCAATAAACAGTGCTGTTAAATTATGGCCTTACACTGACTCGTCTGAAGACAGTGATTTGTTCTGTCAGGCAAAAGTAATGCCATCCTTGCATCATGCACTAATCCTCAAGAGTGATTTAGACAGTGAGCACACACGTAGCGTTAAAAATCAGCTCCAGTTGTCAATTTGACAAGGTACAGCTTCCTTCAACTTTGCTTCAAGAACATACAGCTTTATACTTTTTTTGGGTAGGCTAAACTCCACTTACATTTCAGTGAAGGATGCAAATGAAGACTACATAATTGCAGGGAGAATTAGCATTAGTTCATACAGCACAACATCCACCATTCCATGACAACACCATCAGCTATTTCACTCAGTACCAGAGATTCAGAAAAATATTGTACTGCTATGGAAATACTTCCAAGAGCACTTACAAAAATTGACTTTAGTGGCATTGAATTTGCTGGAACCAGACTTTTCACTGTAGGCCCAGGTATAGTTACACATTCCTCATGCTTCAGCATGAAAAGAATTTCCACAGCAAATTGCTGGAAGTGTGAGCTGGTATTGGCTTGGTGCAGTGAATGGGGCATCCAAGAATCATTTCTTGAACCAATGAAGTTTTAAGGATAAAAAAAAGAAACAACAACTTGCACTTACATAACACCTTTAATGTAGCATAATGTTCCAAATGTTCTAATGTAAAGAAATACTGACATCAACCCACTTACAGATATTCATGCAGATGACCAAATGCTTTGTCAAGCTAGTAGGGTTTAAGAAGGACAGTAGAGAGAGATGGTCATGCTGAAAGAAGAAACTTCAGAAATTTGGACTAAGAAATCCAAATGGAGTCATTACATTTGGGGCAGAAATGGAGGAGGGTAAATATGTTTGAAGTTAGGCAGATGGAAAAGGTCACAGACAGAAGGGTTATATTTAAAATGGCATAGACACACCAGAGTAATTTCCTCTATAACTTTTGCGTGACACCAGCACAAGACACATCACCCCCCCCCCCCCAACTTTCAGCATTCTGAAGGAACTATTCCTCTGCAAAACTCTTCAACCTTCATCAAAACACTTCTCTCTAGTCTCCTATGCAACTGCAGGAGAAGCAACCCCTCCCATTTTACTTCTACCCTTACCACCATACAAGGAAAGAAGCAATTCACTTGTTCTTTGTCCAATTTAGTGTTGCGTACAGTACTCATAATGTGGTCTCCTCTGGAGAGGAAAATCAAAATGCACATTTGGTGACTGCCTTATGGAGCACTTTCGTTCAGTTCATGGGGGGACCCTCAACTTCCAGGCAACTGCCTTTTTAATTCTCCATTCCACTCCCGCTCTGATCTATCAATCTGGCCTCCAGCACTGTTCCAAAAAGGCCCAATGTAAGCTCAAGGAACAGCATCTCATGTATTTTTTGTCTGGGCACATTGCAGCCTTTGGAACTCAATACTGAATTCAGCAGTTTCACTTAAATTGGTTTTGTATCAGAATGAGCTGGTTGTGCTAGGTCAGTGGTTTTCAACCTGTTTCATACTGCGCCCCCCCCCACCCCCCCAGAACACGTCCTTGTTAGATGGCGGACCCCCAAAGCCCACAACATCAAACAATCGATTATTCATGCACACAACACTTAAATTACTGCACATAGGCCCTTTTGAAATAGTGACTATTTCAATCACCGATAAATTATCAGCGGTGTCTTTCAGTGTTCAATGTGAAAGTTGTGCCTGTTTTGCACTGCAGAGTTTGTCCAAACGTGGTGGTATGTGCGACAAACATACGCGTATGTCATCCTCAATATTCAGTCTTGATCTGTATTTGGTTTTCATGGCAGTGACTGCAGAAAATGCTATTTCGCACAAGTAAGTGGTTGCAAATGGTAACAGAACATTGACAGCTTTGCCGGACAGCACTGTTGTTAAATGGCGCTTCAATTTCACTGGTTTCATTGCATCGTTGGACAGTGTTTGCAAACACACAACACAGAGGTTGGTCCGCATGTGTCCCCACTGGGATGAAGCCATATGAAATGTATTCTGGATTGTACTTGCGTTTTCTCCTCTTTTGGTCACCCTTATCCCCTTCATCATCAGAATCTTCCAGTTTCTAGTCAGCTTTTCTCTTCAGAAATATCTCCATACTCAGCAATACACACTGGATAGTTTAATTACTATTACTGATAAACAAAATTATCAAACTAATCTAAAATTTACACACTTGCGCACTTTTCCTTTAACAGTGACGTCACTGTGGCGTAAATGCACGGTAAGTAAGCAATATTATTAAGGCACACCAACAATGTCACTGAGTCTCGCTAACACTACAGTGCACAACAGAATAGTAGTGAGTAGAGGACACTACTGACTACACAAATTGAATATTAAGCGACAGCTTACCAGAAGGGAACACTGTCTAAGTCTCAAGATTGTCGCCTATAACAGAATAGATATGGCCGATTTTCTGAATAGTGGAAAACTAGAGCAAGCAAGTAAGCTACCTCTTTGTAACAGGTCGCTTTTCCATTTTTTTTTCTTGGCTTGCTCACAGACCACAGGTTGAAAACCTCTGTGCAAGGTTATCCATCTGCAATGTTCACTCGCTCAGTTTTTTTTTCCCCCATTAGGTACTGTCTGATCTGCTGGGAATTTCTAACGTTCTCCTTATGGTTTCACTTTTCTGTAACAACTCAGACCTGCATTTCACATGCCCTTGTTTCACTTCCAACTGCACTCAAGCAAGCAGTTTTGAAAAATCAGCATGTCACCATGGCAACCTGATCTCCCCCTTTCAGAGATATTCCTTTTATTCTATTCATATCCCTGCCCCCAACTCCCTCTGCAACTTAAAACTAATTTGTTTTCTCACTTTCCCTTTCCTTTGACCCAAGAGAGTTAATATTTTCTCCACAGATGCTGTCAGATGTTCTGAGTATTTCAGCATTTTAGAACACAAAACAGTACAGCACAGGAACAGGCCCTTCAGCCCGTGATGTTGTGCCAACTAAACCTACTGCCTACACAATGTCCATGTCCTTCTATTTTCTGCGCATTTGTGTGCCTGTCTAAGAATCTCTTGAACACCCCTATCGCATTTGCCTCCACGCCACCCGTGTTTTAAAAAAAACTTGCCCTGCACACCTCCTTTGAATTTACCCCCTCACACTTTAAATGCAGGCCCTCTGGTACTTGACATTTCAACCCCAGAAAACAATTCAGCTGTCTATTCTATTTATACCTCTCAATCTTATGAACTTCTATCAGATCTTCCCTCTACCTCTGCCACTCTAGAGAGAACAACCCAAGTTTGTCCAACCTCTCCTTATAGAACACGCTCTCTAATCTAGGTAGTATTCTGGAAAACCTCTACTGCACCCTCTCCAAAGCCTCCCAATACCCCAGATCCAGCCTAACAAGAGTTTGATAAAGCTGCAACATAACTTGCCAACTCTTGAACTCTGTTCCTCAAAAAAAAAAGGCAAGCATGCCATACGCCCTCTTTATCACCCTATCAACCTGCGTAGCTACTTTCAGGGAGCTGTGGACTTTGAGCTCAAGATCCCTCTGTACATTAACACTGTTAAAGGTCTTACCATTAACAATGTACCGTCCCTCGACATTTGATCTCCCAAAGTGCAACACTTCACATTTGGCTGGGTTAAACTCCATCTGCCATTTCTCCACCCATATCTGCAACTGATCTATATCCCGCTGTATCCTTTGCCAGTCTTCTACACTATCCACAACACCACCAATCTTTGTATCATTTGCAAACTTAGTAACCCACCCATCTACATTTTCATCCAGGTCATTTATATATATCACAAACAGCAGAGGCCCCAGTACGGATACCTGCGGAACGCCACAAGTCACAGACCTCCAGGCAGATTAAGTCCCATCGATCACTACCCTCTATCTTCTATGGGCAAGCCAATTGTGAATCCAAATGGCCAAGTCACCATGGATCCCATCCATCTTAATCTTCTGGATGAGCCTCCCATGAGGGACCTAGTCAAATGCCTTACTAAAATCCACATAGACAACACCCATAGCTCTACCTTCATCAATTACCTTCGCCACTCAATCAAGTTAGTAAGACACGACTTGCCCCACACAAAAGCCATGCTGACTCTCCCTAAATAGGCCATGGTTTTCCAAACGCTCCTAAATCCTATCCCTAAGAATCCTCTCCAGTAAGAGGATTCCCTACCACTGACATGAGACTCACCAATCTATAGTTTCCAGGATTATCCCCATTTCCCTTCTTGAATAATGGAACAACATTAGCTACTAGCCAGTTCTCCGGGATCTCGCCTGTGGCTAGAGGGGACACGAAGGACCCAGCAATCTCATCTTTTGCCTCTCTCAATGACCCGGGGTATATCCCATCAGACCCTGGGGACTTATCCACCTTAATGTTCTTTAAAGGGCCCAACACTATCTCCTAGCCATTAGCATGCTCCACACTGATCTCCCTATCCTCCATGTCCTACATTTTCTGGTTTTGTTTGATACGAGGCTTTCCCATTTGATTCAGTTCTGATGAAAGATCATCAACCTGAAACATTAATTCCATAGACACTGCCTGACCTGCCAAGTACATCCAGCATTCTGAATTTTGTTTCAGATTTCCAGCAACTGCAGTGTTTTGCTTCTCCAGTATGCATTTTACAGTTCCAATATATTTTATTTTCCCTGCATCCCCTCTTCTTCTCTTTATTTTCATTTGTCTCCTTCTATTTACATCTTCTGTAGGCAGATCACCTGGGATTATAAAGCCTTCACCATCTCTCAGCCATGACTATTCGTCAGTCTGTACCCTTTGTTCACTTCACCCATCTTCTCTGCAAGTGAAAACATGTTTGATTTCTCAATTCTGATGACAAGTCCTTGACCCAAGATGTTAACTCTTGTTCTTCTTTCCACAGATACTGCCTTAGCCACTGAATATTTCCAGCATTTTCTGTCTTTATTCCAGAAGCCAGTGTAGGTCAGCAAACACTAATGTGGCTAAATGGGATGTGGTACAAATTAAAACACAAGCTGCAGAGTTTTACCAAATATGAATTTATGAAAGGTGAAAGCTGGAATACTGACAGGACAGCAATGGAACAGTGAGAGAAAGCACTGCTGAGAGTTTCAGCTACAGAGGACTGAGACAAGTCCAAGTCCAGGCGATGTCACAGAACTGAAAGCAGAACGTCTTGGTCATACTGGTGATATAATTGAAAGATCTTCTCAGGATCAAATGCCACAGTGTTCCAATCCAAAAGTAAAATACTATTTCAGATTTCCAGTGCCTGCAGAATTAATGTTTTAGGTCAACGACCTTTCAACAGAATTAATCTGGCTCAGCTTAAAGTTGCCAGAGAAAGGGATGGAAACGGGTCAGGAAATGGAATTTGCCACAAGCACCAGGACAATGGGTTCATTCACTCCGACACATACTGTAACTGGATGCCATTTCTGCTTATGCAATGCAGGATGTGGGACAGGCAAAGTGACTGATCTGAACACTCAACAAGGATAAAAAGGATGAAAGAATCAAATTAAAATACAGAAAGATATTGAGGGATTGAATAGCATTGTAGGAACAATATGTTGTACTTAAGTGTGCTCGTGTATTGTGAAAAAACAGCACTAAATTTAAGTTGCTTTAACAGTGTAAATGCAATTGATCTCTTGAAACTTAAGTGGAGCTTGAGTGGCCACATTTGCAAGACCTAATGGTGAGCAGCTCAAATTGCCTAACAATTTGTAATAATGTGTCTCATTCCCCTCTTTGCCACAGAAAATGTATACATTAATAATGGTGCATGTATTAAATACACCACTATTTACTCAGCACTTCATCACCAGCCTTACTATTGCAAATTGTGCAACAGAATTTAAGTTAAATCAATTACTCCATCCAAGAATACTACTACAACCCTCCATTTTGTAACATATGGAGATTTTAGTTTAGACCAAGCAGCAATTTCCCAGTAAAGAATTTCCCATTGCCAATACTCTTCTAACCAAACCAATCTCCTCCAACTGATCAGGCACTTAACTGTGCCCGAGTTCCAGAAGACACTTTCCACAGCAGCACCTGGCCTGCCCCAGCTTGTGTAGATCCTGCCATCGGCGGCTGATTACGGAACCTGGCTCGCACGAACTCCAACTCTTGAGCAACTTTGCATTTTGTTAAGTCTTCTCTGTGCTGACAACCCACTAACACTCACTCAAAACCAATCAGTAACTCAGTTGTCAAGGAATAAAAGCTAGCCAGTCCTTTGCTGGCAATGGTAAAAGGAAATGAGGAAAGCACGTGGTGCTTTAGATCAGAGGCAGCAGTGGGATTGCACTGGGAGTTGCTCACAACAGCCATGCAATGAGCTCTCACCCTGCCAGCTTTAAACAACTGAATGTAGACTTTGAGGCAAAAAAATAATGGAGCAAATATTACTTTGCAAATAATATTTGCAAAAAAAATAATGGAGCACTTTCTCAAACTGGAAGTCTGGACCAGAGCTGGCTCAAATCCACGTGGGCAGCCCCAGAATGTTGACAAAGCTTCTTGTGCTAATAAAAATGTCAGAAATATCAATATTCTACAATTGTTAACAATGTGATCAAACCCATGATTATTTTTAATCTTATGATAATTAAAACTGATATTTTAATCATTTAACAGTCACAATTTACACAGCACTTTTCACAACCTCAGGACATTCCCTGCTCTCAGCCAATTCTGCTGCTCTTCCTCAAGAAGTTCTACATGAATATTTACATCTGCCTGTAAGAATACTAGGCCTCATTCTAATGTCTAAAAGTCTGCAGGTGTGCATCAACCTAAGTGTGCGTGTTCAACTTTCTGGAGTGTGCGGCATAGCTGGAAGAGCTGCTACCTCACAGCTCCAGTAACCCAGATTCAATTCTGACTTGTGTGTGGAGTTTACATGCTCTCCTGTGATTATGTGGGTTCCCCCAGGTTTCCTCCCCCAGCTCAAAAATGTGCAGGTTAATAGATTTACTGGCCACTGTAAATTACCCTTAGCGTAGGTACGTGATAGAATCTGGGAGGAAAAGATATTACAGGAAAATATTAGTGGTGGAATGGGATTGCTCTATGAGCAAACATAAATGTGTCAGGCCAAAATGGTCTCCTTATATGGTTGTGAGAAAAAATGGAATATATGGGTCTTGAATCCACACCTCACCTAGAGGTGACTGTGTTGTCAATTGAGCATCAATAACTACCCATAACCAGATAACAATAACTAATTCAACTATTCAAGTTGAGATTCTATTATCAACCTCTAAATTATCAACATGCAATCCAACAAAAAGCTTAAAAGCACTGATCTGCACATTAATTTCTTCCAACATTCATACACGGAGTAAAAGATTTAGGGACTGTGGAATTTCCCGAGTATAATTATGACCAGAAAACAAAGAAAGATAAAGATCTACACAAGCTAAAATCTATTGGGGATACTAACTTTGTGTACATGCAAAATATATGAAGTTATTAACTAGCATTCAGAAAATGGCTTTTAAAGAAAGGAATTGGTAGTAATGGGTGTGCCTGCAAAACTTATGTTCAACCAATTGTTTGAGTTAGAGCTCTATGTACATCTGTGACTGTATGCCATACTCTGAGGTAGCTTCATGTAAATGCAATATGAAGTATCAGAAATAACAATACAAAATAATTAGTTTAATTGTTCATTTTCATTAGACTATTTGACTTCTCTTAAAGGAAATAAACCTAGCTGAAGCTTAAGTCAGGCAAATGATCCAATTCTCTCCATCATAAACACCAATTAAATCATCTCACTCCTTGAAATAGCTTTCTTTGAGGATGTGATGAGTAGAGCAGATAAGGGGGAACCAGTGGGTACAGTGTACTTGGACTTTTGGAAGGCTTTTGATGAGGTCCCAGACACAAGGTCGGTCAACATGCAACACACGGAATTGTGGGTAACACACTGATACGGATTAAAAGAATTGACAGAAAGCAAGGAGTGGGAATAAGCAGATCCTTTTCAGATTGCAAGGCTGTGACTAATGTGGCATCACAGGGAACAGTGCTTAGACTCTAGCTGTTCATGATCTATGACGCACACCTGCAGACTTTTAGACATTAGAATGAGGCCCAGTGTTCTTACAGGTAGATGGAAATGTTCATGTAGTACTGCTTGAGGAAGAGCAGCAGGAGTTGCCTTAGAATTATGACATTTGGTTCCTTCAGGGAAAAAAAAACACATGAAATGCTGGACACTAAGCAGGTCTGGCAGCAACTGTGAAAAGACGAACAGTTGATGTTTCAGGTCCAAAACCCTTTGTCAGAACCGGGAAAGAGACAAAAATGTTTTTTTTTAATCTCTCTTTCCTGGTTCTGACAAAGGGTCTTGGACCTGAAACATTAACTCAGTTTCTCTTCCCTTGGATGCTGCCTGACCTACTGAATGTTTCCAGCATTTTCTGTTTTTAGATTCCCAGATTCTGCAGGTTTCTTTGATTGTCATATTTCAAAGTTTGCTTCTGATACTAAACTAGGTGGGATCGTGGGGAGGAGGATGTAGGGAGACTTCAGGGGAATATGGACAAGCTGAGTAGTGGGTGAAAACATTGCAGAGGGAGTAGAACTGTAGAAAAATGGGAGGTCATCCACTTTGGTGCACAAGACAGAAAAATAGAGCATTTTCTAAAATGGTGAGACATTGGGTGTTGTGGATATTCAAAGTGGTGCCTGTACACAAGTCACTGAGAGCCAACATGCAGGTGCGACCTGTGATTAGAAAGGCAAATGGTATATTAACCTTTTGTGAATAGTGGATTTAAATAGGAAGTCTTACTGTATTTATACAGGGACTTTGCGAGACCACAGCTAAAGTATCGTGTATAATTTTGGTCTCCTTAACTAAGAACAGGTGTACTTGCAGAGAGGAAGAGCAGAGACTGGCTCCAGTAATGGCAGGGTTGCCCTATGCAGAGAAATTGAGTATATTCACCCCCTATTTTCAAGAGTTTAGAAGAATGAGAGAATCTCACTGGAATTTACACAATTCCTGCAGGGCTTGATATGCTGGATACAGGGAGGATAATTTCCCCACCTTTCCCCTTGGAATCTTCTACTTTGGAGGTTCAGTTGTTGAGTTCAATCAAAATAAAGATCAAGACATTTCTGGACATCAATGAACCATGGGATATAGGGAGAGTGCAGGAAAAAGGCTTTGAAGTAGAAGAACCATGATCCTGACGCTGAGGTAGAGAATCAGACATTATCTTGATGAATGGTGAGCAGGCTTAAAGGCCTGAACAGCTTACTACTGGGCCTATTTCTTACATTAAAAGAAAGTTAATTTGGCTTGAACAGCTGAGGAAGTACAGTAATGCACATGTCCAATATAACCAAGCAATATTCCTCCAGTTGATGGCTGCTTCAAACTGTAGTTTGCATGAGGACACAGTGAAAACTGGATCATTTCTGGAGTCTATGGGTCTTCTATGGAAGATTTATTTTTTTTATTTACGAAACATATAATATTCACTACACTTTAATATAATTTTGAAAGTTTTCTTTGATTGAACCACCGCTCTGAGGGGCATTTTCCTTTGGCGGGCGGGGTGGGGAAGGGCACTGGACTAAAATAGCTTCTTGCAAAACCTTATCTATTCTAGCAAACACTGCCCTTCCTGAAAGAGTAAAACACGATACCTAACTCAGAAATACAAAAATCATGACTTTAATCCTGCTTGTTAATCACATTTTCATGAACCACGACACAAACAAAAATATTTTTAAAAAAATGTAAAACTAGAGCACAAGTAACAGGGTAGAACAAATATTGCAATATAACTAAGAGCAAATTATCTTGGTGGAGTAACAAGATTGTTCTGTTTTCAGTCAAACACACGATTCTTAAGACAATGTTAGTGTCAAATATTTTAATAAAATAGAACTTTAGTTGGGATGCAAAATACACTAGCCGTACAATGGAGAAATAAATTTATATTCCAGTTCAGGCTCATCCAAATGACATGCAGGATGTCAATGGCCATCACAAATGAAAAGATCTTTCATCTGTGGAACAAAATCAATGCTTCACCATGAGCCACCAAAAATATTCTTCATACAGATGACTTGCACGTGAACGTTAGACGGAATACCAGTTACATTGATGTGCTGAAGCAATTAAGTATCAATATACTCCAAACAACTAACTTCAGTGTAATTATAGCTGATTTAGATTCGAACTTTTTTGTTTTGCTTTTAAGTAAAATGTGAACTTTAAAACTCAACATAATCAAAACTTACTTTTTGTTCAGCAATCTAGAAGAACTCATACTGTCTTCTGACTAGCAACAATAAACTCTCAGTTAGAGGCAGAAGGGGACTCAGATAATGATTGCAAATAGGAAATTAGATGGTTCAGTTTAGTTGAAACGACTTGTTTCTGCAGCATATCCTATGTCTGCAAATTGAATTACTGCATTATGACAATCCAAGATCAAAATATGACAGATGTTGGAAATCTGAAATTAAACAAATGCTAGTAATAGTAGATCAATGGAGAGTTAAACAAATTTAATTTTTCAAGAAAATGACTTTCAGACTATTGTGACATTTGTGTGCATGACACTAAGCCAGCACCCTTGGTTTATTGCAAGAGTATATGCTAATGTGATTGCAGGGCTCATTTATGGTGTGCAGTCGAAGTTCAATTATTCTTTGCATACCAAGAAAAACTAATGGAAATGATATGCAAACAATTGTAAGTAATCAAACTCTATTATTTGCCAAAGTGGCAGCACAATGAGGTGGATTCGCCAAATCCATGAAATTATCAACAACCTACTGCATCTGACAGGAATTAAAGCAGTCCTAACAGGGCCAACCCAATGTCAGAGGTACTAATGTTTCACAAACAAGGCCCAATACAAGAAATACTGGGACAGGAACAGTCACCAACAAATAGCTCGTCACCTAACCCAGGATAACATGACCCAGCTTAGATTTCGTACAATGGATGAAAGTGGAAAAAAAAGATGCCAGAGATCTGAAATTAAAGCAGAAACTACTGAAAACAGAGGTCAGGGAGCATCTGTAGAAAGAGAAGGGTCTCTGATCTGAGACATTGACTCCATTCCTCTTTCCTGATCTAACGAGTGTTTCCAGCGTTTTCTGTTTTTGTTTTAGTGCCATGGAGATTGATTGCTGTCCTTAATCTAAGGTGAAGCAGCCATTTTCATCACCAATGGAAAAAATCAAATACACATCTGCAGCATACATGAACACAAGACTGCACTGCAAATCTTTGCTCAAAATGCAAATTTGTTAGATTAAAAGTTTTGTTAGGTAAAAGTTTGGTCAAACTTTGGTCAAACCACTTTAATATTGTCAGTCTAATAGCAGTAAAAAGTTCAGGGATTATACAATTTAAGTGATCTGAAAATCAGTGGAAACAAATATAAATTATGAAGGGCAGATCTAAAATTGATAACATTTATTTAAATCTTTTAGCCTTTGGAGAAACCTACAAGGTCGGGCAGAAGACAAACTATAGGAACATTTAGAATGTGATTGCATGGCAGACCGCAATTTCGAAGAACTAACAGGGCAAGATAAGTACCCTTCAGTTTTCTTGGGTCCTTGTTCGTATAATCCTACACAAATATTCAATGTTTTTTTTTAAAAATGCATAACAGTTGATTGAAACGAGAGCTTACTTCGTAAGGTATCTAAAATGATCACAGGTATTTTATACTCGTGGCCAGCGAAATGCCTCAGAAATAAACGGAGATGGGGAACAAAGAGCAAAAGACAGAGGTAGTCTGACCCTGATGCAACATTTTTTCGTTGGACCGTTTAGATAAACAAGCTACAAGTATGGACCTGTGGGGGGTGGTGGGGCGGGTGGGTGAGCTATTTCCACAACGACACCTCTGTGAGAACAGTGGAGGCATTACATGCAACAGGCGCTCCAGCACCGACTCGGATCGCGCTGAACTGACATGCAATCAAAAAACTCCGGCCTGCAGCAAACCAACCGTCCTGGGACAGGCAACGCCAGCGACCGGCCCCGTCCATTCACACCGTTCGACCTTTCCCACGGAGAAGGTGGCCGGTCTCCGCTAGCTGGACGGGACTGGACGGGACTGGACGGGACGGGGCGCGACGCCACACCGGCCCTGCCCAGCCCCCTCCCATCCGCTCCGCCGACCCCCGTCACTCACCGGAGAACTGGCACAGGGCTGTGGTGACATTTCCAGGGCAGGTCGCATTCCCGACCCGGGGGATGAGGCCCAGGCTCAGGATCTGATGCACCGAGAAGCCAGCACTGTGCATGGCTCAGCCACCCAACCGACCCATCCTCCGCTTCAAAGGAGCCGTGAGCTCCACACGACCGCCATCACCCCCACCGCAAGCAACTACCCCCGACAGCCCGGCGAGACGTGACGCCACCTGATTGACGGGCCATTCCACCACTTAGAAACGGCGCCGCTCTGTCCGCCCTCCCCCCGGGCCAGACCTCGGCCAACGGCAGCAACGAATCAACGCCTGGCATAAGATAGGCATCGAGAGTAACCAATAGGAAAGAGGAAAACGTGAACCCGTCTGACAGAAACAGCAAATCTCCGCTTAGTGGAGGCGGGAATTCAATGTCCTTCTGTGTGTCATTTTAACTGACATGCAGTAGGACCAATCATATTACAGGAAAATGTAACGTCACAATAGAGCAGGTTCAACGAATTGTTGGAGCGATGTTTTTGTTTTGAAGTAAACGCATGTGCTTGAATTCGGGATCGGCTGATTCGGTGCAAGTTTTATTAACAAGTTCGATGTGGCAAATATCTTATTTATGTGATTTCGTTGCCGTTGTGAGACGCTCCGTGTCTGTCCCGTCAACGGCGCCGTGCGTTCGAAATTTTGAAGTGGAGTGAAGGTTGTGTTGAATGTGTCTGGTGGAGTGGGGACTGGGAGACGGGTTGTCCGCTGGCGGCCGCCGTAGGGCGGTGGGACCGACCCCCGGACTCGGACTCGGGCTCGGCGTGAGGCGGCGGCGGTGGGACCGATCCCCGGACTCGGGTGCAGGCGGGCGGGCGGGCGCCGGGCGTCCAGCGCCGAGATGTCGGATTCCGATTCGGAGAATTACTCGTCGGAGGAGGACGCGGATTATGAGCCCTCGGGTAAACGTGGGCTTGGGTCGGCGGCCGGGCGGGGTGCGGGGGGGAGACACGCGGAGGGCGGGGGCCTCCTCCCGGGCACCCCCAGCCCACCGGACCCGGGGACACTCGCAGCCGCGCCAAACGGAGCCACCTCATCCCATACAGTCGGGCTGGCTTCATGAAAGGTCGCCTGTTCTCCTCTTGGAAACGTGGTCTGAACGAGGCTCTGAGATCGCCCCTGCAGCGAATCCAAGTCGTTCCTCGTAGACGTCCCCGACAAGTGGTTACCTGAGCCTGTTGGCGAGGTTGCACTGAAGGAGTAGAAATTGCAATATAAGGCACCTGTTCGTGATTGAGTGCCTAGGACAAGTTTATAATGTATGTGGGATGAAGTTTTGCAACAATTAACATCGTTCTTGGATACGGATTCCAGCCCCAAGTTTATTCAGCACCCAGGATGATACAGTTGTTTTCAATGACTGAGGAAGAGGGGGTGAACGTTATTGTAAACCATCGTTCAGTGTTTTAAATAATCAATATTCATGTCTCTGCGATCAAAAGGAAGGGGACCAAAGAGTCATCGAAAGATACAGTATAGGAACAAGCCCTTCGGCCCACTGAGTCCACACTGACTATCACCCCCCCCCCCCCACTTACATTGATCTTTCTTTAACCCTTTTTTTAAAATTCTCCCTACATTCCTGTCAACTCTTCCCAGATTCTATTACTCACCTATACACTGGAGGGCAATTTACAGTGGCCAATTAACCTACCAACCAGCACGTCTTTGGGATGTGGGGGGCAACCAAAGGAACAATGTGCAAGTTCCACACAGATAGCATGCAAGTCTCAGGCATTGTGAAGCAGCGGCTCTACTAGCTATACCACAAGTGTTTTTAATTCAGACTTTCAGCAACTATGTTTTTTTTTCCTGCATTTTAAGCTGCCATAAGTAACTTATTTGAGGCAGCTTAAAATGCAGGGGGAAAAACGTAGTTGCATAATTGATCATCTTCGATCAATAGCATTTAAATCAGCCAAAAATCTGGGTGTAGTAAAAATCTATTTCTGAAGTATGATGAAATGCTAATGAGGTACAATCTCCAAAGTTTTATCCAAAGGCCATTTTTAAGTCTTGGTGTATACAAAAGAAAAACTGGACAGAGGGTAACAGCAAAAGGGAAAATGAAGGAAGAAACACTTACCATAACTAATATATTTGCTCAACTGTGTTAGGAGTGATGATGAGTGAAAGGCTGTGAGGTAGGAAGAGAGAAAGAGAGGTGAGGTATGAAAAAAGGAAGGGGAGGGTCAGCACAGGGAGCGTGCTTGCAATAGGGAGAGATGAGATATGGGGAGTTGGTAGGGGCAGTTGCAAGGTGTTGTAATAGTGGAGGGGATTTCTGATCTGGGGCACAGACCTCTGAGAATGTTATTATAAATACAGTTAATTGAAGTGCAAACAGTTGACAGGGTTAGGGTTAGTCACCACAGTGACTAGTGGTGTGCCCCAGGGGTTGGTGCTGGGCTCATTTGTCATTTAATTAACAATCTGGATGAGATTATATGAGGAGTAGTTAGTTTGCAGATGACACTAAATTGGGTAGTGTCGTAGACAGTGAAGGGGAATATCAAAAATTGCTGTGGGATCTTGATTGGCTGAGTAGGTGGGCTGATGAATGGCAAATGGAATTTATTTCAGATAAGTGCGAAATGTTAAGTTTTGGAAGGACAAATCAAGGTAGGACTTTTACATTGAATGAAGGCCCCTAGGTACTGTTGTAGAACAGAGGGACCTTGGAGTATAGGTGCATAGTTCCCTTAAGATTGAGTCACAGGTAGACAGGGTGGTGAAGAAGGCTTTTGGCATGCTGGCCTTCACCAGTCAGGCCATGAAGAGAGCAGTTGGGAGGTTATGTTGCGATTGTACAAGATGTTGGTGAGGCCATACTTGGAGTATTGTGTTCAGTTTTGGTCACCCAATTATTGGAGGAATGTGATTAAACTGAAAAGAGTGCAAAATAGATTTACAAGGATGTTGCCAGGACTCGAGGGACTGAGTTATAGGGAGAGGTTAGACAGGCTGGGCCCTTACTCCTTGGAGCGTAAGAGACTGAGGGGTGATCTCATAAAGGTATATAAAATCATTAGGGGCATAGATAGGGTGAGCGGTCTTTTTTTCCAGGGTTGGGGAATCGAAAACTAGAGGATATAGTTTTAAGGTTAGAGGTGAAACGTTTTATAAGAACCTGAGGGGCAACTTTTTTTTTACACAGTGTGCGGTAGATACCTGGAACCAATGATGGAGGAAGTGGTTGAGGCAGGTGCATCAGGTACATTGAAGAAATATGCGGACAGGTATATGGATGACGAGTTTAGAGGGATATGGGTCAAGTGCAGGGAAATGGGATTAGCTTGAATATACATCTTGGTTGACATGCACATGTATGGGCTGAAGGGCCTTTTTCCATGCTGTACAATTCTATGACTCTAATTGCTTGAGCTATCCAAATTAGAGACTTTAACATGACTAAAGCAATCTTTATAATTGATGCCAGTTTTGATGAGACACAGTCGATGTGCCCTGCTTGGTATAGGTCTGGGACTGTGGAAGTGATAGACAGATGTTCATTCTTGTGGCAGTATCCAAATGTGTGGAAGAGGATGAAACCTATTTCATGTCATGGGGCAAACCGTGACCCACGTGTGATGTTGCCAAGAGTCTGACTCTTGTTAAGATTTTTCTTTCTACCAGTGTTGTTAAGAGAATCCAAAGCAGAATTAGTAGAGGCTCCAACCAACATTTTCCAATCTTCCCTGCCTATTGGGTAATCTTTTGGAACTGGAGAGTTGCTAACAGGATGCCACTGTTTAAATAGGGAGGGAATGATGGTTAAATAATCAACCTTGCAGGCAAGGGAATACATAATATTCAGTAGTGTACTGAGAAATGTGAGAGTGCACATCCACAGATTCCTGAAGATAACAGGATCTATAGATAAGTTGGTTAAGGCCTTCCTGGTACCTTTTTTGGATGCATAGTTTGTAATAACAGGAAGGTCGTGTCCAAACTGTGTAAAGTACTAGTTAGATAATAAGTAAAGTACTGAGTAAAATTCTGGTCACTGCATTGCAGGGGATAGCATGGATGGAAAATTTTATTTATGAGGAAAGATTGGTAAGGTTGGGTTTTTATTGGGATAGAGGAGACTTTTTTAGTAAAGGTATGTAAAAAAAAAATTGAGGGGCTTAGACAGATGGAACAGGAAGGAAATAATTTTTGAATTGAAAGATCATTAGTTACAGGTTGTGGGTTCATGATAATTTGGCGAAGAGTTAGCGGGGACTTGAGGAATAACATTTTCATTCCAAAAACTGGAGCTCATACCTGAAAGGGTGATGGAGCGGGAGCACCTCACCACATTTTGTTCCCCCTTTAGTTTACAGATTGAGAAGTGGGAGATTAGTCCGAATAGTTATTTTTGGCCAGCAAGAACATGTTGAGTTGATTGGCCTCCTGTGCAGTAAATTTCCATGATATTTTTGATTTCTTTTCATTAGTAGTACTAATGAAACCAGAAGTGAGGAGCACAACAGTGCAGTGCTTTGCTATTTTAAAGATCCTTCTCTTAACATCCCACCAGTACCAATGAAGAAAATTCACCGTCTGTTCCTTGCACCCCCAGATTTATATTTTCCCAATAAGAGCTTGTACCAATGGCATAAGAGGTGTACCGATCAATCGATTATTGCCACATCTTCCATTTTTAATGTAGAGTTGTCTTACTTTAGTATTTATTTTGGTTTTGTAGTGTATAGATACAGAGGGTGACATACCTTTTTGATTTCTGCAGATGAAGATTACAGTGAAGATGATGTCAGTGAGCTGGTAAAAGAAAATCTTCTGGAGGGCAATGATGAACAACCCCGGGAGAAAAAGTCAGTAAAGAAAACAGGAAAAAGAGTCTCCTCCAGGTGAGTAAATTACATATGTTACTAAGAGGCAAGCTTTCAATAGTAATCATGACACTGAACTTGCACTGAGTGCTGAATGCAGCCCCTTCTTATTCTGGCTTACTGGTTTCCCATTACTGTCGGTGGTAGGGCTAATATATTTGCTCCCTTCAATTTATTTCCTGAAACTGTTGACTTATTTTCCAAAATCTGCCCCTTCATTTGTCAACATTTTCCTAACTCTTTCCCCATTGCTGCATAGTCTCTCAGCTCCTTTTTCTTGTGAACTGCCTCAGATTATTTTCTTTCATTAAATGTGCCAATTGATTTCCACCTTTTCTGCTGACTCATGAGCCTGATTACTCTGATGTCACCAATTCATGTACTCTAAAGATCTCCTTTCATCAAGACTCAACTCTAAGCATGTTCCTGCTAGTTTTTAATTCTCTGCCAATTCACTGTAATCTGAAGCTTCTTGCATGCAGATATTACTGTGACCCATAACTGATGACTTCTCTACGTTTACTGGTGCACAATCCACTAGCAGCCCTTTGGCAAGTGCTTCCTTTCACTGTTTCTGTATCCTGTATCTCCCCCTTCAGTGAATATTCATCTTGTAACCTACTAAACATTACTGATCAGTCCCTGACAATGCCAGGTAAGGAAATATAAAGCAAGTGTTATTTATTCATTTTTAAAAATTTAGCCTACTTTTTGCAATAGTGCCTAAGGCAGATCTGGTGTGCACAGGAGTCACACTTCCTGTCTTAATTTGTAAGCTTTTGTTTGACAGAAACAGAGAGGCATTGTCTTTGGAACGTGAAGATGAAGGCAAAGGGGAGGATGACCAGGCTGTTGACCCAGAGGAATGTGCACAGGTGGAAAAGAAGAAGGCCGATGACCTCTGGGCCAGCTTCCTGAGTGATGTTGGGGAAAAGGCAAAACCGAAAGCAACTATTCCATCCTCCAAAAAAGAGGTAATGACAGAAAAACTGAGCTGGACTATGAAACTGGGAGAATAGAAATAGTGGATGCTACAGAATGATGTTTCTCCCATAAGAGAAAATGTTGACCTTTTTTATCTTTGAAAAATTGTGATATTTTCTAGATGGTGATCTGATTAATAGTTGCTCATTCTGATCACCCATGTGAACTTAAATTTGTATGTAATATAATAAAACAGCACAAAGTGCTTCATAGGAGCACTTTCAGATAAAATTTATCTTAGGACAGGTACATCCAAGGCTTGGCTTGAGGAGTTGAGGCTTTTAAAGAGAGAGATGCATTTATGTAGCACCTTTTATGATTTCCGAGTACACAAAGTATCTTTGAGTTGCTTTTATTGATGCAGTATGGAATATGTGATAACCAATTTGTGTCAGCAAGCTCCCATAAAGGGCAATGTGCCAACAGTCAGATGATGTGTTTCTTGAGGGATGAGGTACTTGAGATAACTTGCTTGGTCTGCGGAGTAGTGGCATAGGACCTTTTGTATCCCCCTAAGAATACAGATGAGGCCCTTGAGTTAATTTTCATAAGAGCACCCTGAGTACTCAAACTTCTAGTGGTTTGAACTTTGTATAACCAATCGAGCACAAAGCTGAAAGAAGTGTTTTCGGATGGAGTTCCAGAACTCGTACATAATTGAAGCCATAATCCTCGATGTGGCACAACTGAAGTGAGGAAGAAGCTGGAAAGAGAGTGAATAAGGCTATGGAGCAATTCAAACATTATTTCAAAATCAGATCCAAGGGACAATGTTACTCAGTGTATAGGGCTGAACAGGATTTGGTGCACACTAGGATATGCACAGCAGATGAGTTTAAATTTAAGATGGGTGGAAGAATGGAGGCCAGCTAGGAGAGTGCTGGAACAGTAAGGACTGGAGGTACAAAAATTCCACCATGTATTGAGGGAGTGGTTGATGAAGCATCTGGGATCCTGGGCTTCACCAAAAGAGACATAGAACACTCAAGCAAGGAGGTGGTATTGAACCCTAGTGTGGTTTAAATATTGTGTCCAAGTCTGGTGACAGTATTGTCCGAAGAATACAAAGGTCTGAGAGATGGTGCTGAAGAGATTTCCTGGAATGGTTCCAGGGATGAGAAATTTCAGCTGCATGATTAGCCTGCAGGAGCTGGGCTGGGGAACAATGGTTGCGCCAAGATTCAACAGAGCTGATCAAGGTCATGACTGGCTTACAGCAGCAAAGTTGCAGGATGCTCTTCCCCTTTGTGCGTGGTTGGAGGACAAAGGATGTAGATTTAAAATCATGGGAAAAGAGAGAGGGTAAGAGGAATAAGTTTTCTATGAAGAGAGTAATTATGATCTGGAGTTCACTTCCTGTGAGGTGATGGAGACAATCAATCAGGACTTTCCCTTGTGGATGGTCAGATGAGGAACAATACTTTGCAGGACTGCAGGAAAAGAGCAGAAGAACGCGTCTGAGGTCGCTGTACAGGAAACCCACTAACTGACCTCTTGTGCTGCAGTGATTCTATTGTGGTAGGAGAGGAGGCATGTAAATAATGTTGGGTAGAAGTAGTTTGTCTTCCTGATGGAGAGGATAAGGGGTCAGAAGCTTTTCTCATGATTAAATTAGATTATGAGATTTCAAACAGTCTGCTTTGTTGTGTGTGGGGCTGGGGCTTCAGGATCTGAGGCCTTGTTGTAGTTCATGGCCTGCTTTGCTATGTGTCACAGCTATGGCATCTTGGCCTCAAGTTTAGTTGATGTTGCGGAGCTCCGAAAGATAAGTGTAGTCACAGTAAAATTGCAAGGAGCAAGAGCAGGTGAGTGGCCAGATCAAGCACCATCAGTGCTTTGTTTACATGGAGTTTTGTCACTGAGAATGATTCTGATCTTGATCAGCATCTACACACCTCTCCTAGGGATTGCTGATAACAATCAGAATGATTTTATCTTCCCCTTCTCCACCCCAATGCAGAATTATTGAAAGCATTTGCGGTGTTTTCTCTTCGTCTCTTAAGCTGAGATGCACTCTAATCTCCCAATTTGTGTAGGTCCGTCTACTGGTTAGATGAAATTTCTAAGCTTTGGGAAAGTTTTTTTTGGATTCCACCTTGTTGGTATTACTGTTGTACCATTGGTTAATTACTGACTTGATGGTTGACTATTTTATTCTGAGCTTCTGTTCCTTTCCATTTAAAATTTTCTTTTGTCTTTGATCTTTGACCTGTTGATTTTTCTCTACTCTTCATGTGGATCTTATTATTTATCTCTGCTTTCCTTTGGAAATTTTGGTTGAGGTTTAGAATTTTTGCTATACAAAATTGCAAGCTGACTTACATTTCTTACATTGTACGTTTTTGAACTTAAACACTGGAGTTTGCTTGTTAAAAGATGTACTAAGTTTACATTAAATATACTTTTATTTGTTTGTGTGAATTACTGGATACCTAAAATGGATGGGTTCCTGTTGTTTTAATCCATTCTGGTTACTGGTTTAAGAACCACTTACAGAACCATTTACCTTGCGGGAGGATTTATAAACAGGAAAGTAACAGTGACAACCTGAAACAAAAAAAATCACCTCTCCACATAACTGTACAAACCCATCCGCAGCACTGAAACAAGTTCTCTGGTTTTACCAATGAATGTGCTTCTGCATCTGGAGAATACATTGGTGGAGTAGTATTGCATTGCATGTCACCATCAGAAGTCATTTTGATGGTTTTGCTGTTGGTAAACTATATTATTTGGATATGGATTAGCAATATGTGTAACAATTATTTTTCTTGTATAATCTGTACAGGAAACATTAGTAGTCGAAGAGAAGTCGACCAAACACCAGGATTTAGTGAAAGACGCAGAGAAGCTAAAATCACCTGGAAAGGTCACAATCACAAAGGTGTTTGATTTTGCTGGCGAAGAGGTCAAGTAAGTGATTTTGGTTTGATAAAATTATCTGTGCCTCTGATCTGGCCTGGAATTTGTAGTTTATCAGTGATCCAAGTAAAAATGTTATTGGGTTGTTCCAGTTTAACGTCTCTTAGTAGGTTTTTTTATACACTATTTTGTTATTATCCACAGTTTTCTTATATGGTTTTTGCTGATGGAAAGCATAGTATCTGAAACTGTAACATGTAATCACTAAGGAATAAATATCGTCTTGTTCTTAAAAGTTCTTGAAGGCGACCCTTGCCATTTGGGGTACAGAAATTCACCCTTAGAATTCACAGATCACTATCCAAAAATTTGGGATACGAAATAAAATTAGCTATCATGGAATTTGTGTTGGGGGACAAAAAGTAAGTAAATAAAACTTGTTTTTCAACTTGTATTTCTTTATGCAAGCACAGATGATGTGGCTTTGCATTACGTTAAATCACAATAGGGACTGTTTTCTGGGAGCACAAACCCCCAGAACGCAAGGGGTCACCTTGTATTTGGTGAGGGAAGTTTTCAAATTGCCAGGTTTGTGTAAATATTTTGTTAGCTTCAGAAAAGAAATATCCTTTATCTTTTTTTTAAAGTCTGTTCTTAAAATACTAAAACTTGGCACTTCTACATGCAAATATTTGGAAGCCAAACTCCAAGTCGTTGTTAACTTGTTCACTGAAGTGTTCAGGAGAATGGGTCTTATTCCCAAAATTAAGCTTCTGTACCTTCTGCCCCATTGTTCTCCAACAATGAATGTACATGAAGAGGCCCTGGGAATTGTGGAACATTTCTCATATCTTTGGAGCCACCTTAAAACAAAGGCAGACATCAGTGATGAAATTTGCCATCATTTTCAGTGTGTCAAAAGAACCCTTGGCCATTTGAGAAAATGGAAGTTTGAAAATCAACTCCTCACAGCAAGCACAGATCCTTGTTCTTCTGTATGCTTCTAAGGCATGTCTACAAGGGACAACTCCCAAAGCCTGGAGAGCTATTAAAAAGGCTTTCTTCATGAAGTCCATCAGATCCGTTGGCAAGATAACCAAACCAAAATCAGAGTCCTCACACAGGCCAATAATTCTAGTGTTGAGGCCCCAATTACACTTGGTCAACTCCAGTGGGCTGGCTATGTCATTGTATGTTTGACATTAGACTTGTGTAACATATCTACTCTGAGTTCTGTTGTGGCAAAAAAATTACAGGCGGACGGAGGAAAATACTAAAGGTCGTTTCCAAAGCCTCAAGAAAATGTTCCACGCTCACTGGCTCATGAAAATCCCTGCCCCACCGCCACTCAAAAGGAAATGCATTTGGATTGGCATTGAGAACCTTGCTCCCTTTATCTGAACACCTAGAAACCCAGAGGAAGCAATACACCACCTCCCAAACTACCCAGCTGCCTGCCCCATCAAGCACTACATACCACACTGGCCTTATTAGACAGCTCAGATGTCACAAATCCAGAATGGAAGTAAGTCATCCTCGACCCAAGGAACTTTGTCAGTAGGAAAAAAAAATTGATAGGGTATCTCAAAACATTATTATAGAATAGATAACATTTTAATATCTGTAATGCCATGAAAATAACAATGTAGGACATTTAGCTTTTACCAAATTATCATTTTGCCTTAAAGTTTATATCGTTAATGGGTTGAAGGTATTTCTTTTGGACATTGTGTTTGAGACAGAGAAAGTGTTCCATCTCATGGCATGATGACTTGCTTGAATGAGCACTGAAACATAATGTTATAAATTTTCTGATAAGTAGTGAAGGGATGGGGCTTGAAGCTTATCTTGAGAAAACCTGGCCATCAGCAGGTTCTGTAGCTTGGATTCTCCCTTTCTCTGTGTGTGTTGCTGTCTGGTGACCTCTGTAGGGATTTTTTGACTTCCAGCAACACTCGTAATCAACGTGGCTGAGTCGTTAATCATATTGGAGAATTCTGCCACACCATAAGTAAAAAGGCTCAGATATTTTATAGACCATTGAACATTTTACAGGGAGTGAATAAACTGAAATATAAACATCATTTAAGTTGGAAAAAGGCCCTTAAAAGTTGCAGATGGAAAAGTGTTTTTAATCTGCCAATTTTTAGTGGTAGTTTATTGAAACTTGAATCAATTACAAATGCATGGATTAAGGTAGAAGTTGAAATAAAGTTTTCATTGTCTTAAAATGCATGAATTTCTAATATATGGAGGACGTTAAATAGGTTGCTGATCATTATGTATAGCTTAATATTTGATCTAAAAACTCAGTTATCCTTGGTTCAATAAAATTTCAGCTTTGGTGGTTTGTGCAGCAAAAGTTAAAATTCATATCAAAATATTGATTCTGTGTTGATTGCATTTGCAAGGACTGCAGCAATGCATCTGTGGAAGAAAATGATACCTTGCAGCAACTTCTGGATTTGTGTACAATTGTGCATTTGTAGACACCTGGAGTTTCTGTCAGTTTTACACAGTGATGGTGGCAAACACTGACAGACTGTTCCAGGTTGAGTACAATAGCAAATTCTGTGCTGTTCTCAGGCAGAGATTAGCATAAATCATTTTCCTGAAAGAAGTGCCTTCACTCAACCAGTATTGTGCATTCCGATAATGTTCTTTGAAGAAAGAGAACTAATAGATGCTTTGTTGTGAGGATGTTTTGTGTGCAACATAATTGAAAGGATGGATATCAGCTTGTATTCCAGGTGTTGGAGAAGATCCTAGACTCATAGGAAAGAAGTTGGAAAGACTTATTCCTGAAGAATGCACAAGATGAGTTTGTTGTATGGAGTTAAGTGGGAATGGGACAATTGGGTTGCTGATTTAGCAAAGCAAACAGTGGATTTTGTGATGAGCTCAGCAAAAAGTGCCGAGGAAGGTAGGGAGGGACACCACAGGATCATTCAATTATTTAGCTGCTTATTGCTAACCATGCCCAGCACAGCTTGCCTTTCCTCAAAAAGCCCACAAATACCAGTTTCAGGAATGGAATACTGCCTGGAACAAACAGGAGCATTCATTTCTGGAGGTGGCTGGATAAACATTTAGTGAGGTTTGTTAAATATCTGATATAAAGACAAGTAAAAGACTAATAATCCGCTGTCTGGTACCAGGTTCACCTGGTTCTGGTTTGTGTGCTCGCTCTTAACATGATGTAGCCTGTTGCCACACTCACTTTAAGCTCATGTGGTTCATTGGAAAATTTGTTGTGCTACTGTGTAACATCTTTAAAAAATGAGTGAACTTAAGTATGTTGGTGTGTTACTTGGAAAAATATCCAGTAGTCCGGAAAGATGACAGATTGTCATTTCTAATGTTGGATATTCATAATAACATCAAAGAGCCTGGAGAATGTCTTGGGTTTGAATTTTTTTTATTTTTGGTTCAGTTCAAACATTTTTCTCCTTGGTTTTACTACTATTTGGCAAAATCGGTTAATTCCATATATTTAAAAAAAACTCAGTCAATAAAATGCAGTTAAACCAAAATAACCAAGTAACAAGCTGATGTGATACATCAGTGCATTGTTTCTGCAAGCTATGCAGCGAATTTGTTTTGTGAACCGAAATCTATTTACTTAAAGCGATTTTAGACAAATGTACATGCAGCATCCCTGCTGTCTTGTTAGAAATGCTGATAGAGGTTGGACTTAACTCTGCTTTTAAGGAGGTGTTGGATGCAGTCATTCATCCTTTATTCAAACGTGCGTGAGAGTTGAAGTAGAGATACGTCACAATCTGTCAGGAAATGGGTTTAGCACCATAAGTGACCCTATTGGTCATAAGGCTTTCTTTTACTAAGTGTATTAGCTGCTTGGCTGAATACTGAAAACTATTTACATAGCCTCTGGAGAAAAATTCTCCCTGTCTTTTGTTTATTTTCCACTACTGACTGGGATTAGTCAGTAGTCTCTGTTTTGACAGCCATGTGCAGCATTTTGAAAGCAAACTATAGATTCTGCATGGTTGTCATTTATTGACAGCGCAAAGTTTTAATAGTGCAGGAGAAAAATTCATGATGGTCTTTGGGAATCTTTCTTGTTTTTATGAATTTAAAAAGACCAAACCCTGAGCCTCCCGTATTTCTAGGGAGTCTTGGTGGCTGAGGGGGTGGGGTATATCGGGATGGATGTGACGCAAACACATGAATTGGTTGTCCAAGTATAAAGAAAATGGTTTAGAGTAATTTGATTGGCTGTCTCTGCATTGTATATAAGAATTTGGTTGTGTGTTGAGAAGGCTGGTATAAATTACAATTTCCTTGTGTTGCATTGTTACAAAATATTGAAGTATAAATTAGGACTTGCTACCACAAGAGGGTAGCAGTCATTCAGCTTCACAGATTCACAAAGTAAGCAAGTGAGTTTCTTTTAAAAGTGCATTATAGCAAGTGCTTTTTCAACCTGGAATTTATTTATTAAACTTATAGAATTTTGCAGTTTATAGCAGCGCAAGTGTGGTGCAGGAATTGTTTTTGAACAGTTTCTGCATATTGTCTCTATGGTATCATTGAAGGATTCCAATTAGCACGTAGACCCATTTGATAGTATTACACACCACGTAAGCAGTGCCATAGTTTTGTTAGTGCTTGGAGTGGTTGGGTTTTGCTTGTATTTAATCTTGGAATTGAAAACTAATTTTATTTCACTCCAGATCAAGGGTCATGTACAGTGTGCTACCGGGACTGCAAACAAAGTCCACCTGCTGGAGAATGGAAATGCAAGGCTGGTCTATGCCTAATTTTAGGCATTGAAGTTGACTGAATAGCTTTCTCATGTTTATGCTGGCTGTTTTTGGAACTGCTTAATTGTTTGCTTGTGATTATGTCTTTCCTTAGTAAAACCCTTGAGCATTGGATTCAAAAATGGAAGGCTCCCAAGGACAATGATAGAGGTTTATTGTGCTGGTTGAATTGAAAATATCTCAAGTTCACCATGCTTCTCCAGAGAATCTGATGAAGATGCATGACAAATTGTCAAAACAAATATTAGATTCTTTATACATAATTATTTGGCACGCAATCTGTAAATTCTTCTTGTATTCTTTTTACATCAAGGCTCCTTTTTATCTGAAAGATGGTAGATGGTTTAAATAGTAGGTGGCAACCTATTACTTAAATCCTGCATCAATTATTTTAAAAACAGAAGTTACATTTTCACACGAATTGACTCAAACAGCAATATTGGGAGTTGATTGTCAAGTAATTGCAGTTGTCTAAGGAAACTGGTTCGATGTGTGCTTAAAATGCAAGTTTTGATAATCTGAAATGAACAGAAGTTCAGACCATGCTTTGAGTAGAACTTACAGAATTCTATCTGAAACGTTAACTTATCTTTGCTGTCTACAGATCCTGGTTGACTTGTTGTTTGTTTCCAGTGCCTTTTGTTTTTATATGTGCTTCCAATGTAAATTAGTCAGTTTGAGGGGATTGTATATGAATGTGTTGTGGTATTGCTGTATTTGGCATTTAAAGGATGGCTTATTTTGCCCAAACTGAAATTTCTTATGGTACATTTTATAAAGGTATTGAAAAAGAGAGTGCCATGAGACAGGGGCTTTAGGAAGGGAATTCCAGAGAGTGAGACTTGAGTCACAGAATGCAGGAAGGTCAATAGCGTGATGCCATTGAGGGTTAAGTTGGAAGAACAAAAGTCTCAGCTGCATTACCAGTCTAGGGGAGTTTACAGTAGGGATGAAAATGAAACCAGAGGAAAAAAAAATGGTGTTTTAAAATTTGAGGCGTTTTGGAACCAGGAGTTGATATAGATGAGCAAGGACCGGATTGGTTGATGTGTGGAACTTGGTGTAGAATAGAGCACAGGCAATCACGTTTTGCACGAGTTGAGGTATATTTAGTATAGGAGACTGATCAGGAGAGTTTTGGAATTGTTGAATTGCAAGTAACAAAATGTTCCAGTTTAAATCAAAAATTCATCATTCAGATTTGAAATTAACAATTGATCTGGCATTATTTGCCATTTGTGGAAGATAACCAATTTTATATTGTCCTCTGGTTATGGCTAATTTTTCATCATTTGGAAAATCTTGTTAAGGTCCAAATCACCTCACATTTCCCTACTCCACCTGCCAGTGTTACCCTAAATGAAAGCAGAAAATGCTGGAAACACATTTAGTAGGTCAGGAAGTATCTGTAGAAAGAGAAGTAAAGTTAACATTTCAGGTCCGATATCCTTCGTCTTTTTCAGTTTTGTCCATTCATTCTATCTATTAGTATCTCTTTTGATATAAGTAGGGATGCAAGAGGGCAGTAATTAGGTGGAATTTTTTTGATTTGAGTGAAAGTGCTGTCAGAAAGCTCAACAAGAGGATTGGAGTGGGGAGAGGAAATTGATGTATATCTGACAGAAAATAAGTTGCAGGGACTTGAGTGGAAGAATTGGAACTGATACGCATGCTTTGAGAGCTGGCATAGACTTGATGGGCCAAATGGCCTCCTGTTTGTCAAGAAATATGAGAAACAAACTTGTTCATTTAAGCAGAATATTTTGATCATTTAAGTATTGTGCCAGGGATAGTTAGCAAAGAAGAAATGAGTAATATTTGGCAGAAAAATTAAACAAATAAGTTGTGTCAGGAGAATACACAAAAAATCTGCCAGAAGTATTGTAGAATCAAGGGTCTAGTAAGAAAGACAAACTGGAGGAAATGAATATTTTACTTTTAAAAAGTACCAGACAGGCTGGTGAGACTGAAAGCTGATAAATCTCAAGGACCTGATCATCTACATCCCAGAGTTTTGAAGGAACAGGCTGAGGAAACATTTCCAAGTTTGCACATGATACAAAATTACATGGAATTTTCAGTAGGGAGGAAGATATAAAGAGACTTCAAAGGGATATTTTCAAGCCAAGTGAGTGGGTGAGAACGTGGCAGACGGAATATTATGTGGAAAAATGTGAAGTCATTCACTTTGATACAGTAAAGCAGAGTATTTTATAAATTGATAGATTGGGAAGCATTGATGTGCCAAAGGGGCTAAGCGTCCTTGAGAAGACCCAATGACTGAAGGACCAGGAATATATTTCCAATACAGTCAGGACAGTTTGCAGCTTTGAGGGAAACCTGCAAGTAGTTATGCTCCCTTGTTCACCTGTAATCCTTGTCCCTCTTGATGGTGGAGGTCAAATAGATTCCAGTGTTTATACGAGAACAGCTTGGCTTTTGATCAAAGTGTTATTGCATTTTGATCACATGAATGCGAAATGAGTGAAAGGAGCTGTTAGATTAATATTTTGAAAACTGTTGAACAAAATAGGGAGAATAATGTGACAAGTTTGATTAAAAAGGTGGAGTTCCCAGATCTATTGCCAGTTTGTTAATGAAGCTGGCAGTGATGGGTTGGTCTTGCTGAAGTTGTTCGTGTGGGTGAATGTATTTGGTTAACTCCTGACTCTAATTGTGAGAGCAAGAAATAGACTATGTAACCCATGACTCACAGTGAACAATGTAATGAGAGGCCTGGTCATGATTTCGTCTCTAAGGTTTCACAAAGCCACAACTATTCCCGTTGCAAATTTCTTGAAGATTGAATCAGTAAAATGTCACTTTGTAATTTTTAACAAGGCCAGCTAATTTTGTAGTAATCCAATTTCTTGTATCCTTTTCTCAACAGGTTTAAAATGTGCATGTTTGCTGTTGTATAGATTGTTAGACTGGGAGCTGCTTGGGAATCGAGAATGTCATTCTGAAGCCTGTGTATTTCTCATTTGTGATTGCTAATAGTTGCCTCAGGCTCAATTAGTAAGATGGCTAATTGGAATATCCTGTTTTTTCTTTAAACTTTACAAATTTGGCTTGGCTGTTGCTGGGGGTGTGGGGAGAGAGGAACAATGAGGTGGATGGGAATCTTCCACTGACCTGATACCGCTGGTGTCTGCCCTTGCGGTTCATTGTTTCTTCAGCTAGCACCCTGGCACAGTGTTCCACGGGGCGGCCCTCGGACTGTAAGTAGCCAGTCCCAATGCCAGCCATTGCATCCTGCCACCAACCCCTCCCCTGGATCACCCTGCCACGGGCTTGTTGGCTTTCAAAGCTGTCGTTTAAATTGATTATTTGTAAACGTCTGGTATCCAAAACAAATTGGACGTTATAGAAAAGTAAGAGGAAGTATAAAGAAAGTTTGTTTTTCAAGAAGACTGTAATAAGCATTCGCACACTATTAAAAACAAATGAATCTGTTTTAGTCAACCAAATTAAACCAAATAAAAAGGAAATTAACTTGTGTTTACTGATCTCTCTGTAGTTGTTTGTTTTTGTTGATTTCATTGGGCCCTGTGAACATGTGCCAGGTTACACTGGTGCAGGCTCAGCAGTAATTTGAGGCAGTCTGTGCTGAACGGTTGAGCTCAATGAGGTGTTCATTGTGGCGCTGAAGGTGTCGTGGGATCAATGCATAGCTGGAGTGGAAGTTAGGTTTCTCATGAGTCCTGAGTTTTCTTCAGGTTAAGTGTTTAAATGCTGCCAGATCAGAGTGGATGTCTGGATTTTTGTGGAAGATTGGGGCTGTTATGTTTCAGAAGGGATGCTTCCCGGTGCATTAGTAAAAGAGTTTAGTAAAAACATGTCTCCATTCCCTTTCATCCCACTGGTTGGCAAAGACTTAGTGAGTCACTGATGAGAAGCTGGTTGTGTATTTTTTTTCTTAATCTGCATTTAGAATTAACAAATTAATGATTGAAGTACAGCTTTTGTGAATTCTTAATCCTTTGAAGTTTTTCAGTCATATAATTTCTGACCTCTGAACATTATTTCTTTCCTCCTGGATTTTATGCATTCTGAGAAATTTGACATTCGCTCTGAAGGGTGATTAGCTGTGCAAGCTGCATTAGTTAAAAGGAATGAGTGCTAGCTTGTTTGCCTGGATTTTACACAAAATAAAAGCTTGTCAAGCCTTTGTCAAGAGGAAATGCACTTGGGGGAATACTGATCCTCTCTTAGCACTGGACTAAGCTGAAATGTCCTAATAATGAAATTGTAGGAGGCATTAATGTAGTGTGCCTGATGCAGGCTGATGCCATTTTGAAGCTGCATTTTAAAATGAATGTTGCCTGTCTTGGTTAGGTCTCAACTGATATGTAATACTATGAGGCTGGTACTACTGGCTGTTTGGATAATGGAGGAAAGGAACAAAATATTTTTGATGCAAGGGAAGTGCTGCTTTGAAGTTGGGGAGAGATTTTGCATCAACTGTGTTTTAGTTAAGATTTAATACTGCTGCTGGATGCTAACTTCCATTTCCAAACACCAGTTTCCCTTGCATTGCAAACGCTTATTTGGTATTGGTTTATTATTGTCACTTGTACCAAGGTACGGTGAAAAACTCGTCTTGCATACCGATCGTACAGGTCAATTCATTACACAATGCAGTTACATTGAGTTAGTACAGAGTGCATTGAGGTAGTACAGGTAAAAACAATAACAGTACAAAGTGTCACAGCTACAGAGAAAGTGCAGTGCAATAAGGTGCAAGGTCACAACAAGGTAGATCTGAGGTCAGAGTCCATCTCATCGTATAAGGGAACCGTTCAATAGTCTTATCACAGTGGGGTAGAAGCTGTCCTTAAGCTTGGTTGTACCTGCCCTATGCAGCATCCAATTGGATCTAAGAGAGAAGAGAGATCAAAACTCTTTCATTAGCTCTCATATGAAACAATAAATATTTTCTCATTTAAATGCTGACTGATCCATAGAGTTTTCTTTTTGTTGCAGACTTCCATAATTTGTGGGTTTTGTTTCTGAATATTCAGAAGGGGTAGATGTCAGTTAAACAAAACTAGTAAAAGTCCTATTTTATATAGATTTGTGCTTAATATTTTGGTGGGGGGGGGTAATATCCCTCTTTAGTGGAGGGTCATAGGTTACTGTGAATTTTGTGGTTTCTCCTTGAACTCAACATTTTTTTCCTTTCTCCTTTTGGGAACAATGTCCTGCTGCTGTTCTTTATTGGGAGCTGTTGCATTCCTTTTTTTTCGTACAATCATGTTAATTCCTCTATGTCCATGCATTTTCTTGCTTTTTTTAAAACTTTTTTTTCAAAAGAAAAATTCTCTCAAAATTTGCCTTGAGCACTGTGCCTATGAGGAGTTATGAGCCTTGTACATCCTCTTGTGCAGTGTTTACAGGAACAAGTGGTCATCTCCTGTGTGTCTTACTTAAAGCACAGCTCTAAGACAAACATCATGTTTGGTTCCAACAGGGAAGGATCTTTTTTTAAGAGGTTGGAGAAAATAGTAAGTTGATACACATTTTGTTTCTCTGATGAAGAAACAAAAACCGTGGATCATGGGCATGTGAAATAAAACCAGAAAATGCTGGAAATGCTCAGCAAGTCAGACGGCATCTGAGGAGAGGGAAACAATTAATGTTTCGGGTTGATGACCATTCATCAGAATAATCAAAGATCATCAACCTGACTTTGGCACAGATGCTGCTTGACCTCCTGAGTTATTTCCAGCATGTTCTGTTTTGAATTTACATCTATAATCTATTTAATTCAGTCTTTGTGCTTTTTTTTTTGCCATCAGCCATCACTGAGACAACAATATGGAATTATTCGCAAATCATCAATCTCTACTGACTAGTCTACACAGATCCTTTTGTTAGGAAGGGAAAACTAAGTGATGTAAATGTTTGGAAGAGGGTGTTTTGAGTTGTCTGTTGTTCCCCTCTCTCACCCTACCCCCAAGACTGTTGTACTACCCACATGTTACTCATATATTACAAAATATTATGAGATGAATCTATTGAATTTAAATTTGCTTGAATTAATACCACCTGCTTGCATTGGATCCGGGGAGCCTGTTCTATATTTTGACCATTCATTCACTGAGCACCCATTTACACTAGTTCTACCCTAACCCATTTTATTTTCACTACATTCCCATCAACTGCCCCTATTTCTACCACTCACCTACACACTAGGGCCAATTTACCGTGGCCAATTAACCTACCAACCTGCCCATTTTTGGGGTGTGGGAGGAAAGTGGAGCACCCTGAGTAAACCCCCACAGTCCTAGGGAGAATGTGTAAGATCCATACAGAAAACAATGGAGGTCAAGTTGAATCTAAGTTGCTGGAGTTGTGATGCAGCAGGTCTGCCAACTGCACCAGTCTGCCACTCTTGTGGACTTTCTAAACTTAAAGTATGCATGAGACCAAGCTACTGCTCTCTTGGCCCTATTCCTACCAAACATCTTTCACCTGGGTTACTGCTGTCACTAATGATTTTTTTCCCTTTCGATGCTGTACTTTTCTCTCCCCTCTACACTCAACCCCACTTCAAATCTGCCAGCATCATTGTCCTTCTTAAATTAGTCCATCTTTGACTCCTCTGCCCTGTCAATCTGCTGTCCAGTATCCAGCCTTCCTTTCTTCCCAATGTGAAAGTCAACCTGTGCTCTGTAATGAATCAGACTACAGCAGAACCAAGGAGCGTACAAAAAGTTCTTTATTGTTTAATGCTAGTGGGAGTAGGGGGTACATGGAAGAGCAAACAGCAGTGCTGCTCTTCCTTGCACGTGGCCCGACTCAAGGAATACAGGGTGCTAACAAACTTAAATAAATTGTTCACAGGTGGGGGTCCACCTACTGAACTGGCATACCCATATTTGGGTATACTTGACCAGCTCACGCTACCATTGGTCCTAGACAGGTTTACACATCTTTCATAATTAGTCTCAAAAACAACCCTGTTCTTGTAGCCTTGAAGTCAGCTTGGCTGATAAATTGTTGCTAAGCTTCATGAGCAGATGGCTCAAGCTGCTTACCAGTGGAGAGGGAGAAAATCCCTTTGTTCAACAGAGCTCCCTTCCCATTGTCTTCTACACCAAGTCCTTGAATGTATTATCACCACCTAAATCTGCTGTTTCCTTCAGCCAGACGTTCATCTCTAGCATAACACTGAAAATGTCCTTGGAATGTCATGGTATGACTTTGATATCAGTCCATGACCTTAGTAAATTACCTCACTTCAGCCCTTTTGACCTGTCTGCAGCCTTTGATTGGATTGACTTTATCATCATCCTCCAACACCTTCCTGCCCATTAGCTGAGGGGATCACCTTTGCTGGTTCCCTGTCCCTCCTACTGAAGTTTTGCTGGGAACTGGTGCACATTTGAGAGAGAATCCTGCATGCATTATTTACTGAATTGTTTCCATTTTCTAGATGTTCCAACCACTCTTGTGCATCTTGTATGGATTTTTCTGCCTATATCTGTGGTGTTATGTAGCTGACATTTTTGGCTGTGACAGTATAATATCCCTAAGTTCTGGTCTCAATCAGCTTTGCAGATGAGACATTGCTTCAAAAGACGGTTGTGATGCAGTCAGAAGTCTCTGACTGAGAACATACTGGTGTTCAGAAACTCTGTAAATGAAACATGGAATGCTTGACTGGCAGGTTTTGAAGTGCATTTGTCGTTCCCTTGAGAATATCGAGATTGAAGGATGTCCCTTGGGGACATGGGTGGAGATGTAAGTGATCACTTATTGAATCATTGATCAATCTAGAGATCTTAGAATACTGGGTTAGGTTACATAGCTCATAAATAATGTAATAGATTCACATGGCTCAGACATTTCCCATGAAATCTATCGGAACCAGCTGAAGCACTGAGGAATAGTTATTATGTTTGAGGTGCAATCTTTTTTTAAAGTGAATTCGGTATGCTTTCTACAGATGCAACTGTCATGTCTTTTTATTTTGTTTTTTGACCAACTATTTGTCTTGTATTGCAGTGAGCTTAAGCATGCACCAATCTCATATTCCACATTGGCAAGTTAGTTTTAAAAAAATCAATAGCTAAATGTAGCAATAAAATAAATAAGAACTGTGCTTATAATGAAGTATAAAATTCACTCTAGGATGGGCATAACCCACTTTGTTAGACAGCTGGATCTTGTTTATGTGATACTTCAGTATGGTGTGTGCATGGAAAGGATACATTTAAACCAACATCTTCAAACAAAACATTTGGGTTGTTTGAAAAATATATAAAATTATCATTTTAAACTGAAGCTAGGATTTGCTTATTTTTGTTTATAATTTGAATACGTTGGGTTTCTCAGAACTCTTTGGCAGCTCATTAACTGAATTCCTGCCCTTCTCTGTTGGAGTTACGCTGGGATCCTGGTGCGACCGTGCCTGAAGTATTGCTTGCTTTATTTACTGAGCTGTTTTCAGTTTCTAAGTATTGCTGCAATCCTCTGATATGGAGATTTCTGCCACCGTTTATGAACTTAACTATCTTATTCAAAAAGGGAGGGAGAAGGAAAGCAGGAAACTGAAGGCAGTTCACTGATCATCCATCATAGGGAAAATGTTCGAAGCTATTATTAAAATGTTATAGCAGTGTGCTTAGAAAATTTCAAGCTGATGAGGCAAAGTCTGATTTTGTGAAAGGGAATTCAGGTTTTTACAATATGGAGTTCTTTAAAGAAGAAATGTGCGGTGGATATAGGGGAATTAGTGGATGTACTCAAATTTCCAGAAGGCTTTTGATAAGCACTACATCAAAGATCATTGCAGAAAATAAAAGCTTGGAAGTAACATTTTGGCTTGGATTGAATTTGGCTGGGAAACAGCAAGTAAGCATACATTTTATTTTCCTGGCTGGCAAGATTTTAATGAGTGGTATACCACAGGGGTCGGTGCTGGAGCCTCAACTTTTTACAATTTGCATTAGGATTTGGATGAGGCCATGGAGGGTATGGTTGCTAAATGTGATGATGACACAAAGATTGGTGGGAAAGTAAGTTGTAAAGAGGATATAATGGGGCTATGAAAGGGCATACATGGGAAAAAGATCTATCAAATGGAGTAAAATGTGGGGAAAATGTGAAATAATGTTGGCAATTGATGAGAAATTGCAGAGCTCTGAGATGCACAGTGTCGTGGTGCATGACTTTCTGAATGTGTTTAAAATTAAGGGGTTGCCCATTTAAGGTAGAGATGAGGGATTTTTTTCCAGAGAGTTTTGGGAAGGTTGATTGGGAGAGGCTGTTTGCAGGTAAAGGGATGTCTGACAAGTGGGAGGCTTTTAAAAGTGAGATAGTGGGAGGTCAGGGCCAGCATGTTCCTGTTAGAGTAGAGGGCAAGGCTGGCTGGCACGATTAAGTTGACGAGGGATACTGAGGCTCTAGTCAGAAAAAAGGAGGCAGATGTCAGGTATAGGCAGCTGGATCAGGCAAATCCCTTGAGTATATGGGATGGAGGAGTACAATTAAGAGGGAAATCAGGAGGGCAAAAAGAGGACATGAGATAGTTTTGGCAGATAAGTAAAGGAGAATTCTAAGAGATTCAATGTATATTCGGAGCAAAAGGGTAACTAGCGAGAGAATAAGTCCCCTTAAGGATCAATGTGGTTGTCAATGTGTAGAGGCACAGGAGATGGGCGAGGGCTTAAATGAATATTTCTTGTCTGTATTTACTGTGGCAAAGGTCATAGAAGCTGGGGAACTCGGGGAAGAGAATAGTGATGTCTTGAAACATGTTTACGTTACAAGAGAGGAGTGCTGGCAGAGTTGTAGTGCATAAAGGAGAATAAGTCCCCAGGGCCTGACCACGTGTATTGTAGAACATTGTGGGAAGCCAAGGAAGAAATTGCTGGGGTCCTGGCAGATATATCTGTATCATCGTTAGCCATGGGTGAGGTACTAGAATACTGGAGAGTGGCTAATGTTGTGCCTTTATTTAAGAAGGGCAGCAAGGGAACTACAGGAAGGTGAACCTAACGTTAGTGGTGGGACAGCTACTTGAAATTCTGAGAGACAGGATCTGCCTGCATTTGGAAAGGCAGTGGCTGATTAGGGATGATCAACATGGCTTTGTGGGTGGGGAATCATGACTCTCAAATTTGATTGAGGTTTTTGAAGAGGTGACCGAGAGAATTGACGAGGGCAGGGCAGTAGATGTTGTCAAGGTCCCCATGGTATGCTGGTCAGGAAAGTTAGATCACATGGGATCCAGGGAGAGCCAATTGGATACAAAATGGGAGTTGGTGATAGGCATCAGAGGATGGTGGTGGAGTGTTGTTTTTTTTTAGTTTGAACACCTGTGACAGTGGTGTGTCACAGGGTCAGTGCTGGGTCCACTGTAGTGAGTCATCATCAACAATTTAGATGAGAATGTAGTTGGCATGGTTAGTAAGTTTGTGGATGATGTCAAAATTGTTGGTATAGTGGACAGTGAAGAAAGCTATCTATGATTACAACAGGATCTCGATCAACTGGGAAAGTGGGCCAAGGAATGGCAGATGGAATTTAACTCTGACAAGTGTGAAGTTTTGTATTTTGGGAAGTTCAGCGAGGGCAGTACTTGTACAGTAAAAGGCAGGGCCGTAGGAGTGTTGTAGAACTGAGTTCCCTGAAAGTGGTGACAAAGATAATCGGGGTGGTGAAGAAAGCATTTGGCAGGGCATTGAGTAGGTCATTGGTCAGGGCATTGAGTACAGTAGTTGGGACGTCATGTTGCAACTGTTGGTGAGACTGCACTTTGAGTATCTGTGCAGTTCTGGTCACTTGGCTATAGGAATGATGTAATTAAACTGGAAAAGATTCACAAAGATTTTGCTGTGACTGTGTGGCTTGAATTAGAAGGAGAGACCGAATCGGCTGTTTGTTTTACCCTGGAGCCCAGGAGGCTGAGGGATGAACTTAAGGAGGTTAATAAAATCATGAGGAGTATAGATGAGGTGAATGTTCAGTCTTTTTCCCACTGTAGGGGTGTCTAAAACGAGAGGGCATAGGTTTGAGGTGGAGGGGAAAGTTTTAAAGGGGAGCTGAAGGCAAGTTTTTCCACACAGAGGATGATGGGTATATGGAATGAGCTGCCAGATGAAGTGGTAGAGGTGGTACAATTACAATGTCTTTTGGACAGGTGCATGGATAGGAAAGGTTCAGAGGGGTATTGGCCAAACACAGGCAAGTGGGACTAGCTCAGGTAGGCAACTTGGTTGGCATAGGTGAGTTGGGCCGAAAGGCCTTTCCATGCTGTATAACATTATAACTGTAGTTGTGAATCTTTTGAATTCTGCTTCTAATGTTACTTGAGGAAGAGAGTCATTGATTTTTTTTTAAGGCTTTGTTGATAACCAAAGGGGTGAAAGTTACTGCCAGTTAATGGGAATGAAGAGTTTAGCTATCAGATCAGCCATGACATCAAATGGCAGGGCAGGCTTGAGGGGTCAAGTGGCCTGCTCCAGCTCCATTTATATGTTCTTATTTGTGATGCATGGACACACTTTACTATTTTACTCCTTCTTGGTATGTGCTCTTTATATTCCCAAAATTTAAAAAAAATTGAGATGTATGTCTTAATTCGTTCAGCAGTTTTATTCTGTTTAAAACTTCAGTCAGAGAGCAGTTATATAAAATTACTTCCCTTGAGTGTATTAAACACACATGGAAATTTGTAATGAAAGGAATTTTTAAAAAATTTCATACACATGTTCATAAAACACTGCTCTTATTGTATTTCTTTATAAAGTTCATGGCACACTGTCTACCAAGATTACTAATCTTAGTAATTAAACATAAGACGAATACAATGTTTGAACTCTTGCCCAATTACATCACCCTCTGCAGACTATTGCTTTTAAGTTGCAGGGATTTTTATTAAGGCCAATAATGCTAATATTACACTTTGTTGCAGGTTTGACGGATGATGTCTTCAGCTTTGCAGTCTGATGACTTTATTATACCCAGGAGGCTATTCTGGTAACATAAGAGCAAATATTGCTTTGTGTCCTTTACTTCTCTTTCAAAAAAATATTGTGTATGCCTGCAGGCTACATTCACCTCCTTGTTAATAAGCCAAGTGTGGAGTGGACAGCTGCTGACGTGATGGAAATATAAAAGAAGTTATCTGCAGTCGTCTGTGGATAAAATTGAAATATATTTTGTCAGTTTGGTATATTACAGAAAAATGTTGGTGCCAGAATATATATAAAAGCCTCCCCAGCCTCTTGTAAGTATTTATTACAGCCCATTAAGCTCGAGACCGTGGTCCTGCACAATACTTTAATTTAGTTTTACCACATGGTTAACTTTAATATGTTTGAGTGCATTCCAGCTTATGATTCCTGAGAATATGAGAAGAGAAAAAAAATGTTGTGCATTTGTCACACTTGCAGGACACCTTTATCCAGCAGTTTGTATACTTACCATGTGGGACAGGGAGTAACAAACATTGGAAACTGGAAGTGAGATCTGTGCATATTCATTTGACTAGAAGGACTGATGATGTTATGCAGAAAAAATTGGAAAGCCAGAGTGTGATTAGAGACAGGGCCATGTGAGTGTCCATGTGAGTACATGGGACTGGGGAGAGAGAGGGTGGAGGAAGAAATTAAGGAACAAGAAATTCAGAGGAAGGCACTGTTGTCTAAATTAATTGAGGCCACTGTTTTCTTTTTCTTTTTATTTCTTTTATGGACCACTTAACAGACCAAAGCTAACTTGAGGGTGGCTATCACCATCTGCTGCCACATTTGATCATCTTGGGTAGGGGGGCAGGGAAAGTTGGTGGTCGAAAGAAATAATGGAAATTTTTCCTATTTTCACATCATTAATTTTAGGTACTCCCTAATCAGGAACATGCTTTGATATCTAACTTGGTCTTGGTATTTAAAATAGTGTTTAACTTTTTCAGCCAGGGCAGTTGTCCAAGACCATATCTGCTCCCAAGTGATGATGTACATCTTTTAACAAATAATTCAAAATTTCAATTTGTTTTTTGGATTAACTTTTACACATTTCAAATATAAAAATCAACCAAAAAGTAGTGCCCCAACTGCATACCCTTGAGATTACAAATTTTGAAAGCATGGGCCTTGCTGATGACGATTCTGACTTTAAGTTCTTCCAAGGCTAAAGGAACCCAGAACTTCACCTGAGGTCACTTTGGTGGTGTGGTATGTATCGGATGACATTATGCCAGTGATTTGACTGTAAGCTCTTTGCACTTGAGAATGAATAGTTCTTCCCTACTGCATGATATGACCATGAGCACATAGGTACTTCTCAGCATGTACATTTGATTTTCTCTGTTCCTCACCCACTCTCACTCGCAGAAAGAGGTGGGCTTAGACTGAAGCCCTTGCCTGATCTTGCTTTCCATGCTTCCTCCCTTCGACCCCTCTCACCCAAGATTCCTCCCTGTCGCTGAATCTCCTCCTCTTCAGTGACATCAGTCCCCACTCTCCAGTCTTACAGACCACTCCCTTTCTCTTGCATCGTGCTATTTGGCTACCGAGGAGGAGGCAGTGGGCTAGGGCATCTGTGCCGAAGCCTACCTCTTTGTACATGCATGCACACACACTTAGAGATGCCTGCATTTGTTTGTTTGCGTGTGTCTGTTAATTTCATGCATCAGGTCTCCAATTTTCTTGGACGTATTTACCATTGCATTAAGTCTTTGCTTCTCAAGTCCATGTAGCGGTTGGTGTGGAATGGCTATTCCATGCTAAGAGAAATCACATACCTCTATGTCGACATCAGGAATAAATTAATTAACTCCCATTACTTCATTATCTTCGGGGAGGTCTCTTCCTGTGATCATGTGATCAGCATGGACATTTGTGGCCCTGTTTCCAGTGTACTTGACCAACTTTTTGGACAATAGACTTGACAACTTGACTGGTGTCCCATACTGGCTCACAGGTCTGATGACTCTTTTACTGAATTGAAATGGCTTTTCTTTGCCTCAAATCATTGTCTTTTATTTCAATTTTGTCTCTGTTCTCCCTGCTCTATGAAGGCTATACCAACCTCAATCACATAGGAAGGAGATGATGCATTAATGACACTGCCAACTCAAAATCCATAATAGAGTGTAGTGTCATATGGTATTTAAACAAGAAGTTTGCTGATCGAAGATTCATCACGAAGCCAGTGGAATTTTGGAACACCTTGTTTCATCAAGATTTCTTTTAATATGGAGCTTGTTTATAACCTGTTTTCCGAGAACACTTGGAATAACTACTCAATGTCCTCATTTCAAACTGTTTGAACTGTTAACTTAGTCTGTTAACAGTTCAAACCCGTGATTGCAGAATGGCTGCAGGTCTTCATTTGGTCTGTGTTCATAAGTTTGCCTCAGGAATACATCTTGCTGAGCTGCCTCTGGCTGTGACTGGGAAATGTCATCTACAAGTTGCAGAATGAAAATTTACCAATATAAGATGCTTCATGTGGTAAACAAATGAGAGCATCAGAAATTACATTTTGCTTTGACAAATGACAGTAGAACTGCCCACCTTTGCAATGTGGAACTTGCCATAGTTGGATTTGCTGCTTTTGGATTGCAATGACCACTTGTGAGCTGGAATTAGAACAAAGGGTCTTGTCAGCAGGAAATGCTTGAATTTTCTCATACACCAGCAATTCCTTTTCAATTTGCATTCACTTTCATTAAGAGTACAAGAAGTAAATGCTGTAGGCTGTTCCTGCCATCATTCATAATTTGGCAGATACAAGTGTCCATACTGTAACTTGAAGCATTACATCCAGCTTTAAGGTCCTTATCATTTTGTAGTAAGCAGAATATCAGTACAGGAAGAAGGAGCTAAACTTAGTTTTCAGATGATTATTCTGACATCAAGTTTAATCCAGGTATGTGCCTTTTGGTTATCATGTAGGCATAATTGAAGAAGCCATCATATTTGCACAATGGTGCCTTTTTGACATATTCAGTTTTCACGTGGATATGTGTTCCAAACTGAATATTGGTTTTGTTTGCCATATCTTGTGAACAGAAGTCAGATGTTCAGTATGGTCTGTTGCAACCATCGGTAATTTGAGATGCTATCTGTCTTTGCATTAGTCTGAAACTTTAAAAAATAGTTGTCTGAGACAGACTGTCCATTTTATAAAGAGCAGATGATTAAACTGCTTGCCATAGTATTTTCCATTATTGAACAATACGCAGCTGCATTGATCTGCATCACTAATGAGTTGCCATTAATCAGTACTGAGGTCTTAATGTTTGTAGTAACTTGTGGTAGACTTGTATCATAGATACTATGCAAAGTAAGTTTTGTGTCTTCTTCAGCAGTTGCAGTATTGTGTAGATACCTTCGTGACATGAAAATGTTCGCTGTTGTGTTGCATTAGAAATGATTGTCTTCATTTTTTGCATTGTGCTTCAGTTTATAAACTTTTTTTTCTGGCATTCCTATTTTAAAAGAACAATTGCATAAGGGAGGACTGCTGATCAGTGGTAATCCAGATTTATGCCAATTGCGATCCCTTCTTCTGGACAAAAATTTTGGGAGTTGTCCTTTGACTATAGGTTACTGTTACATATATGGTTGTTGAAGGGCTGACTTATCTGACATCTTTGGTTGTCATCTCCATGGATGTTGCAATCCAGCAAGCCGAGTCAAGTGTGGGGCTGTGTGTGTGTGTGTGTGTGTGTGTGTGTGTGTGTGTGTGTGTGTGTGTGTGTGTAACAGCCTAGACTAGATCCTTTTGCTTCTTAGACCACATAAAACAGTCTCTCAATACGTAAATTAGAAACTTTCTGAAGATACAATCCCATGAAGCTTTTCAATACAACAGTATAATTACTCATTCTTTGTCCCATTTTCTGATTGCACGTGGTGAATTCACAGCTCTTTGCTTTCTCAAATGCTAACTTTAGAACTACCTCTTTAGAATGGATATCTTTACATTACTGTTCATCTATTAATGAATGTATGATGTAATTTGGACTCAATATATGAGCAAAATTGATTCCTCTTGTTCCCCAACTACAGCATTCAACACGTGTGTTCTTCGCACTTGTCTTCCGCCTCGGACTGTCATTTGCCATGAAAAGTATCTCCATCTTCTCCAGATTGTGAATTGTTCACATGGCTTATAAGCCCCAGGGTGCTTGTGAAGCCAGTTTGTGTTTGAGCGGACATTGTCTTTCACACCAAAATGGCACATCTATGTTTGCATAAAGTGTGTCCCAATAAGAGTACAGAACTGCATTTATTTTGCTTTTACTTTTTATTTTAAAATAGGTTGGTGCAACTTTAAAAACAACCTGCTGTTGTACTGAAGCAATTGAGGCTGCATGTGTTCCGTCACTTTCTCCCTTCCCCCACCCCTCTCCTCTTTTGCTGTGAGGCTCCAACATAATATTTGGAGGACTCCAGCAGCTAGTAAACAAAGGTGTGGACTTTGTTGTAATCCAACAGCAAGGCACACCGGCATCTAGTGCTTGGGTCATAGAGGTACATGATGGCTTCATTGCTTTTGTAATATACATAATTATACCAAAGGATTTGTCTTGAAAAGAGTGAGTTCTTTACATTTAGACCATAAGACATAGGAGCAGAATTAGGCCATTCAGCCCATCGAGCCTGCTCTGCCATTCAATCATGGCTGATTTATTTTTCCCTCTCAACACCATTCTCCTGCCTTCTCCCTGTAACCTTTGACGCCCTTACTAATCAAGAACTTATCAACCTCCGCTTTAAATATACCCAGTGACTTGGCCTCTACAGCCGTCTGTGGCAATGAATTCCACAAATTCACCACCCTCTAGCTAAAGAAACTCCTCCTTATCAGTGTTCTGAAGGGACGCCCTTCTAATCTGAGGCTGTGCCCTGTGGTCCTAGACTTCCCCATGACTGGAAACAGCCTCTACACCTCCACTCTATCCAGGCTTTCCAATATTTGGTAGGTTTCAATGAGATCTTCCCTCATCCTTCTAAACTCCAGCGAGTACAGGCCCAGAGCCATCAAATGCTCCCAAATATGTTAACCCTTTCACCCCCAGGATCGTCTCCTCTGGACCCTGTCCAACAGCAGCACATCCTTCCCTTGATATGGAGCCCAAAACTGCTCTCAATACTGCAAATGTGGTCTGACCAACATCTTATAAAGCCTCATCATTACATCCTTGCTTTTACATTCTAGTCCTCTCGAAATAAATGCTAACATTGCATTTGCCTTCTTTGCTACTGACTCAACCTGCAAGTTAACCTTCAGGGAATCCTGCACTAGGACTCCCAAGTCCCTTTGCACCTCCGATTTCTGAATTCTCTCCCCGTTTAGAAAATAGTCTGCGCCTTTATTCCTTCTACCAAAGTGCATGACCGTACGCTTCCCTACACTGTATTCCATCTGCCACTTCTTTGCCCATTCTCCCAATCTGTCCAAGTCTTTCTGCAGACTCCCTGCTTCCTCAACCCTACCAGCCCCTTCACCTGTCTTTGTATCATCCGCAAACTTGGCCACAAAGCCCTCAATTCCGTCATCTGGATCATTAACATATAACGTGAAAAGTAGAGGACCCAAAACTGACCCCTGGGCAACACCACTAGTCACCAGCAACCAACCAGAAAAAGCCACCTTTATTCCCATTCTTTGTCTTTTGCCAGTCAGCCATTCTTCTATCCATACTAGTACCTTTCCTGTAATACCATGTGTTACGGACTCAGTGAAAGTCCCTTTAAGATAGAGAGTGTGTGTGTATGTGTGTGTGGGGCGTGCTTACGTCAATAGAAGATAAAGGACGTAATGACGTTGTTGAAGAAGAAGAAGAAGAGAGAGAGAGAAGGGAGAGAGACACCAGCCTGCTTGTTTTCTCTATCGATGGATGAGAAACAATAACTGTGTTTGCCACTGAAATCCATGTATGGAAGTTGGAAGTAATCCGGTGGAGTTCACTTTGTTGCTGACCTGTAGAAGGAAACAGGTATTTGTATGTGGACAACCACGGTTCGGATGCTTTTCGGGGTGAGGAAGTCACTACCGAGTAAACACTGAAGTGTCGTTTGGGTTCCATCGTGGAACATTTGGATTTCGTATGTACTCTCTCTATGTTTTTCTACATCTACATCTTATCTTCAGACAACGGTGGTTGTTGAAGAAGCCCTTGCTCATGTTTCACCTTATGGCTTGCGGAACTGAACTTTAAGAACCATTCAGGAACTGGGAGTTTTGGACTTTGTCACACACACACACGAAGAGTTTAGTTTTGGGGTTAACGTTCGAGGTTTAACATTCTTGAATTCTAACATACTAACATTTTTACTTTTATTTTACGTATTATCAATAGTAGTGATTAATAAAATAGTTTTTAACACTGAATCATGCTCAGTGTGTTTCTTTTGTTGCTGGTTCATGACACATGGGCTTCCATCTTGTTTAGCAGCGCATGTGCAGCACCTTGCAAAGGCGTTCTGAAAATCCAAGTGAACAACCACTGACTTTCCTTCGTCTATCCTGCCTGTTACTTCCTCAGAGAGTTCCAACAGATTGTCAGGCAAGATCTCCCCTTAAGGAAACCATGCTGACTTCGGCCTATTATAATGTGCTTCCAAGTACCCTGAAATTTCATCCTTGATAATGGGCTCTAACATCTTACCAACCACTGAAGTCAGGCTAACTGGCCTATAATTTCCTGTCTTTTGCCTCCTTCCCTTCTTAAAGAGTGGAGTGACATTTGTGATTTTCCAGTCCTCCGGAACCATTCCTGACTCTAGTGATTCTTGGAAGATCACTACTAATGCCTCCACAAATCTCTTCAGCTACCTCTTTCAGAATCCTGGAGTGTCGTCCATCCGGTCCAGGTGACTTATCTACCTTCAGACCTTTCAGTTTCCCAAGCACCTTCTCCTTAGTAATAGCGACTACACTCAATTCTGCCTCCTGACTCTCTCAATTTTCTGGCATGTTGCTGGTATCTTCCACAGTGAATACTTATTCAGTTCGTCCACCATTTCTTTGTTCCCCATTACTACCTCTCCAGCATCATTTTCCAGCGGTCTGATGTCCACTCTTGCCTCTCTTTTACTCTTTTTACATCTGAAAAAACTTTTGGTATCCTCTTTTTATATTATTGGCTCGCTTACCTTCAAATTTCATCTTTTCTCCCTTTCTTGCTTTTTTAGTTGCCTTCTGTTGGTTTTTAAAAGCTTCCCAATCCTCTAGCTTCCCACTAATTTTTGCAATATCGCATGCCCTTTCTTTTGCTTTTATGCTGTCTTTGACTTCCCTTGTTAACCATGGTTCCCTCATCCTCCTTTTAGAATGCTGCTTCTTTGGGATGAACTGATCCTCTGTCTTCTGAATTGCTCCCAGGAACTCCTACCATTGCTGCTCTGTCGTCATTCCTGCTTGTGTCCCTTTCTAATCAACGCTGGCCAGCTCCTCTCTCATGCCTCTGTAGTTAGCTTTACTCAACTGTAACACTGATACATCTGATTTTAGCTTCTCCCTCTCAAACTGCAGGGTGAATTCTATCATATTATGATCACTGCCTCCGAAGGGTTCCTTTCCCTTAAGCTCCCTAATCAAATCTGGTTCATTGCACAACACCAAATCCAGAATTGCCTTTTCCCTAGTGGGCTCGACCACAAGCTGCTCTAAAAAGCCATCTCATAAGCATTCTACAAATTCCTTCTCTTGGGGGATTTCAATATGCAGATAGATTGGGAAAATCAGGTTGGTACTGGATCCCATGACCAGCATAACATTGCCCTTTTTACATGCCTTTTCTATTTCCAGTTGTAGTTTGTACCCCACATCATGGCTACCATTCAGAGGCCTGTATATAATTCCCATCAGGATATTTTCACCCTTGCCGTTTCTTAACTCTACCCACAAGGATTCTATGTCTTCTGATCCTATGTCACTTTTTGCTGAAGATTTGATTTCATTTTTTACCAACAGAGCCACTCACCCCCTCTGCCAACCTGCCTGTCTTTTTGATAGGATGTGTATCCTTGGATGTTTAGCTCCCAGCTGTGATCTTCTTTCAACCACGACTCTGTGATGCCCACAATGTCATACCTACCAATTTCTAACTGTGCTGTTTTATTTCATATGCTGCGTGCAATCAAATATAACACCTTCAGTCCTGTATTCACCACTCTTCTTCTCAAATTTGTCTCCATGTTGCCTGAAATTAAATTCTTATCCCTCTCTGAACTTTCTGTTTTATTCTTTATTCTGGAGACTTCAGTAACCTCTCCTGCACTCTCCTTGCCTTTTACTTTATCCATACTTTTCCAATCTGTTGAACACAGCCCCTTCCTATTTAATTTAAAGCTCTATCCGCAGTCCTAGCTGTGCGATTCTCCAGGACCCTGGTCCCAGCATGGTTCAGGTGGAGCCCATCCCATTGGAACAGCTCCCTGCTTCCCCAATCCTGATAACAATGTCCCACAAATTCAAACCCACTTCTCCCACACCAACCTACACTTGGAGGGACAAGGAAATTGACCTGAGGAGATGATTATTGACCGAGAAAAGCAGCTGGGTTTGTATTTGCTTAGCTGATCACCAGACTATTGGGATTAATCAATAGTGTAATAACTGCCGAGATGAAACGGTTCATTGATGCTCCCTCTCTAGGTTCATACATCAAACCATCCCCCTGGACAAAGTAGTGCAGGTTTCTGTTACCTATGAAATCTTATTCAAGAGGAGGAAATCAATAAAATTGTGGGAACAGAGGAACTATTTTATTTATATTTTTCCTACTTTTCCTGTCTCCTCCTTAATTTATCTTTGTTTGTCTTCACTGCTCCTCTGCCAGAATCTCTTCTACAATCAAACTTAAACTCTGCAAAAATGGATTGAAATTAATTAAGACCTCAATCATTGGTTTTGTATCCTTGATTCCCCATAGATTTCTCAAAATGCCAGTTCAGATACAAAAATATAATTATATTGCAACAAAAATTGACCTCCTCTCCTGCTCCCCCATTCCTATCATGCACTGCAATGCACATCGAGAGTATTGGCTGTCAGCTCTACTTGCCTCGCAATATTCTATTCCCTTTAATGAACAGACCCGAGTGTCTGGAAACCAGTACTGCCGGTGAGGAAATACCAGGGTTTATGTTGAGGACAAGCGACTGAAAGTGAATTTCTTTCCCAAACGTTGTGTATCTAGTTTAGTTTAACTTGTTCTTTTTATCACTTATATTTTGTACATTCTTTGTTTAATTTTATCTTTCATTGTCTTTTTTATTTAGCTGCTTTCCTTTGCCTTCCCTCTTGTTCCAATTGCTGTCTGGAGATTTGATTTCTTTATCTGAGGAATGGAATGAATTGAAACATAGTTTGTTTGCCAGTGGAGGAAGTAAGCTGCAAAAACAAAACAGTATTTTTTTTAAGAAGTAAAAATATGATATAGTAACAGTCTTTTAAACCTCTCTGGTATGATTCAATAGCAATAATAGATATGTAATCCTGGAAGGATTATAATTGAGGCAGGCAGCTTGACTGAGGTACTCAACCTGCAATTTTGTCTCTCAATCAAGCTGTCTTTTCTCAATTACAACTTTGCTTGTACTCCCGCTTGTCCATTATTGCTTAATTATCATTTTGCTTGCTTTTTAAAAAACATTATGTTAATTTTGCTTCAATGTCATTAACCCTTCTGAGAGAATATGGGAACATAAATAATGGATGGAGCCAGTTTAATACTACAAATTATTCAGAGAGACTGTTTTCTAGTTTCATGATCCTTTGCATGGTAGCTTCCAATACTGAAGGCTAAATATGTGAAGCAGTCATGCAGGGGGAGAAAAGGCCATCAATAAAGCTTTTGAAATTTTAAAAGATTATCAGAAGGAAGAATTGAACTGTATGGTGATATTTAAAAATCCACTTGCTTGGTTCTGAATGCATTCCAAAGGGATATCATCAGTGATGTTGGCATTTAAAGGTCAAAACAAAATTTAGATGGTTTACAAAAATGTATTTGATAATAGGCTTGCCAGTGGTGCTATGCATTAGTCAATGATTAGTGTACTGTTCTACTGTGCTTGCTGAGTATAGGAATTAACAAGAAGGTAAGTTACAGATATCAAGAGACACAGATGCTCAAATCTGGAGCAAAAACAAAACTGCTGCAGGAATTCAGTGGGTCAGGCAGCATCTGTGGAGGCAAAGGGATAGCTGATGTTTCAGGTCAAGACCCTGCATCGGAACTTGGGGTCCTGATGCAAAATCTCGACCTGAAACATCCACAATCCCTTTGCCTCCACAGATACTGCCCTAAGTTGTAGGTTCTCCAAAAAAAAGGTAATATCCTATTCACATTAAGTCTGTCAAGACCCCTTAGTATCTTGTATCAAATCACCTCTCACTTTTCTAAACTGCAGCAGATACACACCTAGCCCGTGGAGCCTTTCTTCACAAGACAATCCGCCCATTCAAGTTATTATTCTAGTAATTGTCTCTGAACTATATCATAGCTGTGATCTTAACCAATAAGTCTATAATAGAACCAGTGTCAGTGAAGACTAGTATCAAATATCATTGCCCAACCACTTTTTTCAATCTTTCGCATCATGTACGTCTTGCCTCCAACAAACTTACCACAGGAGTGGAACTAATCTTCAGAGCAAATGGGGAACTTCAGTGTACAGCAGAAACGTTCCAGAATCACAATCACCTGGACCTCCATGGTCGAACTACAGTGTGCAGTCAACGCTTGCGTTTGTGCAGATTTGGAGGATGATCTCCAAACCATTGACTTATCACTGAAGCATACGAAAGTATGGGTCTGCATTGCAACATTTGCGTGATAAAGGTCTAATATCAGCTTGGCTCCTCTGTACAAGACTGCTCTGACAATAAAGGTTTACAGTGAGACCCTGAAAAATATGGGCGACTTCTCAGATCTGACGAGCCATCTACCTTTTGGCAAAGGTAGACATTGAAGATGAAATTTGCCACTATCTCCAATGCAATTTTTTTATTGATTGAGGAAAAGGGTTTTTGAAGATCAAGACCTCAGACCTGGTGCTAAATCCATGGTCTAGTGGGCAGCAGTGATCCCTGCATTCTTATATGCATCTGAGGTATGGGTTACCCACAGTATGCACATCAAGGCTTTGGATGGGTACCACCTACATTGGTCCAACAAAATCTTTCAGGTTTACCGGAAGTATAAGTGAACCAATGTCAGTGTCCTCTCCCATGCCAACATCCCCAGCATGGAGGCTCTGATTACTCTCGAGTTCCACTGGGCAGCCCACTAGGTTACTGAAGCAGGCACTCTATTTCAAGCTGTGTCATAGAAAGAGATTACCAGGTGGGCAGGGGAAAAGACTGAAGAATGTGTTGAAAGCCCCCTTGAAAAAATTCTACACTTCCACTCCTGCTTGGGAATCCCTGACCCATGGAGAAGGAGCATTTGGAATAGCATTGAGAACCTTGAGTCCATGCAACAGGAGCACACAGAAGCGCTATGTGCAAGGACTGCGCCATGTGGGGTAGTATTGAGAACCTTGAGTCCATGCAACAGGAGTGCACAAAGCCCTATGTGCAAGGACTACACTGCCTGGGGTAGTATTGAGAACCTTGAGCCCATGCATCAGAGCAAGCAAACTGTCTGCCCACCCTGTCAAAAAGTCTGCCTTATTAATCATCTCAGAACCCAGAGAACTGGAGCGAAAGCAAGTCATCATAACTCCCTGGGGAATGCTTTAAAAGAAGAACCAAGACCTGTTAAGATACCAAGGTGTCAACTGATAGTTCTTCTGTCTCTGAATCAGAAGATTGTGCAATTCATCCTACTCCAGGGCTTGAGCAAAAAGCAAAAAAAGAATAACTGGCCATTAACTTCTGTTTGTTGAACGTTGCTCTGTTCAAATTGACCACTGTGTTTCTCAACACAATTACTGGTTTAAGTTCCTTATGTTAGATGTAAGTTACCTTGGAATGTTCTAAGGTTGTAAAATTCAATATAAATGTCACTTCATTATCTTCAGTTTTATCTTGGATTGGAGGTTAATCTACACATTTTGTTATTTTATTTAGTATTGAAATCATACATTGTGAAATCTGTTTGAGATGTTCTTATTTATTAACTTTGATTTTATATTAACACTATCCATTTTATGTTTTTAGGGTAACTAAAGAAGTGGATGCTGCTTCCAAAGAAGCAAAAAACTTCTTGCAAAAACAGAATAATGTGGAGGAGAAATGCTCTTCGACTACACCAGTGTCTGTGGCAACTGGAGCCCCTACAGGTTCAGGGCAAGTACTGATTCCCATGACTAAGCGGCAGCCAAAGTAGATCATGAATATGTTCTTAAAAAATATACTGGTTGTTCATAAATATTTTGCATGGGAAATTCAAGGCTTTTCTTTAAAGGAAATGTGCAGCGCAGCACTGTGGGTTAGTTTTTCTTGTACAAATGCACTTTTAGATCTTTTATCAATTTGGTCTTGTTGACTGTGGGTTCAAATTAGTTCAATTTGGGATCTAAATAGGCTGATTCAAGACTTCTAATTTGCTTTTCATCTCTGAAAGCAATACTTAGATCAGTAGTTGAGTACGTGTGTGCCCAAAGTCTCAGAGGTTGATATTGTACCGTTACTTGGGTGGAAGAGGTCAGGAAGTGGATGAACACCGAGGTTGATGCTTGCACTGGATTTGATGCTTTGATGACATTCATGGCTGCAGTATGCACCATCTCTAAGGTGCTTTGCAGCAATGCACCAAGGTTTATTTGAAGCACATTTCAAACTTGTGACCTCCTATTATCTACAATGGCCGGGACAGCAGTTGCTTTGGAAAATCAGAACCTTCAAGTCCCACATTGTCCTGAATTACAAAGATATTGATTATATTTCGTTGTTGGTGGTCAAAATCCTAGAACTTTGAACTGTACAATACTGAGTGAGTCACAAAGTAATACAACTTCAAAGCATGTCCTGCAGCAGTTCAAGAAGGCAGCTCATCACTGCTTTGTGCAGTTTCACATAAGAAGTTTAACTGTGGATTTGAATCTTTGACAAGTTCACTGGAAAATAGAAGTCTGTCGCAAACAGAGTTTGTAAGTGTCTATAATGGCTGTGGCTAGTGGATCTTTATTTGACAATCTCGGATTGGATCAGTGCTTGAGTTAGTCCAAATTTACCTCCAAAATAAATAATTTGAAATCCAGGTAATTCAAAAATTCCGGTTGGTTTAAAATCTACTGTTAAGGTTCCAGACCATATTATATTTTTAGGTGATAGATTTTGTTTCTAATTATAACAAGGAATTAAAAAGTCTTTCATTATTCCCAATAATGGAACACCAAACTCTAAATCGGATTAACAATGTACGTGTTCATTTTAATAATTAATGATTGAGAAACACTTCTCATTTTATTCTGTATTTGTCATTAATGAAAGAGTTCTTAATTTTTTGATTCTTATTTGCATATCTAGAAAACTTTGTTTAGAAATCTTAACATTTAATTTGCTGAATATATAGTAGAGTCATTAGGTTGCTGAAGATGCAAGTGGGCAGTCTGAATCTGGCACGGTCTTGAAGATCTAGTAAAAGAAGTAGAACCTCTGAGAAGAATAAAAATAGAAAATGCTGGAAATACTCAGCAGATCAGGCAGCATCTTTGGAAAGAGAAATTTTTAATGTTTTGGGTCCGAGACCCTTCACCAGAACTGGAAAGTGAGAAAACAAGTTAATTTTAAGTTGCAGCGAGGATGAGTGGGGGATGGATAGGAACAAAGGGAATGTCTTGGATAAAGTGAGAGCAGGATTGCCCAGGTGACCTTGCTGTTTGTGGAGCCATCTGGTTAATAGATTAATCTGTAACCTGTAATGAGAGTAGTTAAATAGAGAGAGAAGGCAAAAAAAGGTTCGTGTTAAAGCTGACATGTACTGTTTCGCATAGAATGGATGTTTCTCTGTTTTTCTTGATCTCACATGAAGCAATACAGCAGAGGTTGAGGCATTATAGGAGAGGCAAACTTGAATCCTAATTGAGTTAGTGTAGACAAACTAGATTCTTGAGACCCCAAAAATATCAATTTGTATTGAGCAATAACTGCATCAGCAGAATAATAATTAATTTCCCTTTAAACTTGTTGGTCATTGTCCTTTTGAACAGAAGAAAATAGGAGCAGGAGTAGGCCAAATGATCCATTAAGCTAGTTCTATTATTCACTGGGATCATGACTAATCTTCCAACTGGACTTCACTTTCTATTCTATCCCTATATCCTTTCCCTTGTTATTCATGGGAGCATACTCAAAATGGAGGTAAAGAATTCTGAAGATTCGTAACTATCCATTTGAAGACATTTCTCCTTTTTTTTCCTTAAAGGTTCTGTCCTGCTTTGAGTGAGTGAGAGAATTTGAGAGGACGAGGGAAAAGAAATTAGTGTAATGTCACAGGAGGCAGCAAGTTGTTTGACTGTTGAACATTTCTCTCTTGAAGTTTGCTCTAACTTAAAATCTAAAACAAAAAAATTGAGACCTTAAACCAGAATTCTAATTAAATATTGTAAGTACCGAGTCGAGTAGCTTAGTAATTATATAACTTAAGGTGGGGATGGGGTTGTGGATTTTGGTGAGACCCCTGTGATCCACAGCAACCATATATGCAGTTGGAGATCGAAGCTCAAGGAACTCGAGTCGATGAGCTGGAGTTCAAACTTTGGACAGTGTCATGATTCAGGGAGGACTACTTGCTCCAGACACACCACTCAAATAATGTTACTCTAGATTTTATCGGTGGTCAGGGACAAGAGTTTGACTGTGGGTATGGGGTTCCATGGGTTAGCATTAGAGGGGGGGAGGAGGGGGGGAGAGAAAGAAACATGAGCTGGAAATCTGAAATAAACTGAAAATGTTGGAAACCTCAGCAGGTCAGGCACCATTTCTGGAAAGACAAAAAAAAATTAACATTTCAGGTCCAATACCCCTTGTCAGAACTGGGAAAGAGAAAACAAGTTACTTTTCAGAAGCAGGGGCGGTGGGGTAGGGATGATAAAACAAATGGAATACCTCTGATGGGGTGAGTGCAAGTGGGTTAATGTGGCAGAAGCACGTTACTTCTGATTGCATGCCACTTCAGTTCTCCAAACTACTCCCTCTCTGACCTGTCTTTCTGTGGCTCCTGAACTTCTCCATCAATACAAGCTTGAGGAACAACACCTCATCTTCCGTCTGGATATGTCGCATCTTTCAGGATTCTATATCGAATTCTCCAACTTTAGGTAACTTGGCCTTTCTGATACAAACAGAAAGAAAGAGCATTTCTGACAGCAATCCATCTGTGATTTCAGCTCAGATTTTCTCTGTCCATTAGAATATCCTGATCATGTCTCACAGCCATGCTGTTACCAACACATTACACAGACAAAGAAATATGGTCTGTTTCTAACAGCCAAATTAACTCATTTGGTCTCACTCTATCAGAGATATTTCTTTTGTTCTACCCATCCCTCCCCCACCTTCTCTGTAACTGAAAACTAGCTTATTTTCCCTTTCCCAATTCTGATGAAGGGCATCAAACTTGAAATGTTAACTCTGTTTCTCTTTCTACGGGTGCTGTCTGACCTGCCAAGTGTTTTTTTTACCCTGTTTTTATCATGGGTTAATGTCAGAAGAGCCTTGCCCTTGCACTGAACAGGTGTGAGCTGCTTGTGGAGTTTGTGACGTGCAGAGGCTGCGGGGAGAATGATTAAATCCACAGCAGTTCTATGGCACAAAGGGCCCTTGAAGCTGGGGGAGTATTAACATACGTTGCAGTGGTAAGGGACAGTGTAGATGAGGAAAAAGATACTGTTTTGTAAAAGAGCTTTAACAAATATGAAAAGAGAGTAGCTAAAGTAAATATTGGAGGAAGGTGTTTGTAAATCACCAATGAGAAATGGCAAATGCTGTGAACAAATATCTTGCGTCTGTCCTTGTGCTAGATGATACTTGGAGCATCCCCATAATAGAAAATCAGAGGGCAAAAGAGAGGGAGAATTTTAAAACAATTATTATCATTAGGGAAAAAATTCTTTTTGTTCTTGTACTTTTTGAATGACTGTACCATAGTTGGTGATAACCCCTGTTGACAACAGCCATGTAAGGCCTCGCAAGCATTTAATGGTTCTGTGAGACAAGGGAATTAAACACTCATTTGACTAAATTTCTCAAACTTGGATGGGGTTAATTATGGCTTCAGCTTTCTTCACTACCTGACTTCCATTTCAACGATGGGCGAAAGAACTTGTTGCACCGTAGATAATGCACCTGAAATTTTGGTTTCCGTGACGCGAAGGAGAAAATTGGGTACTGGCTGCAGTTCACTGAAGAATTACTGTTGTCATACCTGAGTTAGGCTTTTAGAAAATGTCTAGATAAATGTGAATTTGAGAAGTTATTACTTCTGCTCCTTATTTCCTTCCATCCACATCCTTCCCCTCCACCTGAGAACATTGCACCTCTAGGCTTCATGGCAGCCCATGATCTGGCCCATGGTCTTAAAATTATCTCAATTTAATGCCTTGTACAAAAGATAGTCTTCATTTCCCATACTATTCCATCCATTCTAGAAAGCATGTTGGGTAGAAGCTGTGCTTTTACATACAACAAAGTAAGCTCGCTTGTGCAGTGGGAAAACTGTTTGAGCAGCTGAAAGTAGTTTACTAAATGCTAAACATGATGGGATTTTTTTAAAACATTACTCATATCTTTTATATTAATTTATAAATACACTTCAAAAATATAAGTGTTGAATTGCAGGTGTCAACCCAAAGCATTTTATAATATTGTGGCTCTAATCTGCAAGTGTTTTAATGTTGATATTTGTTACCATCCTCTATAATTGTGGCATCCATTAGTCATCAGTGGTGCATGCTACATCATTCTTATTGGATGAAACATTAGTACTTTGATTTGCATTGCTTTTGCATTGAGGTTTTCAGCCAGTAACTGGAACTGGTTTAATGCAGTCTTTGAATTGCTTGCCAAACCGAGAGTCCAAGTTTCCATCTTCGCAGGTATTATTTGCTTTGGTCATTTTGTGGCAATAATTATGTCTCTATTTGCACCAAAGTACTTCTGAGTCTCAGACAGCCAAAGTGAGATCATTGCTCGGCTGTGATCTGTAATTATATATTTTTTAGGACTTTCAACACAAGCTCTTGTGTTGTAAGGACTTTGCAACTGCAGCAAGTTAATTACTGTGGACCTCTTCATCATGGTCAAAGCTCTTCCTTTGATCTTTAAATCTGAGTATTTGATTTGAATACATAAAAGTGATAAAGAGGAAAGGACTGGTGATTTTTTTTTGTTTAATGTCAAGAGATATTCAAGAGCTTCAGCTAGTAAAGTACTTTTCAAGCACAATCTCTATTGTGATTATAGCAAACTATGTTTACAGAGTAGGGACCCAAAAACAGCAATTAAAAAGACAGAAATTTATTTTGGTGATATCTAGAAGATACTGGTTAGGACTTAAGAATAAATACATAGATTTTCTTTAACTGGATGATATATGTCTAGCTGAGAAGATGGATGGGACCTCGCTTTAACATCTCATGACATCTTGTTTCTCTTTCAATACTGCATTGAAGTGCCAGTCTGGGTTGCATGCTTCAGTTTTGGGAGAATAACTTGAACCTACAACTTTCTGACTGAGAATGAGAATAATATTGAGCTGAGGCTAAAACCTAAAATAACAAGAAGTTCATATCAGAAACAAAGAGTTAACATTGATAATCAGTATTAATTGGGTATCAGTATTTTGAATAAGCCAGAAATCTTGGCCAGTCAATTTATTTCCAGTTACAAATGGGTCTATGTGGCAATTGTTTAAAAGTAATGATGCTTGTCTCAGTGGACAATTAACCAACAAATGATTGACTCTCCCCTCCCCACTCCCCTATTGTTCATTTTATGCAAAATGGAGACAATTTTGCAGAGAGGTTTACTGATGGGCCTTGAAGTATTTTCCCATTTTTAGTTGAAACTGAATCAGCAATAAGTCAAGCCTCTGCTGATCAAAAAAGTATCCGTTCTTCCTGAGTTGAACCAGAGAGATCTGATACCAAGGTTCACTGCCACTATTTTCCAACATTTTAACCCTGCTCAAAATCGTGGAGAGAAGGAAATGGGAGAGTGTGTCCATATCAAAGTCGGCAAGAATGTGCTCTCTGCCATGGATTCAGTAAGGTTGTTGTGGAAAGGCCACCTTTCCTTCTGCAGATTTATAGATGGATAGCCTACAGCAGAAATAACTAGTTCTGTTGCAGGAACTGAGTTGCCTGAAGTTTTAGAGTTCAATATAGAGCCTGGAAGACTTCAAATTATCCAGATGGAAGATGAGGTGATGTTCATTAGGCTTATGTTAGGCCTTGTTTTAACAATGCTGACTGCCACAGACAGATAAGACACAGTGGAGAATTAAAGTAGCAGGTCACATGAAGCTCAGGGTTGCCACTCACCAATTTATCTTTGGAGCCAGTGGAGAGTTCTGCCCAACTAATAAAGTTTAACTTCACTGATGTGGATTTATGTCCCCTTAAGTAAATATTTCATAGACTTTTAACTCTAAAATTGCATGAAGTTTTTCAATTCCCACCCTCTACAAGAATCATGGCTAGAGATCAGCTTTCTTGGAAAAGTGTGTGGTCATATCTTTGGTTGAAAGTCATTCATGTTTTGAATCAGCTTATGTTACCTCAAAAGTTTAATGGTTTGTAACATGTTAAAAAAAATACTTTTGTTTATAAAATTACCTGTTTTCAAGAGTCACAGTTTAGGTGAAAATCATTTGAACTGAAAATGATTAGTTTGCGTGTAATCTCACATCAGTTTATGTTTGATTATTTCATTATCATAAATTCTAATCTGGTAGTACAGGTCTGTAAGTGAAGTGTTTCATTAGATTTTCAAATGTAAATTATAGAATTTGAATGGACACTGAGAGCTCATGGGATTATAGTGAAGTATGAGGCCAGAAAAGATTAAGGAGTCTTCAAATGCCTATTCAGTTCTTAAATTTAAAAACACTATCAATCTCCCTTGCCTCCCAGCAGTTTCTGCCACATATTCATCACTCCCTGTGTAAAATACTTAAATATGAACTATTGATGCTTCTTCCTCTCTGTTTGATTCATTATTGTCTCTTTGATAATATGTGTAACATTGGTAAATTGGTTTATTATTTTTGCATGTACCGAGGTACAGTGAAAAACTTGTCTTGCATACTGTTCATACAAATCCATTCATTACACAGTGCATTGAGATAGTACAAGGGAAAACAATAACATGATGCAGAATAAAGTGTTTCATTTACAGAGGAAGTGCAGTGCAGGTAGACAATGAGGTGCAAGGTCATAACGAGGTAGATTGTGAGGTCAAGAGTCCATCTTATCGTACTAGGGAATTGTTCAATAGTCTTATAACAGTGGGATAGAAGCTGTCCTTGAGCCTGGTGGTACGTGTTTTCAGGCTTTTGTATCTTCTGCCGATGGGAGTGGGGAGAAGAGAGAATGTCCAGGGTGAGTGGGATCTTGGATTATGTTGGCTGCTTTACCAAGGCAGCAAGAAGTATAGACAGAGTCCATGGAGGGGAGGCTGGTTTCTGTGATGTGCTGAGCTGTGTTCACAACTCTGCAGTTTCTCTGCAGTAATGGGTAGAGCAGTTACCGTATCAAGCTGTGATGCACCCATATAGGATGTTTTTTATGGTTCTTCGATAAAAATTGGTGAGGGTCAAAGGGGACGTGCCAAATTTCTTCAGCCTTCTGAGGAAGTAGAGGTGCTGGTGAGCTTTCTGGGCCGTGGCATCTTCGTGGCTGGACCTGAACAGGTGACGTTCACTCCTAGGAACTTGAAGCTGTCAACCTCTTGACCTCAGCACCATTGACGTAGACAGGAGCATGTGCACCACCCCCCTTCCTGAAGTTGATGACCAGCTCTTTTGTTATGCTGCATTGAGGGAAAGGTTGTTGTCATGACACCATGTCACTAAGCTCTCTAGCTCCTTCCTGTATGCCGAGTCATCGTTATTTGAGATACGGCTGACTACGTTGGTATCATGTGCCAACTTGTAGGTGGAGTTGGAGCAGAATCTGGCCACGCATTGGTGAATGTATTAGGAGTAGAGTAGAGGGCTGAGGACGCACCTTGTGGGACACCAGTGTTGAGAATAATTGTGGCGGAGGTGTTGCTGCCTATCCTCACTGATTGCAGTCTGTTGATCAGGAAGTCAAGGATCTATTTGAAAGGGGAGGTGTTAAGTCCCAGGTCTAGTAGCTTGGAGGTGTGTTTGCTTGGAATTATTGTATTGAAGACAAAGCTGTAGTCAATAAATCAATGAGATGGACTATGACCTCACGATCTACCTTGTTGTGACCTTGCACCTTATTGCACTGCACTTTCTCTGTAGCTGTGACACTTTACTCTATACTGTTATTGTTTTTTCCCTGTACTACATCAATGCACTCTGTACTAACTCAATGTAACTGCACTGTATGATGAATTGACCTGTATGATCGGTTTGTAAGACAAGCTTTTCACCTTGGTACAAGTGACAGTAATAAACCAATACCAATAAATCATAGTCTAATGTAGGTACACAATAAACAGTATTCTAACATTGCTACAATGTTTTTGAGGTCAATTTATTTATTTCCTTAAAAATATTCTCTGGGCACCTTCAGAGTGAACAATCCCAAGCTCATACAGCAGATTTGCAAATAGTACTCCAGGTGAGGTTCACTTGCGTCAATTAAAATTTGCCCTCTGTTGCCCTTGGACTTGTTTCGTTTTCCCTTTTGTCACTGTGCTATTTGTTCCTCAAAGGCAGGCAAGAGTGTCTGGCCGGCTTGCCTGATATAATTCACCATTCTCTTGCTTCGGTCTTTGATCTTACCAAGCAAGAGTCAAAAAATAATGAATAATCTGTGGGTTTCCATCCCATTGCTTTACAGTTGGCTTCAGTGCATTACGTTGCTGAAGCCCTAAGCTCTGCAATTTTCTTGATAAGCTTTTCTCCCTGACAATAAGACACTTTCTGAAACCTGCCTCTCATCAAGGTTTGGTTGTCCTCTGAGGCTCAGTTTCATATTTTCTTTAAAATCTCATCTGTGAAGTTAATTGAGGCATTTTCCTGAATTGACAATAATCCTTGGCTCTTCCATCTTTGCAGACGAGCAGACTATGTCCTCTTCTAACTTTCAGTACTGATGAAGGGTCTTGACCTGAAATGTTGACCATTCATTTCCCACCATAGATGCTGCCTGACCCACTGAGTTCCTCCAGCATTTTGTGTGTTGCTTCCTTCTATTTCTTGTTCCTTTGGCAACAGCATCAGTTTCCAGCAGCACTTTTGACCCTTGTGTTACCTCTAATTGTTACTCTTTCTGACATCCAGAACAGAATGAGCAGAAATGTTATTCAACTCCCCTGCCATAAACTCCCTACCTCTGTAACCTTCAACGCTCAAATATCTGCTCTTCTCCATTTCTGGACGACTCGGTGTCTTGTATTTAATTGCTGTGCCATTGGCAATATGGCCATTGCTGCCAAACAATATGCTCTCGGGTTTATCCTTCTGCCCCTCCAAAATTATTTTCCTTTTTTAAGATCCTCTTTCGAGCCTACCTCTCCAACCAAACTTTTATAGACTTCTTCTAAAACATCTCTGTGGATTATGTTCTTGTCAAGAATATTTTTACTTTGATAAAGGTGCTATATAAATGCAAGTACATACGGCTCAGAATGTGAAACTTCAAAAGGATGTGACCTAGAGATGCCTGGAGGCGAATGAGCCTGTTGGATAATGATCAGGGAATGACATTATCGCAAAGGTAGACTATCTTATGCTCCTGCCTTTATAGAAAACATTTTCTAGAGATGATATGCCTATAATCTTGTGGTGTACAGTGCAGATGAAAAGGTTTATGTTTGTTAAATTTATAATTGTATTTTGGATAAAATCAGAAGCAGAATTGTCAGTTATAAAACAAGTTGTGGTTGAGCCAACCAAATAGCCTTGAAGAATTCATGATTTAGTTGCATGTATTTAGCATTTTTGTTAATTGTGAAGAAATTATTACCATGGGGAATAATTGTTCAAAATTTGTACAAGATGCTCATCTTTGAACTTGAAAATTGATTGCAGGGATTAAAGACATTACTGAAGGTGTCTGGGAAAAATTAGTTACCTGGCAGTGAATTTCAATTAAGGCATTGTATTATGCATTTATACAAAAACAAATATTTCTTTGGAAACATACTGAAGTAATTTGTATGTGTCTTTCCAATATCAAATCTCCATCCAAACGTTTTGAAGTCCATTGCTTTTCCAAGCCAGTATATTGTCCCATTTTAATGTAAAGCATACATTACACCTTTCCACAAGAGGGGGCCGAAGATAGATATCTAGTCACTGCAGATCAGCTTTCCTGCTTTTAGCTATGCCAATTGTTATGGAATTGGTGAACAATAAGAAAAGGACAAACCATCCCAATCTGCTATGTTGTTAGCAGTCTGGCTTCAGAGTACATCTGTCACCTTTGTGATGCTTTCAACCCTGTGATCTAAAATTGGATAAATTCCATGCATGGCTTGTTGGTTGAACCTTTTTAAATCTTTGGGTGGAAGAGGACACCTTAGTTCTATTGTAAAGATGACAGTATGTGGTACATGAAATGCAAAATTGAATGTGCAGTTTCCTCGGGACACAAACACTTGATCGTGAGAAATTGATATTCAGCCACTAGACAATTATCAAACCACATCGTCACTTGAGTTTTCCTGGCAGTCTTCATAGAAAATCTCAGTTATACTGGACTCTTATGATTCAAAACAATACAGATCTATGAATTAAAGCAGGAGATAAAATAGTGATTTTTGGGTTAAATTGGACAAAAATATTCTCTGATTGTTGCAATTGGTTGTTTACATAAATAATTATGCATACTAATATTTAAGCCATCAAGTGAATCAATTTTTGTTGCAGCTCTTGTTTAATACCATACAAAGTATTTCACTAGCATATAATTCAACATTGAAGGTAAACCATTTGAACAGATCCTATACTGAGTAGCAAACTTGCAGCATTATACTTCGCAAATGTGTTTTGCATTTATCTGTTTTGATGAAGTTTCTTTAAAACCTTAAGAGAGGGTTACTTTCTGATAATGGCTGTGCTGGATGTATCTTGTTCCATCTGGAAAGGAAGGACGGATGCTGCCTTTTAGTGTTCTTGGCATACATGCTCCATGCTGACAATGTGTAGGGAAATGTAGCTTTTTTTGTGCACAGTAGCTCTTCCTTTGTTTGATTAAAATCATCTTATTCACTCAAGTGTGCTAGATTTTCTATCTGATGCATATCAGGAATTTTTACTGTGCCCCATTTTATGTCCATTTTGGCAACATGTAAAATTTATCAATATTTCAGTCTTAAAATTTGAGCTGAACTTTTGATTATGGATTAGCTACAGATCAGTAGTCAGGATATTTTATTTTTCCTGTGTAGCCATTGTTGTCTGTGTGAAATTTATAAATACCACTATATTCATTTGCAAATGTCAGTGGCTCCTTGGTAGTTAATTTCTTTGGATTGTGGACCTTTAGTACCTGGCTGTTTGTTTGGATGGATTGGGATTAACATCTCCACCTTGACTGTGAGAGTTTCAAATGGATAAAGGCCTGACTTTTTTAGACCTAATTAATAGGAAATAAATTATATTTTTTTATGGGGTTGCAAGGATAGCTGATATGGAAAACTTACCATATTTGTACGTTAATGATCACTTATTGTGCAAGTTTTGAAGATTAAAAGGGGATTCTGTGCACATGGCTGTGCTGCATTCGATCCAAGAATTAACTGGGAAAAAAGTTCTATTTCTGTAACATTGACATTGTCGTGAAGGTTCACACAAAAAATGATTGCACCATTTTTCTCCATCACATATAGTCATTGAGTGATAACAGTACAGCTATTTTGAACCTTTTACGGAAGCTGACAGAAATTCTGAAGGAAGTTTTTATCATTATCCTTGCTCTACCACACAGTATCATTTGTGACAGCTTCAAGTTGCCTTTTTATCTTACCAAAACCGCTTGAAGTGTGACTCTTATTGGACTTCCTGGAGAAATGCCATTGTATGAAATTAATTTAATAGAATTTTAAATTTATTCAAGCCTCTGGCTGAATTTGCAATCCAGTTTTGGCAGAGTGACAGCAGACGGTTCAAGCTCAGATTTCATCTGGAAATGCTGCGCTTACTATCTGTCGATCATGCCAGCTCCTCTGACATGGACAGTTCCCCAGCAGAATGCTTTACCACATGAGTGCATTTATAACTAATTACTATCTGAATTACAAACATTTAAGGTAAACAATGTGAATGTGATTGCTGCCAGATTCCTCTTGGGTGTTTATCTAGACATCAGTGTCTTCACTTAGCTTTATGTTGGTTAACGTTTTAGTTTTGGTAAATCATTGTACATTTGGAAGAGAGGAAAGAACAACAGAAAGAAGGTAAATTATGAAGTCCTTAAACTGAATATCCAGCTACTGGCAGAAGATTGGATCCAACTGTCTGGTATTGTCTTTCAACAAGGAGACTTTCCTATTGATATTCCAGGACCATTAGTATCTTTTTTTAAATTTGTTAAAAATATTGTGTTCTGCCTCAGTCATTTCTTATTCTGGACAGTTGGATGGCTTCACATATAAACATTAATTGTTTAAAGGATGTCTGTGCCATTTGTGGCTAAGAATTTCCAGTATACTAAAATCATATTTTTATAAAGTGTATTGATATGTATATTTATGTAGAAAACAAGCTGCTTTCCCAGAAATATACAACACAAAATAGAATTAAGATGTTAAACTTATTGCATTCTTCAGTTGTATAATTTTTCCTTCAGTGCTGGAGACATTAATCTGTCATCTTCAGCTTTATAATCTGAAGATGGAACTCTTTCATACGTGTACACATTCTGTTATAGAACTTGAGTGATTCCTGCAGCAGTTCATGCATTTCTGCAGCATCATTTTCTTGACACCCTTCACATCACAAATGAGAGCTTTGGACATTGCATCAGTCTGTCTTCAGGTGTCCTTTTCTTGGTGAAAATATCTAGAGGACATCAAATTATTGAAAGTTGCAGGTCTAGCAAAATAGCTTGTTGCAATTGATGATATTTAGATTGATTGAGTACATTGATGCAGGCCTAAATGAGTCAATATCTTTCTTTTGCAGGGTGGAGAAAAAGATCCAGTTCCCTAAATCTGCTTTCTTGCACCCAGCTGGGAGAAAGCTTTGGTTTTTGTGGAAAGGTTTTGACTGACAGTGTTACTGATCTATAAATGAAAGATAACTGAACCAAATTTTGGAATTTTCTCACCACTTATTCTGATTAAATCCAGTATTCTATCACTGTATCATTAACTTTAATTTTGTAAATTACTTACTCTTGATACTATCCCTGGGTTTGATTGTTTTTAAGAAATTATTAGAAACATAAAAACATAGAAAAACTACAGCACAATTCAGACCCTTCAGCCCACAAAGCTGTGCCGAACATGTCCCTACCGTAGAAATTACTAGGCTTACCCATAGCCCTCTATTTTTCTCAGCTCCATGTACCTATCCAACAGTCTCTTCAAAGACCCTATCGTATCTGCCTCCACCACCGTTGCTGGCAGCCCATTCCACGCACTTACCACTCTCTGAGTAAAAAAACTTACCCCTGACATCTCCTCTATACCTACTCCCCAGCACCTTAAACCTATGTCCTCTTGTGGCTACCATTTCAGCCCTGGGGAAAAGCCTCTGACTATCTACCCAATCAATACCTCTCATCATCTTATATACCTCTATCAGGTCCCCCCTCATCCTTTCTCGCTCCAAGGAGAAAAGACCGAGTTCCCTCAACCTGCTTTCATAAGGCATGCTCCGCATTCCAGGCAGCATCCTTGTAAATCTCCTCTGCACCCTTTCTATGGCTTCCACATCCTTCCTGTAGTGAGGTGACCAGAACTGAGCACAGTACTCCAAGTGGGGTCTGACCGGGGACCTATATAGCTGCAACAATACCTCTCGGCTCCCAAATTCAATTCCCCGATTGATGAAGGACAATACACCATATGCCTTCTTAACCACAGAGTCAACCTGCGCAGCTGCTTTGAGCATCCTATGGACTCGGACCCCAAGATCCCTCTGATCCTCCACACTGCCAAGAGTCCTACCATTAATACTATATTCTGCCATCATATTTGACCTACCAAAATGAACCACTTCACACTTATCTGGGTTGAACTGCATCTGCCACTTCTCAGCCCAACTTTGCATCCTATCTATGTCCCTCTGTAACCTCTGACAGCCCTCCAAGCTATCCACAACACCCCCCAAGCTTCGTGTCATCCGCAAACTTACTAACCCACCCCCCCACTTCCTCATCCAGGTCATTTATAAAAATCACAAAGAGCAAGGGTCCCAGTACCCACAGAGGTACACCACTGGTCACCGACTTCCACGCAGAATACAACCCTTCAACAACCACTTTTTGCCTTCTGTGGGCCAGCCAGTTCTGGATCCACATTGCATTGTCCCCTTGGTTCCCATGCCTCCTTACTTTCTCAATAAGCCTTGCATGGGGTACCTTATCAAACGCGTTGCTGAAATCCATATGCACTACATCTACTGCTCTCCCTTCATCGATGTGTTTAGTCGCATCCTCAAAAAAATTCAATCAGGCTCGTAAGGCAGGACCTACAATTGTTGTCTACAGTTGTGTACTGGCTTGAAATTTCCAGCTTTGTCCCTCACCTATATTAGAATTTCTGTCTTCCAACTCTCCGTCTTGGAAAACCAACCAAGTTCACAGCTTCAAAAATGAAAATGAAGAATGCTGGAAATGATCAGCAGGTTAATCAGGTGAATGATGGGTTAAACTGAAATGTTAACTCTTTCTCTGTTTTCACAAATGCTGTCTGACACACTGAGTATTTCAGTAATTTGCTTTTATTTTCAGGTTTCCAGCATCTGCAGTTCTTTTTTTGCTTTGCTTATCCGTGTCAAAGCAGCTTGCAACTGAGGTAACCCAGATGGAAGGAGAGATGGTTAGGTGCAAACATAGTATCAGCTGGTAGTACCAGTATATTTACTGTGTGACGCTGCCAGTGGTGGCCTCGGTACATACTGTGGATTCACAGCACAATTTTTTTATTCATTCATGGATCGTCTGTGTCATCGGTAAGGCCAGCAACTATCACCTGTCCTAATTGCTAGACCACTTCAAAGGGCATTTCAAAATCACCTGCATTGTTGTGGAGTTGGATTTGCATACAGGCCAGACTAGATAACTGTGGGAGATAGCTTTCCCTAAGGGACATGAAGGAACCAGATGGGTTTATATGATAAACAAGCAGTTTCACGTCTTCAAATGCTAGGTTTCTAATCCAGATTTATCTAATTAGCTATGTTTAAATTTGCTCGTAATAATGCAAGATTTGAAGCTAATTCTCTGGATCATTTGAGTTAATCTGAAATTATTAATCTAACTGCATTACCCATACAACCATATAACAGGTAATTCTCTGCTCTAGGAAGATATGTTTGAAGGCACCAGTTGGGCAGAAAGCCACTATTTAATGTCAAATATATGCTGTAGAAAACATGCTAAAATAAATTTGGAATTACAATAATGAAATTCAGCAAGAATATACTTCCCCGTATATGCTTGAAAATCGATCTGTCCCAAGTAAAACACATTCCCTGTTTTTAAGCAGGTAATTAAATTCACCCATGTAAATTGTGACATTTTAAATGTACTCCATTTTCTCTGTTAAGCTTGGTAGAATATCAAAGGTACTTTGCTCGATACAGTGAATGATATAGTTGCAAACTGATGTTAGTTAGTTCATTGTGATAACCTATACATGAAGTAGTTTTGTATAATGTATTTTAACCTGTGCATAAAAGAACATCACTCTAATTATAATAATTGATTAATAATAAATGATAATAATTACTCTAATAATTGATTAACCTTAAGGCCATTTATCTTTCTTTTCAGTTTTGTGCTCAAAATAGAGGTTTCACAGTGGCTATACCTGTAAAACATTTGTAAGTTGAGGACCACATTAACAATTCAGTTTTTTAATACATACACAAAGAGATTGTGTGGCGCATTGGGACCGTGTGCTGTTCTTACACCGGTGGAATACCGCTTTATCTTTAGTTTGCAGCATGCAATGTCCATTCAGTTATTGGGCGATGTCATCTTCAAAGTTGAGTTTATTGTCATATGCACAAGTACATGTATGCACAGGTGCAATGAAAAACTTACTTGTAGCAGCATCACAGGCACATAGCATCAGAGATACAATATTTACAAGAAAAAACATAAATTATACAAAATTGTACAAGAAACAATTGGAACAAAAATAACAAAGTCTATTGTAGTGCAAAGTGGTCATAGAATTGCTATACTGAGATAGTGATTAGGGTTGTGCAGGTTGGTTCAAGAACTGATTAGTTGAAGAGAAGTGCTGGGCTTAGGACAGGTCATACTTGAGGTGAAAAGAAAAGAACGAAGGTAGCTATTTGGAGAGAATTGTCTAATGCTTCTAATTGCAAGCTAAATTTATTTGTGTATGATATTCAAGTTATGCTCAACTAGGTACATGGAGGGTATTCCAGCCCATTACTAATATGTCTTATAAAGGCTAGTGGATGGGTTAGCAATCAAGAAGGCTGCTTTGTCCTGGATGGTGTCAAGCTTCTTGAATGTTATTGGAGCTAGATTTATCCAGGTAAGGAGAGATTATTTCCTGTCTTGCAGTTAGCCACTATAATATTGATGGTCTAAAATGATGGCTAGGACAAAGCAGCCTGCTTGATTGCTAACCCATCCACTAGCCTTTATAAGACATTTTAGTAATGGGCTGGAATACCCTCCATGCACCTAGTTGAGCGTAACGTGAATATCATACACAAATAAATTTAGCTTGTGATAAGGAGCATTAGATAATTCTCTACAAATAGCTACCTTTGTTCTTTTCTTTCTGATATTGTAAGGAAATATGAGACTGTTGGTCATGGTGAAGTTTTAAGGTGTCAGGAAGTGAGTCACTTGTCACAGGATACCCAACTTCTGACCTGCGGCAGCCACAGTATTGAGACCAGAAGTGGTTATACTCCCTTTTTGGAGATGGTTATGTTGTGCAGGTCTCATTGCATGAAGGCATGGAATGCTTCGTTGTCTGCAAGGTTCCAAATAGATCTAAACAATGTGACCATTTCCCACTTCTGACATAATGAAGTAAAATTTTATTGAAGTGTGGTTTGGCCTGTGGCATTTCCCTGGGGAACTGCTGCGGCAATCTTTCAGCTAAGATGATTGACGTCTACCATCCACATCTATCTTTTGATCTGGGTATGACTCCAGCCCTGGATTTTCATCGACTTCAGTTTTACTGGGGCTGCTTAAGTCAAATCTTACACTCATCATATTTCTGGCTTCATCTCTTTCACCTATGTTTGGTAATTGGCTAAAATGAGATTTAGAGCCAAGTGATCGTGGCAGAGCCCAAATGGCAAGTTGTTAGTCAGTCAGAATGAAATTGAAAGTTGAAACAAGCTAGTAGACCACTGCTGTTCTATTGCACAGAGTCAAGTGGCACCTTGTATGTTGAAAATCATTGGATAACAGCTACGTTGGAATCACACTGCAAATTTTAATTGAAGTACCAATTCAGTAGTTTCAAATGCTCAAGTAAAATGAAAGCTTCTCTTTGAATTTTATTCAGATAGATTTTTTTGTAATATTATTTAAATAATTAACCATGGGGAAATACATTTGTCTTGCTGCAAAATAAAATGTCCTCCAACTATCCCCAGAAGAAAAGTGAGATCCAACAACTCTTGATTTACATAATGGCAGCTGACAAATTAGTCAATGACCATAAGGAGCAATTCCATATATTTGCATGAGGTAACATTTTGATTATTTTGCAATTTATTAAGTCATTTATTTGTGTGTTGAGGAATAACTTTTCAGGTATTCAAATTATTGATCCATTATCCAGCTGAATTTCTTTTGGCCTTTCCTTAAAGGATCTTTAAGACCACTTTTGGCATCAGAGAGTATATGTGAAGTAAAACTATTGCTGGAATGATTGTTGCTAGATTTTCCAGGACTAGAGCCCAATTTTCTTTAGAACATAGTAAATCATCTTTTTAAATAAAAATGCAGCTTATTATGTTGTTGCCCAAAAGATGGGGACCAGATGTCAAAATATTGGTTGAGCAGTGTTTGGGAGAGATTAATTTGCTTTTAACATAATTGCTGTGTGTGTATTTCTACAACAGTTTGTGTGTATTTCTAAAGCAGTTTGTTCAGAAGGTCTAGACATAAATTATAAGTTGTAAGTGCTTTAATTGAAAATATTTCAAATGTCATTAGTAAAACCATTCTGTAAGGCAGAAAGGATATATTTTGGAAAAATTTAACTCATTCAATCTAATAGTTGTACATTTTATTTTTGAGCTGCATTGTGTATTAAGTAAGAAATTGGTGTAGCTTGCAACATTTGTTCAGAGATGTATCCCTATTTCATTGAAGAGTTGGCTTTTGCATTTCCTGTCCATCAGCTCTCTCTTACTGTTACTTTTATTCTACTTTTTATGTTGGTAACTGACAGTAAAAATTCATACTGTTAGAGTAACTGGATCCTTCTGTACTTGGGTTCAGGTCATCCTTTGGTTTCAGGTTGTACCCATCAGTTCATACAGTACTTGGACTCGATCCTGTACCAAAGCACACATCATGTGCAGTGCCGTGAAATATGCTGCTAATCCTCAGAGACTGAGTGAGAGCATTGCAGTATCATACAATAGCTTGCATTTGAACATCTTGGAACACTTCCTAAATTCAATCTATGAGTGCACCTTGAGGAAAATTTTATTTTTATTTCAAATTCATAAGGACAATATTATGAAATAATAAGTATGTTGTTCAACAGCTGTCAAATTTAACTCTGTTTAAAGTGTATAACAGGAATATTCATATTTAAAATTGTGAGCAAAATATGTAATGGGTTTTCTAACATATTCCTGACAAACAATTTTATTTCCCTTAACCCCCAACCTATTTTTCTACCTTTCTATTTTGTAACCATAAGAAAATGGAATATATTATCTTGTGCAAGTCAAATGCTTACTCAGCAAGCACATTTTCAAAACTCTAGTGAGCCATTAAATTAAACACGAGGATGGCAGCTGAACTGCTGGTATTTAAAGCCAACCTTAAAAAGGGCTGACGTGACAAGAACTTCCCCTGAAGAGCGCATTTTAACATCCTGAGAGTCCAAACCCATGTGCCATCGTTTTGTCTTTGTGTAATGCATTGAGCAGACTGTATGTAGGTTTTTTTTTGTTAGCATGTGCAGCAGTGAATGGTACTCATTTTTGCACTTCTCCAGGCTTGCGTTATGCTTCACAGCTTGAAGGAGGACCCATCTGTGTCCACAGATAAGGAGATTGGAGAAAGTGAGAAAAGCAGAGGTGTTTTGCATTTGCTTCCAAATGTTAAAAATGTTCTTTATTTTCCCCAGTGATCATTGAATGGGAAGGTTCTGGATATTTATTGTGGTTTCAATGTACTCTTTGTCCTTTCGGAATGGTGCTCAGTAATAAAGTCAAAAATATGTAAAACCATCATTCTCTTGCCTTCAGATGACACACTCCCCATCTGGGTAAGTTATTGAAAGGCAGCCAAAGTATTCCATTGTTGTGGCTCACGTGAAATTGCTCTCATCTCAGTGAAAACAAAATCTGCTGCCAAGCCTAAAGGAGGTAAAGAAAAATGTTCTTTTTTTAATCAGAAAATGGTATTCAGAATTGCAGAATAAAGGCAGGCAATATTTTAATTTACAAGTAAAGGTCATGAATTTTTTTATGACAGTGCTGCTTTAATATCTAAATCATTGAGAACAAATATTTCTAATGTTGCATTTCACTTTTATGAAAAATCCCTGATATGTAGGGAACAATATATAACAGTTTATGGTTGCAATATTCTGTAAACACAGAATTGATTTATAATTCATTCAAAATTTGTATCAGTTTTGTATATTGTGCCATTCCCCAGGATCCCATATCATTGAGAGGTGGGAAAACACTCCACTCACTGTACTTATGAATCCATTGTAGTCCAAATTAAATTTGCTTGATAATTCACTGCTTATTATGCAAATATGGCATAAACAACAAATAGAGAATCTTTAGAAAATGGCCATTAGATAAGGGATTAAATTTGTTTATGCAATATTTAGTTTGCTCAGTTTGGTTCAAAGTACAGACCTGACTATATCCTTGATATGTATTCTATTATGGGTGGCATGGTCGTGTATCAGTTAGCGTTGCTCCCTCACAGCTTCAGGAACCTGGCTTCATTCTTCACTGCAGATGCTATCTGTGCGGAGTTCTTCCCATGACCACATGGGTTTCCTCTGGATGCTCCACTTTCCTCCCACATCCTAAAGGGTGTGCTTGTAGGTTAATTGGCTGCTGTGAAATTACCCCTTTGTGTAGGTAAGCGGCAAACAAAAGGGATTTGATGGCTATATGTGGAGAACCTGTGCTGTACCTGGCAGGAAGATCTTTGACAGCCTTGTGCTGCTCAGGGATACCATCGCCTACCTGCAGGACAGAGGGTGAACACCTGCCTGGTCAGCTTGGACTAGGAGAAGGCTTTCAACAGGATATCACACACTTACATGTTGGACGTGTTCTCCAAAATGGGCTTTGGGGAGGGAATCAGGAAATGGATCCAACTGCTCTACACAGACATCTGTAGCGCAGTCCAAATCAGTGGGTGGGAAACAGACAGCTTCTCCATCAAGTCTGAAGTCAGGCAGGGCTGCCCTCTCTCCCCTGTCTTGTTTGTGTGCTATATTGAACCCTTTGCCGAATCCATCAGGAAGGACGAGAGCATCACAGGGGTGACGTTGCCAGGCAGTGAGGTCACCCAAGTGAAAACCTCCCTGTACGTGGACAACGTCGCCGTCTTCTGCTCGGACCCAAGGTCAGTTCGCAGATTGACCAGCATCTGCGACCAGTTTGAGTTGGCATCAGGGGCCAGAGTTAACTGCGCGAAGAGCGAGGCCATGCTCTTCGGCAACTGGCCCGACTGATCCAATGTTCCCTTCACCGTCAGGCCCGACTATCTGAAGGAGCTGGGGATCTGGTTCAGAGGAGCTGGGGCATGCAACAAAAGTTGGCAGGAGCAGATTGGGAAGGTGAAGCAGAAACTGGGATTGTGGGAACGGCGCTCCCTATCGATAACTGGGAAGAACTTGGTCATCAGGTGTGGGGCGCTCTCAGGGCTGCTGTACTTGGCGCAGGTGTGGCCTGTTCCTCGCTCCTCTGGCTTGGAAATCACCCGTGCCATCTTCCGGTTCATCTGGGGATCCAAGATGGAGCGGGTCCGGCAGGTCACCATGCGCAAGTCCCTGGACAATGGGGGTAAAGGTGTCCCCAATGTCGCCCTCCTCCTGATGACCACCTTCGTCTGTGGCTGCATCAGGCTGTGCGTGGAACCCAAGTACGTGGGCAGCAAGTGTCACTATAAGTACCGAGGTTCTACCTGTCCCTGCTGTTGCGAAGGATAGGCCTGGCCCCGTGGCCACATGGTGTCCCAGTCAGCTGGTCGCTGCCACGCTACCTGTCCTTCGTGGAAAAGTTTTTCCAGACCAACACCTTTGACCACACGTCCATCAGGCAGTGGTCAGCACGGAACATCCTGCAGGCACTGCAGGAGAAGGACTCAATGGATACTATGGGGTGATTCCCTGAGCAGACTGTCCAGACCATCTGGCAGAATGCCTCATCGCCAGAACTCACCAACAAGCACCAAGACCTCGTTTGGCTGGCGGTGAGAGGGGCCCTCCCCAGTCAGATCTTTCCTGTATGGTTGGAACCTCACTCCCAGTGTGTGCTGCCCCCAGGAGGACTGCACTGGGGACGAGACGGTCGCCCACCTCTTAGCGGGCTGTGGGTTTGCGAGGAGGGTGTGGCAAAAGATGCAAGGGTCCTTGTCACGGTTCATCCCCAGCAGCTGCGTAACACAGGATTCTCTGATCTACGGGCTGTTCCCGGGGACACACACACAGACAGACATCAACTGCTGCCGGCAGGTCATCAACTCAGTGAAAGACGCTCTTTGGTCTGCCCGAAACTTGTTGGTCTTCCAGCACTGTGAGATGTCTGTAGGGGAATGCTGCCGACTGCCACATTCCAGGCTGCAGGAGTACGTGCTGAGGGACGTGTTGAAGCTGGGTGCAGACAACGCAAAGGCTCTGTGGGGAAGGACTACAGTTTAGGGTTCTTCTGCCACTGGAGAGGGAGGGGCGGGGTCAGGCAAGAAAGCCCCTTGAATATTGTAAATACGGGACTGCGTAGCCCCCAGGGAGCCACATGTGTGGCATCGGTGCTGTTTTTATATAAAGAGGTAACACTAATGAATGATGTGTACAAGAATGTAAAGGCTTGCACTGTTTTATAATTGTATATAGTTTGTCTTTTATTATGAATAAAGTTTATTTTGGAATATAAAAAAATATGTGGAGAGAATAAATTTCAGGGCTAGAAGAGGGGGAACGAGACTGATGGGGTTGCTCTGAGACCTGGCATGAACCTGATTAGCTAACTGGCCTCCTGTGTTGTGATAAATAAGTTTTAGTGAAATCTGAAAGCCTTGCCACCAGACTTTCTTTATTTACATCACTGTCATTAAATTGGCATAAGACAGAGTCTTGAACTAGTGCCAACCCAAAACACTTTACAGCCAATTAAGTATGTATTTGCTGTTGAACTACGGAAGGTCTTTGAATGATTTTTATACATAGTTAAGGCCCCACAAACAGCGTTGTGGTAATGACCAGGTATTTGCTTCAGTGATGTTACTTGGGGGATAAATACTAGCCCGGACACCTTTCAACATTCATGCTACATAAATGCCAGGAAGTGATTTTCTCTTTTGGGCGGAGAAATGGTAGATGGAGTTTAATCCGGACAATTATGAGGTATTGCATTTTGGGAGGTCAAATGCAAGAAGAAAGTCTGCAGTAAAAGCTAGGACCTTTTTGAGCATTGATGTACAGAGAGATCATGGGGTGCAAGTCCTTATCTTCCTGAAAGTGGTAACATGAATGAATACCATGTAAAGAAGGCTTATGGTGTGCTTGCCTTCACTGGTTGGGGCATTGAGTTTCGAAGTTGGCAAGTCATTTTGCAACTGTATAAAACCTTTATTTGGCCGCATTTGGAATATCATGTGCATTTCTGGTTGCTGCACTACAGGAAGAATGTGGTGGCTTCGAGGAGGGCGCAGAAGAGGTGCACCAAGGCGTTGCCTGGATTGGAGCATATTAGCTATAAGGAGAAGTCGGACAAACTTGAATTGCTTTCTCTGGAGGGTCAGTGGCTGAGAGGCAACCTGATAAAAGTATATAAAATTATGAGAGGCATAGATCGGGTAAATAGCCAACAGTCTTTTTCCCAGTAAGGTAAGTTTTGTAAACAGAGAGTGGTAGGTGACTGGAATGTGCTGCTGGGGAGGTGGTAGAAGCAGATATGATAGCAAAGTTTAAGAGGCATTTTGACAGCCACATGAACAGGCAGGAAACAGGGAAATGAACCATGTGCGGACAGATGGGGTTAAATTGGCATCATGGCCGGTGCAGGCTGAGGGCCTGTTCCAGTGCTGTTTGTTTCCTTACGTGACACGCCATTTGACTTGGAAATTTATCACCACGCTTTCATTGTTCCTGGTCAGATTCCTGGAGCTTTTTTACCTAATAGCACTGCGCTCACCATCACCTTCTCAAGGACAATTATGCACATGCATTATAAGCTGACCTTGTCACTGATCCTCATGTTGCATGAAATAATTATTTAAAAAAATGTGGGATTTTTTGCATCCAGCTGAGAAGGCAGACAGGGTCTCCTCTCTGAGTAATGGCGTAGCACTCCTTCAGTGCCATTACCACTACTGTGTTTGAGCTGATGCACCTTATGGCAAGTTGTGTAACCAGAGAAGATTACGGTCTGCCGTGGTGGAAAGGACATGAACCAGTTAATTTTCTTCTAATTTGAGAGGCTTTTTTCTCCCCAGTGCTGTGCCTTAATTTTATCTGTGCTGGTGTAAATGCAAAAATGTAATGGATTTAAATTGATGAATATTAATTTGACAATGTTCACCTAAGCTTTGTGTTGTCAAATGAAATCTCAGCAGCAAGATGCTTAAAATCAAGATGTAGTTTGGAATTTAATGCAAGAAAAATGAGTGGAAGAGGACTTTAAATCATGATTATCATAGAGTACTTGAAAACAGTCTTTGTGAAAAGCACAAGTCAGCAGCTGTTGGTGTTTTGGTTTGAACAGTTAATTTTGATGACTAGCAATTCCCCAGCCAGTAGCTGGTGCTAATTTTTTTCTCTAAGTAAGCACCGTGGGTAGAAGCTGTATGACTGAAAGGAAGATCTTCATTAAAGACTGTTTTAACTAGATGATTTGCTAAGCAAAAAAAGCTATTGCCAATGTGAACCTTCCACTAGTTAACAATATAAAATTCTATTTCCCTTAGATTCAACTTTATTTGTCCCATTGTCATTCCTTTTTGGCATGCATCGCAATACATGAATTGTGTTCTTAGTTTCTTTTATACAGATGGTCAGTAGTGTATAAGCAGTGCTTATGTGAAGGAAAATGGCTCCTTAAAGCCTGCATCGTTTTTAATCTACATAATAAGTTGATAAGTTGATTGCACTCATTTACCTGTATATTTTTAATTTATTTTGTTTATATAAATGCACTTGGCTCAGTGGGAAGCTAGAAACAGAGACTGCTGATACCAAATTTTAAACTTACCAGGTGCATAAATCTTTCATCATACAAAAGAAAATGCTGGAAATGCTAAGCAGCTCAGACAGCATATCTGGAGAGCAAATCTAAAGCTAGTGCTTCAAGGTTACAACCATGCTTCAGAATTGGGAATTAGTTTGATTTCTGACAAGTTTCAATATGCAGGGAAAAGAGGATAGAACAAATGGGAAGGTCTGAGAGAGGGTGGAGATTAGGAGAAATTCAATAGACGTGCTGGGCAAAAGAGAATGTGGGGTAAACAAACAAACCAAAGGTGGGAATGGAAGGAATTAAAATAGTAATTGCAAAAATATCTGAAATTTTTCTGAAAATAATGAATATAATGGATTTAAATTATGATACAAAATCCAAATATCACAGGTTTTGGAAATCTGCTTGAAATACTCAGGTAGTATTTATGGAGATAGAAACAGAGTAGACGAAACGGAGCTCAGGATCAAACCAAAGCTGCTGGAGCTGTGCGGTGGCAGCAGCACCACCCGCTGCACTGCGCCATTGTCCTTCATTGTTGTCAAATTTGTGCAAATGCTTTCAGAATAAATGCTGCATTTCTCCTGCATTTGTACTTTCATGCACATCTCCTTTTCAAATGTTAGAGAGAAAGGACAAGACCATTGTGTAGGACAACAGTATGGGTATTGATAACTGGAGTGCAATAGGAAAGAACAGAACATTAAAAATATCAGTGCACCTGCAACTAGGGTGTCAATATTAAAGGGTCTTTATCCAAATGCACACAAAATTTGCAGGAAGATAGATGATGAATTGATGGCATTAGTAGGAGTAAATTGACGTGATCTGATAGCTACCATAGGGATGTGCAAATCAAAGCTGGGAACTGAGTATTCCGGGATATCTGACATTTTAGAAGGATGGATGGAAAGAAAAGGAGGTGGGGTAGTTTTGTTAGTAGAGGATAAGATCAGTAGTGCAATGAGAAATGACCTTGGCTCAGAATATCAAGCTCTAAAATCCGCTATAGATAAGAAATACCAGAATCAAGAAGTTTACTGGTGTGAGTGGAAATATCAGGGAGATGTAAAAAAAAAGGTACTGCAATATTCGTAAGTGACTTCAAACTTCAACTAGTTTGGACAAATTAACTTGTCAAAGATAACCTTAAGGATGAGTTCACAGTATATTTGGAACAATTTCCTAGAAAAAAAGCTTTGGGGAATGAACATTCTTGAAATAATGCATTGTGAAATTAGCCAGGAAATGGCCTATTTTAGATCTGGTGAGATGAGATTAATGGTCTCAATTTACAGGATCTTCTGGAGAAAAATAATTTGTGACATGATAGAATTTCACATTCGATTTGAGTGTGGAAAAATGAAAGTAATGCCTTAATGGTTCTCAAGGATATATTCAATTGAAAAATAAGGACTATGAGTTGATGATCCATCTGTGGCTAACTAAATTGAAGATGATGTCAAATTGAAAGAGAACACATATAATATTGCAAAGACTAGCGGTAGGCCAGAAGTTTGGGTAAAATCAGTGGATTGGAAAATTGCAAATGTAATGCCCCTATTCAAGAAGGTGGGGTGGGGGTGGGGCAGGAAATGAAAGAATAGTAAACCTAATCCCTATAGGCAGGAAAAGACTGGAATGATTTCAGAAATTGAAGAAATAATAGCAGGATACTTAGGAAATCGAGCAGAGTCAGCATAGTTTTACAAAAGAAAAATTGTGTTTGCCAAATTCCTGGGATGAAGGTACTGTGTAATGAGGAACAGTTGAGTTACTGTACTCATTGTAACTTAGAAGAATGAGAGATGACCTTCATCAAACATTCTGAGGGGGATTTACAGGGCAGAGACTGTGTTTCCCTTCATGGGGGGAGAAAAGAAATTTAGTGTGTAGTTTCAGAATAAGATTGGGATGAGTAGAAATTTCTTCTATGATGGTCACGAATCTTTGGAAATATCAACCTCAGAGTGACAGAGGGTTAGTTTTATCTAACTCAGCATTGAGTATACTTGGATTTTCTAACTGCCAGGGCCTTAGAGTTGTGTGGAAAGGACTGGAAAGTGGATCTGGGGCTAAGTTCGGATCAGCCATAACCTTTTTGAATGTTGGAGCAGCCTTGAGGAGCCATATGGCTTACTCCTGCTTGTATTTCTTATGTTCCTGTGCAATAATGCACAAAATTGTGCATTGGATGCCAGTTTTGTACAAACCTTGCCTCCTTGTAAACAAATCAAATGAACATCCAAAAAGCATTACCTACCAATATAATATTTCAATTAAACATTTTAAGTGAAAGCTGCAGATACATAAGCTATTGCTCCAGAACCACCTACTCCTCCGTGATTTTTCCAATAATGTGCATGAGATTTTTGCCGCACAATGTCTGATGTGTTCTTATACCTCTAATATAAGAGTGGGCCTGCTGAAACCAATCATGCTGTGGTTAGTCAATGATGATCATTGAATCAGTTGCTCTGCCATATATATACTGGGAAAAAGAATTGAGCTGCGGATAGGCAGAAATGCAAATTCTCACTTCACTTTATCCACATTCAGAACACCTTGATGGAATAATGACAGTATCGCTGGATTTGTTGACCAGAATGCCAATTGAAGCACACCATTCAGTGAAGTTATCAAGGGATTTTGGGAACAAAATGAGAACTCTGGCTGAGAGACAATCTTTAAAGCAAATGCTGTGAGAGCAGCAAATACAATCTTCTATCAAAAAAGTGTTGGCTTATATGTGTAAAATCAAACCCGTTGAGCACCCAAAACATGGTAAAATCCATTGATGAATTACAATTGTTCATGTTTTCTGAAAAATGAGCATTCCATATGTTCCCATATGTGTGCATAATGTTCTTGGAGCTACAATAATAATTTATCTTTATGGGACTTTATAGGGATGCATTAATCATCCAGGTTTACCACGTGAATACATTACGGTACAGCCCAAGCTATTTCTAATTTTTATAATTGATTTATTTTATGCTTATATGTCTAATTTGTAAAAATTCACAATGTGTGGCATTCTTCAAGCATTTAAAGGATAGCAGCAGCTGCTAACATTTTGTGTTTGCTCCTAAATCTCTTCTGTTTTGGAACAATTCCATTGGTGTTATTACTTCATACATTACTTAAAGTAGCCAGTCAGTGATTATGATTCAGTCAACATGGAAGGTTGAGCATGGACAGCCAAGGTTCCCAGACTGTTTCAAGCATATTTAAGGGATGATTGTTAAACAAAGACATCCTTTGGAAATCAAATACTAATTACTGGAATGCACTTCCATTGAACAGAATATAAGAAACAGCTGGTGGCTTTTTAGTTCACATTATGTTGGTGCCAAATTCACAAGATAAAAACTGTTATTGACTTGCATTCAGGCACCCTGCGTATTTCTGGAGAAAATCCAATGTTGGAATGATATGCATTGCAGTATTTTTGGCCTGTGTTTCAAGATGCACAACTCCTGTTAGTTATTAAGTTCATGACTTTAAGTATGTAAAATAGTTATGGAAATGTTTTGTGGACTGTATAATGTCTGGAAAGTTTAAGACTTCTTTTAAAAGCATACCATTTAATTTTGGAATTTTCACAACTTTCCAAGTAACCAAGGTTCCAATAATAGTTCTACTTTATATTTTGGTGTTAATACCTAAATATGAATACCTATAAAGCAGAATTATTTGCTGTGTTTACTTAAATGTTATACATTTCAAACACTGGAAATCAGTCTAAACCCATGCTTATAACCAAAATAATAATGGAATGTTTCATATCATCTAGAGCCATGAGAGGAAAGATTTAGTTTGATTCCCTCCTCTTTTCCTTCCCTTACCCTTTATTTTGTTCAGTTATTAATCCTAGCTGTATTGTTATGGGGAATTATTAAGGAAATGGTGCAAAGAGATCTGGAAGAGAAGCTGTCACTAGATCACTTATTTTGTGTGCTCATCAAGATAATAGGAGAGGGCATTTTTTTTATCAGCTTATCAAATGGACACATTGAATGCAAATTTGATGAACTTTAATATGATATCCAATTCGGCCACAATCTACATATGATGATCCTTTGTTCATTAGCAGAAGGACAGAAGCATTTTTTTCAGGGATTCCTGTAACCTGTTTATGGTTACACGTAGCGTAACAGCGCGACGCTATTACAGAGCCAGCAATTGGGGTTCGATTCCCATCGCTGTCTGTAAGGAGTTTGTATGTTCTCCCGTGTCTGCGTGGGTTTCCTCCGGGAGTTCCAGTTTCCTCCCACATTCCAAAGACGTACGGGTTGGTTAATTTGGGTTTAAGAAAAGTGGGCGGCATGGACTCATTGGGCCGGAAGGGCCTGTTACTACGCTGTAAATAAAGTTTTAAATTTTAAAATTTAATTTAAATTTAATTTAAAAATTTAAATTTAAACGGTCAATCTGAACTGTTCATTTAGTGGAAGCATTTAGGTAATGTCTTAAATAATATTAACAATCAGAAGCCATAGGAGGAACATTTTGTACTTAAGGAAGTCCATGTTGTCCAAAGCAGAGATTGTAATTCAAGTTTTCCAGAGGGACTGAGCATAATATGTCAGACTACCAAATAGCTTCCATTGGAATCGTCCTAGTGGTTTAAGTGGTTATTGGACTTTAAGTGGTTATTAGGCTAAATGCTTTCATTAAGTAGACAGTTCAGATTGACCTTTTGAATCTTCACAAACAGCTCCAATACCATCTATAAATTCACCGATGACACCACTGTTCATGGCCAAATGAGGGGTAGTGATGAATCAGTCTAGAGGAGTGAGATAGAACACTCGGTTGAGTGGTGCCGCAATAACAAACTCTCACTCAGTATCAACAAAACCAAGGAGCTAATCATTGACTTCAGAAAGGGGATGTCGGGAGACCATGCGCCAGTTCTCATTGGTGGGTGAGAGGTGGAGAGAGTAAGTAGCTTCAAATTCCTGGACGTTAACATCTCAGATGACCTGTTCTGGGCCCAACGCATAGATATAATCACAAAGAAGGCATGCCAGCTCCTCTACCTTCTTAGAAGCTTAAGGATATTTGGCATGTCACCAAATACTCTAACAAACTTCTACAAATGCACTGTTGAAAGTATCCTGACTGGTTGGTCTGGCCTGGTCTTCATGGCCTGGTATGGCAATTCCAATGCACAGGAATGCAAAAAACTGCAGAGAGTAGTGGACACAGCCCTCCCTACCATTGACAGCATCTACAGGAGGCACTGCCTCAAGAAGGTAGCATCTATTGTCAAGAATCCCCACCATCCGGGTCCTGCCCTCTTCTTGCTGCTACCATCAGGCAGGAGATACAGAAGTCTGAAGTCCCACACAACCAGGTTCAGGTACAGCTACCTTCCTACAACCATCAGGTTCTTGAACCAACTTGCACAACCCTAATCCTACCTCAACAACGGAACACTACGGACAACCTCTTGCATTACTATGCACTCATCTCTGTTATTGTTTTTGCACTAATGTTTTATTTTGCAGTCTTTTTTCTCTTCACTCTCTTGTATAATTTATATTTTGTGCGTTGTCTAAACCTACGTGCCTGTGATGCCTCTGCTAGCAAGTTTTTCATTGTACATGTATCTCACTGTACTTGTGCACATGACAATAAACTCGACATATAATAATTACCCCAGTCTTGGTCTAGGTTGATATTGTAAAATAAGTACATCCCATTACAGTACAGACCAACAAATGGAAACACCGTTTTAGAACAAAGGAGTAGAAATTCTAAGGGTGTGTCAAGCTAATATTGCAAAAACTGGAAAAGCAGCTTCTGTGGGACCTGGCTCCCGTTAAACATAATTACATTTGAGAATTTTTAATCTCTTTCAATCACAGAGACTGGTGCTAATGAGTTGGATCACCTGAAATAGGTGATTATACCAGGGTAATCACACCTGGTGTTTTTGTCAAATTCAGCCACTGATGGGATGTATCTGGCCATTATTTATCAATATCATATTTTAGTTGATTGCTACTTGTAGCCTATGATTAATATTGTTCATGTTTTGCCGCCTTAAGCATATTCTGATCATAATGAACAAGAATTGTATGTTAACCTTGTCATTGCTTCCTGTCAGTTTATTTTCAAATTATCTGTTTGTGATGAAGAGCCATGGCATGTTAAGATGCACAGACCAGCTGGGACGTATGAACGGTATGAAAAAGAATCATTCATTTAGATCACAGCTGATAACCTTGACTACTTATCCACCCCAATCCCAATATCCTCTAATTCCCTTAATCCCCATGAATTCATCAGTCCCAATTTTAAGTATACTTAATGGCCATCCACAGTCCTCTGGAGTCGAGAATTCAAAAGATTCAAAATTTCTAAGTAAAGAAATTTCTCCTCATACTGCTGCTTATTCCCAGCTTCTCCGACCAGGGGAACAGCCTCTGAGTAGCCACCCTCAGTAATTATGAATTTATAATTCCTTGCGCTACAGTCGAATAACTGTGTATCATTTTCTTGAGCAATCTATTTTAGAAAGCACGTAAAAGCAATGGAACATCTGCAGAATGCATTTTGGATGCAAGACGGAATGAGGTTTTACAATTAGGGTTTTGAGAAGTTGGGTTTGTTTTGCAGGGCATGTTTGTTGGTTAGGATGCCATGATCACAATTGCAGAATCAAGATCTGATCCAGTCATGAATCACGTGAATCCTTGCTAATACTTGTCTCTGATTTGCTCACTGAGGGTGATTTGAGAACTCTGACTTTGAAGTCAGACACTTCCATGTACACAATTAATTGCCACCATTTGTAAAGAAAACAAGATTTCACTTGTGGTGGGCTGGAGTTCACAAAGATGGTGTGTACAATGCTCTTCAAGTTTGTATTTTCTATTATGAGTTACTTCATGAACCTATGATTCAGTGTTCTTCCAGCTAACATTGTTGTACCACGTTTATGTGGAATAAATGTTTACGCCATCAGGCAGCAGGTAAGTCGAGTGTGGAGTATTTTGCAAGATGATGATGAAAAGGCCAGCAGAAGTATACTGAGGAGAAGCACCCAGTGGAAAGGCAAGAGAGGACCAAGCTAGAAATTAGCAATCTTTTATGTGGCACTTTGTCAAGCTCTTTTTGAACATCCAAAGATATCCCTTATCTAATCTGCTAGCAATGTCCCTAAAAGTCAAATAAAGTTTTGATTTCTATACCAAACCTTCTAGTCTGATTCCCCAGTCTACCTTAACCAATGCATTGCTTGTATCTATGAAATAAACTAAATTCTGTTACCTTTGAATTTAACGTAAAATGCTATCAAATGATCCATCCAGGGCATATTCAATTTAAGACCTTCTGGGTAATGAGGCAAAACTATTCAGTAGTCTCAGAGATCCTCGAAGGATGAATGATCCTGCAATAGAATTTGTGTTACATTCAAAGGTGGCGCAATTAAGTCTGAAACCAGCACCTTAAGTTTAATTTGTTTGTTTCAAAGGTTCAGGAGGTGCATTAGTGAAAGTAGATTAGGAAACTAGAGTGATAGGTTTGATACAAATAAAAAAAACCATTTAAATAATGCTCAATTCTCCAGGAAGTTATTTCATTGAGAAATAAAAATTGCACAGGAAAAATTATTTACTTGAAACATACACAATGAAGGTGTTACTTTCTTTCACTAAATCTGTATTCTTTGATTCTCTAAATATCTAAAAATAATCCGTTGATCCCTGTCTTGAATAAACTTGGTGACTGAGCTTCTGCGGCCTTCTTGGGTAGAGAACTCCAAGATTCACCTTGGTTCAAGACACTCCAGCCAGGGCGACATCATCCCCCAACTACTCTGTAAAGACCAATAAGAATTTCAGTGAAGTTACCTCTCATTATTCTGAATTTGAGGCCATTGGCTTATCTGCTTGATCTCACTGCATATGACACATGTGTCACCTCAGAAGTCAATTTCATTGAACCTTCGAACACGAGTATGTCCTTCCTAGTGTAGGGAAACCAGATAGAGTCATGGAGTTGTACAGCATGGAAACAAGCCCTTTGGCCCAACTCGTCCCTGCCGACCATGTTGCCAACCTGAGCTAGTCCCATTTGCCTGTCTTTGGCCCATATACCTCTAAACGTCTCCTATCCATGTACCTGTCTAAATGCCTATTAAACATTGTAACTGTGCCTGCCTCAACGACTTCCTCTGGCAGCTCATTCCATATACCCACCACCTTGTGTGTGAAAATGTTGACCCTCAGGTCTGCTTTAAATCTTCCCTCTCACCTTAAATCCATGCCCTCTAGTTTTAGACTCCCCTATCCTGGGAGGAAGACTGTGACCATCCACATTATCTATGCCCCTCATGATTTTATTTACCTCTATAAGGTCACCCCTCGGTCTCCAGGGAAAACATCCCCAGTCTATCCAGTCTCTCCTTATAACTCAAGCCCTCTTGTCCCAGAGACATCCTTGTCATTGTCTGTACACATTATTTTAATGTGTTTTCAATAGGACTCCATGTAATTGGAGCAGGTCACTTTACTATTGTAGTCAAATCCATTTGCAATATAGGCTAACGTGCTGCTTGCCTTCCTAATTGCTTGTAGTATCTGCATGTCAATTTTCAGTGATTTGTGTTGAAGGACACCCAAGTTTCTCTGCACACCAATACCTTTTCTTGAGAGCTTATAGTGTGTAGTCACTTTAATTCTTAGTAAGTTTGTAGAAACCATCCACTCCCTCCTATTATTTAACGACCTTGCCAGTGTTAGAGGCATGAAATAATGAGTGCTCTGTGGTTCCTGTAGAATTTTATTATGCCTTGAATCCACTGTGTGCTAAGCGTCTTTCAATACACTTTTAACCTTGTTTTAAAAGAGAATATAGGGCCTAAGATAATGTATTCAGTTGATATTGTCTTGTAAACTTAATGCTAAGTGGCTATTGTGTTCACCCTGTCAAACTTTGGGGTCATCTTGGAAACATGAAAAGAGCCTTCTTCTGAAAGACTGTGCCAATTGAACAGGGCAATGCAAATTTATATGCAGTATTATACTGTTGCTAATGCAACGTTAAATCTGGTTAAAATCCAAGACCGTTGTAGATGCTATGGTTTACTTTATGGGGACCAATGGAACATTAGGCTGGATTTTACTTGTGCTTAGCATCTTGTAGATTGTGCTAATGTCTGGGCAATTTTCTGCATGCTTTAGCTTGATTTTTTTTGTCACAGCTGAAAACTAGGACAAGCTGATAATGACATATTAAGGACAGTGGAGAATCTGGGGCCATTTGTGAACACCAGGGCCAACAGTTTCTCCCCATAAAACAAAGAATGAGAAAAACCAATAAGGATGTGTGAAAGGTGAACTAGAGTAGATTAGTCAAATCAGGTAAAGCGAAATAATGGAAAAAGAATATAAAAGAAAGGAATTTTTAAAAGTTATTTTTTAAAAACTTAAAGAGCATGCATCATACTGGAATGAAATTGAATGTTTTAAACTGTTTCTTTTCTGATCCAGAGAGTTTGATTGCCATTACATTAACAATTAGCAGATCATCAAAAGGATGCTTTGCACACTTGATTACCTGCTCTAATTCTGTGGTGTATTTAATAGGCAATTAATATGCATTTCCATTGAGTTCTTAAAAATAATGGAGGACAAAAGACTGACTAGAGAGGGTGATTTTTTTTTTGGAAACCATTGTCCTTAAAATAGCTGTGGTTTTAAAAGCTCAGAAATTCTCAGTGTTTTGAGGCAATCTGCCACTGGCACAATTTACAATGAAATAAATCTTTTAGCTGATCTGAGACTCGGTTGAGCAGTAAAGAGGCTGTTTGCTGCAAGTCATTAGTATAGATCAGACTTAACTGGTAAGCTGCACTGGAAAATAAGTGTAAAAGAGAGGTTATCACTGAAGGATGTTGCATTTGCTTTTCTGTACTGACAGATGTGGGGAAGCACATATTTTTGGTGCTGTTCCTGGAACTATTCCACTTGACAGGCTGCCGTTGTGCTCTGTATGATGAGGAGCAAAAAGGTTTAACTGTTCGATTGTCCTCCAATTGGACATTTGTTTTAGCTGCCAGTCCCAAACACTGACACTCCAGTAACGTTCAAGAAGTTTGACGCTGCCTACAGCTAAGCATTCGGCTGGAAAGGCAGTCCATCAGCCACCATTGATGGTCACTCCCTCGGTAGTGGCCACACAGTGCACTACCCATGGGATGCATTGCAGCCTTTGACAGCAGTTTCCAAACCTGCAACCTCTGCCATCTAAAAGGACAAGTGGAGCAGGTGCATTGGAACTTTGTAGCCTCCAAGTTCCCCTCCCAAGTCATGGTCCATCCTGGCCTGGCCTTAGATTACTGTTCCTTCATTGTCCCTGAATCAAAAGTAAATTTCTGCATTTGTGAAGATGCGCTTATTCTGCCGAAGTATAGAAAGCCCCACATAGGTGGGAAGTGTCAGACTCAGCAAGAGTGGCACGGTGGTGCAACAGTTAGTGCTGCTACCTCACAGCTTCAGCAGCCTGCGGTCGCTTCTGACCTAGGGTGGTGTCTGGGTTGGAATATGCCAACTCTCCTTGTGACTGCTTGGATTTCCCCCCCAGGTGCTACAGTTGTCTCACATACCCCAAAGACATACTGGTAGGTTAAATAGCTGATGTAAATTACCCCTTGTGAAGGTAAGTGGCAAAGGAATCAAAGAGTAGTGGATGGGAATAAAGAGTAGTGGAGAGAATAAATAAGACGGGGAATGGGACTGATCAGATTGCTCTGCTGAGAGCCAGCATGTACCCAATGGCCTGAATGGCCTCCTGTGTTGTAATAAGTAAGGTGAGTTGTAGTGATGAAAGAATCCTCTTGAGCTGTGCTTTAGATTAAATTGCTATTCAGCTGGGATTTTTAGAGGAATATAAATGGAAAATACTCAGCGGGTCAGACAGTATCTGTGAAGAGAGAAACCTTTTAAGTCATCAATCTGAAACGTCTGTTTAGAAATGTGAGCAGAATGGTGTGATTACACTGCTGCATTATTCCAACTGCATGATCCGATAGTTTACCAGCATTATGTAAATGAAGGACTAAGAGCTGATGCAAGTATAACAAGGTTTACAGATTTAATCTCATTTCGCAAGTCGGGAAGAAATTAAAGCTTTACTTCCCACTTTATTCTCAAGTGGTATAAAGAACAGAAAATGCTGGAACCACTCAGCAGGACAGGTGTCATTGCAGGAAGAGAAAAGGTTAATATTGCAGGTCAAAGGCCCTTCATAAGGAAAGTGTTCAGCCTAAAACATTAACTCTGTTTCTCTTTCCACAGGTGCTGCCTGAGTGTTTGCAGCATTTTCTGCTTTCACAACAGATTTCCGTCATCTGCAGTTTATTTTTTGATTTTCATTCTCTTTGATTTCTTTAGACTCCCCTTTAGGAAATGAAAGACCATTGTGCTTTTAATAGTTTAACAAGATTGCAATATCAAAACTACCAGAAAAATTCCTGCTTTCCTTCAGAGCAGCAAACCTAAGAGCAATGCTGAGAATGGAACAGACAGGTTATGAGGTGGGTATGAGAGGTTGATTTGTGCCAATGTGAACTGAGCTGTGCAGAAACTGGTCCCTTGGATCAACTGGTTTATGGTGGTGTTCATGTTCCATATGAGCCGCTTTCCAGGTGCCCATCAACTTGCCTCATTAATGTGTCTAAGCTATGGCTGCTGTTAGTTCAGTCTTTGTACGAGAATAGAGACTGATCTCTCTTCTGGTCTCCAGATTATTGGGGCAAAAATATGCAGAAGTATCTCTTTGGATTCTGGAAACTTTCCCTCTGATAAATAGCCAAGTAGAGCCAGCGTCCACTGTTAGGTAGTGGCTGGCTCCTGCATGGGTCTTCAGCTGCCACCTTGTACCAGGAAGGAAGTGCAAAGGTGCAATGTGGACTTAGCTGAGACATAGATCAGTGTAGTCACCTGGATTGGAATCCAGACATGATAATACTACCAGGCATCCAGATCAACTAACCTCAGACAAAGCTCCACACACACGGGTCTGGAGTGAGGAGACTGAGATTGAGAGGAAAAATTAGTGGAAAATGTGATTGCTCTGTGAGCTAGCATATACTTGATGGGCAAGTGGCCTCCTATGTCAGAAGGAAGTATGGAAAAAAATGTTGATTGGGTATTGCAAAGTACAGAAGAAAATGCTGCAGATTTCTTCTGCCAAGCAGTAACCATGCTAACTCTCAAAATCCTACGACTAATTGTCACGTGCTCAAACAGTTTCACACCAGCAGACCTGGACTAATTGAAAGCCTTTGCTGGCTGCATTATAAACATAGCTAAAGGCCAGTAGCTGACGAATCTGTTTCATTTGGCAGCACTCATTTACTTTCCATGGTTTGAATTGCACTCTGGGGGCCAGGTGAAATTTCTACATTTGTTTTTTTTTAAGTGTAGTTACTGTTTCTGTAATGCAGGAAATGGTTGCAAGTCTCCAGAAGAACTGGGGAAGCACTTTGTAAACCTGACATATCAGCAACTGGAGGCTGTACTCTATGCAAAAGAGAGATCAAGAGAAACTGAGATGACCTCCCCCAAGGGATTTTGAACTTGGAGTTAGATTGGGAGATCAGACTGAGCAGTTATGGAATGATTTTGTTCAATGCATGTAAAAGATCCTGTTTTGAAGAGGAGGGGAATAATTCTTGGAGTCCTGCTCAGTACTTGCCCCTCAACCAGCATTGCTATCTGGTTGTTATTATGTTGCTCAGGTGGGAGCTTGCTGTGCTCAAACTAGCTGCCAAACTTCCTACATTACGACAATAACTTCACTTCAAAAGTACTTCATTGTCTTTTAAATGCTTCTTGCAATGTTCTGAAAGGAACGTGAAAGGCTCTATACAAATAAAGTTTTTTCAAATTGACAAAGGGGGCCTTCCACCTCAGGTCACCTGCACTCCATCGTAGGGCTCCTCATGGAGTCTGTTGGAGCATAGAATTCCTCCTATGTCCCAGTGCTTAATCTGGGATATTGCTAGCAGGTCCATTGATTCTAATGGAAAGAAATAACTGCGTGAAGAACAGTAAGTATATTCATTTTTTATTCAATTGAGTTCATTTAAATATATTTGCTCTAGTTTATTTTTACTGTGTTCATATATTTTTAATAACTTTACACTTTTTTCATATAGTAGCTGAAAGTGTTTGAATATCTTTAATATTCACCAACAAGGATTAATTTAAACAACAGCTTTGACAGGTAGTAACTCGGAGGACAAGTCCTCACCCACTCTCCATGTAATCCAAGGGGTGAAGTCTGACTGAGCAGATATGAAATGCATAGAAGTATGAAACCCTGCTGGATGTTAGGCCATTCTGGGGACTTGCTTCCTGCGGACCCACTGAAAGAACAAGATAAAGATGACCTGTGGAGCTCTGGTGGCTTGCAAATCAGTAAAGAATGTCCCTCCTCAATGTAACTCCCTTCCTATAATCACTTGTATTCTGGTAGGTTCTTGACATTTGCTGATGTTTGCTGTGCCACTGTGTAACCTGTGGCTTCAGTCAGAACTCTTACCTGCAGCAATGTAGGGAGAATCAGGAGCAACTGAGGCAGCAATTTAATTGTATTCAAATTCCTGTCCATCGAAGCATAAGGTAAATATCGAAACAGTCCCAAGATAGAATGTCTAAATAAGGATGTGCAGTGGAATATGTGGCTATAGAAGATACATTAAATTCTCATCATTCTTGAGCGAGCCTTCACTTGTCCTGAACTCTGTGGTGGAGCTTTTCAGTAGCTGTGTTGACATTCAAGCTTTAATGTGAAAACTGAGCAGTGTGTGTACGAGAGAAACTGCATCTGTGGAAGTAATTTAAATCAATCGGGAAACAATCTCACTTCATCTCAAACTCTTGCTAAAGCACTTGCACACTGGTGCTGTCGTGTTCACACTCACACACTTGTACTCGCACTCTCGCACTCACACTCACTCTGATACCAAACCACCCCTGAAGTTCACTGCTAACAGATTCTCTGGGTGAGTCTGAAATGCTACTGTATTGGTACTAATGTTTCCAGTCCTCATTCCCTCTCAAAGTTGCATGGTAGTCAATTGTAGAATGAGAGAGAAAGGTATAAAGTGAATAACTTATCATTGCAAAACAAAACTTACATAAAGTAAGATGCAATTTAAAATTTTGTCTTTTCTACACTGGAATGCAAGTAGTTTTATGAATCCAGCAGTATTGTACTTATGCAAAATACTTTGAATGTGACATGAAAGAAAGTACATTTTTTTGGCAAATTGTATAATGGCAAGATATTAATAACTTGAATGTCAGATTGTCTCAAGAGCAAGAGTTATGATTTGAAATATCTTTTAAGGAATTATAAAAGCAAAATGTGGATGTTCAGGTCAGGTAGGATCTGTGGAGAAACTTGTCAAATGCAAGGTCAGTAAAGCATTTGACAATCTACACTTCATAAATTGAGACATAGAATACAAAAGTAGGGACATCATGTTGAACCATTATAAAATCGCAGGTTGGACAACACTCTGGAAAGAATGTGAAGTTTCTAGAGAGCATCCATAGAGATTTGTTGGTACGCTCCCAGGGATTTCAGCTACAAGATTAGACTGGAAAAGCTGCGCTTGTTATCCTTCAAGGAAAAGATGTTTAGAGGAAATTGGATTGAGAAACAAGATCATGACAGATTTAAATAAGAGCAAGTAGAGTGAAGCTGTTCCCACCATTGGATATTTTGAGGAATATAAAGTGCAAGGCAAAATGACAGGCAGAAGATGTATAAAAGTGTTTTTTGCAAAATGATTACAATCAGCAACTTGTTGCCTGTGAAGGAGGCAAAAACAGAGTAAACCAGAGCTTTCAGAAGAGACCTGGATAGTACAAGAGGAAATAATTTTTAGAGGTAAAGGAGTAAAGGGAATAGGACTTAATGGATCATGCCACAAAGAACTGGCACGGATGATGAGTTGAATGGGCCACTTGGTAGGTCATTTTATTAATTGCTAATTATATCCAGTTATAATCCCAGATCGTTAATGTGTCTTTGACTTATAAGTGTTGTGCCTCTGATGAGGCTATTTTTAATGGGTTTGCTAAAAGATAGGTGTTGGTATCTCATTGACTACTCTTTCCTCTGATTCTGCCTGTAACCTTCCCAAAATAACTTGGGCAACCAATGTATGAACTCGTTGTATGTTCCAGTGCACACTAACCCCTGTGAAATTCCACCCATCTGCTTAATATTAATGTAAAGCTTGGACAAAAAATATTTGAAAATGTTTCACATTGAGTGTTAAAGTACCAATTAATTATTTGTAGATTTAAAATGATTCTGTTTTGTCTTGCTGAAGAGACAAATCTAATTTTCACATAAGTGAAAAGCAAGGAGAGGTTAGATTTTCTGATTTTTCAATTTCTGTCTCCTTTGTGTAGATACTTGTGGGAATTCTATAGATCACAGCCAGTGAAGTGTTGCTTGACACTAATTTTTCCATCCAGTCTCTCTTCCCACAGGGCCTCTAACCTTGATGAACATAGAGTTTTGACTTTATTAAAAAAAAGATTAATACAAGTATAATAATAAAATAAAGTGGAAAAGGTTTGGTAAATCAGCTGTTTCCAATCATTAAAGTAGTGAGTGGAGAATTTTTCTTGCCTGCAGTGAAATTGATGCTGATTGTGCACATTGTGATTATACTCTAGAGAATTTGGATTTGATTAGTTGTTGAATGTGGGGAAAATTTTGAATAGGTTATAGATGCCATCTTTATTTATACACCTCACTGCTTATTTATTGAAAACTTAAGCTATACCTTGTTTCAACTATCATTCAAAATTGACTTGCGTATGTTTTTCTAAATAAATTTTCACAATTATAAAAGATAAATTTGAAATAAATCCTTGTTGCAAAAGATGAAGCCATGCACTTGGAGAAATGACAATTTGCTGAATTGTGGGAATTTCAGGATCTGGTAATCTATATTCTTGCCAGAAGATTGATTGCAAGCCTTACTCCAGGGCTTGAGTGCTGAGCTAAAATAGTATTGCATTGTTCGTTAAGGTGTGAAACTGAGGTGAATTTTTCATGTTCAGTGGAACTATTAAAGAAAAATAGACAGTTCTTCTGGTGTCTTAACCACTATTCTCCTTTCAGTCAATGCCATCAAAGCAAATATTTCATTGGCCAATTGCTTTGCTACAGATAGTGTGCCAAATGGCTGCTGCACTTACCTCCATATGTCAACTGTGGCTCAGTTGACAAATGGAGGTAAATGCAGCAGCCATTTGATCCCACTTGATTGAAAAGTTTGTGGATTCAATTCCCACTCCAGTGGCCTTCACACAAAAATCTAAACTGACTCTATGGTGTAGTACGAAGGAAGTGCTGCAATGCCACTGATGACATCTTTATGATGAGATGTTAAACCATGGTCCTGTTTCCTCTTTCGAGTGCGTATATAAAAAAAATCCTTGGCACAATGGCACTATTTTAAAGAAGTCTTTAGACAATATTTATCTCTCAATCAATAGCACAGTGGCTCAGCTGGTAGAGCTGCTGCCTCATAGTGCCAGAGATCTGGGTTTCATCCTGACCTCAGCTGCTGTCTGTGTGGAGTTTGCACGTTCTCCCTCTGACTGTGTGGGTTTCCTCTGGGTTCTCTGGTGTCCTCGCATATCCCAAAGACGTGCAGGTTGGTAGGTTAATGGGCCACTATAAATTGCCCGTAATTTATAGGTGAGTGGTAGAATCTTGGGGTAGTTGATGAGAACATGGGGCAAGATTTTCTGTGCCACCGTTATATGGTGCATTAAGGTAGTACAGGGTAAAAACAATAACAGAATACAGAGTAAAGTGTCACAGCTACAGAGGAAGTGACGTGCAGGTAGACAATCAGGTGCAGTGTCATAACAAGGGAGATTGTGAGATCAAGAGTCCATCTCATCGTATAAGGGAATCGTTCAATAGTCTTATTGCAGTGGAATAGAAGCTGTCCTTGAGCCTGGTGGTATGTGCCATCAGGGTCCTGTATCTTCTGCCTGATGGGAGAAGGAAGGAGAGGGAATAACCCGGATGGGTGGGGTCTTTGATTATGTTGGCTGCTTCACCAAGGCAGCGAGACGTATAGACAAGAGTTTATACCTCTGATACCTTATGGTGAGTTTTCTTGGCCACGGCGTCTACATGGTTGGACCAGGACAGGCTATTGATGATGTTCACTCCTAGGAACTTGAAACTCTCAACCTTCTCGACCTCAGCACCATTGATGTAGACAGATGCATGTACACCACTCCCTTTCCTGAAGTCAATGAGCAGCTCTTTTGTTTTGCTGACATTGAGGGAAAGGTTGTTGTCATGACACCATGTCACTAAGCTCTCTATCTCCTTCCTGTACGCCGAGTCTTCGTTATTTGAAATTCGGCCCATTATGGTGGTATCATCTGCAAACTTGTAGATGGACTTAGAGCAGAATCTGGCCACACAGTCATGAGTATATAGGGAGTAGAGTAGAGGGCTGCAGACGCAGCCTTGTGGGGTACCAGTGTTGAGAGTGATCATGCTGGAGGTGTTGCTGCCTATCCTCACTGATTGCGGTCTGTTGGTCAAAAAGTCAAGGACCCAGTTACAGAGGGAGGTGTTGAGCCCCAGGTCTCGGAGTTTGGTGATGAATTTGCTTGGAATTATAGTATTGAAGGCAGAGCTGTAGTCAATAAACAATAGTCTAACGTAGGTGCCTTTACTGTCCACATGCTCCAAAGATGAGTGTAGGGCCAGGGAGATGGCATCCACTGTAGACCTGTTTCGGCGGTAGGTGAATTGCAATGGGTCGAGGTTTTCCGGGAGGCTAGAGTTAATGTGTGCCATGACCGGTCTCTCGAAGCACTTCGTGATGGTGGATGTCAGAGCCACCAGTCAGTAGTCATTAAGGCATGTTACCTTGTTTTTCTTAGGTACTGAGACGATGGTGGTCTTCTTAAAACAGGTGGGAACCTCAGTTTGAAGCAGGGAGAGGTTAAGTGTGTCTGCAAATACCCCCGCCAGCTGATCAGCACAATATCTGAGGACACGGCCAGGGACACGATCCAGGCCAGATGCTTTCCTTGGGTTCAATCTCTGGAGGACTGATCTTATGTCCTCGACGGTGACCACGGGTTCTGTTACATTGGAGGCTGTCAGGGTGGGTGGTGACAAACCAATCGCCTTCTGTTCAAAACGTGCATAGAAAGCGTTAAGCTCATCAGGAAGGGATGTGCTGTTGTTGACTATGCCGCCCGACTTTGTTTTGTAACCCGTTATAGCTTGTAAGTCCTGCCACAACTGACGGCTGGTCTGGGACTCTGTATTGAACTGGTATAGTCTCTTGGCATCTCTGATAGCTTTATGGAGGTCGTATCTCGATTTCTTGTAAAGGTCAGGGTCACCTGATTGGAATGCAGCAGTCCTCGACTTCAGTAAGGAGTGGATCTCCCGGTTCATGCATGGTTTCTGGTTTGGGAACACCCATATTGTCCTGTTTGGTACACAGTCCTCAACATACTTGCTGATAAAGTCTGTGATGGTGGTGACATACTCATCAAGGCTGGCAGCTGAGTCTTTGAACATGGGCTAGTCCACTGACTCAAAGCAGTCCTGTAGAAGCTCATCTATTTCCTCAGACCAGTACTGGATCCTCCCGTTTCAGTTTCTGTTTGTATGAAGGGAGAAGGAGAACAGCCTGGTGGATTAGTGTAAATGGGTGGTTGATGGTCAGTATGGATTTGGAGGGCCAAAGAGCCTGTTTCCATGTTGTATCCCTATCTGACTCTACTAAGACTCATTATCCAGTCATTATCACATTTGTGGAAACTTGCTGTGCACAGATTGACTGTGGGTTTCCCATGCAGCAGCATTGCCTGCATGTGAGGTACTACTTTGGGATATCCTGGATGGCTCATGAAAAGGTTGTTTTCTATAAGTATTACGGAAAACAGCCTTTTTTCTTGCATTATGTGAGCAACTGCCCCATAAAATTCACTGCAAGTGCAGCACAATTTCAAAGAAGTGTTACACGATTTCTTTATTTCCTCGTCTTTGTAACCAAACAGGACTTTAGTTTCGCATCTCATCATAAAGATGTCACCACTTCCATAGTATTGCACCGACGTGTCAGTTTGAATTTTTGTGCTAAGGTCACTGGAGTGGGACTTGAATCCACAATCTTTTGAATCAGGTGGGAGTGCTACCAGCTGAGCCAAAATGCTGCTACATTTATGGAGGGAAATGTAGCAGCATTTGGGCACACAAACTATTGATTTCACCAATCCACAGCGGATTTATTATCCTTCTATACAATGGCAGTTGTTAGGGTGTGTACATGTGCAATAAATCTAGTGTTCTGAGTAACCTCCAGGATCCAGTTAAATTTCACTGTTCATTCAGTTGCATTTGTTTTATTAACTCACAACCAACTGCATTGGGGTTGCAGTTGAAATGTTAGCATTGTTTGTTTTCACCATGTCCATACTGATGTGACTTTGCATACTGCTTTTTATATGTCCTTCCACTGTGCTGAAGGCAGATGTACATCACAAAGCTGAAGAGGATGTGGGAGTGGCCACTTTCCATGCCTTCAGAATGGGATAAAGGATGTGACAGCTACTGCTTAAGCTTTGTGTCTTCAGCAAGGAAATTGCAGGAGTGTGCACATTTGTGTAATAGATAGTGACAGTGTCTTCAATGCACAGTGAGCAATCTGAAATTATCATCTTGTGACAACATTACATTTTTTGAAAGATAATTGCTGTTATATTCATTGGGACTGAAGTGCTTTGGGGTGTCTTGATGTTGTGAAAAGCATTGTATGATGCAGTGTGAGGGTCCAAGCTCTTACTTGAAGTTGTCTGATAATCAACCAATCAAGAGTTCTGAGTTGAGTCAGGACACCTGATGAAGTTTGGAGGAGGAAGGTAGGTTGTCTACCAAAAAGTGAAATAAGCCAAATGGGATAAAGTACAAAAAGCTGAAGCTACTGAAAGTATTTAAAAGACTTTTCCACCTCCTTTCTGAGATTTGACTATAGAAGGCCATAGCCTGGCTACATGTCATCTCATAGAATGTGGGGAATTATGGTGTGGCTCTTGATGTATCAATGTGCTACAGAGAACTTCCTTTGTTACAATGGTACAAATCTTTAAATCTAAACAATTAAGTTTATTTGTGTGGAAAGTATTTAAGGAAATGGGACTTAAATATTATGGTGTTGGCAAAGTTAGCAAAGTGTTCACATCCAATTTTGCAAGAAGGCAAACAACATGCTAAGTAAGACATGAAAACAAAAGATGCTGGAAATACTCAGCAGGTCAAGCAGCATCTCTAGAGAGAGAAGTAAAGTTAATGGTTCAGGTCAGTGACCCTGCAATGACCCCTGTGCCAGTTCTGATCCAGTGTCATTGACCCTGAAATGATAATTCTGTTTCTCTCCTGCAGATATTTTCTGAATTTTTTGTCCTTATTTCAATTTCCTGGCAACTGCAATTTGTTTGATTTCCACACTAAGATGTTCTCTCAAGTTGCAAGACATTAGTTTCTCTCGTGGATGACAACTGCAGGAAAAAATTTGATTTTGTGATGAGGAATTTTTCAGTGGAGTAATATGCTAAAATTGACTCTCTGTGGTTAAATGCTATTTAAGTAATTCTTGCTCCCAATGGGAAATCAACCAACAAAGCTACATGAACAGAAAAGGTTTGTTATTTTGTGACAAGACATGAACCCCCCCTGTGTCATCCAAGAAATTGGGTATGTGTCCTTTTTGTCCTTTTGTCCTTTTTCAGGTATCTGCAATGTAATTTGTTCTGTAACATTGGAAATTTCACCTTGATTTGGTTAGCTTAGCATAACTTAAATAGCAGACAACTTGCCTCAAAACTACGATTGTATTTGAATCATACAGGATCATTATTCATTGCTTTGTTTGTTTCTTTTTGCTTTGTCTACTGCCCTTCCTGTTCCTGTAGATCTGGATTATAAATGAAACTTGCATTGTTTCCCTACTGATAGGTAGAGCATTAGGTTTCTCAGCCCATTCCACAGCATTCGGAGTGCCTGAACAGCACTGAGAACAAATCACTAATGTTCTCTTGACATTTATTCATCTAATCACTTGTAAAGTGTTATCATATTTATGGGGCTTTGATATATTGCTTTATTCTTTAAGTGTTCCTAGTCTGAGTCTTTTCATATACTTTTTCTGAATAAATTAAGTTAATAGACTGGGTCACATATCTGACTACTATTGTCTCATTGTTCTATCTCTGGCCATAATTCATTTGTCATAGCTTGTTACGGCTCTCTGATTATTATAGTTGCTACGGTTCAGTTTGTGTACAGTTTTCTTTAATTGTGCTGCTACCTGTAATAGACAGTTTTTGTTTGTTGTTATGCATTAAACTTTAGACGATATTAGTGCAAGATTCATAATTTGCAAGTTAATGCTTAAAACATTTTACATTATTAGCAGATGTCTTTCTTGATGTGTTTAAAATATTGAAGACATTTTGTAATTGTTTTTATTGAATCTGCAAACAAATTATGTATGCAACTACTATAAAATAATTGAAAGAAGAAAAATAGAAAGGCCTGGATTTGGTGGGAAAGCATCATTAACTTTGGGTTCCTACTTTTGCATGTGGGAATTTTAAAGTCCTGAACTTGCTTGTGGTTGTAATTTCCTGACTGTGTTCTGATGTTGAACTCCGGCAGCAGAGTAAAGTTGTAGAAATTCCCAAGTTCTTACTCCTGGGAATTTGCCCAAAAAACCTGTGCTGGATCTAACATGATGCTGCATCAGCATCTCCATTCACTTAAACAAATCTAAGTTACATTTTTTGGTTTAATCGAGTTTAGTAAAATATGATTATTTGCTTTAAGTGTTCTCATATGATTTAAGGATGTTAATTATTTTTTTAAATTTATTTTTACAATTGTTAAATTTTCAACAGTATATTTGATTTTTTTTCCTCTGAAATATTCATGGTTTTGGTGGGTTTGAAAAGTTGGCAAAACCAGCTCTCAGTTTAATTGGCTCATTTGCGGTGAAGGTTTATTCTTCACACCCAACTCCCAGGTGGCAGCATTTATATGTAGAACATCCTGTTGGCAATTGAGACCTCAGTATTGAACATTGGACTGACACTTAACCAGGAAATTAAAAGCGGGATCCATAGAAGTTAAATTCAGATTTATTGTGTAAGTCAGCGACGTGTGGGTGGTTTGCTGCTGGCAGAATATTTTGCACTGTTGTGTTCATTTTTTACTGAGGAGCTGGATTGAGGAGTGTTACCTTACAACATGCCTATTTAAGCAGAAATGTCATCAGCAGAGACTGAGATGAGTAAATTACGAACTGAGCACAGGAAAGGAAACACAGAAATTCACATACGACGATGGTGTTTTGTGTAAACGGGCTAAACTGCATTTACGGCAATGTATCCTGCCAACCACAATGATTCTGGGTTGACATTTGATTATTTTTGTTTTAACACCTGCATAAATCCTCTTGCCAGGTAAATGTTCATTAAGATAAGAGGTTTAGGTTAAAAAGATAAGGTGTTTGCAAGCCTCAGATGATTAACATTGAGAATAAAACGAAAATGTATTTACACTATATTTGGCACTTCCTCGGGTTGCTTCAAAAAATGTTTACAAATGATCTTGAAGTACACGCAAAGTTCTGGAGTATTTGGTGATTCATAGCCCTAATGAGCCCTTCATGCCATTCAACATAATAATCAGTGACACAGGGTTCAGGTGTGCTGTCAGCTGGAGAGCGGTGCTTCAAAATGGCATCAAATCAGTACCCACCTGCTGTGTGTAATTTGGCAGACATCAGGTGCATGATCATGTCAAACTCTTTGTCAGTGTATGTGCCTGCGCTGTGCAATGTGAATCTGCAACCCTAAGGAGGTTCATAGCATAAAAAAAAACAGATGCTACAGAGCACAATTTCGGTCACTACACCTTTAACCCTTTGTTTTTCAGTTGATAATACCATCCTTCTGAGTCAGAAAGTTTTGCTTCAAGTTCCACAGAATTCTAAGCTAATATTCCAAGTGTGGTATTTGATGGAGTGCTGCACTTTGAAAAATTTGAGTTGAGATGTATAAACCAAGTCACTGATTACTTTCTTCAGTGGACATAAAATATCCCAATAAAGAATTGTGATGAACAGGGCGTTAATCTGGTCCCGTTAAATATTTAATCTCACACTTGATCTTGCTTTAAAAAAAGAGCAAATTATCTGCTTAGTACCATTTTGTTGCATATGGGAGCTTGCTGTGTGAAAGTCAGTTGCTCTGTCATTGGTTGGAAAGCACTTGGCACTTTCAGAAAGGGCCATGAAATAGATCTATGAATGTAATTCTTTCTTTTCCATTTGACAACCAATGAAAGGCTGGACTGTTAAGCTGAGAAATATGCTTTTTATAGCATCATTCATTCAAGTCATTGTTGCAAAGATTAGTTTTCCAGCATTTTACTTTTTGTGTCTTTCCACGTAGTTAATATTTAGAGCATTAATTCAAACAGGTTATTAAAAATACTTTAAAATATTTTAAAAACTGGAGCCATTTCGAGAGTTAAAGATGCAACACTTGTGGCAAATCTCGAATTATCTGACATATTTCCCAGTGATGTAAAATGCAATCATTATCAAATTTGTTCTTTCAAAACCCCATCAAATAGGACAACATAGAATACTTTGACTTTGAAACATGATGATGTGTGAAAATGTTTGGTCAGACAGAGTGGTGATACTCTAGGGATCAATTTAAGTAGGGTGTGGTGGGGGTTTGGATACCACTATCATTTCCACAGGGTGGAGTGCCAATTAAAATTGCCAAGTCTCCTCTTCAAAGGGTCAGGAAATTACTACAGACTCTGATAACAGTTTCTTGACTCATTTGTGAAATTCCTTCCTTTCCCACTGATGCTTCCTATCTAGGAAAACAAATAAAAGTGTACTGCAATGCATTGACATGCATTATGAATCTGAACTGATTGATGAGCCCCAGAAATGGATAAAGTAAGTACCTACATTTATATAGCACCTTTTCCTGTCCCTTGCAAGTTTTTAAAATAATTAACATTCAATGAGGTACTTTTGATGTACGGTCATTGTAGTAAGGTTGGTAACAGTAGACAATTTATGCAGGGAGGCCTCTGACAAACAGTAAAGTGATGATGACCAGGTAATATATTTGGTAAGGTTGATTGGCATAAGTTTTGGCCAGAGTACTGGAATAACTGCCTGCTCTTTGAAATAACGCCATGAGACCTTTTATCTCCAGCTGAGAGAACAGACAGGACTTTGGTTCAATGCCTCATTATTCAGTGCAGCATACTGGAGTATCAATTTCAGTTTTTCGATCCAGGAGATTGCAATAGGACTTAAATACAGAACATTTTTGACTCGGATGTGAATGCTGTGAATGGAGCCAATGTTGTTACTTGGGAGTCGAAGAATCAGTTGTAACCTCCAAACAGTCATGAGTTTTTGCATTAAATGGAATTATTGCACAGGAGTAGGACATTTGGTCCAAATGGTCAGTCCCTGCATTTATGCATCGTGTAAGCCTTCTCTCATCACTTGAACTGAGACTATGGATGTATCTTCAATTGTTTTCTCTCTCATGTACTTACCTGGCTTCTCCTTAAGAGCATCAATGTAATTCAGCTAAGTTATTATGTGCAAGCAAGTTCCAGATATTCGCCACACTCTGATCAAAAACATCTCTTTTGAATACCCTTTGGATTTATTAGTGTCTATTTTATATTTATGGGCTCTAGTTTTCGTTACCCTCACAAGTGGAATATCCTCTCTGTGTCCCTGAGCAAACTCATTCATAATTTTAAACACACCCCTCAGCCTCCTCTCTGGAGAAGGTGCCCCAGCCCATGCAGCTACTCTTAAGAGCAGGATAAATCCAATCCAGATAATTACCACCAATTAGTCTGCTCTCAATCATCAGCTAAGTGATGGAGGTTGTTGTTAAAGGTGCTGTCAAGTGACACGAACCTATAACCTGCTCACCAATGCATTTCACCAAGACCACTTTGCTCCAGTCCAAGGAGCTGAATTCCAGCAATGGAGTGAGAGTGACTGCCTTTGATATCGAGTCAACACTTGACCAATTGTGGCATCAAGGAGACCAAGTAAAACTCAAGTTAATGGAGTAAGGGGGGGGGGGGGGAACACTCGAATAGCTGGGGGCATAACTTGAATAAAGGAAAGTTGTTGTAGTTATTGGAAATTGGTCATTCCAACCCAGGACGTAGATGCAAGAGTTCCTTGGGGCAGTGCCCCAGGCCCAACCATCTTAAGTCACTTCATTATTGACCTTCCATCAAAAGGTCGGAAGTGGGGATGTTTGTTGATGATTGCACATTGCTTAATTTCATTTAGAATACTTCAGAAAATGAAGCAGTCTGTGCTTACATGGAACAAGACCAAGTCAGGTAACAGCCACGCTACACAAACACCAGGCAATATCCATCTCCAACAGAGAGTCTGATAACTTGCTTTTGGTAATGCTAATGTTATTGAATATCGAGTTACCATGAACATTCTGGGGGTCACCACAAACCAGAAACTTAAATGCACCACCTGCATATGTTTGTTTAAGCGAGTCAGAGGCAGGTTTGCTGACATCAAAAACCTTTTCCACTATTTAGAAGAACAGGATGAAATGCTCTTCATGTTCCTGGATGAATGCAGCCCCAACAACACTGAAGAAGCTTAAGTTCATTCAGAACAAACTAGCTTGCTTGATTGGCTTCCCATGTACTCTAAACATTCATTCCTCCCACCATTGGTGCACTGTGCCAACACTATGGGCCCCCCTGCTGATGCACAGCAGGTAATAGCACTTTGGGTGAGCACTTGTGTACAGCCACTACCCACCAAACTGCCATGTAGCTATTATAAAGCATTCACAGACATTCAGCCCTTAAAAAGCCTCAGGTTGGCTTTACCTGGTGCCACCATGGGCTAAATAGAATCTAAACTGGGCTTTCATTTCAAGGCCTCATCTTGCCCACTTTTTCGTTCTGGAATATGCAACCAACAATCACTCGTAGTCTCTTTTGATTTGAACAGAAGTCAAATCAATGAAGATGATAGAAAATTAAGTTAAATCAGTGGAAAAATAAAGTTGTTCTTTCCTCTTTCATCTCTGCTTATGAATAGATGGGCCAGCATTCAGACAGGGAAGATCTGTGAATTTGAGACTCTATGTAGTTTCAGTAGCATTATGAAACTTGTGTCCTTGTTCAGCTCACTCTGTGTGAAGGCTTTGTTCTCCAATTACATCCTGATCTCTCTGCTCTTGTCACTGTCAATTCTAATCTTTCATAGCAGAAAGTTCTTAAAATGCTGCTCATTATTTTATATTCAGTTTCTGCAAAATGTTACTTGTTAATTTTTGTAGTCATTCCTCTCTGACCCTCTGTCTTGATTGTTGTAAATCTGTTTCCAGGTTTCATCAAAGTTGCTACAAGCCAGCAGTTATAAATCATGACAATGGCAGGTTTCCCTTCTTTTCCTGAATTTTATATCCCAAACCTTCATTTCTTGCTGGCACTGAGAACTTGGGATCATTCAACTGCAGATCGTCGAGAATACTGCCACAATGGGAAATTTCATTAAGAATTTATTGATTGAACTACAGGCAATAGGTTGTCACTAGCATGTCTCTGATAACATCTCAAATCCATTGTGCCAGTCTTGGCTTAGTTAGAAGCACACTGATTTTGGAGTTGGAAGGTTTTGGGTTCAAGCAATCCAGAGACAAGTTGATAATCCTGGCTGTCAATTTTGCACAAACACTACACTGTTTGAGATGTCTTCTTTGAATTAGAGATTATGCTCTCTTGGATGAATGTAAAAAAACTTAATGGTACAATTCTAATGCATCTTTTACCTTAACTATTTGATGTAAGCAATACAGTTGGAACTGAAGAAATCACTCATGAAAGCTGGCTAATACTCAGCTTCGTCCACCAATTCACTCTGAAGCAAATGCCAAGCCTGTCATGCTGTGTTTATTTTGCCAGTTAATTACTTTGTAACCTTGTTTTATTAATGGTTGTCTCTGCTTTGGTTAATTAACCATGAAATCTGGTATATGCTTCACATTGTATTAGTAATATATAGCTTTAATGGGGCCTTTTCAGTGTGATAAATAAAAGATGGGAGGGGAGGATTTTGATTGATTGTGGAGAGGTTAACCAGTATGCGTAGGGGTCGAGGGAAAAACGTTTCTGCTTTCTCCTTTAGAAGGCCTGTAATCCATTGGGTCTGTTTTTTTCCTTATATTCCTTCAGTAACAGCGCTTTCCCAAGAAATGGGGAACCCAACACATGAGCACAAATTTGAAATGCTGATAAAATCGGAAACATGCGATCTCATTAAAATATTTAAATTTAGGAGCAGACTATGGTGAGCAGGTTGCTTTCTTGCCTGTCACTGCCCATACTTCCTGTCCCTATCCCCACCCCATCCCCTGCCAAACCTGCTTCCCTTAAAAGTGAGGGGAAAAAAGGGTGAGTTGCAGTCAGTGTTTTTTTAGTTTTGAAATCTTCCCTTGACTTTGGTGGAACTGAACATGCAGAGGTAAGTGTATCAGGTGGCCGACACTCATGTACAGATATGCTCCTGATAGACAAAGGTGTATTTCTAACCTAGGATTCTTTTATCACTTTGAGGGAGCCATTATACCTCAACAGATTCATTTGGCTAGAATTCTGGTGAAAGCCTATGAAGGAGCCTGCGAACATAAAGCACCAACCATCAATTTGAATCTTCTTCTTTGCAAGTTTATGTCTAATTCATTTGGTTTTGCAATTTTATTTGATTTGCTTTTGCTTATTTTGATAACTATCATGTTTTCAGCTATGGCCTGCAGAGTAAATGAACATTGTGAGTTCAAGCAAGACTGATTTGTTAATGAGTGAAATCCAAAAAACATAAGATAAATCCTGGGATTTATTTTGATTAACTTTTGTATTTAACTTGTCTTTGGAAATGGTTATTTGCAGTTTTATTTCTTAATCTTTTGAAGAAAAGATATCACTGAGCCTCTATGAGCCCTGATGGGCTGGAAAGAAAAGAAGCAATAGAGCTTGATTTCATTTCAATTCTGGTTTCATTTTTCACTTCTTGGAATGTAAAACTGCCAATGCATCTTACTGAGGCATATTGACAATTACAGCCCGGATCTTGTAATCAGTGGCTATGTGATGGAGCTTGCCATTGACATCTAAGAAAGCTGCCAACAAATTCAAGTAATCTCTGAGGTGTAGATTTCCACTTTTCAGATATCAGATACCTATTGCTGCCAGTTCCAAGGGATTCCTCACATCTTGTAGACATGATGTCATCAAGTTGGCTGAGCAGTCGATCAATAATAAATCCTGACAAAGTAAACCAGGAAGAAGAAAATACATTTTAACTAAATTTTAAACATTATGGAATGCATAATAAAGATTGGAGCATAAAGTTAAAAGCTGCAATGTCATAAAGGTTTTAAATATTTTAAAATCTCATTTTAAAATTACTCTATTAACTTTGACCTTTTGCTCCAAAATAGCTTACAGGGGACTGAATCAGTGATAGCAGCTTGAGAATTTCTGCATTGAACTTCCAGGCACAAGAATTCTCAAGTTAATGTTAGTTTCATTCTTGTTTTGCTTGTTACAGCTACAAAATTCAGGACAGTGCTTATAGTTCATAGAGTTATATAGCACGGAAACAGGCCCAACTGATCCAAGGTGCCCCATTCAAGCTAGTCCTGGTTGCCAGTGTTTGGCCAGTTCATGTACCTGTTCAACTGTCTATTAAAAGTTGTTATTGTACCCACCTCAACCACTTCCTCTGGCAGCTCATTCCACATGCACACCACCCTTTGTGTAAAAAAAAAGTCACCCCTCAAGTTCCTATTAAATCTTTCCCGTCTCACCTTAAACCTATGCATTCACCCTATCAATGCCCCTGATGATTTTATACACCTCCATAAGATCCAATCTCAATCTCCCATGCTCCAAGGAATAGAGTCCTAGCCTGTCCAACCTCTTCCTATAACTCAGTCACTCAAGTCCTGGCAACATCCTTGTAAGTCCTTTCGGCACTCGTTCCAGTTTAATAACATCTTTCCTCTGGCAGGGTGACCAAAACTGAACACAATACTCTTACTGCAGCCTCACCAGCGTCCTGTACAACCTCACCATAACCTCCCAACAATGCCAATGTGTCAAAAGCCTCCTTCACTACCCTGTCTACCTGTAACTCCACTTTCAGTGAATCATTTACTTGTACTCCTTCCATTCTGCAACACTCCCCAAACCTGTAAAAGTTTGGATGCTTTTCCATCATGTTGCTTTCCCAATGTAATTGACATAAATAGTTTGTTTACTGATCAACTTTCTGGAAAATAGGAAGAACCCTTGCTGTACTTGTTGGCTCTTAATCAGCTGAAGCACAATGCAAGTAATTATTTCTGTTAGTTAGCAATGGGTTGAACTAAATATAACAAATAATCTTTGATGGATATCCTTGTTGCATGTGTTTCAGCAGCCAGGGTTATAGAAACAAAATGTTGGAGATGTTTGCTGGTATTTTAAAAAGTTCACCATTTCACCTTTCTATACAGAAAACAGTTTTATTGAAGCCTTTTCGATGTACCGGTTTGTCCTGGCTCAACCGACTAGTCTGGGTGTTGGTTTGATTTTGCTGGTTTGTTCTTTGTTTGCATGTGATCATTGTTTTTTGTTAAGAAAATAAGCATTTCCTGTTAAATCTGGTGGGATTGTCGAAATGTGAATAAACCGATGTGTAATAATCCACAACAATTTATTCTACAACTCATTTAAACGCTGGGATTTTAAAAATGGGCCTCTTCATTTCTAATCTGAAGTGCTTTAACGTACAGTGCTTTCGGGAGAATTTTGTAACAAAAGGTCTTTAATTCAAAACATGCATAAGATATCTCATTTTTTTATTGCAGAATGTTTTAATGTTAATGTAGAATTGCCACTGCAGTACTTAAAAGGTTAATTCAGTAAGTGCTTTGAACAGGCAGAAAATGAAAGTTATTAATTCAATTTACCCTTTGATCCTGTGTCCAAGATAGTTACTTCTAATCTCCTTTCGTAGACTTTGATATCCCGACTAATGAGCGTCAACTACGCATGTACAAAACAATGCATTGCCTGTTATTCTGTCATGAAGTACTTACCTTTTCCCCCACCCCTTGTTTTAAAAGCCTGAATTTGTTTTTGTTTCTCGCGTGCAGTTGAGATGCTTGTCTTAACAAATGGGAACAATTTTTCATTAAATTACTTCTACAACCATGACTAAAATACTTGCGTAAAGGGAAATGAACAGATATAGAAAGTTCATTTTAGTAACACTTTTCTTCTGTGCACTGAACATGATTAATCCTTCCCAGTTGTGGTATTATAAAGGCAGACTTAAAACGCTAAATTGTTGTCTTGGGTGTACATACGCAGGCTATTAATGCTATGAAAATCAGCTGTTTGCAGCAGCAGCACAGTATATTATAAACAAGTTGTGTTCATTTCATATAAACAAATTAACATAAATTATACATAACACGTGTGCACGTTTCTCTCCATAAATCCCATATGTCTGATAGACATGTTCCTAGTTTCAGATCTGTAATGCATGCTCTTGGATTTACTTCAGGATTTAATTTTTGCCATTTCTCTAGATTAACAACATTGTTGAGAAACTCACCATACATGTGTGGTTCATGAAAAGCATAGGTCTTGAACATAGGTGCAAGCATTTATCAAAGGATGAAGGCTTTTTCCAATATTAGTTAAAGGACCCATCTTTACCTGAACTGAGGTGCTGGAGTAATGTCACCTTCAATCAAGCTGGACTATGCCAAGGTCATAGACCCTGAAGGGCAGTACACCTGTTGAGCGACCCTGACCACTGCGATCTATTCCCAAGATACTCTCCTTCTCAGTGCTGGTGAGACATGGTGACTGCCTCCAACATTAAGGCACTATTTAAGAGTAAATGTGCCCTGAAGTGGCACAGCTCATTGAAGCAATTATTTCCTGCTTGAAGGGCTTCTGCCATATCAGGAAATCAGTCTGTAAATGTTGTACTGTTAAGGAAGGTTAGTTTCATGAGGGTAAATTTCAGAAGGCCAAGGATTCATTTTTCCATCATGCACAGTGTTTTTCTCCACCACAGCTTCATACCAAATGGTATGGGTCTTCACAGGAGGCAACTTCAATGCAAACTTGTATGTGCAAAAGAATTTGTACCCCAGCATCTCCTAATGTACTCTTACCTTGTTGTTAAATGCAGCAGGAATCATGAGAGAACTACCCTTAAGAGTCTGAGGGGCAAGTTGGCCACTGAGCAGACACCCCTTTACGTAACTACATATTTGGACTGACCAATTTAAAAATGTTTAATCTTCTACAAATACTTGTACATTTTATGTATTGAGAAGTTTCTCTGGAATATTTAGACATGCTGTGGCTTTCCAGAAGAAATTGTAAAAACTTATTTAACTATATGTTCAATATTTTTCCTTTGGTTCCATCAGTACATCTCTTGATTTAAGTAAACTAAATCAGTAAACATTCATGTCAACAATAAACCATTAACCTGGCACACTCGTCTCCAAATAAGAATGTTGCGGGGTTGATTCCAGCACTGACTTGAGCCTAATGTTCCAAGGACATTTCTGAAGGAGGGCTTTTTTCATGAAGGTTACACTTTCGGATGAGACATTTAAAACTATAAATCCAGGGCTTACTCGCCTGAAGAATTATCTTCAGGTACTATTTGGCAGGCCTTCTGTGACCAAATGCTCAAAAGAGGCATGAAAACTGCAGGAGAGGTTTCACATTTTTTTTTGCCAGCATCAACCTAATCATTAATCAAGTCCTTGGCTGTGTGCTTCACAGCTGACTCAAATCTTGATCCCAGTTCTTGGAATGTGCTGCCTTCATCCTAGGATTCAAAAAGAACATTGGCAAACTAAATAGAACAATGCAGTCATTCCAAATGAACACCTGATTGAAGATCCAAGCATTGTACCTCCTGACAATCTTCGAAGATGTTGTGCCATTAATTGCATCAGAACATGTGCTCATCTCCTTCATAAGTGGTAAGTCAGAAACAAGCCACAGTAGCTCAAACCCCCACTGTAGCCTATGTTCCTTCTATAGAGGAATAGAACTATACAAATTCTTTCCTGAGGATCAGTCATGGCTAGCATAACTTGTGATTGACATTTAGCTCCTGACCTTTTCAGCGAATTCAATATATAGAGTCATAGAGTTGTACAGCGCAGAAGCAGATCCTTTGGGCTACCACCTCCATGCCAACCTTTATATCCATGTACACTAATCCCATTTGCCCACTTTGGGTTCATATCCACTATGCCTAGCCTATTCAAGAGTCTGTGTAAATGTCTCTTAAACATAGTGATTGACCCCAGCGCCTCAAAATGTGTAAATCAGAAGATGCATTGAAAATGTCAAAACTTTTCTAAAAGTTCAGATGTAGCAAAACAAATAAGGTATAATAGGATCAACATCTAACACGCCTTTCATATGTTTTCACTCAGTGCATCTCATGGAAATTCAGAAGGATTCTACACTGGTTTGTGGGCCTTAATGTTGGTTAGTTTGAGAGTTCACTTTGTTTGGACCAGTGCAGTGGTTTTCATAGAGAAAAAAATAAAATACCCATCTAAAAATCTCTCTGGTCAATAACCTGTTACATTGCTTTGATTATTTACTTCCTTTAATTCCAGTAAGCAGTTCTTATTTATGAAATGGTATTTTTTTGGTGGTTTTGATCTATTGTTTTGTCTTGAGTTCTCAATTCATACTGATTTGTGCATTGATCCATGTTCTTGATACGAACCTTTTAATAGACTAGTTTCTTGCTAAGAGGGCTCAAAGAGCAGTACTGTTTATTAATCTCAAAGTAATTTGGTATAGGTTGGCTGATCAGTACTTTATTTGGAGGTATAATAGAACTGTTGCTGACTCTGTGATTGCAAAATTACAAAATGTTCAAATTAACTGAGTTAATTCAGTGAGTGATGGGAAGCTTTGAGGAACATTCTACGGAGGGAGGGGTTAAGTGAAAGTATTGAAATTTGCTGTTTTGCTTATTTATGAAATATACTTTAATTTAGAAATATTGGAAATGTTAGCTCATGGGGCTCATGTATATTCAAAGGGGCAAGGGTTAATGAATTCCTCCCTGGGAAGGTTTGTACCAGAATTCAAATGGAAGGATAGCTCCTAAACCAGCTCCATCTCATTATCTGTCATTTCAAATGTATTCCATCTCATCTCTATCTCATTATCTATCATTTAAAAGATCACACCCTAGGTCATTGAATTATACTGTGACAATCAGTCAGTATTATACCTGACACTAATCCTTGGGGAAAAAATGGGTATCAATAAAAAAGGGTGTGAAATCAATTTTGCCCTCTGTTTGACAGTTATGGAATTTAGTTTGGAGTTTATGGTTTGGAGTTTAAAGAAGAGTATGACTTAATTAATATTTTTGCATGCTTCTGCTCAGTGAAGTGTTCTGCTAGTATTTAATCAATTTGCCTTGAGGTGTCATGCAGTTCAAATTTAAACATCCCTTTTCTTCATTGCAGTGCCTCTCAGTAAATAAAACATGCATGTGTGTTTTGTGGGATAGAACAGCCTCCAGAATCGAGATCTCTATAATCACTGAGATTTATTCAAAGTCAGCTGACTGCCTTTTATATGGTCTGTCAAAGATAATGAAAATTTGAAACATCAGCAGAGTCTGGACAGTACTTTGATGTGTCAGTCAGCAAAGTGATTCAGACAGAGATTATTAACTGATACACAGTGCATGCTTATTGGCTTTGAGTAACTGTTTTGATGAAAACAGTGTTTTTCCTCAGATCTGCTTGTCTCTTAAAAGGAATCCGTTAAAGTTCATACTGACTCACCAGATATAATCAGTTTTGATGTATGTCCAAACAGAAGTCAATACTAAATGTAAAACAAAATGTACAGTATATCCCCTGACTGTGCTGTCACTGTTATGATGTGACTAGACATCTTATCGTTTTCCAGAAAGCCTCAAGGATGCAGGCAGTTCAGACTTTGTTCATTTTCTTATCAGTTAGTGAGCATATGAATAACCTGGATGCATTTACTCACTTCACCTGGAATAATGTCTTTTATTCATCTTAAAAGCTTTTGTAGCTCTTCTTGTTGACAGAGGAATTTGGAAAAACTTCAACAATTTTACTATTCCAGTTAATAGAGATTATTTTGTTGTGCTCTTAATATACTAAAATATCTCGTGATGCTTTCAGAAGAGTAATCACAAAAACTGGTGGAGAATTTTCTGGTGTAGTGGTGGGGGTATAGTGGTTTTCTGATCACATTAGTGGTGGTGAGGTAGGATGACGAGAATAGCTGAAGTATGGATTTCCTAAACATTCTGCAGTCAGCCTTTCAGATTCCCTACTGCAGTTTCCTGTCTGTCAGCCACCTCGATTATTGGTCAGTTGACAAGAGCAAAGCCCACTCGAGCAGGAAAGAGTGGAGGAGCAGATACATCTGATGTTAAGGCTGGTGAGACTGGTCAAGGAATTGGGGGATTGTGAAGGGGAAGGGAGGCAATGTCAGCATTTGATGATTATAGGGTGAGGGTTTGCAGGATGGTCTACTTCTCCAGGCCCACAAGCTGTGCTTAAAGGTTCATGCTTTGTGGATCCAATCCTTGTCACTCTGTTTTATTTGCTGAGTTTCCTGGGGCTAGGAAAGTCTGGCCAATGTTAGTCAAAAATAGAAAGCATGTTAAGATGGAAGCATACAGCCTTTTTAGGAGCTTCCAATGACCAATCAGCCCCCTCAGAGCACGTTGGCTTCTAACCTCTGATAGGTGGAGATTCAGCAGATATGTGGAAACTGATCCCACGTTTTTATCAGACAATGTTGCCAGGTCATACAATAGGCAGCACTCAATACTACTGCCTCACAGCTTCAGGAACTTGAGTTCAATCCTGACCTTGGGTGCTGTCTGTGTGGAGTTTGGGTGGGTTTCTGCCTCATGCTCTGATTTCCTCCAAAAGGCGTGTGCCTGGTGTAACTAAGTGGCAAAAGAATCAAAGGGTGTGTAAGAGAGAATAAGTTGCAGGCAAACAGGGAAAGAAGCAGAGGGGGGTGGAATTGCTCTGCTGGGAGAAAGAATGCGCCCATTGGGCCAAATGGCTTCCTCCTTTGTCATAGTAAATTAATAAAATAGACCTCCCCTGCCCTTATCCCACGCACCTTCACTAAAGCTGGAAGCAAGAGAGTTTGGGTACATTGGGCTCAGATTTAATTCCTCACTTACCACTTTGGGAGGACTGTTATCATCAGTGGCAATGGTTATCCCAATCTTTAACTGTAGGAACATGCTCTCGTCCGTGATTATACATTGGTCAAGTAGATGCAGTTCCTGAGAGTTGGTGCCAAGGTGGACTTGGGCGTCTTCAGTGGATGTGTCGAAACCGATCCCATGTCTTCATCAGACAGTACCAGGATGTAGATATGGAAGAGGAAGGCACTGGCATTTGTACGACTCTAGAGGTAACTTTGTGGGATTGGAAAAGTTGGCAAGAGATTCTCTGGATTCTTTTGTAGAGGTAAGTGTGAAATCATAGCATGGTAACCAACTTCCACATATCATAGCTAAGCTGAGCAATGGAGGGAAGGCTTTGGAGGTGGGTGGCTTGGTCAACCGTATCAAAAGTGGCACATGGTTGAGCAGCAGGATACTTACATTAAGGTCAAGGTCATGTAGATAATTTGACTTTAATTCATCCAGTTCAGGGCATTGGCAGGGCAGGAACTCTGCACAGGTTTAGACATGGAGTTGTGGAAATGATGAGCATGTATCTGGAAGGTAGCAAAATGTTCAGCATTTTGGAGCACAAAGAGAAATTGAAAGTGAAGTGGTTGTTTATGAGGAACAAGGGGGAAACAGGATAATGACTACATATTTGAAAATTGAAGGGCAGTACCTCCCAAAGTCGAAGTGTTTACAATGTCAGTTAATATGACGGGGCCAATAGGGGAGTTAGGACATCAATCAGTTTGTAGAAATACTAACAAAAAGTGAGAATCAGGTTGCCTGCACCAGATGACCAATTGACCAAGAGAAGGCATTGGAAGACATACGAATATGGAAAATGTTGTAGATTCAGGCTGCAGCAGTGGAGAGGATTGTCTTGGTATGTGAGGGTGAGGAAGAGAGAAAATATGGCATGAATCATCTCGATTTTCGTGGCAGCTCCACACGCTCTTTATGTTGGAGATGAGGATAGGAAAGGCAGAGCAAGGAGTTTTAAGAATGGAAAGCAGAAGAGAACTTGAGTGTTTTCCTTGCATTTTCAAGACAACCCTGGAACATTGAAGGGTTTTGGCAGAGAGCATGATCCAGTATTGTTCAATTTGTCCAGCCAGACTTGGATCTAAATGGCTAAACCAGTTGTGCAACGAATGCATTGCTGTCTGTACTACTTGGACTTAAGAGACTGAAGGTAGAGCAGTGAGTGAGTGTAATCGTTTTTCCAGGAACAAGAATATTAAAGGAGTAAGTGAGCAGATTGACATAAAGATGGGAAGCATTGTTAAGTGCAAGTGAAACAGTAAATTAGAGCGAGTCATGGACCAAATCTTGCTGGCTTTGGTTTGTGGTTCTAACAAAAATTTGTTAAGTATTCAGACTGATGAGAGTTTGAGACCAGGACTTGGTGACAGTCTTGCTGGGATCTGTCAGCGTTACATTGGGGAGAATATCTCTTCGAATTTTCTGCCATCTGAGATACCATTACTTTCAATGGGGATTCTAGGCTTGCAGATAAAGGAAGGGTGAGTTTTTAAAAATATTTTCCTTCAGCTTATTCTCTTAATTATTACTTATTGCTTTGGTCTGTTTTTAATTAACTGTATTTTATTTTTTTAATTATTTACTTTACTGATATCAACGTCAGAGATGTGTAACAGCTGGTAAAATCCATGATGATAGGAGATGAAGCTCTGCCCTAACTCTGATCTGCTGAAGCCTGTTGAACGCAGACGAGGGAGTACAGTTCTGCACTAAGCTGCCTGACGTTTGCATTGGCTGAGTTTTAATAATTTTCTTTTGCCACTTGTATCCCTGTGACTGTTCTGTTGCATCCTCTGTCAAAAACCCATAGGTGAGATCCAAAGCAAAATATTGTGTGCAATAAGGGTAAGGGAGTAAGGGTAAATGACTATCAGAGGTTTTGAGAAAGTGCTGTGCATTATGCTTATCCAGATAACTTGGACACAGCAGCAGAACTATCTGCAAAATAAGTCCAGCATTTCTGTAACATCTCAACATTGATTGAAAGACATCCCAATGCAATTCACTTACAATTAATTACTTTTGATTCCATAATTTTGATTTCCAGTGACAGCAGGGGATTTGTCTCTATCTTGGCTGATATTTACCTCACAATCAGTATCACAAAAACTGATGGTTTGCACCTCATGACATTCTTCTTTGTTGGAACAAGCTGTATGCAATTTTTTGCTGGGTTTCCTACGTAGCAACATTGATAACGCTCAGTGCTTCGTTGACTGGGACAACCTGAGGGCGTGAGTGTAAGACTTTCTTTCCATTAGTTGTTCTCTGGGCAAATGCAGTGACCATTTAATCCACAATAATGTTTCAAGGAAGAATGTTAGCTAGAATCCTAGGAGAATTTCATAGTCTTAATGGCATCTTTATCATTCATCCAGCAATCAAAATCGGAGGTATTTTAAGGTAGCATGTCCTAGAACACAGTACTCTTTCAGAACGTTACTACAATCTGATGGTGAAGCTTGAACCCACAACTTTTTATAAGTTACGTTTTCCCAGTTGAGTCAAGTTGACACTTGATTTGGACAATTATTACTGATTTTTTTAAATGAAAGATCTTTCAAAATAAATGCCACCAGGAACTTTATGGCAGCACAGTGGCACAGCTAGTAGAGCGGCTGCCTTGCAGTGCCAGAGACCTGGGTTCAATTCTGACCTCTTGTGCTATCTGTGTGGAGTTTGTCTGTTCTCCCTGTGACTGCGTGGGTTTCGTTTGGGTGGTCCGGTTTTCTCCCACATCCTAAAGACATGCAGAAGGGTAGATTAATTGGCCACTGTAAATTGCCCCTTGTGTAGGTGAGGGGGAGAATCTGCGGGGAGTTGATGAGAATGTGGGGAGAATTTAGAAAATGAGATTAATGTAGGATTGGTATAAATAGGTGATTGATAGTTGGCACATATCTGGTAGGCTGAAGGACCTGTTTCCATGCTGTGTCTCTTTATGACTCTGGGAATTCCTCCATGTTGTTATGTGTGTTTAAGCCATCAGCATTGACTGCATTAAAGTTGGCTCCTTCCTCCTCCACAGTTTCTCAAGCTGAATAAAGTAAGAATTGGTGTGCCAAGTTTGAGCATATTTAGCAACAACGATGCCCCTCTGTACATTGATACTGAGACGAAAAGTAAAGTTAGCAAAGAGTAACTAGTAAAAACAAAACCCACATGGCTACAACTAAGCCATTCAATGTGTTTGCCTATTTCAGAGTATATTTTTAAAAAACTGACAGGGTAAAAGCCAATTATAGCTGCCATTTATACAGTTAGGATGATATCCTTATGAACACTTTGGAACATTTAAATTTATTAATGTATTCACGTTCATTGCATTTAAACTGTATTCATTTGGCAAAGGTATGTTTTTACATATCCTTGCGTTTGCTGACTCATGTTCTTTATTTGTTCATTTGCAAGATACGGGTATTGCTGGCAAGGTCAACATTTTAGCTTGTCCTTAATTGCCCTTCCAAGTGTGGCAGTGTGCTTTCTTCTAAGTAAGTTTCGCATACTATGATATAGAAGGAGGCTTTTTGGCCCGTTGAGTCTATGCCAGCTCTCAGAGCATACTTATCATTTCCAATCCAGAACTCCTCTCTGAGCAGAGGACATTTCTGTTTGTTTATGTTCGACCTGTTAATCATGTAGCATGAGATAAATTCTCTACATAAAAGCAGGGTTAATTGCAGAACTCTTTTTAGGTTGTATTGTTCATTAAGTTCAAGCTGTCTGTTTGAATTGTGGAAAGTTTGATTAGAGACGATGTTCCAGATTCTATTGGATTGGTTCTTGTTTGAACTGTGGTACATTAGTATATCTTAATTAAATTACAAAATATGTTTTATTGTTAAAACATAGTTAAATTAAACAAGAGTAGCTTTAAGGCTGAATGTGTTGTAGAAAAGCCAAATCATCACTCAGAACATGAACAGCATTGAATCGGCAGTTGGCTAAAGCACTTTCCAATGAATAGTGTCTGTCTCTTGTGGTTCAATGTTCATCACAACAGACATCCAGTAAAAAATTGCACTCATCCATAACATACCATAAATAATTCTGGAGATAATCATAGTTTTAAGATGCATATTATAACCACATGATTTGAGTCAGTGATCTTGGCACCACTTGCCCCCGTTTTCCTTGGGAGGGGATTGAACAATGAACTGTGAGAGCAAACGGATTCTTCTGAGTGGGAGAGTGGAATAACTGGATGGCTGCAATCAAATTGTCTCTCTTTTCTGATGACAATTTGTGTGTGCTACAAAGGAATTTAAAATTATAAGATAAACATTTTGAAACCCTGGGAAAATATGTAAAATATGTTGCTATTCTGCAGTGGTCACTCCCCTAGAAGAAATCTTTCTTTAATTTTAAACTTTTCTTTTTTCCACTATAAGTGAAGTAGAAAAAGTGTCACTTGAACTTGTTTACAAATTCTACTTGCAATGTATATAGAAATGACTGATTAATAATATTTCTAAAACATTTTGGAAAGGGAGGTACCAAGTACTAATCAACTGGAGAGAACTACCAGGATCTCCTGAATCCTCAAATATTTCACCACTCATTTGAAAGACATTTGTTAGGGCCCTGGGAGCCCACCACCTGTGAGCAGTCAATGCTATTTGGAAATGGGAGAAATGGGGAAAATAAAAGTTATGGATGCACAGATAGATGAATTTCATGGTGGGGAGGAGGCAAATGCGAGTTTCTAGCCATGGTTCACCCGTTTGTTGATGGAGCTAGTGCATATACAGCAGAGAGGGAAGGCCAGGATCATTAATGCATGGTCATCTTGCACACTGTGTACAGAGCAACAATTTCTTGAGAGCATGCAACATGATCCAAGAAGGCCTAACGCAGGAGGAATATAATCTGAAAAACAGAGAATGATCCGTTTTTTCCTATTAGGAAATATATTACTTTTTTCAGTTGTTTAAATTGAAAAAGAAAAAAGCTATGTATAATTCAAATCTGAAAATAAAAACAGAATATGTTGGAAACACAGTAGTGTAGTGGTTAGCATAACGCTATTACAGCGCCAGTGACCCAGGTTCAATTCCGGCCACTGTCTGTAAGGAGTTTGTATGTTCTCCCCGTGTCTGCGTGGGTTTCCTCCGGGTGCTCCGGTTTCCTCCCACATTCCAAAGACCTACAGGTTAGGAAGTTGTGGGCATGCTATGTTGGCGCCGGAAGCGTGGTGACACTTGCAGGCTACCCCCAGAACACTCCACACAAAAGATGTATTTCACTGTGTGTTTCGATATACATGTGACTAATAAAGAAATCATCATCATCAAACTCTCAGCAGGTCAGGCAATGTCTGTGGAAAGAGAAATAGCTATCGTTTCAGGTCAGAGACTCTTCATCAGAAGTGTTCCAATGCAGGGTCTCCTATCTGAAATATTAATACTGTTTCTCTTTCCACAGTTGCAGCCAAAGCTGCTGAGTGTTTCCATCGTGTTCTGCTTTTAGGTTTATTAATTGACTCTCAGTGTTGTGCACTTGAAACACAAACTACCCTCAGTTGTCTGATGTGGTCTCTGGAGAATGTAGTCTCTGGAAATATAGGTTAGCATTCCAGTGGTAGGAAGCTATCAGTAAGTACTACAATTAACAATCTGCTGGAGGAACTCAGCGGGTTGAGCAGCATCTGTGGGAGGAATGGAATTGATGTTTCGGGTCAAAACCCCGCATCAGTCCTGACAATTCCTTTCCTCCCACAAACGCTGCTTGACCCGCAGAGTTCCTCCAGCACATTGTTTGTTGCTCCAGATTCCAGCATCTGCAGTCTCATGTGTCTCCACAGCATTACAACTAAACTTGGGCAACCTGAAGATGCAATGCGAACAAGGAAATCAGTTCTTTGCTAGCCTTTTCCCCAAATTGAAGATGCAGTCTAAAAATACAGCAGTATTGTCCATGAAACTAGATTATCTGAGAAGTTGTATAACCTCAGTGAATGTCAGTGCAACAAAAATCAGAACTTCCTCCGCTAGATAAAATGTATTAAGCAGAGCTCAGTTTGGATACTGCTTTACTGCTTTATTGGCATTAAAGCTGTATCCAAACACTTTTGCCGTAACTTAAGTCTTTTGGAAGCCTGAGTTTTAGTTTAGGATTTTTCTGATTGAGGGAAATGTTTCTCTTCGATGCTTATTTTCCACAATTCTAGGTTATATTGATTTTTTAAAAATAAATTTGTGTCTGTTAAGCAGAAAAAGCTAACACTCTGGGCAAAAATATAACTTACTTCACCTTTCTTAGAGCAGAAAGCTGGGATTTCTTTTTCTTTAATTATTTCCTGATGGTCTAAATGAAAGCATTTATTTTTATCTAATACTAATATCCAAGACCAGTTTGAAATATTTTCGTGCAATTAATTGCCTCCAACACCAGCTGCTTGAAGCTTCAGAAAAGATTATATAGTTGAGGTAAAAGAAAAAATCCACTGGTGCTTATAATAGAGAGTAAATATTCTTTTCTGTCCACTTCTCAGCCAGCTGTTGTTAAATAGCTGTACATCAGGGTGTACAATAAGTTAAACAGATGTATATCAGGGGTGCACAAACTTTGGTGTACTGAGTGCAATTTTCAGGTTGGAGCAGAAGATAGTTGCTGGCACTGATGCTTTTGTGAAGCTCTGGACACTGGATTGTGGAAGCCATTTGGCATACATAGTGATGACAGCTGTGTGTAGTTCTCACTTCCTGTCACTTGCTTAAAGTTCAATTCTGCATACAAGGCCCTGGACACCACTGAAGCAGTTCTTGATCATAGAGTTGGGGCCTGCTGTGTTGTTAGCAACAGATCGTAACCTCATGGCCTAGCATAATCCTCATTCTGCTAATACTATCAGGCCAGGGGGCATGGTTAAATGAAAGGTGAAAAATTGAAGTGTCCACTTTGTGAGATTGCATCGCAGGACTGCAGGCATGCCAAGCAACAAAAGCACCATACAGTAGGTGACTGACGTCTCCCACACCTAATGAATCAGATCAAAGTTTTGCAGTCTTGCCACATCTAGTCATGAATAGTGGTGGACATTTAAACATGACGATGAGACTTCAAGAACAGTTGAAATAATTATCTTTCTCAGCTTTGTCTAGTGGTCCCTACCATTGCCGTCAGTCTTCAGCTAATTCAGTTCACCAGAAATGAAATCATGAAATGTTTGAAAATACTCGCTTTAGCAAAGGCTATGGGAACAGACAACATCCTGGCTGTTGTGCTGAAGACTTGTACTCCTGAATTAGCTGTGCCTCTAACCAAGCTGTTCCTTACATCTACACTATTGGCACTTGCTTGGCTATGTGGAAAATTCCACTATCCACAAAAATCAGGACATATCCAGTCTCACTAATTACCTTCAATCCAATCTAAGTCAACAACTAAGCTATTGTTAACAGTGTTATCATTTGGCATTTACTCACCAATAATCTCCTCACAGATGCTATGATTGGCTTTTACCAGAGCCATTTTTCTCCAGAACTCGTTACACCCTTGGTCCAAGTATTGACATAAGGACTGAATTCCAGAGGCAAACTGAGGAAAACTGAGATTCAGGCTGAGCCATACCTAGAACTCAGGAAGAAGATGTAGTTGCTGAAGATCGATCACCTTAACCCCAGGATATTGCTGCATGTTTCTACAGACCATTGCCCTAGTCTAGCCACCTTTAGCTGCTTCATCAATAATCTTTCAAATATAATGTCATAAATAGGGATATTTGTTGATGATTGCACAACTTTTCAAGTCTGTTCACAATTCCTCAGTAAATGAAGCTATTTGCACCCACATGTAGCAAGACTTGGACTGTATTTGGGCTTGACCTTATAAATGGTAAGGAACTTTTATGCCAGACAAGTGTCAGGGAGTGACCAAATCCATCAGAAGAGGGTCTAACCAAACTTGGTTGTCATCCTCCTGAGGGGGTGGTGATCGCTGTTGACTTAGCTGGATCAGGCACACAAATATTGTGACAAGAGCAGGTCAGAAGCTGGGTAGTCTGCAGCAAGTTTCTCACCTCCTGACTCCCCAAAGTCTTTCTACTATATACAAGGCACAAGTCAGGATTGTGCTCTCTATTTGCCAGGGTGAATGCATCTCCAAAGCAAGCTCCAGAAACCTGACAACTTCCTGGGCAAGGCAACCTTTTTGATTGGTACCCCATCCACCACAATAAGCATTCACTCCCTCCGACAGCAGCACATTTTTCCTGTAGTAGGTACCATCTACAAAATGTATTGCAATTACCAAGGTGATTTTGATCTCACCTCTCAAACCTTCCATGCCTAGAGCGGAAAGGCAAAGACGGCAGGTACATGGAAGTACCTTCACCTGCAAGTGTCAGGCAATGGTCATCTCAATCAAGAGAGTCTCATCACATGCCTTTGACCAATTTGCACATTGTTCATTGTTCTCAAAACTCTTGACTGTGTGTTCAGTAATTCCTGTAACATAATAGGAAATCTGGCGGGGAATATAAAAAAAAAGTGATGCTTGAATTCAGAAATAAAAATATAACAACCAACAAACCTTCCAGTCTGAAGTTGTGGCTTCAAGCCCAGCTCATTAAAAACCCAAGCACAAGATCAAGACTGACCTTTTCATGTTTACTGAAGAGCTGCTGCAGTGGCTGAGGCCTAAAACATCAGTCATTTTAAGTTTCTTAAAATATGGTTTTATAGCATGCAGCCACAATTGGCAAGGCCAGGATTTATTTGTCCTGGGAATATGGTGACCAGTCACCACCTTCAAGCACTGTAGTCATTGTGATGCAGTTATCTCCATGAATTTTAGCGATAAAGAGTTGCAGTATTTAAGCCCAGGAGTAATGAAGGAATGGTGATTATATTTTTCAAATCGGAATACTCTGTGAATTGGAAGGAAACTAGCAGGTGACATTGTTCCCATCTGATCACTGTTGTTGTCTTTCTGGATGTTAGGTTTGGAAGGTGCTGTCATGGAGGAGAGTAAAAGATTCCAAAGCACTTCTTGAAATCACCTGGTGTCCTAGATCATATAGCAATTTATTTCATTGTTGTTTGTGTTGTCCACAAACTCGTTGCAGTATTTACACTTGAGAACACACTTCAGAAGTAGTATTTCAGCTGTGAAATACTTTGGAATGTGCTGAGCTTATGGAAGGATAAATGTAAGTTCCCTTTTTCTTCTGTGGTAATATAATGCTAGTGTCTTTCATATTAGCCATGCACATCTTGATATTAGTAGAAATGCTGGAAATGTCATCAGTTTGAAACATTAAATGTATTTCCCCACAAATTCTGCCTGACCAACAAAATACTTCCAGCATTTTCGATTTTTATTTCAGGTTTCTAGCATCCCCAAAATTTTGTTTTTGCATATACTGATTTTGTTGCAGTATAAAAAAAGGTCTTTATTATTTGGATCAATGATGCAAAGCATTAGCTATCAAATATAGTTTGAAGAAGCTGATTTAATTGAATTTGCACGAGATGCAAATCACAGCAGACAGATTGAAATGGGAAGAGTAAACGTTTGAGTTGCATGCATAATTTATCTTTTCATTGGAGAGTGGAATAGTGATTACTTCAATGACAGTTGTCATAGCGCTTGTAAAGATCTCTGTACAACTGAGATTTGTATCTTTCTTGTGCTGAATACTTTACCCTTTTTTGTTTTCCCAAATGCAGAATTAAAAGACAAAGTGGATTAAGTAACATTCTGGGGAAGATTGGAGGAAAGAAACAAAAGTTGAGCACTTTGGAGAAATCGAAGATTGACTGGGAAGCATTCAAAGAAACGGAGGGGATTGGTGATGAGCTTGCAATCTACAACCGAGGAAAGGAAGGGTGAGTGCTCAAACTCTGTCTATAAGAATTCTGACCAAATTTTTGGAACATCACAAAGATAGCTAACCAGTTTTTGTGGTCACTTTGTACTTGGGAGAACTTGACTACCAATCAAATGAATCATCTATTTCTATTCCGCACAAGCACTGAAGCATCTTATTGGTTGTAGGGCACTCTTTTATCACAGTAATAGAAACTGATTGTTACAGTGGATTCTGTTCAATTATCAGCCAGTTAGTTTCCGTTGTTGTATGTCCAAGTGTTGGCAAGCCCGCTATGACATAGCGAACTGCTGCGCAAATTTACAATGCTCTTTATGGGAGTTCATTAGTCTTAGAGTCATACAGCATGGAAACCGATCCTTTGGCCCAACAGGTCCATACCGGCCAAGATTCCCATCTAAGCTTGTCCCATTTTGAAAGGCCTGGATGGAGTGGACGTGGAAAGCATGTTTCCAGTAGTGGGAGAGTCTAGAACCAGAGGGCACAGCCTCAGAATAAAAGAGCATCCCTTTAGAACAGAGATGAGGAGGAATTTCTTTTGCCAGCAGGTGGTGAATCTGTGGAATTCGTTGCCACAGACAGCTGTGGAGGCCAAGTCATTGGGTATATTTAAAGCAGAGGTTGATAGGTTCTTGATTAGTAAAGGCGTCAAAAATTACGGGGAGAAGGCAGGTGAATGGGGTTGAGAGGGAAAAATAAATCAGCCATGATTGAATTGCAGAGCAGACTTGATGAGCCAAATGGCCTAATTCTGCTCCTATGTCTCATGGTCTTATACTCCTATGTCTCCTATGCCTGCATTTGGCCCATGTCCCTCTAAACCTTTCCTATCCATGTACCTGTCCAAGTGTCTTTTAAATGTTGATAATGTACGAGCCTCAACCATTTCCTCTGGCAACTCATTCCAAGTATGGACCACCCTCTAGGTGAAGAAGTTCTGACTAAATCTCTCCCCTCTCACCTTAAACCTCTGTCGTCTACTTCTTGATTCCCCAACCCTGGGGAAAAAGACTGTGCATTCAATCCGTCCATGCCCCTGGTGATTTTATACACCCCTATGATCACCCCCTCATTCTTCTAAGCTCCAATGAATAAAGACTCAGTCTGTTCAACCTCTCTCCATAACTCAGTCTCTCGAGCCCTGGCAACATCCTTGTAGATCTCCTCTGCCCTCTTTCCAGTTTAATACCCTTTCCTACACCAGGATAACTAAAACAGAACACAATATTCCAAATGCAACCTCATCAACATCCTCACTAACATTAATTGATTTGAAGCTACAAAGCATTTCAGCCAAAATGTTGGAATTTTCTGCATTTCGTTGATTCAATGAAGGAAAATAAATTGTTGTCCAAACATCCAATCCAATTGTGGAATGTAGAGCAAATTTACAGAAGGCAATCTACCATTATTTCTTATACAAATTGCAGCACATTCAAACTGAAGAGTTAATTCAGTTCTTTCAGTCTAGTGACCAGTCATGCCAAGTGTTACTGCTATTTCCTGACACAGTCACCTCATAGCTATTGTGAGCAGCCTAAGAGAGATATTGTTGGAGCATAGGAATTCAACCAGGACAAACAACCTGATCTCACTGAATATTCATGTCATTGGATTGAAATGCAACAAGGTAGTTTTTGTTACGGGTGGCCATTTGTACCTTCCCTTCAAAAATTAAGATGAGATGGAAGCAGAATTTTTTTTATAAACCAGGAATTGTATTGCCATGCTAAAGCAACCATTGTATAACCATGTGTCAAGTAGTAACTTACAGTTGCCATAGTGAGGGTGTGTCCTTCACTTCTCCATATATTTTGGTTGCTTCTGTACTCTCCCTATGCCGTTTAGGAGCAGTATACATCATCTTATGATGTGCTAGTTTTTGCTTAACTCACTCCTCAATATCTGCTCAGTCATACAGGGATGAGAATATCCATAATTACTTCTCATAACACAAGGTTTTCATTATCTGTGTCCCAGTTGCTGCCTTGGATATAGCTTCCCACATTGTCCATTTTATTGAGTTATACTGATGCTTAATTTCCACCAAATTTCTTCAGCAAAAGCGACTGATCGACTGGACTGTACAGGGAAGGGTGAAGGAACAGTGAGGTCAAAAGTGGTTGAGGCACTTTGAAGGAAAGTGGTATGGAAACAAGAGACTGGAGCAACAAACAATGTGCTGGAGGAACTCAGTGGGTCGAGCAGCATCTGTGGGCGGAACAGAATTGTCAACGTTTCGGGTCGAAACCCTGCATCAAGACTGAGAGTGGAGAGGCGAGTTGGCTAGTATAGAGAGGAGATGAGGAGTCGCAAAAAAGGATTCTGAGGCAATTGGTGGACTGAGGAGGGGTGTAAGATGACGGGCAGGTAGTGCCAGGTAGGGGAGGTGAGTGGGGGCGGAATTGGAAGACCATGGCAGGTGAACGATAGATGGAGGCAAAGACAGGAAAAAGGGGGAAAAAAGCAGATGGAGCAAGGTGGGGGGAGGAGAGTGAAGATAGGAGACGGCTGCTGGAGGGAGATAAGAGGAACACAAGCACTACCAGTGCTGGAATCTGATAAGTATGAGAATGGGAACCACTGGGGAGAGGTGAATGGCAGTTGGAACCAGATGGATGGGGGCAAACCTGTGTGTGAAGTGGGTGGATGGAACCAGGAAGGGGATGGGGATGAAGGTGGGTGAAGGGGATAAAAATAGGAGAACTGGAGGAGAATCAGGCGGGGTTACCTAAAATTGGAAGACTCAGTATTCTTGCCATTGGGTTGCAGACTACCCAGGCAGAATACAAGGTGTTGCTCCTCCAGTTTGTGTTGGGCTTCATCCTGGCAGTAGAGAAGGCCAAGTCAGTGTGAGAATGGGAAGGGGAGTTGAAATAGTCTGCAACTGGGAGCTTGGGATGGCCATTGCGGACTGAGTGTAGGTGTTCTGCAAAACAGAAAACAGGACTGAGCTCAAAAGGAAAGTGATATGATTGGTCATCCCAACTGCTGAAATGTTGGAGAGGGTTAATTTAGCATGCTTATTGTCATCAGGATGGCATTTCTCACTTTGCTTTGGGTTATTGAAATGCTGTAACAAGGAATGGAAACTTAACGGAGAAACTCAAACAAGGAATTGTGGAAAATATAATTTGAGAGAAAACAATTACTTTGCAAGTTTGGGGAAGAAGTCAATCAAATTAGAACTGGTACTCTGTTCACAATACAAGCCCAACAGGTAGGCATTTTGGAAATTGTAATTCAATCAGAAGTGACTTGGAGAATCTCTATCTTATTGTGAATATCAAGGGAAGTGATGTCCAATGACATATGGCAATGAGAGTGGTGAGTGATATAAGAAAGTGGACAGAGATGGTCTTGTCAAGGAACGTCAAAGATCATGAGGGATTATAAGGTATGTGGGCAGGCCACAATTGTGAATAGGAGTGGTATAGGGAGAATGGGACTGAGCTCAAAAGGAGGAAAGCAGGTTGAATAATCTTATTCCATTAGTGAGTGTCACTCTGTGACCCAGTCAGATGTCTCGTTTAAACTAATGGTGTATTTCCACCAGTGACTGCATGCAATTAGCAATTATCAAACTTTGGAGTCTAACTGAAGTCTTCATTGATAACTGATTTAACCAATGCATCTGTTCTTTATTGAGCGATATGAAAATTGGGTGGAGGGGGACAAGGACATAAGCTATGATACTGAATGGCAGTGCAGAATTGAGGGGTATTATGACCTAACCTGCTGTCCTATTTCTCATGATATTTTCTTAACCCTTTTTATATTTAAAAATATAACACTGATTTTAAAACCCTTCTCTGTTTGAACTCTAATCTTCCTTGCTTATGCATGAGTTGAGGATCAGAAGACCATAACAACAAAGTATAAGGCAAGGCTTCCTTTGTTATTGATAGTAAAGAAAGCTTTGACTTTCTTGTCTCTCTTTGTCACAAATCCTGGGATTTTTGTTTTGTTTGAAAAAGAACTTCTGAGTTGCTTTGGTGCCTTTTTGTTGGGTAAAATTATCTTAGCTTGTTTACTTCTATGGTGCATGAAAGCCGTGGCCTCGGGCTTTACCTTTTAGAAATGCACTTCATTTTGGATGAAAAGCTATAGACTTTATTACAAGTAGCAATGCTGTGCTCTTTGTTTGGGAGTATTAATGAAATTGTGCCCCCTGGCTAATTGTAATAAGAGCAGAACCAGTTTTAGTTTCTACATCACACTGGGGATTAAAGTCAAATTTCCATTATCAGTCACACACACAGAGATAAACCAATCAGTCATTACTTTGTGTGTACGTGCAGTTATATATACAGATAATGGCTCAATTGCTGTTCAGGAAATCATTGGTAGATAATTTCAAAATAATATTTCTACTCCCAGCCTTCAGTTTCAATTTTGGTAGCATTATTATTTAAAAAATCTTGTGACAACTGAGAAGGGACGAAAAGTCTTCCTGCTTACTAGCTGTAAGTGTCGTGTGTATATTTTTTTTAATATTCCATCATAGAGTGAGGGCTTAACTGGCATGGCCAGAGTCTATTACCCATTCCTAAATGCCCATCAGGTGGAGATTGTGAATCACTGCAGTACTGCCCACGAAGATGCTCCTGCAGTGCTGTTGGATAAAGGGCTCTGGGATTCAGAAGGGGACATACAAATAGTATTCCTGAGGACAAGAGCTGCCCTTTATTTCTATTCAGCTGATTTGAAGAAGGCAAAATGCATTCTCCATAGGCAAAAATGCAGGGATCAATGCTGTGCTGGTTGTAGACTTCTCAATTGTCGATCACTTAGTGACATCGATGGGCAGGTTGCCATCCAATTGCTGAGCTGGAAAGAATGAAAATTCTGTGTGTCTAAAAACTATTCTTTCTCTGACCATGTAGCGTAATGTCAAAAATTGAAATGATAGGGGAATTACTGAAGCTTCTTTATTAACCCATGGCATCTGATAATTTTGAAATGGAACACCTTAGGGATATTTTAGTATGTCATTACAGCCAGTGCATGTAATGTCATTGATATATCCAACGTCATCTTTTCTCCAGCATTATTTTCTCTGCTGGCTGCACTGTATCTGTTGCTGGATTTCCTGGTGTTCTTAATGATTCCTCTACCCAAATTAGCCCCCTCTTTAATTATTCATCATATTGCTTCCTTGGCTAGCCAGCATTTGTTTTCCACTCTCACTGCTGTTTAAGTCTCTTTCCCCCTTCACTGCCCTTCCTCAACATCACCATGCCACTGTTATTCTCTGTTTTGATTTCTGAAGGCTAAACTGTCAACTATGACTTTGAAGGCCAATAACCAAGCTGTTTGAGCGACAAAGTTTAATTTACAAATTGCACGCAAAACAGCTTTATGTAACTTCCTTTATCTTATTAAAAAGATGCCTGTTTTTCTCTGCTGGCGTCTCTTACCACCCTCCGTAAATATTTTGTACTAAACATTGGAAAGAAACTCTGCCAGAATATTTAGAGTAGAACTTCATGCAAAAAAAAGTTCTTATTTTTTCAAATTTACATTAATAATTTGCAACATTTTCTGTAAACCCTCAAATAGTGTTTTTCTTCCTGTTGTATTTTTGCATTCTTATAAACAAATCCAAACAAACCTTCCTGTCTTTCTCCAAAAAATTAAATCCTTTGTGACATTGATTGCTTATGTTTGATAACCCTGCTGTTTACTTGTCTACAAGAGAAGCATTTCCTGTGTTTTCTGTGACCAGATCGTTCTTTATTTTTACCCCCACTTTGATCTACATCCTAAGAGTCCACACTTCTCTTTGAAGTTTGTTTGATGTTCTATTTAGTATTGTAGGACCACTTCTTGAGAACTGATTATGATTGGATATTCTGTATCGAAACATAAGGCTAAATTCAAGTTTATTAAGAATTCTGTTGATAACTTGAATTATAGAGCAAGTGTGCAGAGTATCACCCTAGGTCTGTGAGCCCTGCGGTCCTACGTTCACAAGCATCGCTGAAATGCATTGTGATTTTTCACTCTGTAATGAGGATTCCAAAGATAAATGGAAATATTGGGTTGTGACTGAATGTGAAAAATGAAACTGACTGAATTTATCATTGATGGATTTAGCAGCCCTCCAGTTAGGAGTGGTTCCCCCATTTCATAACTTCGTTTTTCGGATGATACCTTCTGTAGCAATCCCCACCCATACCTCAGCAAAAAGTTCTATTCCTTTTGTGCTGAACTAGAGTTCAAGTGGTGCTGTTAGCACTAGCACTCTAAGTGGTCAATTTCCTTTATATTTTATACTAGGATCATTAGAAGACAAATGAACTGTTGGGGCATCAGAGTTGTGCAATTCTGCCCTGATCCAAATGCATTGAGTCATTCATAGCTTCTCTACTATCCTCTTCATGTTTTCCCTGTCACCTCATTTGAAATCAAAATAAATTATTCCAAGAGAAATGATTTAGTAATGTTCCACAAAAGTAGTCTGTTTGTCCTATCCCTCATGATCAATAACAGTCTGCCTGTACCTTGAACAGCATAATTATAAAGTTATGAAATACTTCAAAAAAACACAGGAGGGCTTATGACCCTTGCACTTTCTTTTGGTTTCAATTCTAATCCCATCTATCAGTTCTCACCTCTTTACTCCTGAACATGACCTTAATATACCAACTTTGTTTCTGTCCTATAAGCAACCATTTATTCATAATATGTTTCTGGGTTTAGTTCCTCTGATGTGTGGCAAATCAGCATGGAGAGTCCAAGCAAAGGTATAAAAATTGAGTAATGCCAAGAGATGTATAGTATAACCATGCACAGGAACTACCAAATGCTAAAATGGTCAATACCAAAATGAGAGAGAAATTGGTCTCTAGTTGTGCCAGTCCAAGTCTCCTGTACCCAAGAAAGTCACCTTATATACCTAACAAGTAGGATTGGGGCAATATAATTTATAGAGTCATCAAGCAATACTGCATGGATACAGGCCCTTTGGCCCAACTAGTCCATGCCAGCCAAGTTGTCCACCCAGCTAGTCCCAATTAAAATTATACTATTGTACCTTCCTCAACCACTTCCTCTGGCAGGTCATCCCATATACTCACCACCCTCTGCATGAAAGAGTTGCCCCTTATGTTCCTTTTAAATCTTTCCCCTCTCACCCTAAACCAATGCCCCCTAGTTTTAGACTCCCCTACCCTGGGGAAAAGACTGTTACCATCCACCTTATCCATGCCTCTCTCATAACTATAAATACTTATGTAAGGTTGCCCCTCATTCTTCTATTTTCCAAGGAATAAAGACCTAGCCTGGCCAACCTCTCCCTATAACTCAGACCCTCTAGTTCTGGCAACATCCTCGTAAATCTTTTCTGCACTCTTTCCAGTTTAACCACATCTTTCCTATAACAGGATGACCAAAACTATACACAGTACTCCAAGTGCAGCTTCACCAACGACTTGTACAACTGCAACATAATGTCCCAACTCCTATACTCAGTGCCCTGACTAATGAAGGCCAGCATGCTAAATGCCTTTTTCAACGAACTGTGCATTTGTACTCTTGGGTCCCTCTGTTCCATTACACTCCCTAATGCCCTACCATTCATAGTACAAGTCCTATGCTAGCTTAACTTTCCAAAATGATTCACCTCACACTTGTCTGTATTGAAATCCATTTGCCACACCTTGGCCCACTTCCCTAACTAATCAAAATCCCCTTGTAATCTACAATAACCTTCTTCACTATCAACAATACCTCCTAATTTCGTGTCATCCACAAACTTACTGATCAGGCCTTGTGCATTCGCATCCAAATCATTTATATAAATAATGAATAACAAGGGTCCCATCACTGACCCATGTGGCACACCACTAGTCACTGGCCTCCATGCCGAGAAACAACCTTCAACCACCACGCTCTGCTTCCTACCTCTGAGCCAATTTTGAATCCACCTAACTAGCTCTCACTGGATTCCAGGGGACCTAACCTTCTAAACCAGCCTGCCATGTGGGACTTTGTTAAAGGCCTGGCTAAAGTCCAAATGGACTATATTCCACTGCCCTACCCTCATCTACTCTTCTGGTTACCTCTTCAAAAAACACAAAAAGATTCGTCAAACATGACTTCCCAGGCACAAATCCATGCTGACTCCTAACGGGATTCTGTGTATCCAAATGCTGATAGATTCTCTCCCTCGGAATTCCCTCCAGTAGCTTCCCTATCACTGAGGTCAGGCTGACCAGCCTGTAGTTCCCTGCCTTGTCCTTGCTACCCTTCTTAAACAACAGAATGACATTAGCCACCTTCCAGTCTTCAGGAACTTCACCAATGGCTAGCAATGAAGCAAATATCTCTGCAAGGGCCTCTGCAGTTTCTTCTCTCGCCTACCACAAAGTCCAAGGATGCACTTGGTCAGGCCCTGGGGATTTATCCATCTTATGCCCTGTAAGGCTGCAAATTACCTCCTCCCTGCTAACATGAATGTTCTCCAAAACATTCCAAATGTTTCCCTTATCTCTTGAGCAACCATGATTTTCTCCTCCATAAACACCAAGGAGAAATATTTGTTAAAAATCCCACCCATCTCCTGTGGCTTGAGACATAGGCGGCCCTGCTGATCTCTAAGGGGACCTACTCTCTCCCTAGCCACCCTTTTACTCTTAATATATCTATAGAACCTCTTGGGATTTTCCTTAACCTTGCTGCTACATTGATCTCATATCCTCTCTTTGCCCTCCTGATTTCCCTCTTAAGTGTATTCTTAATCTTTTGTTCAATAACATGAGAAGTGGGAAAAGTTAAATTAGCATTAGAGCCTTGGAGCCAAGAACAAGATCAAAGACTTAACAGTCCAGCATGGATAGCTCTTGGGTCTGACCCACAATCCCTGTCCAAGAAACCACCAAATAACATGTTCAATATTTCGTACCTGTGTGTGTGAAAGGTATGCTCGCATCTACTAAACACCAATATTAATTGGTTTCTCATCATTTAAAATGGATCATATTTTCTTCCCACCAAAATATTCTTCACAAATTTCAACTTCATACTCCATCCGTCTCGGGACCTTTTCCACTCACTTTAGCTATGTTTAATTGTTGGAAGCTCTGCATCTTCCTTACAGCTTAATTCTCTACCTAAATTGATAAATTGTCACATGTACCGAGGTACAGCGAAAAATTTGTAATGAATTGATTGTGTGAAAGGTATGCAAGACAATAGTGCATTGAGGTAAAACAATAACAGAATGCGGAATAAAGAGTTATAGTTGCAGAGAAAGTGCAGTGCAGGTAGACAATAAGGTGCAAGGTCATAAGGGGCTAGTTTGTGGGGTCAAGAGTCCATGTTATTGTGCCAGGGAACCATTCAATAGTTTTATAACAGCGAGATAGAAGCTGTCCTTGAGACTGGTGGTATGTGCTTTCAGGCTTTTGTACCTTCTGCCCAGCAGGAGAGGGGAGATGAGAGAATGTCTGAGGCAGATGGGGTCTTTGATTATGCTGGCTGCTTTACCGAGGCAGTGAGAAGTATAGACCATGGAGGGGAGACTGGTTTCTGTGATGTGCTGAGTGTGTTCACAACTCTCTGCAGTTTCTTGCGGTCACGGGCAGAGTAGTTGCCATACCAAGCCGTGATGCTTCACGATACAATGCTTTCTATGGTGCATCGATAAAAATTGGTGAGAGTTGACAGGGATATGCCAAATTTCTTTAGCTTCCTGAGGAAGTCGAGGCGTTGGTGAGCTTTCTTGGCTGTGGCGTCTATGTGGTTGGATTAGGACAGGCTGTTGGTGATGTTCACCCCTAGGAACTTGAAGCTTTCAACTCTCTCGACCTCAGCACCGTTGATGTAGACAGCAGCATGTGCACCACCTCCCTTCCTGAAGTCGATGATCAGCTCTTTTGTTTTGCTGACATTAAGGGAAAGGTTGTTGTCATGATACCACGTCACTAGGCTCTCTATCTCCTTCCTGTACTCTGACTCATCATTATTTGAGATACGATCCACTACGGTGATATCGTCGCAAACTTGTAGATGAAGTTGGAGCAGAATCTGACCACGCAGTCGTGAGTGTATAGGAAATAGAGCAGGGGGCTCAGGACACAGCTTTGTGGGGCACCAGTGTTGAGAATAATTGTGGGGGAGGTGTTGCTGCCTATCCTCACTGATTGCAGTCTGTTGGTCAGGAAGTCAAGGATCCAGTTGCAAAGGAAGGTGTTGAGTCCCAGGTCTCAGAGTTTGGAGATGAGTTTGCTTGGAGTTATTTTATTGAAGGCGGAGCTGTAGTCAATAAACAATAGTCTAATGTAGGTGTCTTTACTATCCAGATGCTCCAGAGATGAGTGTAGGGACAGGGAGATGCTGTCCACTGTAGACCTGTTTCGGTGATAGGCGAATTGCAGTGGGTCGAGATTGTCTGGGAGGCTGGAGTTAATGCGTGCCATGACCAGCCTCTTGAAGGACTTCATGATGGTGGCTGTCAGAGCCACCAGGCAGTAGCATTAAGGCATGTTACCTTGTTTTTCTTAGGTACTGGGGTGATAGTGATGTTCTTAAAACAGGTGGGAACCTCAGATAGAAGCAGGGAGAGGATAAAAATGTCTTCAAATACTCCTGCCGGCTGATCTGTACAGGATCTAAGGACATAGCCAGGAACATCATCCGGGCCAGAGGCCTTACGCAACTTCACTCTCTGGAAGACTGATCTTACGTCTGCCGTGATGACTGTGAGTGCAGGTGCATTGGAGACTGTCGGGGTGGTTGGTGACATACCAATCTCCTTCTGTTCAAAACGTGCATAGAATGCATTAATCTTATTGGGAAAGGATGCGCTGTTGTCAGCAATGCTGCCCGACTTCATTTTGTAGCCCGTTAGAGCATGTGAGCCCTCCCACAACTGACGGCTTGTCAGGGACTTGACTTTAGACTGGTATTGTCTCTTGGCATCCCTGATAGCTTTATGGAGGTCGTGTCTCGATTTCTTGTACAGGCAGGGTCACCTGATTTGAACGCTGCAGTCCGAGACTTCAGTACCTAGCTCTGCATCATCAGTGGATATGGACATGTGGAATTAATGCTTCAAAACTGGCCCCAGTGATATTACTTGCAACATTCTGCCAAACTTTATTTAAATCCTGTTTTCTGTCCTTTAACCAATTCGCCATCCATTGCAATATATTACCCCAACCCCATGATCTTTTACAAGTTTGTAAAAAGGAAGAGAGTAGGAATAATTAACTTACCTTCCTTCAAGACCAGGAGAGCAGAAGTAACGATGAAGGAAAAGACAATGGCTGAGATGTTATAGAGGTCTCGCTCTTCACATGGTGGGAAATTAATCAGTGTTAGGATAGAAAAATTACTGGAGAAATTATTGGATTTATTGGCGTACCACATCATATTTTAAGAAAGGTGGCTACAGGTACACGAGATGAATTGATAATGGTCTTGTAGAATGACATAAATTTTCATCCCTTCAAACTCTATTAAGGGACTAGTAACAGAGCACTATGAAATTCATAGGCTGAAAGAGAAATTGTGTTTGATAAATACTGCAACAGTTCTTAAAAGTTTAAACAGCAGAATATTCAGAGAGTATCAGTAGAAATAAGATAACTGGATCTTTAGTAAAGCGCTGCACAAAACTTTGTTACACCCAATGAGAGTTCTCTAAATTGGGATAATAAATGGGTGATTCCTTGAAGGACAGAAGCAAAGTAGGAATATAGAAGTATTTTTATGTCAACAGCCTTTTACTAGTGGGTTGCCTCTAATATTAACCCTTCAGCTATTTAGTTTCTACATTAATAGCTTGAAGAATTCAGTGGGTCATCCTTCACAGCTTCAGAGAGATTCCACCACATCTCTTCACTCCTTCCCTTTCAGCATTTCGAAGGGACCATTCCCTTCAGTGCTCCCTGGTCTGCTCTTCTGATGAGGACGTAGCTGCTTGACTTGATCCGTGGTGGGTGGTGAGCAAATCAACACGAGGGATATTTTACCTCATCCTCACAAATCTCTCGATGACAGATTCGTTTGTGGAATTTAAATTCAGTTAATAATCTGAAATTTGAATAAAATAATGATGCAATGGTAGAAGTGGCCACAGCACGGTCCTTGTGGCAAAGTCCCATCTTCACATTGAGAACACCCTTCGTGGTGTTGTATGGCGGTACATTTGTGCTAAATGGGACAGACTGAACAGTTCTAGCGCCTCAAAATTGGGTATCCATGAGGTTCTGTGGACCTCCAGCCGCAGCAGATATTGATCTTCTGGCCTAGCATATTCCTTGCTTTACCATTACAAGTCAGAGAATCAGCTCCATTTAGTGAGGAGTTCAGAAGGTTGCTGCTCCTGGCATACTAAGTATATCTAAAAATGAGATGTCAACCTAACAGAGCTGTGATACAGAACTATGTGCTTGTTAAACGGCAAAAACTGTTTATAATTGTTAGGGTTAAGCAATCACGCAATTATCAGATCAAATCTCTGTAGTCCTGCCTCATGTGCAAGTGAATGGTGTGGACAGTTAAACAACTAGTGTGAGGAGGATACTTCAAGAACGTGCCCATCCTTGATGATGAAGGGACTTGGCATGTGAATGCTAAAGGCAATTCTGTAGCAAAACTTTTGGGCCATGACAACATCCCAATTATAGCACTGAAGACCTGCACTACTCTCACCTACCTATCTACTAATCAATCTACTCTCAATCATCTGCAAAGTGATGGAAGTTATCATCTACTGTGTTGTCGAGCAGCACTTGCACTCCAGTATTCTGCTCACCAGTATCTGGTTTGGGTTTCACCAAAACAACACAGACTTGATCCAAACATGAACCAAAGAGTTGAATTCCAGAGATAAAATGAGAATGACTGCTCTTGATATCAAGGCAGCATTGGAATGAATATGGGATTAAGTAGCCCTGATAACACTATAGACAGAAGGCATTAAAAAAACACTCCAGTGGTTAGAGTCATTCCTTGCACAACAGAAGGTGATTTTGGTTGTCAGGAGATCGATCATCCTAGTGTCAGAACAGTAGTGCAAGAATTCATCAGGGTAGTGCCCTTGGACCCAGTCATCTTCAACAGCTTTCGACAGCTTCCATCATAAGGTCAGAAATGGAGATCTTCACTGATGATCACACAAAGTTAAGACCAAATGTAAATATTTCCTCCAAGTCTACGCTCTAAAGTCAAAGCTGTTAAATATCTTGCCTTAAATGTATGGTTTTGCATTGAGACGAAAATTGTAAAGTAGGATCCATATTGCATGAGTAGCTTGCTCTGGAAAGCTGGACTCGTGGCTTTAGATTGGAAGGAAAAGATAACAAAATAAGCTATAAAGCAAAGTGCATTCTCTACAAAAGGGATAGTCAGCATTGCTTTGTGAGGGGCAGGGCATTCCACATGAGCCTAATTGAATTCTTTGAGGATGTGACAAAGCACATTGATGAAGGTAGGGCAGTGGATATGGTGTATATGGACTTCAGTAAGGCGTTTGATAAGGTTCCCCATGATAGGCTCATTCAGTAGGTTGGGAGGCATGGGATCCAGGGAAACTTGGCTGTGTGGATTCGGAATTGGCTTGCCCATAGAAGGCAGGGGGTGGTTGTAGATGGAGCGTATTCTGCCTGGAGATCGGTGACCAGTGGTGTTCCACAAGGATCTGTTCTGGGACCCCTGCTTTTTGTGATTTTTATAAATAACTTGGATGAGGAAGTGGAAGGATGGGTTATTAAGTTTGCAGATGACACAAAGGTTGGTGGTGTTGTGGATAGTGTAGAAGGTTGTCAAGGGTTACAATGCGACATTGATAGGATGCAAAGCTGGGTTGAGAAGTGGCAGATGGAGTTCAACCCGGAAAAGTGTGAATTGGTTCACCTTGGAAGGTCAAATTTGAAGGCAGAATACAGGGTTACTGGCAGGATTCTTAGCAGTGTGGAGGAACAGAGGGATCTTGGGGTCCAAGTCCATAGATTCCCCCAAAGTTGCTGCGCAAGTTGATAGGGTTGTTAAGAAGGCATATGGCCTTCATTAGTCAGGGGATTGAGTTCAAGAACCACGAGGTAATGTTGCAGCTCTATAAAACTCTGGTTAGACCACACTTAGAATATTGTGTTCAGTTCTGGTCACCCCACTATAGGAAGGATGTGGATGCTTTAGAATGGGTGCAGAGGAGATTTACCAGGATGCTACCTGGATTGGAGAGCATGTCTTATGAGGATCGGTTGAGCGCACTGGGGCTTTTCTCTTTGGACCGAAGGAGGATGAGAGGTGACTTGATAAAGGTGCGCAAGATGATAAGAGGCATAGATCGAGTGGAGAGTCAGAGACCTTTTCCCAGGGCGACAATGGCTAACAGAAGGGGGGACATAATTTTAAGGTGTTTGGGAGAAAGTACAAAGGGAATATCAGAAGTAGGTTTTTTTACACAGAGAGTGGTGGGTGCGTGAAACGTGCTGTCAGGGTTGCTGGTAGAGGCAGATACGTTAGGAACATTTAAGAAGCTCTTAGATAGGCACATGAATGCTAGAAAAATGGAGGGGGTATGTGGGAGGGAATGGTTAGATTGATCTCAGAGTCGGCTAAAAGGTCGGCACAACGTGGTGGGCAGAAGGGCCTGTACTGTGCTGTAATGTTCTATGTTCTAAAAGCAAAAAGGAAGTGTCGAAGAGGTTCTGGACATGAAGTTGCAGTTTCCATTAGAATTTCAATGTGTAAACTCCCTGCTAACTTCTAACCAATTTGGATAACAATGACAGGTTCATGCTTCAATCATCCCTGCTTCTGTAGATGAGTCTGACCTCTAGCGATTTTCTCCTTCCTGTTTTCTCAGAGTGCCAGTGGAAGAGGACTGAGTGTTCCATCATTCCAATGAATATAAAATGTTACAGTGAAATCTCTTGGTAATGATTTTTAATTTAGTTAGTAATAGCTGAATACAGCATACATTCATTCACACAAGCAAGCAAAATAAAATATGCAATTATCCGATATTACAGTTATATATTTCCCAGTGCCTACCGAATAAGAATCAACTACTGATCCATGTTGTGAGGATGAAGAATGTGTAGCATAGGGAGATTTAAAAGGGATGTGGGATAATGGAAAGAATTTTCTATAGTTTCAAAGTTTTGAATTCAATATTTTTGACAAAGTATGGATCATTACACCTCAACACAGCTTGTTAAATGTACTGAACTGGAACTTTGCAGTAAAATTACCAAGTAAAACTATGCTGGAATTGTCTGAAGTACAGAACTGGACGAGCAGAGAATGACGAAACATTTGACCAAAATATGACCCTGGCCTAAACACATCCCTGGACCGGCCTCATTAATGATGTAAGTTCACTGTAAATGGTCCACAACTTTTTTTTGAGTGTCCGTGTCCTGCATTGTGGCTCTAAATTAGCAACTGCCTTTATAAGGTGGGCATCAGTTAGTCTGCAGCACCTCTGATGGTTCTATTTTTATGAGAGTTCGGCAGGTAGTTTGAGGAGCTATGGTAAGTGAACAAAAACATGGAACAGCACTGAAAATGAACGGTATAAACCAGAGCCTAGCCTCTGTCACTTCTGGTGAAATCATTAGGGGAGGATGTTACACGTAAAAGTTAGGGTCAATGCTTTGCAGACTGTATTGGTAATTTAGTAACACCATTAATGCTTAATGTACATTAACTAGAAATCCATTTCATTTCAATAGGCATTTAACCTCAGTCATGAAAGCTGTTCACACGTTCCCCCCCCCCCCCACAATGAATGGACCTGTAAAACTGTGAACTTTAGTTTACCATTGTTAGATGGGTTTCCCTCTGCCTTAAAAGTGGTAATTTTACCTCTTCTCTCCAATCCCCACCGTTCCCCTACTAGCCCTAAACAAAATGCAACAGGCCTTCACTTCTGTTAGAAACACACAGGGAGCTCAAATCTATTAATGAATTGAGCTGACCCTGTAGGTCATTCCTGAGGGTCCAGATTGTGGAATTGGCCCTCACAAAGAGCCATTGCTACATAGAGTACTAATTGAAGAGAAGTTGAGAAGATAACAAATGATTTTGCAAAAAAGCATTGCTATTATAAAAATCCCAAAAATGATGGCAACACAGAGTAAATAACACATAAGAAAAATGATTAGACAATTAAAAATGACAAGTAGAGCAAAGGGAACAATACATAAAGGAAAGCCACAGTAGTTGCCCTCATTTTAAATCTCAATTAAAATTATTTTATTACTCGTATAATTTGGTTTGCAGTTTTCAGCGGACCATAAAAATTAGTTTGACATTTTAATCAGCTGCAGTTCATTTATGTCATATTCAGCAAGTTAATTGGTGTTAAGCCCCACGTTGCCCTTTAAGTATTGAATGACCTTTAGCACTTTCACATCTTTTCCACAGAATATTGTATTTTTGAAATATGTTCTAGGATCTAGAATATAGCTTCATAAATTTCTTGAAATAAGCAACACAAAAAAATCATGATTTTAAAAAGAATTATTCAAGGGTGAAATACTCCTTTTTAAGAGTTTGAGGTGAAATAGCCCAGAGCTAAAAAATGATTTTAAGGTGCAGCTGCTGCTCCTCATAAAATTGCAAAGCATGTTGTGCTTCAGTACTGAAAGGATCACGAAATATAAATGTGTCTGGATCTTCCGTGAGCCAATTTGATACTTGAAATACTGTTGCTGAGAATGCATGTTGTATGGCATATTGAAAGGAATTATAGAAGCTCAGTCGAAAAAGAACTGTGATTTTGAATGAGCTTCGTTATAAGCTATGCGTATTGCACGACGATCATAATTTAAAAATCAACCATCTGATTGTTGTCTGACAGGAAGGTGAAGTTGTTGTCTGATGAGACACAAAACCCTTTACTTCATGCCCTAACCTTTATCCATATACAGGTATGATTAGAAGTGGTTTCCCTCTTTGGAAGTGAATACCTTGTTCTAATGTTTTGACTGTGGTTGACAGGTACTTATTGCAGAATCGCAAAGCCTCATCAGAGCCTTGTAGAAAAAAAAGATTATGGAAAAGCTTAGATGAAATAGGAAAGAGTATGACATTAGGTGGTAAAGGTACAGCTGACCAAGAGGATGTATGGTATTATCAATGTAAAAAGCAGTAATTCCTGACTTGAAAGCATGAGATCCTTCCTTGTGTGTGATTTCCATATCAACAATCAATTTGTCACATGCATAGAAAATTTTAGAGAATAGTGAGGATTTTGAAAGTGAAGCTGTCTTGATTAGCTCATCCTTGCTTTATTTCGTCCTATTCTTGGACTTTCCAGCGGCATGATTAGTTTAGAAGTACACATGATGCAAGATAGATTTGTAGCACCGGAGATTGGAACTTCAAAGGGAGAAATCGCCTCCACAGTCATTATCAGCAGTTGCATAAACGGCAGTGATGCTTCACTCCCTGGTGAGCTCAATGCCTTTTATGCATGCTTTGAAAGGGAGAATAGCACTACACCTGTGCAAATCCCCACAGCATCTGGTGACCCTGTGATCTCTGTCTCAGAGGCCGATGTCTGTACATCCTTCAAGAGGGTGAACCCTCGCAAGGCATCAGGCCCTGCCTGTGTACCTGGCTGGGTACTGAAAACCTGTGCTGACCAACTGGCTGGAGTGTTCAAGGACATCTTCAACTTCTCACTGCTGCAGTCTGGTGTTCCCACATGCTTCAAAAAGGCAGCATGGTGCCCAAGAAGAGCAAGGAGGCTCCAGTGCACAGGATCACAAGAGGTTGCAGTGGGTTGTAGACTCAGCCAGCTCCATCACAGGCACAACCCTCCCCACCATCGAGGATGTCTTCAAGAGGCGGTCCCTCAAGAAGGCAGCATCCATCATTAAGGACCCTCACCACCCGGGGCATGCCCTCTTCTCATTACTACCATTTTAGAAACAGCTTCTTCCCCTCTGCCATCAGATTTCTGAATGATCCATGAACACTACTTCATTATTCCTTTTTTGCACTATTTATTTATTTTGTAATTTGTAGTAATTTTGTGTCTTTGCACTGTACTGCTGCTGAAAGACAACAAATTTCATGACATATAAGTCAATGGTAATAAATCTGATTCTGATTTCAAAGGGATAAAGCTATCCTGCTTCAATTTAGACCCCATCACATAGAAAATGGGTTTTCTACACCTATCTTAAACTTGTTCAGAAACTTTGAAGTCTTTTATAGCATACAATTACAAACTAAGTTCAGGCTTTCTTAAATTTGGGGAATCGTAAGAATCTAGGAACAGTGGACTGTAGATTATCTCTGGAGCTTTACAAGGCTAGAAGAGATTCCAGAGATTGAGTAGAATGAGATCATGGAAGATTTTGAAGATGTGGTTGAGACATCTACATGCTCACCTACACTGGCTCCCAGTTAAGGAGGTACAGGAAGGATGGATGAAAGGGAATTGGTGGGAATTTTTTTTAAAAAAGTAGGCGCCCTCAAGTTTACAGAAAGTAGAATGAATGAGGCCGGCTGGGAGTGAGTTGGAATTGTCAAATTTGGAGGCGTGAAATTTGGAGGCAACAAATGTATTGATGGGAGTCTTGAGAGCAAGTTTGCCAAGGCAAAGCTGGAGTTGGGTGATGTTACAGAGGAAGAAATACGTGATCTTCAACACAATACGGATATGAGGCCTGAAACTCAATTCAGAGTCAGCAATCTAGATCACTTTCAGTAAGTTGCCAGGGAGAGAGACAGAGTGGTGACAGGGGATAGGGTTTGTGATGGAGACTCTCTTCCCACTGCTTAGCTGGAGGAAATCTCTGTTTACGTGGTCTGGATGTCGGAATACTGAGCAGTTGAGATCAAGGCCCATTTGTCCAACTAGATCTCGACAGTGAATGGTTAAACCAGCATGCACCTTACCCATTCAAGTCTGCTTCTCTTGAACTTGAGATGAAGCTTGCCAGGGGGTTAAAGATTATTGATTTTAGTTGGGGCTAAGGCAACAAATTTGGAAGCAAGGACATGGTTGAGCATTTCAGCAGCAGAAATATTCTGGTGTATGGAGGGCCAAAAGTTAGACTGTTGAGGTTTTTAAAGTAAAGTTGCAAATGATTACAGTTCTACCATTCTGGAATGGTGTACAGTCACCATTTCTCATTCTGGGGATCCTGATGGAACGTGGAATAATAGTCTTCAAAAAGAATTAAGAAGAAGACTAGCCATTCTCAAAGCCATACAGGATATTGCTTTTCCTAAGCACCCTATTTGTTTTACAGGGAAAAGCTTGTGGGGTAATTTAAATTTATTTCATATAAAATTACTAAACATTGTAAAAGGTGATATTTTGCACTTTATCAAATGCTAAATATGGAATGTTTTTATTTTATAATGATGGGGGTAGTGGTGGATAAGTTGCTGATGTTCGTATTATTTTTTTCTTAGTTTAGCAACAGAATGTTTATTTACAGTTCCAGGAACTGAGAAGTAATTTCTGTAATTCCAACATCCATACTTCCCTCCACATCACAACACTAACCCATGCCCTCCAACCCCTTGAAATCTTGTAATTACAAAACACTTTGCCCATGTCCCTTTTAATCAGACATACCAATCTGGACAAGTTAGGGCAGTATAAATTTCTTTCTAAGCTTTCACCTATTCCACTCACCAACAGTCTTGGCTGATTATAGTAACACTGTTTTGATATTAATCAACTGAAGTCTTGCAATATCAGTTCCAGTTAACTCAAGAATGTGCACATAACTCTGATCAGAATAACATGACAGATGTTCCATGTATTTCTATGTAATGTGTATAAATAGTAATTCATAAACCAAACCCATGTGTGTGTTCCTGCTATAAATGTTTCTATTTGTATACCCATTTGCTAGGACTCTTCTGTTGTTTGATAAACAAAATAAATTTGGGTAAAGGTTGTTTTGGATATTTATAAAATCATGAGTTTCCGCATTTGGTTGCAAATAAGAAGCAATTTTAACAGTGCACACAATTTCCTTAACAGGGTCTGTGTTGATTTATACTGCTTGTACATGATAGGGACCATATGTTCAAACCAGTTTCCAGTTGCCTGGGGCCATTTTTGTTGTTTAATCTCCAAGGATAAGTGAAATCATTTTAAAATCCAAGTTAATGCCACACTTAGCATCACTGCACCCCAGCTTACCCTACCTACTTCTCCATTGCATCCAGGAATCTTGAGCATTTTTGATCAGAGCTATTTCTGAGCCATTTCAACTGGGAATGTGTCTGTGGGTTTCCAACCTGAGTTAGCCTATCAAGAAGGAGCGACACTGAGGCACAGTGAATAGAGCTTCTTCCTCACAGCTCCACAACCCAGATTCAATTCCAACCACTGTTGCTGTCCTCAGTATTGCATGTTCTCCCTGTGACCACATGGATTCCCCCCAGTTGCTCTGGTTTTCTCCCACATCCCAAAAGGTTGGAAGTTTAATTGTCCACTGTAAATTGCCCTAAGATGAGTGGTAGAAGCTGGGGAAAGTTGATAGGAATGTGAGGAAAATAAAATGGATGAGGGTAGGATGAGTGTATAAATGAGTGCAGCATAGACTCAGTGGGCCAAAGAGCCTGTTTCTGTGCTGTATGACTCTTCAGAGGCAGGCCCCAGGTGATATTGCATTAACCCATGCATTTGCATGTTACCTAAATCTAACAACAAAGGTCCAGGGAGAGAGAAATCTCCCCAACTGCCCTTCTGAGTTGGGAATAGTTTTATACTGTGTGAAACAAAATAAAAAAAGATTTTGGGGCAGCTGTGGGTCCGAGACCATGCAAAATGTCAGGTCACTTTACAACAACACTGGAGAATTGATTGTTATAAATAGTGTTTTACAGCAGCTATGTTATAATTCTGGAATTTTGAGGCACAGTTTTGTCAAAAAAATATCTTTTTTGCATTGTTTAAGTTTAGAAATTACTCAAATAAGAACAAATCTGTGAGCCAGTTGGAAAAAGTCAGTGCTCCATTAACCTCTTTAATGCTGTGAAAGACGGTACCATAAAAAGAATAGGAGATGAGACCTTTCCAAACAAGTGCAAGATTGACCTGCTGCAGAGAAAGCAGAACTCATAGAGTTACACAGTACAAAAATGGGCTTTAAGGTCCACCATATCCATGCCAATCTTTTTGCCCATCTACACTAATCCCATTTGCTTGCATTAGCTCCATATCTTTCTATGCCTTGCTTATTTAAGTGCCTGTCTTAATGTCTCTTAAACAAAATGATTGTATCTGTTTAGACCACCACCTTTGGCAGCAAGTTCCAGATGTCAACAACTCTCTGTGTGGGGAAAAAAAACCTTTCCGCTCAAACCACCTATAAAACTCCTTCCTCTCATACCAACACCCTCTTGTTTTTGATACATTTACCAAAGGAAAAGAATTCTGACTATCTATTTATGCTTTTAATTTTATATACATCTATCAGGTCATCCCTCTGCCACCTGCACTCCAGGCAAAACAAACCCAGCCTTAATCTTTCCTTATTACTAAAATCCTCCATCCTTGTGAATATCCTCTGCACTCTCTCTAGTGCAACCACATCCCTCCTATGGTATGGCAACCAGAACTGCATGCAATACTCCAAGAATGCTCACTTAAACCTCAAAGAAAGCAACTTCTTTTGTGCATCAGCTTTTACTTCGGGTCTTTAGTTTCAATCTGCATGGTGTGATGTTGAATGACATTGTATGAGGCTTGTATGCAGGCTCCTGAACACAAAGACAGTATTTGCATTTTGGTTATGAAATCAGTTTCGGTCAATAATGAAATGAGGATATAGAAAACATAAATTAGGCATATTTTCTGAAGAGTTCTATATTAAAATAGACATTATTGTCTTTATTATTTTTCATTTCCATATACTTGTGATTTCTTTCTATATTTAAATAAGAAGCCTTCAATATAAAATCATTCCATTTTGAAATCAGATTTTTCTTAACCAAAGGCAGAATCTCATTTCAATGCATTAAAACATCCTCCTCATTTCATGTCAGTTCTTATTAAGTACACAGTGCAACCAATGTTTGCCCTGCTGGACCTCTTTTTTTCCTGTGTTCATTCTGCTTTTATCATCAGATGTTCCTTAATTAACTCGCCAGGAGGTTATAGTGTTTGGTTGAGTTCATTCTTTGCCATTATACATGTTTTGAGCATTCTTATCTCATAGCTAAAAATTCTGTCTGCCGAGATCAGTTCCTGCAGGGCTAAAGATGAACTGATTACATTCTGCACAAACATATTAATAACACAACACATGCATTGAATACTGGGAATAATGGTATTTTTGTTTTTTTTAAGAAGTGGCTGTAAAATGTGTTAATTACTGTGCATGTGCAATGACTGGCAAATAGCCACGATCTCCCACAATGCTGCTTCACAACATATTCTTCCCTGCTCATTGAATCACAGTCTATCTCATGAATATTTTTCTTTAAAAGCCACGCCTAACAAGAATGTTGCTCGATAGGCATTCCCTATCTGACAGACTAAGTTTGATTGTTCTATAAATTGAAGCTAAATGGTTCTCAGTGGGTAAATGTACAGCGTGACATGCCATTTGAGTTTTGCACATCAGGAATATTTCAGGGTCATTCCCTGGTCCAGCTGATTTAGCTAATCTCTGCAGGGCAGCCAGTGAGGATGGTACAAAAAGCATCAATCTGTCTGGAGATTGGCAGGGAAAAAGTCAACCAGCATTCCCATTGCAGATTACTGCTCCAGCCGCTGCCATGAAGCCGCTTGGAATTACAGTCCCCAGTTAAAGGCCACCTGTCTCATTGGATGAATTAATGCCATGGCAGATAAAGGTTAAAAGAAGTCATCTGGAAATTTAGATTAACCAAAGCCCAGGTTCCTTTTATTTTTGCATCACAAGGTGGGATCATTCTGTGTGAAGGACTTTGGCACCAACAAATTTGTGAGTTGAAAACTGAAGTGGTTCTAATGTCCCCATTTCTAAATCCAAGGTCAACTCCAACCAAAGCAAAAAGTCACTGGCTGAGGAAAAATGCTTTAGAACTTTCGATTCCTTTTTTTGGCCTTCAGTCTTGGCATCTAACAGAGGAGCTATCTCTGCAACTAAATGAGAAATATCCTACACTATGTGCTGTCACTCAGGCTTCCAGTTAAGGAATGGTATAAGCCTGATTACATTGTTAGAATAGGATTTGCACCTTTAAGTAGGACATTGGTGCCGGTGCAAGTATCCTAGATGCCAGGTGTATAAATATGCAGGTGATCGTATGGCTAGAGGAAAGGAGTGGGTCAGACCCCAATTCAGTTGTAACTGCCCTTTTGTTTGGTGTCTGCCAGATGTGGAGTTAAAATCAGGGCCACGTTGCTGAGTGCATAGAGGAGAGATGGATTTAATATTATTTTGTTCAACTGCCAGCTCACACTTATCTATTGTATGACCTATTGCAAGATGTATCAAACTGTAGCCAATTTTTTTTCAGTCATAGTGGTGAATTACTTTGATGTGAAATTCTGTTGACTGCTTTAGATATTGCACTATTGAAGCCAAATGGTTTACAAATATATTTTTTGTGTGGTTTTAGTAAAAGGTCATATTTTCTGAAAATTGAAATAAAATGGCAACATACTAGAAATCCGCTGCATGCACATGAGCATAGACAGCATGTGAGGTATTACCTGTCTCCTCTCCAAATGCTGTCAGACTTGCTGTGCATTTTTAGCATCTTCTGTTGCTTTTACACATTGCTACCGAAATCTTGCATATGAATCTCATTAAACCTGCCTTTACAGTTTTCAAAAAATTAATCTGCCACTATTTCTCCCTGCAGATACATTGAACGGAAAGCTTTCTTGGATAGAGTTGATCACCGACAGTTTGAGCTGGAACGTGACATCCGGCTCAGCAACATGAAGCCGTGACTTTAATCTTGCAGCCAGAAGTCATTTGCTTAATGTAAATCCGCATCCAAAATACTCATCATCGATTCTCAGTGCGGCAGCAGCCAATGGTTTGTGGCTGCCCCACAAGAACTGTAAGCAATGTCCGGCCTTTCCTGTGAATTCCATTGTATTTTTTTTAATTCTCAGCCTTCTATTAAAGATAAATGATTTTTTAAAATAATGATTGATAGGTGACCAATAGTTAGTATGAGAATGTCTTTTATTTAATGATTGCATCTGGTTCAATGAGGTGACAAAAATCATTGCATGTTTTAGAACTTGCCATTTGGCTGGACTTGCATTGATGTTATTCAGTGACAGTACTCTTTTGTTCTACAAAGTCAAAAAGAGTTATTTGTACTTTAGTTCTATGAATGTTTTTGATATCTGCAATCTTAATCATGAATGTTGTCGATGTGTCTACACAATTAAAATGAAAATTAATTTCGTCACATGAGTCATTATCTTCCCTGTAAATTTAGCTTCATATAGCTCTTATTCTAAACTGAGTATTGCCACGTTTAATTTAGCACCACACACAACAGTTGTGTCATTTGCAGGTATGATAAACTATTGTAGAAAATACTAATTGAACTTCCGGATGAGAAATTGAAAATAAGAGTGTAAAATTGAAGAAGGCCACTTCTTGGACTGGCGTGCTTTTTTTTAAGATCACTGATTAAACTGGTTTGTGCACAGTTACATGCCTCACACTTTTAATCACTTTGTGGTACTTTAATAATATTAAGAGGTACTTGTTCATTGAGCTGACAGCACTGGTGTCAGACCTTTTCTAGTGGGTATTGAAAATGTGCTGGAATAGATCAGTCTGAATTATGGGCAATATTAATAAGTGTTTTGAGCAGTTATTACAGGCTGAATTAGCTGCTGTTGCAAAGGTCACCAGGCCCCTAAAGCAATATCAACTTATGACAATTGCTTGATTATATTTCCAGCATTATAAGCCATAGATGCATTTAAAGGGAATCTTGACAAGTACAAGAGGGAGAAAGTAGATGAAGAAATTATCAGTAGGAATGAGGTCAGATAAGGTGAGAAGTGGCATGGTTAAGTCATAAACATGAGCGTAATCCAATTGTGGCCTCTTTATGCTGGAAAATTCTATATCATTTATTTCTATAGCTCTCGCTGAGCTTGACCTTCTTGGTAAAAAGAGGCTTAGAATTTCGTTGGCAGTGTTGTTAGAACCTAGGCAATTAATGGCAGTGCAACTTGAAGATGGTAGACACCACAGCCATGGTGTGCCACTGGTGGAGAGAATGAATGTTTAGGTTTGTATATGGGATGCCAATCAAGCAGGCACCTTTGTACTGAGTGGTGTTGAATTTTATGAAATATTTTAAAATTTAATTCCTATTAGTTAGGAAATCCTACAAAATATCAACTTATCATGGGTTTATTTTAGGTCTGGTAATCACCAGTATTGAAAATGCATTAATCTTGTGTAAATGTTTTCTACAACCAATCTGAAGTTACAGCTAGTCACAGCTCAGATATCCAAACTCTAATAAGTGTTGACAGAGATATGAAGATAAACTCTTACATCATGAAGGTCAGGAATGAATTTGATTGTGCCTGAAACTCATACTGCTGGGGGTCATTAAGTGACATCTGGGTTGATGTTGGTAATGTAGCTAATAATTATTTAACATGTTGTACTCAGACATATTGCAGTTGATATAAATGGAAAATGCTAGAGATACTAAACAGGTCAGGCAGCATCTGTATAGTTCTTGTTTTTTTCTGCTGCACTAATTATTTTGAATAGTTTATTTTAAGTTACTACTCTTGGTCCTGTGCCTCTAAAGTATCTGCACAGTTGGAACCAACGTCACACACAAGATTCAGCCTCAAACCAACCCAGCAAGAGATGATAGGTGGTTCATCTACTGGCCCATCCCCTTGTAATTCAGCACACCTGGGATGACGGCATCACTGCCAAACTCAGCAATTGTTCCTTATCCCTAATACTCCTCAAGAAGACAGTTGTGAGCTCCAGTCAATGCACTGAATGTACTCCCACAGAGCTTGTTGGAAAGTTTCAGGAGTTTGATTCAGTTTATTGGAGGGAATTTTGGAGCTAATGGCATTCCCACGTGCCAGCTACGTTTGACTTCTCAGGTGACGGAGGACACAGGGCTGGGAGATACTATTGACAATCATTGGCAAGTTATTCAGCAAATCTTGTAAAGCTATGCACTACAGCACTGGTATTGTGAGGAAGAGACTGTGCAGTGTGATCAGTGGCGTTCAAATCAACTGGGCTGCTTTGCCCTGACGGTTACAAGTTTTGTTGTTGTTAAAACTTTAGCCATTCAGGCAAGTGCAGATTTTTCCTTGATAATTCTGATGTCCCTCTTAGATATAAAAATAAAATCTTTGTTATTTGCACCTCCACCAGCCCACTCCCAGCCCCCCTTATCCCCTCCCTCCACCTTGACCTCTCCTCCTCCACCCCCTCTTGTTACCTCCCCCACATCCACCTCCTATCCTACATCTTTCTCTTCACCCCTTTACCACTCCCAACCCCTCTCACCTGTTACCTTCCCTGGACCTATTCATAGCCAACTGTCAGCGTGACATCAGCCATCTCGACTTTTCTGCCCCCCCTCACCTACTCCACCCTTACCCCTTCTGAACGCTCTGCTCTCCACTCCCTCCGTACTAACCCTGACATTGTCATCAAACCAGCCGACAAAGCTGGTGCCATGGTAGTCTGACATACTGACCTCAACCTTGCAGAAACCAGACACCAAATCTCAGATACTTCCTCCTAACTACCCCTGAACCATGACCCCACTGAGGACCACCAGGACATTATCTCCCGCTTGTCCACCTATCATTGCTCTGCTTTTCCCTCCTATATATTGGGCTTCCCCTTTTCCTGTCTTCAGTCCTGGGGTAGGGTCCTTACCCGAAACATTGACCACCTGCTTTTCTCCACGGATGCTGCCTGGCCTGCTGAGTTCCTCCAACATCATTGTGTTTTTCATTCTTTGAAAATCTTTGTTAAGTCAGGAAGTGGTCACAGAATATCCAGTCTCTGACTTGTTCTTTCAGACAGTTTTTACTTGTTTGTTCCCCTTTGTTTTTGGTTAATAGCGATTAACCAAAGCCTGGGAAAGCACTTAGTTTTCCCTTCTAAGGACATGAATTAGGCTTTCCCTTCTAAGGACATGAATTAGGCAGGAAACTCAATACATGGAGAAAAGGTTGGGGTGAACTTTAGATTAAACATGGGAACTAAAGCATTGCTTCACCTATATTTGGTTCTAATCTTTTTCTTGAATTTCATATGACACCAACAATCCATGTTTACTGCAGCTGATGAGATGGTTGGTCTTCTCTCTGAACCACTATGGTCTTTATACTGTCCAGTAGAAGAGATGATGGTACACATTCAAGTCAGAATTGATAGAAAGTGTATTAATCCAAAGCTTCATCTAAGGGGAAATGTCTCTGATTATGAAGTAATCCGTCAATACTGCATTGTCAATCTGGGCTAGGTGATCAGGTTTGTTTCGTGGCTTGAAACCACAGCCATCTGACTCAAAACAAACACGTCACCACTTGAGTCATGGTACCAAAAATCAATACGTTATGATAGCAGCAACTCTGCTGAAGGGTCTTCAACCTGAAACCTTAACTGTTTGTCTTTCCACAGATGCTCCCTCACCTCCTATGTTTCCAGCAGTTTCTGTTTTTATTTCATCTGCATGCTTTTGATTTTCCTTTACTGTTATATTCACTGCCACTTCTTTTCCAGAAATGCCAACCTTGAAGTTCTGCTCTGCTCTGACATAGGGCCTTGAACTTAAAACATTAGCTCTATTTCTCTTTCCACAGATGCTTCCTAAACTGCTGAGTGTTTCTCGGTTTATCCATTTTTAAAGAAATCAATGCCATCCTTGGTTCTGATTTCTCTGGGACACCTCTTTCCTCTGAATAATGCCTTGGTTCAGGCAGACCAGTTACCACATGAAGAAATCTCAGGGATAAAGTTGCATCCTCACATTCTATGTCCTAGGAACATAATGCCTAACGGGTTTAACTCTCAGGGAGCCTACAGTAGAATGAAATGCAAAGTCATATTTTGGCATACACTACAAGCATTCAGAGTCAAAAGATTAAAACTTTAGAAATCTATAACTTAGAAACATGATTACTGCCAAGAACTGTCAAGGGAAACCCAGGGCTTGCACTGCTTTTGCCTGTTAATGTGATGTTAAAGGGGTCATGTGAAGTTGGTACTAGGTCCTCATTCTAATGATTCACAGGTGCAAAAAGTTCTCTCTGGACTATTCATTGCTTGCGTGCCAGTTTGGGTGTAATGGAGGCTGAAAATTGAGATCCAATGCACTTTCACAACAAAGGGGTCATTTTCACGCTAAAATTAAATGAGTTGGTACCTGTTAGAATCTATTAACTCGGAGGGAAATTTTAATTTCATGTGAAATTCAACAGGAAAATTTACAGTCCATAAACAACTGTGTAGAATGCAATAGCAAAGGCATGTTCTTGCAAATTCAGCAAACGTTCAGTAAGATTTAACGTCTGTGTAGTATTATCATTAACAATGCAATTCTTAGACATTTGCTTGCACCTGAAAACAGGTACGGGGTGCCAGGACATAAGGTTCTTGAGTGTGTGAAATTGTGCTGGAACCTCAACCCAATGGGTCCAGCTAGCTGTATCCATGCTATTAGTTTGCTGTTAGACTGACTGGGTCAGGAGGGAGGCCAAGAATCAGCTTTCCTTTTAAGTCATTAAAGATAGCCAGCTCCTATGGCTGTGGTATGCAGGGGAACTTAAAATATGGTGACAAGTCTGGAGAGGGCACACAGGTTCTTTGGCACTGTGTAGAAGGCTAGATCCAAGCAATGAGCAGGACATTTCCTGGCTGCTGGCAGAGGTTCCTGATTTGATATGGTGAGAGGTGCACTTACTGCACACACACCTTCTGCATTTTGGTTACTTAAGTGCCTATTTAACTCCAGCAAAATGGGCACAGTGCCAATGGATCTCCAGGCTGAGCCATAGATAATAACCATGACTCTTTTATTTCTGTTTCTCACTTGTGATGAGAAGACTTGCAACAAGACAGAACTGCTAAACCAAGTTTTCCTTGCTGTAGGACATGCTTCATGCTGTGTGGATGATAGAGCATCAGCTACAACCACACGTGTAACTACTGATGGAAAGGTTCACCACTCAACCAGAGGTATCATTTTTTTTGCTAGCAGCTATTTTTTTTGTCACAATAAGAAGCTAGTTTTAATTTGTTATCTATCCAAAATGTATGCCAGGAAAACATTATCAGACAATGTGCATTATATCCTCTGTGACTTCTGGTATGACATGCAATTCTACCTTACTTTTTCCATGACAGCAAAACTGGTCAGCAAATAAACGAAGCAGGATTAAGGTTAACATTCATTACAGTAAATGTTTCGGTACTAATTACATAGGGAAAGTAAATAATAGGGTATCATTCAAGAGTGAGCACTAACAACGGTTAATACTCAAGAATACACTATCATACATTTGAGGCTGCATTCCATTGTTGGATTGGTTTACTATTCAGCTACTGGGTAAAGTGAACTTGCACCAAGTTGTTTTAATGAGTTAATATTCCCTATGGAGGACCAAGAGTTCTCAAGAGGCACCTATATGTGGGTAAGTTAATTTTGTATTCCAATCTCAAAAAGAAATACTCATAGATTTCAGCATGTCTTATTAACACTTTAATATTTGGAAACCTGATTCATATTTGAACAAGCATATATTAATGTATTGTTGATGCATGATATAGCCAGTTCATAATTTTTATCCAAATTTGTAGAGCCAATCATGTAATATAATTAATAGCTCTTTAGCAAATTCCTCTATAGAGTTAGAAGCATGAAATAAATATAAAGGAAGTAATTACAGTTAGGTAGTATTTATCATGGATTAACATAGGAACTGTGAGCTATTTAGCTACTTGAGCCAGTTTGTCATTCAGTGATACTTTAGCCAACCTATGACCAGACTCTCTAGCTGTATTTACCTTCTATCCCTTGGTAACTTTTATTAACAAATTTCTTAATAGTTTCGGCTTGAAAATGAGCAGTTTCCTCAATGTCAATTTCCATCCTGTGGAGTAAAGTCTTTGCTGGTATAGTCTTTCCTTGTAATTTAACCCTTAGAAGCCCAGGTGTCCTTCTAGTAAACAGTTGAAACCTCCCACCCCCCTACAAGCCCCAGAATATTCTTCTGAAGTTGTGGTACCCAGGACTGCTCAAAGTACTCTATGTGGCCTAATCAGGACTTAGTACAGCTGTAGCATTAGCACTCTCTACTTGTTACATCACAAGAAATGCACAGGACAGTGGCTGGCCCTTTGACCCATCAGAACCATGCCAACCATTTTGCCCGTCTACACTAATCCCATATGCCCACATTAGATATATATCCTTCTATGCCTTGCCTGTCAAACATAGCGATTGTATCTGACTCCACCACCTCCTCTGGCAGCAAGTCCAGATATCAACCACTCTGTGTAAATAAAAAAAAAATTCTCTCTGATCCCTTCTAAACCTCCTCCCTCTCACCTTTAAAGCTATGCCCTCTTGTTTTTGATATCCCTACCATAGGACAAAATATTCTGCCTATCTACCCTCTGTATGCCTCTCATAATTTTATATACCTTTATCAGGTCACCCCTCAGCCTCCTTTGCTCCAGAGAAAACAAGCCCAAGTTATCCAATCTCTCCTTATAACTAAAGTCCTCCAATCCGGGCAACATCCTGGTGAATCTCCTCTGTACCCTCTCCAGCACAATCACATCCTTCCTGTAGTGTGGTGACCAGAACTACACACAATACTCCAAGTGCAGCCTAACCAGTGTTTTGTAAAGTTGCAACATGACTTCACAACTTTTATATTCTGTGCCCCAACCTGTGAAGGCAAGCATGCTGTCTTCACCACCCCATCTACCCCTGTTGCCACTTTCAGGGGACTATGGACTTGAATCCCAACTATGATCTTCTACTCTACACTATTTTCACCTACTTCTTTTAAAACCATCGCATGGAAGCACATCATCCTAGAGATATTTCACTCTTTGTTGGTATTATTTTCTTCATTCTTGTTATTTTGTACACATTAATTTTGGTGAGCCCTGTTCTTGAGTTCAATATTGATTTCCTTGGTGTGTACGTCAGAATATCCTCTTCCTCTACTGAAAATATTGACACAAAATAATCATTTAACAATATTCACTGTTGCATTTTCATCTACAATTATGGGGATCAATAGTTTTCAAAGAACCCACAATGCTTCTAGCAACCATCTTTTTTCTTAATGTATACTGCAAAATACTTTATGTTGCTTCAGATAGCCTTTGCAAATTTATTCTCCTTGTCTTTTTTGTAGCTGTTCTTTGAGATCTTGCTCCTCCTTCACCACAGTAAATTCCTTATTGAACACTTGACATTTTATCCATTAACAGACATGTCTAATTCGCTGTGGACGTTTACTTGCCCATTGCATTGATGGCTACTTTATCTAAATCTAGAATCATAATGGCTGTTTCAGCTTTCTCCCCACATTGAACTCAACCAAATTACCATCCCTTATAACTAACCATTTATGCTTAAGTTAAGCCATTAACTAAACTTGGCTTATTGCTAAATCGTAAAATGGCCTGTCACTTATTGTTTTCTTTGAATATTGTTGCAGTAAAAAATCTATCCTGATTACATTCAAGAAATTCTCTACCTTTCTGATATCAGTTGTTCTGCTTATCCAAAAATGCACATGAAAGTTACGATTCCCTCTTAAAACCATCCTGCCTTTACTACACATTTGTCCATTCTCTGCACTTATACATTCTAACACCTCACAGATGCCACCTGAGGGCATCTGCACAGTTCCTTTATATCCTCTTTTGTTTCTTTTTTCATACATAATGTCTCCACTTCGCAGTTACGTCTTGTTAAATCCCTCTCATCATTGAAGTGAGTTAATCATTAATCCCTAAGGCTACTCCGTTCCCTCTGTTATTTAACCAATCTCTTCAGTGGCCCTCAAATCCTTGTATATCTAGCTCCAGATTTGTAAACAACCCTCAGTGATGGCTGTTATACCCTCCAAGTTGAAATTGCACTGCAATTCATTCAATTTGTTTTCATATGCTCTATTTGTTTATGTAAAGAACAATACATTCCAACCACTTTCATTCTAACGTTTTCATTACACATGGAGGTTATGCAGGAATTTAAATTTGATCATTTATTGAGTGATATGCTGAACACAATTATAGTAAACACATATACAAATATCTTTAATGAACCTGAGGATATCAGGGGGATCCTGCCATTACCCCCAACCCTTACCCACCATGCTCACAGAATTCTTTATTCTCTTTCCTAGTTATTTAGGGAGGTTTTGTCGTGGTATTTCACGATTAAAGAGACATTCTCATAGAAGGGTCTCAGAAAAAATCCATTATAATTGGTTCAGGTTTATTCATTACAAATGACTCCCATATTACGGTGGGGAGTAGCGTTCCTAGAAAGCGGGCAATATCATATTTCTCCATGATGTGAAGCAGTGTTATCGGTGCATGTATCAAGAAAAGGCGAGTTGAAAAATAAATTTTGCATTGATTTATTTACTTTTTTCCACACAAATTCCGTAATAACATATTTTATTCCTTATCTCAAATTTTGTGAATTCTGTAAGGGCAAACTTCTGTAACCTGAATGGCTGTAATGTGGGGGTCACCTGTACTGGCATTGTGAGCGAGGTAGAGAACATCTACTGAAGTTAGTTTGCATTTAGAGCTTTCATATTTAGCACATTGTAACACATTCAGTGTTTATTGCTGAGCAGAAAAGTAATATAGCAAACACTAGGGAAACCTTACAATGTCATTCCCATATCTGAGACATTGTACTCAGTAACATGGCTGAAGATTATCTAGATAATATTAACGATGCCACAAGAGTGTCTTGATCTTTGAATGTGGTAATGTAGCAACTTAGAGCCTTCTTCGTACTCCAATAATTCGCTATCCTATTATTCTGAAATTCCGATGGTTCAGCATCTGGCTTGCTGGATGATGTTTTCCAAGGTCCCTTTAAACTCACTGGTGCCCTGTTTCCTGCGTTCCTTTTAAACTAACCAGAACCCTGTTTCCTGTGCTCTCTTTAAACTAACTGAGGCCCTGCTTCCATGTTCTTTTTAAATTCACCAGGCTCTGTTTTCCACACTCCCTTAAAGCTTACCAGGTTCACTGGAAAAGTTATTATACAATTGTGTAAGATATAAAACACAAAGTGAATAAAAAGTGTGTTGATGTACTAATGGGAATAACCTTCTATAGTCCAGAAAATCTGCTAGTCCAGCATCATCAAAGTCCCGAGCATGCTAGACTAACGGAGTTTTACTGTAGTAGCAGGTTTGCCATTCAAATTTGCTTTCAGGATATGATACGGGCAGACGAGAGGATAAGCTGATGGAACCATCTGGATAATCATTTACCTGTCCTATTGTTACCAAATTCTTTTACAATGTTAAATTGGAACATTTTCGTGTTTGATAAGAGTTATCTTTAGAACTAATCCAATGATATTTTTCTTATTTTCACAATATGTATGCAATAAACTTTGCTTGGTTGGAGACACATCACCACAGTTGTTCCCCAAGTATAAGTGTTTCACTTTCTGAAAAGGCTGCTTTTAAGACCCTAACCTGGCAGGATTCATGAGCCACATGCAAAAAAAAGTGTGTAGTTCAAGTGGCAGTGGACCAGAGCAATAAGATGGGGTAAGTTAAATTCTGCCCCCACCCCCTCCTCCCACCCTGTGAGTGAATTACAGAAGTGCCAAGCAGAATAGTATTCATCTTCTTTGATTTATCACTTTCATTAAGAACTCCTAAATCAGCATTGTTTGCAACACCCATGCCCATCCCCCATTGCTGCCACCAACACGGAATAAACACAAAGGCCATTTCACGGTAGGGTGCAATGTACCAAAATATTAAAAATGCTTTTATAGCACAAAAATAATTAATTGCATTACAGATATGCCTCTTTACCATTGTGAATTGCCATGTACCTGCCCCTTAGGAATGGCAGAGCTGTCATCTCTCAGCATACTGCGAGCACTCATCCTAGGCAAAAATGTTGATGTGCTGTAAAATCTGATGAATTATCCCTTTTCATATTTCCTTCCAGCTGTTTATCTCAATATGGTTTAAATGTAGATTTTCCACTGCATATTTTTCTTTAAAAAATTTTGTCAACATAACAACAAAGGAAATATTATTAATAGTAAACAATTTTCCTTTGACAGAAGCACTTAACCTAATAGTTCGAAGCATGGAAAAGTCACCTCTTTATTAATTTGTATTTTGTTTGATATTGAATGCCAAGCCTGTTACATCAACTCCCATGAGTCTGAGATATGATATTACGTCTGAATTTCATAATTTCACAGTGTCTATTAGAATAAGAGACAGGCAGTCAGTTTACAGTATCCAATGAGTTTATAACAGAGGATAGTTAGAAATTCAAACATTCATGAAAATGTGAAATAAAACAGGGAGAGATCTCTTTTCAGTCAATTAAAAACTTACGATATGTAACTGGCTGTAGAATTAGTGATGATTCAATGAAGTAAAATGATGCTCCATTTGTAGCAATGAATTCATAATTCTTAATGCTTCACTAGTGAGGTTAAAGATGTGACCTTGAAGCAAAGAGAATGAAACTACCTGTAAAATCTAATTGAGGGGTTAATATGATGGCATTAATTATAAGGGAAATGTTAAATTGATAAATGTCCGTGGTCAGTAGTTCTGTGGCCTTGTAATCAGACGCAGCTATCCAAGATTCAAACAATGAAACTGAAAAGGTTTTCAGTAACAAATTTATGTACACTTTGAAATCAGGCCATATTGTGCATATTTTTGTTTTACATAACAACTCTACTTACTGCATTGCTAGGATTATATCAACAACAGTCTCACTTAGAAGGTTGTGGGTTCATATTCAGAGACTTGAGCACAGAAAATAGGCTGATATTTAGGGAGTCGTCTACTGATGCAGTCACTTAGATGAGATGTTAAACTGAGATGCTGCCTGCCTGCTCAGCTGAATATGAAAGATGCCCTGTGCTATTTTGAAGAAGAACAGGGGAGTTTGTTGGCCAATGTTGATCTCCCCACCAACATCTAAAGCAGATTAGGAGGTCATAAGAATTTTTTTTTAAACTTTTGTGTGGGATGTGGGTCAGCTTGAATTGATTGAACCTGCCTTTATCTTGTTGAGTCATTTCAGAGGGTAATTAAGAGGCAGCCACTTTGCTATGGGTCTGGAGTCACTTATAAACTAGCCCAGGTGAGGACAGTAGATTTTCTTTCTTGAAGGATATTAATGAACCAGATGGGTTTTACACAGTCGAATAGTTTAATGGTCACCTTTGCTGATTCAGTTTTGTTATTCCAGATTTACTTTATTAACCAAATTTAAATTCCCCAGCTACATTTTGAACTGCTCTCTCCAGTCTATTATTCCAGTTTGCTGGATTGCTCATTCAGTAACTGAACCACTACAGTATCACGTGCCTAAAATGTATAATAGGTAAGGGAGGGAGAAAGATATGTAGAAAAGACAAGATCAGTGCTGGCCATCATTTCTCAGAGGCAGAATGCCAACTCATCTCTAACTTGCCTTTTACCATTAAACCAAGTTATCATTTCCCAAACTGTCACATAGTTAATGCCCTCTAAGATCTTACCTCTCACGACCTCTGTTTGCATAGTCCCCCAAGCTATCTCCTTTCTACCTCAATAAACTTGACTATCCTGGTAGACCAATTGTTTTAGATTGTTCTTCCACACATATTTCTTCCTATCCCATCTCTATATTCTCCACTTGTCTGGTTCTTTAAACCTATTTTCTTCTTTGACCAACTCCACCACTTGAGGTGATTCCTGTTTATTGTCCTTAACCATTTCCTTTTCAGAATGGCTGGAGACCTCTTCACCTCTTCCTTGGGCAGAGGACCAGTCAGTCACCCTCCACCTCCGTGCTCTTTTTGTTCTCACGTTCAGCCACATATCCTTCGACATCACCCACTTCCTCCAAATTTGCCTCTTAAGCACGCCAGTGTTCTTGTAGGATGTATGGATAATTTCAGTACATTATGCACTGTATGAATGCCACTTCCTGTTCTCAGACCAAACTGGAAAATTTCTCCAATATTGAAGATAAACTATAAACCCACTGAGTCTCATAGTTACTCTGAATATATTTGCTTCCACCGTTACCCATTTTCTCCATGCATTGCATTTGCTTTGGAGAAAGATCTGTTTATTCCTACTCTCTGATTCCTGTCTGCCAAACAGTTCTCAATTTATACCCATATACCTATATCCCCAATCTCATGTGCTTTAATTTTACACATTAATATCTTATTTGGGACCTTATCAGAAGTGTTCTGAAAGACCAAATACACCACATCCACTGGTTCTCCCCAATATATTCTATCAGTTACATCCTCAAATAACTCCAATAAACGTGTTAAACATGATTTCCCTGTCATAAACCCGTGCTGACTTTGTCCAACCATGGTAATGTTTCCCAAGTGTTCTGTTATTACATCTTTTATAATAGACTGTAGCATTTTCCTTACTGGTCTGTAATTCCATTTTTTCTGCCCTATTTCTTAAATGGTGGGGAAACATTTACCACCTTCCAACCTGTAGGAACTACTTCAGGATTTTGGAGGATGATCACCCGTACATCCACTATTTTTAGGACCACTTCCTTTCGTACAGACCCTGGAGATTTGTCGACCCCTTAATTTCCGTAATACCAATTTCCTTCAGTTCCTCCCTCTGTTAGACCCTTGAGACTCCAACATATGTGGGAAGTTAGTTGTATCCTCCTTTGTGAAGACAGAACCAGAATATGTGTTTAATTATTCCCAACTATAATTCGCCTCCCTCCCCCCAACCACTTCTGATTTAGAGGGAACTTACAATTGTCTTCAAAAATCTTTCACTGTTCTCATGTTACAGGAGTTTTTACAGGATGTTTTTATGTCGCAGAGATTTTCACGTGATCAAGAGCAGCCCATCTAACATAAGTATAGTGTGGTATAATAGTCTGATGTGGTAGGCATGTTCAATTTATTGAAGTTAAGAGTAAATGTGTAATTATGGACTTTGCCAAGTAAGCATGTGGGAGGGCTTATGTTTTGATGAGGTCATGTATTGTGCTTGGATAATCAGCCTAAATGGGGCAGAGAAAAAAAAACATCTGGAGATACATATACACAAGCATCTAAAGGTGGAAATGCAAAGTGATGAGCCATCACATACTATAAGAATGAATAAATGCAGGGAAGATATATTAAATGTGTATCAAATCTTGTTGAGACCAGACTACAAGTACCGTGCACGGTTATAGAAAGGATATGAAAGGTGCAAGAAAGATTCACGAGAAGGCCATACTTTTCCTGAAAGGCTAAACAGGCACAGACTCTACTGTTATGAAGTTCTATAAGATTATGAGGTTTTGATTTGTTGACATGGAATGGGTATTCCCACTTATTCGGGAAGAGTGAAACTGCGACGAGAAGATCATCATCATCAATAATAAATCCAGTGGAAGCTTCGAGGGAAAGGCCTCCACCCAGAGACTGGTTGGAAGATGGAGCTCACTACCACAATGACTAGTTAAAGTGACTAGCACAAATGTGCTCAGAGGGAAGTTGAATAAGCATGAAGGAGAAAGGAAGAGAAGGAGGGAGTGAAATGAAGGAGGAAGGGAGTAGAGCCTCTTGGAGCAAAAGCATTGGCACAGACCACGTGGGCCAAATGGTTTGTTCCTGTGCTGTAATGTAATTCTGTCAGTGGGCTTTTAACTGTCTTGCTTTTAAGCAGGAACAATGAGGCTGTTCCAGGAAGCAGGCAAGAACCTCATTTTTCACTAATTCAGGCCCAGGGTTATTGTTAGGAACCTGGTGCCTTTTTGGCACAGGGCCTGCTGAATGCAGACTCATCCATTCTGAGCAGGAAATGGTGAGCAACTCAAAAACAATGTTATCAGTAGGCGGAGCAGCACAAATTACTCTTCCTCTTCCTGGCTGCTGACTTTCTACCTCCAGAGCTTGTTAACCTGTAGCTCTGTCTCTTGCCCAAGTAGCCCAGCATTCCCTTCAGTCGCTTGCTGCAGGCCTGTGTACCATTTCCCATCCATGCTCTAAGTGTGCACATGGCTCACAAGTTGAAAGCAAAAAGAGGCCAACCATCAATGTCTGGTGGCATTGGGCAGGCAGATACTAATTCCCTCTCTCCTCAGGATCCCACGCTCCCTAGGCTTGACTTATTGATATATTTATCTGTGATTGAATGTAAATTATTTTATCCATTGATTCTGGCAGCACAGAAAATAGACATTTAGCCCATTATAACCACACCAGCTCATTGAAGGGGCTCCATTCCCTTACTCTTTCTCCTGAGCTCAAGCCATACATACATTTAAATTTATATCTTCCATTGATTGACAGCTAATAAGCTATTTCCAGGAATGATGTAAGCTTGCTAGGCAACCAGCATATGAATCAGCAGGAACTTTTTTTTTATTTATCCATTGTTTTTATTTTAACTGTACAATTTATTTTATTTATAAAGATATTTCACAGATTTAGGTCCCCACAAATTGCCTCCACCTACCTCAACTGAACTTCATTAACTTTTTATCAAGTTTCTCTATATAGAACATCATACTGAGTCTTAGTGACCTTTCACAGGGTTAGGTGGGGTTAGGGAGCAATGGCACTCGCTGGTTGAACCAGACATTCTGCTGATTATTCATCGATCATGGAGTGCTCTGCAGAATTGTTCCCTTCTCCTGGCCACAGGCCAATGAGAGATGGAGCTGCTCAAACAGTCCTCACCTTGAACTGTGCCAAATAGTCTGCAAGTAAAGTGAAATGAAATTATTGTTTTAAAAAGAAATGCTTGGTTATTGAATATTGAGCAACCTGAAATGGATTCCGTCTGCCAACCAAGCTACCAATGACTCAGTGGGGACCTAATGTGGTGTTAAGCAAGATAGAGCATAAAGTTCCTGATTCCACCCCTGATTGAAGATTTGAGAATCAGCACAAGTTGTTGCTTGACCCCACATTAGGAAGTGGGTTCCCAATCCACATTATTTACCATTTTACTTGGAAATTAACGTAATTAATGAAAGTCTTATGTGCCATGACATTTCAAGTGTTCATCTAAACACTTCTTAAATGTTGTGAGAGCACCTGCCTCTACCACCGCCTCAGGTAGTGTGTATTGGAATTGGTTTATTATTGTCACTTGTACCGAGGTACAGTGAAAATCTTGTCTTGCATGCTGATCATACAGGTCAATTCATTACACAGTGCAGTTACATTGAGTTAGTACAGAGTGAAATTGAGGTAGTACAGGTAAAAACAGTAACAGTACAGAGTAAAGTGTCACAGCTACGGAGGAAGTGCAGTGCAGGTGCACAGTAAGGTGCAAGGTCACGAAGGTAGATTGTGAGGTCAAGAGTCTATCTCATCGTATAAGGGAACCGTTCAATAGTGTTAACACAGTGGGATAGAAGCCATCCTTGAGCCTAGTGGTATGTGCCCTTAGGCTCCTGTATCTTCTGTCTGATGGGAGAGGAGAGAAGAGAGAATGGAGTACAAACAAACAAGAGAGGTTGGACAAACTTGGGTTGTTTTCTCTGGAGCGGCGGAGGCTGAGGGGAGACCTGATAGAAGTTTATGAAATTATGAGAGGCATAGATAGAGTAGACAGCTGGTATCTTTTTCCCAGGGTTGAAATGTCTAATACCAGAGGGCATGCATTTAAGGTGAAAGGGGGTAAGTTCAAAGGAGATGTGCAGGGCAAGTTTTTTTTACACAGAGAGTGGTGGGGGCCTGGAATGTGCTGCCAGGGGTGGTAGTGGAGGCAAATACGATAGAGGTGTTTAAGAGCCTCTTAGGTAGGCACCTGAATGTGCAGAGAATGGAGGGATATGAAAATTGTGCACAGAAGGGATTAGTTTAGTTAGGCATTTAATTACTAGTTTAATTAGCTTGGCACAACATCGTGGGCTGAAGGGCCTGTTCATGTGCTGTACTGTTCTATGTTCTTTGTTGAACACAATGTTTCATGGTCAATATGTTACCAAAATTCAAACATTACTAAATATTATCTTACCCCTAAAGATTTGAATTATGACTTCTTTCTAAAATGCAATTCAGTTTTCACTATTAATTTAATTCGTATCACTAACTAGCTGGGTTAGTCTTTTTGTACATGGATGTGCTGGTAGATGCAATTCAGCCTCAAACATTGGACACTCTTTGTGTTGGAGACACTGTATCAGCAGCTCAGAGCTGGACACAGCTATAAGGAACTGTCCAAGTGATCTAAGCAGATCTCTATTTCCACAGCTTTGACAGCCCTTTCTCCTGTGCTGGATGTGAAGAACTGATGGCTTTCTGTACACCTTTACCTGTCCTTGTGCAGTGCTCCTCAATAGCTGCAACGTGGTTGGAAGGTTGCTAACCTTCAGCGGAGCAGAATGAAGAACGAGCTTGACTGTTCTAGGCCAACGAGGCGACCGCACATCGCAGCCTGGACTCGATGGCAAGTTGAAGGGCATTCACTGAACTGGAAACGTGGTTGCTGTCATTTCTGGAGTGTGTTTGTATTGCATGAAGCAGCCAAGTGCTGATACCTCAGCATTCCTGGTGGTATGTTGGAGGACAGGTTGCTGTGGTGCTGTGGCAACCTGTGAGCTCACTTGCCCAGATATGCAGGGCCATAATGGCAGTCTGAGATTCCATGGAAGCAAACTCAGATTCAATGACTGGTCTGAGTTTCCTCTGCAGCACTCAGACACTGGGTGGCTGTTAATCTCTGATATCTCTCTCCGTCTCCATCTTTGCAACCATGACCAGTGCAGCATCCAAAAACCTTGGCACCTGTGCTCTCCCATTGTCATCCATTCTTATGCATCTGCTGGTCAGATCTATAGAACAGCTTCCAGCATCTATCCCAGCCACTGTGCAGGTGATCTTTATGTACTGCTAAATACTTGTAACAGAGCTAAAAATAAAAAGGGGGACAAAAATTTGTGGTTGACAGATAAGGTTAAAAAAAAGAATTTAAATATGTTTGTTAATAAATTTGTTCATTAATAAAAGCTGAAGGTATGAGACCTCCTCAGAAATAATTTGGCAGTCATTAAATGACTTTAAATAATTAAGAATTCACTTACATTTTAATGGGTAGGGCTTTACTTTTCTGGTGTAGTTAGTGAATATCTATACCTTAGAATGTAATAGCATAACCACGCTTTTTTTCAGTGTTATACAATCAAGAATCAAATTTTCCAAGAATGAAGTATAAGAAACACCATTTCCAGGGTTCTTTTCAAGACATTCCAGAAATTCAATCCAGCATTTAGTAGCACCAATCATCCTTGTGATCCCAAAATGATTTCCATATCGTGGCCATGTGGACGTTACCTTTCCATCATTGTTCCATTGCAACTGCACTATCCTAGTCCACATTATTGGGGGCAGAAGAGCGTCAAGGCACTAATGGGTAAGTACAGCAACTTTCTCTGAATGTGAATAGCGTTAGAAATAGAAGCGGGAGTAGGCTATTTGGCCCCACGTGCGCCTGGCATCTGATGCAGCATCCTAAATCTTGGCAAAATTGTAATATAGCTAAGCTTGTGCAGGAACAGAATCACTTCTAGCTTCTGGTTGCCACACTTAACGGCACAACTGCTGAAGCTGCTGATAATCTCTATCACTTCTACTGCAAAATCCAGGCCATGATATTTTTGGCTGCATTCTAAGCATACATCATCCTCCCATTTCAACTACCTGCATTAACATGTTATCCACTCTGAAACAGAGATGTCAGCATTTGACAAATCATTAGTTCTGGTGTCTTCAGCTGCTAAAACCATAAGAAAGAATAGTGAAAAGCTGAATTTGTCACTTGAGGCAGGTGCCATCAATATCACTCACCCCTGCCTAGCCACCAGCTTCTTTTCTCTTTCTGGCATATTCTTGAGAAAGTGGCAGTGATCTGCCTTCCACACAAATAGATATTAGGTACTTATTTATTAGTCACATGTACATCGAAACACACAGTGAAATGTGTCTTTTTGTGTTACTGAGGATGTGCTGGTGGCAGCCTGCCAGTGTCGCCACTCTTCCGGCACCAACACAGCTCCTAACCTGTACGTCTTTGGAATGTGGGAGGAAACCCATGCAGACATGGGGAGAACGTACAAACTCCTTGCAGACAGCAGCGGGAATTAAACCCGGGTTGTTGGCACTGTAATAGCGTTACACTAACCGCTACAGTACCGTGCTGCCCCAATATAGCTTGCCTTCAGGAACATTTCCACTTATTCCATCTACAGGACTAATGCCTGAGTCTGATTGTGTCTCTCGAGCTCACCAACAGATCCACAAAGATCACCTCAACTTAGAGCTCTATGTTCTCTATTAACTTTGCACTGGATCATTATCAGGCCATTCCCTCAAGCAGTGAGATCCCAGACTCGGCACCAGTGCAGTGTTGATTGGCTCTTTGGTGTTTCTGCTTTCTGAGACAGTCAAGTCATCAAACAACACATGCTTTATTGAAAACTCCTCACTCAATGGCATTGGCTGGCATAAAAATTTATCAAGTCATACCAGGGATAAACACAGTTTTTAAAGAATCCCTTTCACTAGGGTCACTACATCAACAACATGGGGAAATTTTAAAGATTTGGGTGACACTAATTAAGGAAAATTAGAAATTTGACATTTTTCAAAGTGACAGAATTGTAGGAATAATCATCAATAGAGCTGAAAATCAAAAAATTACAGATGCTGGAAATCTGAAACAAAAACAGAAAATGCTGAAAACACTCAGCGTGTCAGGCAGCATCTGTGTAAAGAAAAACATTTCAGGTCAAATTCCCCGTGTCGGAACTGAAAGGATCTCAAAATGATTGGTGGGATGGAGAATCAGACATGATTTTAAGAAGGATTTGCTGAATTACTGGAGATAATTCAGTTTCAGGCTACATAAACCAGCCTTGTTGGTGTTTAGGAATGGTGTCTAGATGGACCACTAGCTTTTATCTGTAGAAGAGCAGGAGATAGTGATCCTTCTGTAGAACAGTTAACAGGCTCTACTTTCTGCACTTTACCCACTGCACTGCTCTCTCTACACTCATGACTGTGTGGCCAGGCACAGCTCATACGCCATCTATAAATTCGCGGTGACACCACCGTTGTTGGCAGAATCTCAGATGACGATGAGGAGGCATACAGGAGTGAGATAGATAGGCTGGTTGAGTGCTGTCGCAACAACAACCTTGCACTCAATGTCAGCAAGATCAAGGAATTGATTGTGGACTTCAGGGAGGGGAAGTCGGGACCACACCAGTCTTCACTGAGGGGTCAGCAGTGGAAAGAGTGAGTAGTTTCAAGTTGCTGGGTGCCGACATCTCAGAAGATCTACCTTGGGCCCAACACATTGATGCAATCACGAAGAAGGCACGCCAGCGGCTCTACTTCATTAGGAGTTTGAGGAGATTTGGTATGTCACCAAAGACTCTTGAAAATTTCTACAGATATGCAGTGGAGAGCATTCTGACTGGTTGCATCACTGCCTGGTATGGAGGCTCCAATGCACAGGATCAAAAGAGGCTGCAGAGGGTTGTAGACTCAGCCAGCTCCATCACAGGCACAACCCTTCCCACCATCGAGGACATCTTCAAGAGGTGGTGTCTCAAGAAGACAGCATCCATCACTAAGGACCCTCACCATTGGGACATACCCTCTTCTCGTTACTAGCATAGGGAAGGAGGTACAGGAGCCTGAAGACCCACATCAACATTTCAGGAACAGCTTCTTCCCTTCCACTATCAGATTTCTGAACAGTCCATGAACCCATGAACAATATCTTGTTATTCCTCTTCTGCACTATTTATTTATTTTTGTAACTTAGGAATGTTTATGTCTTTGTGTCTTGCACTGTACTGCTGCCACAAAACAACAAATTTCTTGACATATGCCAGTGATAATAAACCTGATTCTGATTCGATTCTGAGGCTTATCCAGGAGAAAAGGTGTTGTGTGAGGCTTTTGTGAAACACTTACCCAGAGGTACACTCTATTGCTTGCTCTTAAAGGAAGACTGGAATTACAAAGTAGTGTTGTAGTAATTTAAAAATGCATGCTGCTTTTTAAAATGTCTGTAGATCGTGGGTGGCACGTTATTAAATGGGCTATGTGAGATGTGATAAATCTAAATCAGCAACAATCAATCATACAACTTCCCCTGAACTTTTCATATGCATGGTCCATGTAACCTTGATTCTCGATGTGAAATTGAGTAAAACTCATGGGCATTTGCAAAGAAAAGAAGACCAGCAATTTTATTTTTGAAAAAGTAGCTTTAACAGTGTGGGGGAAGTGATTATCTTGAGATTAGAAGCTTTGAATGTTGAGCATATAATGACTACATGCCTCACTCTAATAACCATTTCATAATGTCACAGTTGATTGAATATTATGGCAGTCAGCATCACAGGACTCATCTTTTTCATATTAGCAGATTCACAAGATGACTGTAGTTCAATTTTATTTCTGCTAAATGTCACATTGCACATGAAATGAAATGACTTGGAACTATATCCAACCTGGTTTTGAAAACAAGCTTCCTGTGTCCTGGAAATACCAATCTGTGATCCCATCAAGTTATAAGGGCAGGTTCCATGACTTGCATGACATGTCCAACTTGCGTCACATTGGAGGTCAAAGGTAGGATCACAGGAAGAGAACTGAAGATTAAATGTGCTGTAGTGAGCAGCCCACTAGCAGATGCCCAGTGACTGGTGAAGGTAAGTACAGGGAGGCTGTTGGGACCCAAGTGCCCTTCTTGCCCTCTGAACTGAAGGATTTACTGTTTTGGTGTCTTCCGTCATATTATTGACAGGAGGATTGCTACCTCCCTGGTGAACACAGGGGGTTAAATGCAAAAGCCCCAGAAAAAGCACAGGGTTCACAATATGCCATTAACCTGCACCCATTTGGAGTAATGCAGGCAGCAAAGCAATTTTGTGGTCCTTTTCGCAATGATTTTGACATCCAACCAGCTCAGACGGTGCAGGTGATTGACTGCATGCATCAGCAGGAGGCCTGACACTTCTGGTAACTTGCATTACTCAAAGCCAGCCTGCAGCGCATTAAGGGAAAGTGCACTGTGTTTGGAGCAAGTTTTGCAGTTGATCATGATCTGGCAAGAATAGCAGACCACTAGAGAGAATGGGAACAAAGGTTGGTGTGGCTCGAACTAGTGAACCTCTCCAGGGTGAAGGCATCAGGACTACTGCAGGGGTGTGGCCATTAGCCTGTATAATGGGCTGATAATAGTCCTGCACAAGCTCCATGTTGAGATGGTGGAATCCCTTTTGGTTCAGTGGAGTTGGTGTGACACATCCTGCACTGTGGAGAAGTCTGTGGTTTTTGCAAAATCTTGGCCGCCTTCTGGGCTCTTTGCTGTGACAAAGGATTTCAGATTTCATATTTTTGATTTCATATTAGTTTTTTGTCATATGCACTGGGGGCAATGAAATTCCTTGCTCATGTGAAACTCACAGAGGAAAAGGTACACATGGCAATAATAAATACAGCAAAGAGCACAAAACAGCAGAATGGTGCAAAGATTGTAGTGCGATCTGAAGTAGTGCAGAAAGAAATGCTAAAGTGACAATAACAGAATAACCGAGAGAGGTGGAATTCAGAGTCCGAGAGTGTGGCAACATCACCAGGAAGGGGATATGAAAGGGGTGATTGGTTCAGAAGTCTGATAGCAGTGGGGAAGAAGCTGTTCTTAAATCTGGTTGTCCCGGCTTTCAAGCTCCTGTATCTTGCCCCAGAAGGTAGAAAAGAGAAAAAGGCATCCTTGACGATACTATTAACCTTCCTGAAGCAACTATGGAACTAGTTCCATTTGCAGAGGGAGTCTCAGTGACCTCCCTCGTGCAACAGTGCACTGCAAACTATGGAACACTGCTAATAGCTCCAACATCAGGCTGTGACTAGGCAGACTGACAGATGTTTATGGCTGTGGTCACTGGAAGTGCAGACCAGTCCCACGCTGACACTGCAGAGGTGGCTGGAATGGTGGCTGTTTTCAGTAATGACTCCTTTAGTAACATCTGAAATATAAATCAACATGGAAACTCAGGTGGGAGGATTGCTCTGTGAACACCCTGGGCAGACATTGCCTCCTGTCATTAGTCCCTTTCTCCCTCCCTCTTCAACAGCTTTTCCTGCTGTCCCCAGAGAGAGGTGACCAATCACATTTGGGAACATCAGTATTCAGTTGATCCTGAGATGAGGGGAGCTACTATGTGATTTTGGCTTGATGTGAGTAGGTAAAGCTCTGACCAGACAAATGCACAACTGCTGTGTCTGAGCCCTGGCTTCTCCGTGCTGAAGCCCCCACTGTCCTGGTAATTTCCCAGATCTGCTGCAAGTTCACCCACGTCGGGAGAAACCTCTTCAGAACCCGCCATACTTCCCTTTTGAAACGTTAAGGATCAAAAACTTGTTGACTTTTAGTAAAAAAGAGGAAGAAAATTAGCAACTGCTCTGTAGGCAGTTATGATGATCCCTTCAACTGCCACTGATTGGCAATCCAAGATCGAGGGAGGAGCATGGTTGGAGCACGGCTGAATCTGGCAGCGGTGGATGGCATCACATCAGCACTGCACATGGCAATCACTTTCCATTCCAGAAGGGGCCCCACAACAGCCAAGAAATGGTCACTACTGAGGCTTTGTGCTAACCAATGTTTTTCCTACATAGGCTTACGTACATCACCTGTGGTTCCCCAAGTTTAACGATGGGCGCAAAGGCATGCAGAGGAGTTTAAACTCACCATCCTTTGAAGGGGCAGGTGCATGTATTCTTAATGTTATGGAGTAAACATCCATATCTCTCATGGTGGCCCCTGCTTGACCTCCCTTGTGCATAACCCGTACTGGACAAATTTAAAAAGAGCTTTTCAGAGAAATTCTGCCAACAAACATACTGGGACTGGTGGAATCAAGATCTGACTCCCTTCCTCTCTCAGGTGGAGCTCTTTCATGCAGACTAGAATCAAATCTCAAAGTGGGTAACCTAGTTTTCATGAATATGCTCCACTTAACTAAACCAGATCACACTGGACCAGTGCTTGCGTCAAAAGAAAAGTATGATTTTGTCCTTATTCTTCCTTCTTTCCCCTGAAAGTATTACAACAATTAGTTCTTATAAGTCATCAAATTTCAATATTTCCTGATTGCTTTCTTCTTTCTTCCCTCTTTCCTTCCATCTTCCCTCCTTCCTTTCCTTCCTCCCTGACTTCCTTCCGCTCTGCATCACTTAATCTCTCTCTCTCTCCCTTCCTTCCTTCCTCCTTCTCTATTTTCCTTCTTTCTTCCCCTCCCTCCCTTCTGTCCTCCATTCCTTCTATCCTTTCTTCCAAACTCCTTCACCCATTCCTCCTTCTTACCCTCCCTTCCTTCAATTTCGCTACAATATCTTCAGCCCCAATGATATTGAAACACTCATATCCTCAATGGGCCTTTCCTCCATCACATATATCGAGATCCTCACACCAATGTCTAGTTCTAATTGAGAGATGAACGAATATCAGTTTTTGAATAGCCACTTCTCCCTATCATCAAGAGCCATGTAAATGATGTGCAGCCTGACTCTTTCTCCTTTCTGGAGGACGACCTATTCTGGATAGCAAAATGGCACAAGTCCAGAGATCCAGGATGAATCCTGCCCTCGGGTGCTGCCTGTGAAATTTTCATGTTCTCCCTGTGACACTGTGGGTTTCCTCCAAGTGCCAAAGACAAGCCGAGTGGTTGGTTAATTGTCACCTGTAAATTGCCTTCAGTGCAGATGGGTGGCAGGAGAACTGGGATTGGATGGAGAAGTGAGAGGGAACAGGTTACAGGCAAATAAGATGGGGTAATGGGACTGATGGGATGCTCTGAAAGCCAGAATGGACTTGAGGGGCCAAATGGCCTTTTGCAGTGCCATTATGAGAAAACAAAATATGAAAAATGAGAAGGAGAGAGCATGGTGACATGTATTTAAAAAGCAAAAGGTTCTTTGCAGATCCAATGATGAACTGAAGCAATAATTTGCACTATGTTAAATGGCTCCTTGGAACTGACCTCATTTGTGCTCTAAACATAGCACAGGAGTTTGACAATGGCTTCAGAAACCGAGAGGATTACTAGGTTATTGAAAGTTACACTCTCATCAAACTTTCGTTGCCTCCTGATGTCACTACTCCAGCTCACTCCTGGCTGATTTCCCACACCTCTGTTTTCAACCCCTCTCCTGGAGAGCAAAAAGAGTGTTCCCCGGTCCTTACCTTCCACCCCACCAGCCTCCCCATTCCAATGGATCTTTCTTTGCAACAGTCCTTGTCAATGTACAGTATGTGTGTGGGTATGTTTCTGCCTGTGTATATGGTATACGTGTGTGTGTGCATGCATGCACATGGTATATCTGCATGTCTGTGGTCTGAGTGTGTGTGGTGTGTGTTTGAGGGTATATATGTGTGTGTAGCGTGTATCTGGTATGCATGTGTGTTGCATATATATGCATGTTTATGTTTGCGCATTCATGTGAGTAGTGAGTGCATGTGTGTGTATGTTTGTGTATGGTGTGTGCATGCGAGGTGTGTTCATAATTGTGGGTGCATCATGTGTGTTTGTGTGTATGGTGAGAATGAACATGTATGTGTATATGTTTGTATGGGAGGGAGAGGGGGACAGGCCAGGGAGCTGTGTGGTGCTGGAGGGTGAACTACAGGCAGGGACAGCCTGCTTTGCTCACATTGCATTGCTTTTAAGCCTTGTAAATCTCCCCCTCCCCATGTCTGATCGTTCGCTGCTGAAACTGGGGAAAAGAGACTTGGTTCTGAGCCTGTGCCGGTCTCAGATTGTTACCGGAGACGCCTGGATTGTCCACACTTTTACTCTCTGCCTCCCACAGTGGCCTGAAGAATTTTCCATTGCAGGAAATCCAGGTGTGTGTTCAGACTCCATGGTATTTTCTTGAATCATTGCCTGTTGATTCCTTTTGTAATCCATGGAGGTTACCTGTCTCAGTCAAACTGAAAGCCATTGGCCAGTTCTGAGCAAAGGCAGCATTGGGTGATTGACAACCCACTCTGCCGTGTAGATTTTAAATGAGATTGCCCTAGTTAAAACATGGAAAGGATGACAGATTACAACTAAAGGATGTGACGGACAATGTCATACACTGCTACAAGTAAAAGAACATAGGAAATAGGCATCATATTTATTTTTGATTCTGGATCTTAATTGAACCTTACAAGGGCCTACACATAACAGTATGCAGAAATTTAATTTAATCACTTTGGATTTTTTTGCTGTTTTGCAATATTTTGTACATTAATTTGAATTGATTAACTGCAACTGCTGCTCGGTTCCCAGTGAGGCAAAGACTATTAGAGGTGTTAATGTTTAAGGAGATCTGTATTCATCTAAATTACCATAAGGCTATCACAGAGGAAGCCAGTTGTGCACTGACAACCACTCTAAGCACCTGACAGAGCCGGTCCTCCACCCTCACCTCAACACCCTCTCCCACAACTGAGGGCTTTATTGTGTTTAGTGTTCTTGTGTCTCTTTGCTTTTCATGCCAAGGATCACATGGGCCAGGGACCAGTATACTGGCGAAAACTCTCAAATTTCGGGTGACAAGCTCCTTTCTTATACCAATAGATAAAGGCTGCGTTGTCTGCTCCTACGATCTCAGAGTCAACACAATGGCAAGTTTAGGACTGCACCAGACTACCTCTCCTTCATTCTAGTATGCCATTGATAATGCACACTTGTCACACAGGGCAACTGTCTGCATAGAAAGAGCTTAAATGCAGCAAACCATAAATATTTCCGCAGAAAGCTCCTCCACTGGAATCATGTATACGTTTCCTTAATTGAATTGCATTCCAATACCTGTTCCTTGTGATCTGCTTCCTAGTGAGGGCAACAAATCGCACGTGCAAGGTATTTGTTTAAACATTGAAGCTGAACAGTGAACAAGATTCTCCTGGACTGTAGTTAGGCTGTTGTTGCATTGATCCTATTTGCTTGTATAAACAGGATGACTTAGTATATTAAAATAAAACTGCATTTACCCTTGACTGACTTGGCATTGAGCTTAATTATACCCTATAACATCGATTGTGTTTCAGCGTTTGCATTCTTGACTCTATTTCAATAGGCTGGGTTCAACACCACTAGAAATTAAAGTAAAAATGTGAAGAAACCTTACTCAATCCTGCAATCATTGGTTTCACTTTATTTTCGTATGCCGTTTCACCCATAAAGGCACTGCCTGTTGGCAGAATATTTCCTCCTGTGGGTTGTACAGTACTGGTTGACTACGTCGTTAATCCTGAATTCACTGAAGAAGTTGGTGAGGAACCCTTTTTCATGTGCAGGAAACCACCAGCAATCATTGTTATAACTGAGCGCTTACTTTCCAGGGCATTAAGAGTTAATAACATTGTACGGGATTGGAGCCCACGGGGTTATGTAGTAGCACAATGATTAAATTACTGGGCCAGTAATCCAGAAGTTTGAGCAATCCAGGGAAGTGAGTTCAAATCCCACCATGGAACCTTGGCATGGCAGTTAATTAATAAAGTGGAATTGCATTTAAAAAAAGGTCTTATTAATGATGAACATGAAACTGCTGAATTGTCATAAAGACCCATCTGTTAATCTTCTTCAGAGCAGGAAGTCTACCGTCCTTTCCCACTGTGGGTCTGATTTGACTCCAGACCCACAACAATGAGGTTGAATCCTTCCTGCTCTCTGAAGTACCATAGCAAGTCATCCAGTCGTGTTATAACTCAAGGGCAATTAAGGATGGGTGATAAATGCTGGACTTGCCAATGACATACACATCCGGAATAATGAATGAATTTTAAAAAATCACATTTGGAGGCAGCAGGTTCCTCTGCCTTCCTCTGCCTTCAGTTTCATCACCTGAGCTCAGTATGTTGCAAGTTCAGTCATATAGCCCCTGTTACGCCATAATATGTACTGGTTTGCTGCATTTAAGGCAGGTCACCCAATTAGCCATTCCTCAAGTATGAACTTAAATTCTGAAGCCTAAACTTTCCATTGGTTAGTTATAATGAAACCGGAAAAAATGTAGAGAACCTTAATCCGATAGGTCTGTCATAAGTCTTTCCATCGACAGGGGTCTAATAGTACAGTCATGCAGCACAGAAGGAGGCCATCAGGCCAGCCACATCTGTGCCGGGCACAGAAAGTTTCTACTTTTCAATCTATGGGTGTTTAATGTCAATGGATTACTCTTGTTCTGATGGCATCATTTGGCTGAGCAATTTATTAATGTGGACCCAGCACAGTCATCTGCACATCCCATGCAACTGCACTGGGGGTTGAATACAATATGAAAGCTTATTTACAAAGCCCTTGAGCGGAAGATTTTATTCCATCATTTCCATCCATTTTTCAGCCGTTCTTGCTTGTGTGCTGCCTGGACTATGGGTTTCAGCAGTGTCTGAAGCGTTGTCACTTTTCCTCCAAGGTTGTGGTCATGTTGCAGTGGGTTTCCATGAGGGAATACTTGCTTTTTGGAGGAAGAAAATGAGGATAGAGGCCAAATCTATGCCCATGTATACAAACGTGGAGACATCCGTGCCATCCACAGTGTTGGCATGAGGTAGTGGCTTGCAACAAACCTCCTCCACATCCTCATCCTTGCCTATATAGGAGCAGGAAGAGGACACTTTGGCTCCTCAAACGTGCTCTGCCACTCAACAAGGTCATGACTGATCATTTCCCCATATCGCTTGACTCCTCTGATACTCAGAAATCTATCAAACTCTGTTATGAATTTAGTTAATGACTGACTGGGCCCCCAAAGCCTTTGAGTGTGGAGAATTTTAGGAGTCACCCTCTTGGTGAAGAAATTCCTCAGTATCTCTAAATTTGCTTCACTTTATTTTGGGCTGTGACCACCATTTCAGGTTTTTCACCTACCCTTCATTAGATGTGTCTTCGCTGTTAAACCTCGAAGAATTTCACATGTTTCAGTGAGGTGACCTCTCATTCTTCTACATTCTAACCTACTCAATCTCTCCTCTTGGAGCAGACCCAGCATACAAAGAACCAGTCCAGTGAATGTTCACTTCATGTTCTCTATAGCAATTATATCCTCTTCTAGGCAAGGAGATCAAAATTGTACACAGTACTCCAAGTGTAGTAAGACGTCTCTGCTCTTGTACTCTGATCCTTTTGCAGTAAAGGCCAGCATGCTATTTGCCTTCCTAATTACCTGCTGCACCTGCATGCTAGTTTTTGTTCAACTCGTTCTCTCTTCTTCTCTCAGCCGAATGGGAAGCATAAACTGATCAACTGGCACAGGGAGTACAGGTTTTGTCATGTGTGGACACATAGCACGCTGCCACATCAGATTGAATCAGAAAGAATTTCACTCTCTGACTATCCACCTCTTTCACAATCAACTGTACCAAGTTATGCAAATTGGCATTCTTCCATCAGCTGTAAAACCCATGGCACTTGTATCCCCTGAGCCAATTTGGTAAAATTGGATTGAACATCATGCTGCTTCATGGTGGAGATAACAATGAAATTGCTTGGTGGATCAAAAGTAACATGACGATATTTTAAAGCAGTCTGTAGTCCCATCCATTTGACTGCAAAACTTCAGACAACTGAATCATGATTCATGTGACCTTTGCCTGGCCAGCAGCCTGAACTGTAATATAATCAAGTGTGATAATCCAAGAAACACATCACCAGAATGTTAAAGCATCAGAAGTGGGTTTGGAGAAAGGTAGAGACACAAGAGATTGCAGGTGCTGGAATCTGGAACAACAAACAAGTTGCTGGAGGAACTCAGCAGGTTAGGCAGTGTCTGTGGAAGGAAAAGGACAGTTGATGTTTCGGGAAGAGCAGATGAAGGGTCTCAACCCAAAATGTCGACTGTCCAGCATCTTGTTCGTTGCTTGTGGAGGAAAGGTCCTGAACTATAACCCAAAGGTTTCAGGGGTGGAGAGGGGAGTCCACAGTTTGGCTCTTCAAAGAATCATCAGTGCTGAGAGAAAAACACTCATCTGGAATAAGGAGACCCAACATGATGAACAAGAGGTAGCTTTGAGATAAGAAACCATGAACATTGTTCCTTTAAATGTGCAGCAGTGTTGATCTCCTGCCTTCCAATGAGCAACTAAACAACAATAATCACTTTTAACACAGTAGCTCACCTCCTTTATGCAAATAACACAAATCTACCAACAGGAATGTCAGCTATGAGGAGAGCGCAAAGAAGTTGCCAAAAAAAAGGGCGGTATAATTGGGTTGCATGGGACCATTGTATTCATTGTCAAGGATATCAATTGCATCCAATTTTATTCGTAAGCTATGAGTGTACATTATTAGCATGACTTAGCAAATTGGAGAGGACAGTAACCCATGGAATGTGTATGTATGCCAGGAATATAAAGAGAGCCTCTGGCAAGAAGAAGGAGGAGCTGGAGAACATTGCAACCTCCCGGAAGTTGGAGGAGGACAAAGAGGAGAAGGCCTCTGGCTTGAGACTCTATCTAACGCTTAAGGGAGCAGATATCTTACTCGCATGTCTGAGGAACAATGCCTTCTGTGACTCCATTTCTTTAAGGAGGTGGGAACAGAGATCTGACTTGTATTCGCACAACAGCCTGGCCTGCTCTGCCCATCCATGTCAGGGGCACAGTTGCCCAAAAATGTTTTCACCTCAGGATCATTCCAGGCCTGCACTGGGGACATTAACAATGTCTCCAAGCACACTGCCCAGCTCTGTATCACGGAGGCACCAGAGGCCCCCTCCTCCAGGAGAAAGACATGTATCTCTTCTCCACTGGGCAGAGCACAGCAGGCAGAGTATGTAGGGAGAGTGCTCACATTGGAGACCCTCCAATGATGTAATGACTGCACAAATATCACCCTCAGGGCTCCAACACATAGTCTCTTGGAATCACAAGGTCTTTAATGGTCAATAGGTCTAAATGTTTAACTCATCTGTGACTATAACTAGTAGGGAGCTAAGAGACTAGAAAGTGTTAGTATTAAGGGAGATTTAGTTGTCCATGTGTACAAATCACAGAGAGGTAACTTGTAGATACTGGAAGCAATTAAGAAAGCAAATGGTAAGTTAGCCTTCATGACAAGGTGAAGCAGGAAGTCTTGCCGTGATTATTTACGATTGTGGTGAGACCACACCCAGAGGAACATGTACAGATTTGGCCTCCTTCTCTAAGCTTCTCCTTGGAGTAGGTGCAATGAATTTCTTCTCTTCACCTGGCACCCTTTACCCATTCATTGAATCACTGTATGCGGATTCATTCGGATTGTGCTGGAAAGTAGGTTCCGGAATTATAAAGCACAATTAACCCCTGCCCACTTCACCCAGAGCAGGATGCACATAAGGCTCATGTCCCCAACTCACCTCACACAAATATCACCGGGTTGGTTTCTATAGTGAGAGGACTAGCTTTTGACTTCAGGAACAATCTGGCAAATATCTTTGGAATTAATATTAAAAGTCAGTATGAACTTGAAGTTCAGCTACAAATTTAATAATGGATCTCAGTTTTGCCCACATATGTAGCTGAAGTGCCAAAGCTGTTGATACTGGTGAAAAAACATTACATACACCAGCATTTGCTTCTTATCCCCATGAATACGAGATGGCTTCATTTTGTATTGGGATGGTGGTGGGGATTTGAGTGCCAGCTGGTCTTTTCCTGCTTGGCAATTCTGGATATGTGTATGTTCTCCCAAAATAGTCTTTATGGCCTGTTTTACCATAGTTGCCTTGCAAGTCCTTCTTATAAGTATTGTAGGTAATGAAATGTATGGTGATTAGCTCAGTCACAGAGTTACTGTAAGTCTAAAGAGGACATTCAGAAGTCATTAATGAATGAAGAAAGTGTCTCCACTGTGTGGATTTAAGGCCGTGCATTGACCTCCAGGTTTCCTTGCCTCATAAGCAATGAACAACCTGAAAGTGAAGTGCTGCAGCCGAAATGTCTGACTCCTTATGTGCAAAATTACCCCCACAGGGTAAACAAGTGACTGCATGCACGTTACCTCCAAACTGAGAAAAGGCTAATTAGAATTAATCATAAGCAAACAGCACATAGTAACCTTTATAAAATTTTGAGTAGCTTTCTTAACAGGAAACTTTCAAGTCCTTAAATACAGTTTCAATACAATGGATTTTGCTATTAACATAAATGACAAACATTCTTGAAAATATAGTACTTACTTGAAAAGTGACTAATGCACTCTCAGGAAATAGTGAAGCACTATTAGAAAATGAAGGGGGTACATGAATATATAAATCCTCGCATGTAACTACAACAGGAATTATATTACCAACAACTGTGACTACTTTTGCTTTGATATCAATATCTCAGTTGTTCTCCAAAGTTTGACTTCAGTCCTTGTATTTTCACACTATTGGAAGTCAAAGAGTCATAGAGTTGGAAGCAGGCCCTTCAGCCCATTAGTCCATGCTGACCAGGACACCCATCTAAGCTCACCCCATTTGCCTGAGTTTAGCCTATATCCCTCTAACCTTTTCTATTCATGTATCTGTCTACATAAACTTTAAATGTTGTTAATGTACCTGCCTCAACCACTTCCTCTGGCAGCTCATTCCAGATATGGACCACGCTCTGGTTGAAAAAGTTCTTATTAGATCTCTCTCCTCTCACCCTAAACCTACACTCTCTAGTTCTTGATTCCCCAACCCTGGAAAAAAGCCTGAATGCATTCACCCTATCTATGCCCCTCATGATTTTATACACCTCTATAAGATCACCCCTCATTCTCCTACGCTCCAATGAATAAGGTCCCAACCTGCTCAGCTTCTCTCCATTACTTAGTCCTTTGAGACCTGTCAAGATCCTCATAATCTCCTCTGCATTCTTTCCAGTTTAATGGCATCTCTCCTAGAACAGGGTGACCAAAACTGACCACAATATTCCAAATGCAGCCTCACCAAAGTCTTGTACAACTAGAACATCCCAACTTCTATACTCACTACCCTGACTGATGAAGGCCAGCATGCCAGAAGCCTTCTTCATCATACTGTCTATCTGTGATGCCACTTTCAGGGAACCATGTATTTCTACACCTAGATCCCGCTGGTCTACAACACTTCCCAGGACCCCACCATTGACTGTGAAAGTCCTACCCTCATTTGTCTTCCCAAATTGCAACACCTCGCGTTTATCCGAATTAAACTCCTTTTGCCATTTCTCAGCCCACATTCCCAGCTGATCAAGATCCCTCTGTAATTCCTGATAACCACCTTCACTGTCTACGACACCACCTATTTTAATGTCATCTGCAAACTTACTAACCATTGATAAATTATTGATAAATCATGATATAGATGATAAAGTATTTACAACACTGAAACTTACTATTCAGCCTGATAGATCTGTGCTGGAGATGGTGCTCAATGTGAATCCCTTCCACAGAGTCATAGAGTTATACAGCAGGGAAACAGGCCTTTCGGCTGAACTTGTCCATGCCAACAGTGTTGCCCAGTGAGCCAAGTGTTCCGTCTCCCTTCATTTGACAGCATTAGCAAAACTTTCTTCCTCAAGCCTTTGGTTTGCTTTCCTTCAAATGAATCTCTCATGTTTGCCTCAGCCGCATTCTTACTATTCTCTGAATGGTTTCTCCCTGTTTCCCTACTGCATGAATTGGTATCTATCTTATTTAATTCTAGTTATCCACAAATGAATCTAACTTTCTATGTTGAACCATTCATTATTTTAAAAACCTCTGTTGGCTCACCTGGAAAGTTTCCTTTTCTAAGGAAGGAAACCTCAGTCTATATCTTTACTGATTTCCATTAACACTCAGTTATGCTGATATGTTAGTAAATCTTCTTTGCACATTCTCCATTGCCTCTATGTCCTTCTTTTAATGTGGAGTTTAGAACAGTTCGTGTTGCTCCAAATTGAGCCTGATCAAGGCTTCATTCAAATTTAACATGATTTTGCCACTTTTAAATTCTGCACCTTCAAAAATGAATCCCAAAACTTCCTTTTTTCCTTTGACCTGTTCTGCTTTTTGTTTGTGACTTATATATCAGTATTCACAAATCCCTGTGTTTCTCTAACACATTTTTCAAACAGTATGTGGCTCTGTATCCTTATGATTGAAATATATCAACCCACATTCATCTGTACTGAAGGTAAATTGCTAACTATACATACATTCTGCAAGTTTATTGGTTTTTCTGTCTCTTGTTGTAGTCATCTTCTGTGTTAACAATATTCCCCAATTTGATGCCATTTGCAAATATTGAAATAGTAGTCATGATTTCAATTCCAATTTATTAATGTATTGATGAACAATGGTACAAGCACCAATTCTTGTAGGTTTCTGTTTACCAATCCTACCTTAAACCCATATTCTCTATTTTCTGTTTTGCGACCATCTTGCTATTCATAAGGGAAATTTATGAAAATTGTATATTAGTATTCCGGTTGATTTGATTCAGTATATATCATCAGGAAAATGTAATCTCATTCAAATATTGTGGATTTTTTTGAGGTTTTCATCACTCAAATGTCAGCTTAGCTCATTTGGGAGCTTTCTTGCTTCTAATTCAGAACATGAAAACATAAGAAACATGCAAATACGTCCTCATGACCCTGTTCTATCATTCCAATCTTTGTTCTCAGATCAGATTAGATGAGATTAGTTTATTGTCACATACACCAGAGTGCAATGAAATTCCTTGCTCGTGTGAAGCTCACAGAGTAACCAGTTTGCGTGGTAATAATGAATACAATAAATACAGCGATGAGCACAGAACAACAGAATGGTGCAATGATAGTAGGTAGGCTTAATACCATTTTCTGCACAAACGCCAAAACCTTTGATTCTTCCTCAGTTCAAATGCTGTCTTTCTCTGCCTATGTACCTGGGATTTAAAGATTTGGGTTTTACCTAGTGAAAGCGGAAAGAACATCTCCAAGCCCTAATTAGAAAACAAAATTGTCAACAATAGAACCCCATACTGGCAATAAACGTCAACCTTGCAGAATTTACATTTTAGTTTCCAAATACTACATATGGTTTTCAAAAAGTGCACAGTGGGCCTGTGACTAAAATCCCTTCAGTTAGTGAGAAGCACTGGTCACTGGCCTGATGGTGATGAAAGCAGTCGGGAAAGGTAAAAAACACAGGCAGAAGTGGGATGTAAAATGAACATAAGCATAATCACATGAAAGAAAATGGTAGATATTGCTAAAGAAATACTGAAGAGAAATCCTGAACTAATCTGAGAATGTCGCTGAGCTGAAATTTCTGTGAGTACCTGTAAACACTGCCTGTTAGATTTCAGAGCAACTGCAGAGTGTGCAGCTCATAAAATTAACAAATCCACTCTCAATTGTCAAAGCATTACAGATGTCACTAACTAAAACTGTAACTGAAATGAAAAGAAGGCATGAGGAAGACAAAATATCATTCATGAATCTGTCGGAGGAATGGTGCTATTGGGGACATGTTAGTTCTCAAGTCAATGCACACCTCGCTAAGTTGTTTCACAACAGAGCCTCTGCAGCAGGAACCCTGCCACGTGTACACCAACTTTGCAGCAAGAATTTTCCATAAATTTTTGAAAATGATTGATGATTTATTGTAAATATAGTGAGTAATTAAAAAAAATTACCCTTGATGACAGCCCTAAGAACGCAACCCAGCTGTAAGTATCCTGTTTATTCTGTGCGATGATGAGACTATAATGGGAGGAATACTGTAAGGGCTGACGGAGACATTTTGCAAGTCTACAATTCCTTCCGTCCAGCAACTTGGTTGGGAATGTTGTTAACACTATGAATACTGTGCTTATGGGCAATGAAAGTCGATGCTTCTCTTGATGAGTTTTTTCATGAATGGTTAATTAATTCTCCAAAACTACAATAAAAACTTGAAAAAGTCCCGAAACTGAACCAAAAATTTTTTAAAAACATAAAATATTCAGATCCTAATTAATACTCAATCTCTGCGTCCGCAGCTCTCTGGATAGAGAATTCAAAGAATTCACAACACCCTGAAAATAGATATTCATCCTCAACTCAGTCTTAAGTGACCACCTCCTATCTTGAGACTAAGCTGCTGAAGATTGTGTCTTACTCTTAACATGAGTGCAGAATTAAAGCTGATTGAAAGAAAGTGGCATTATCAGTGGTACTGTCTTTCAAATATAGCATCATTGCCAATTCATTGATGCTGGTGGGATTTATAGTTTCTCTGAAATTATTCAAGAATGAGCAGGAAAGGATATCCCCTCCTTAACCAAAGCCATAAAGAATTGTCACTCCTTTGATTGGTGCATTGCCAACAGCAAAAGGGCTGCTGCTTTCAACTTAGTAAGTCAAATAAAGTAATGGGAGTGAAGTACTGTACTTTAGCCCATTTCTTAGAGATGGGATAAGGTGCAACATTAAAACCAATTCTTTCTGGTAAAGTAAATTGTCCCTAGAATTATCATTTCTTTTGAGAAATAGCTTCTATATTATTAAAGTATTTTGCTTGTTAAAAATAAAACCAATTTGAGATGTACAGTGTGGGCTCAGGCTGAGCACCACAAAGGTTTGAAAGTTATGATGATACAGAGAGAAGTATGGTCTTAAACATATAGTCTCAAAGCTAGGATTTGAGTCAATTACATCAGCCTCCTCCAAAACCGTTTCTACATTATCCCTTCCTGCAACTGTCCCCACTTGTTTGCACTCTTATCTATCTGAACATAGTCAAAATATCACCAGTAATAGTTTCCTTTGTTACCTTTTCTTAGTTGTGCACATAGGATGTGGATGTTGCTGGTAGTGCCAACATTTATTGTTGTCACGAATTCAGGAGGCATTTAATAGTCAACCACTTTGATGAGTTTTGAGTCACATATAGGCCAGACCAAGGTATCAATGGCAGATTTCTTTCCCTGAAGTGAACCAGGTGGGTTTTTACAACAATTGAGAATTTCATGGTTACAATCACAAGATTACAAGACAAAGGAGCAGAAGTAGGCCATTCGGCCCATCGAGTCTGCTCCATGAGCTAAACTAATACTATTCCTATCTAGCCCCAATTTCCAGCCTTATCCCCATATCCCTTGATACCTTGACTAATTAGATACCTATCAATTTCCTCCTTAAACGCCCCCAATGATTGGGCCTCCACAGCTGTATGTGGCAAAGAATTCCATAATTTCACTACCCTCTGGCTAAAGAAATTTCTCCTCATTTCTGTTTTAAACCAGTACCCTCTAATTCTAAGATTGTGCTCTCTAGTCCTGGACTCACCCACCAGGAGAAACAGCTTAACCACATCTACTCTATTCAGTCCTTCCAACATTCTAAATGTTTCTATGAGGTCCCCTCTCATTCTTCCATACTCCAGTGAGTACAGTCCAAGAGCCGACAAACGCTCATCATAAATAAGCCCTTTCATTCCGGGAATCATCCTCATAAATCTTTTCTGAACCCTCTCCAACATCAGCACATCCTTCCTAAAATAAGGGGCCCAAAACTGTGCACAGTACTCCAAATGAGGCCTCACCAGTGCCCCATAGAGACTCATCAACACCTCCTTACTTTTATACTTTATACCTCTCGAAATGAATGCTAACATAGCATTCACTTTCCTTACCACCGATCCGACCTGGTGGTTAACCTTTAGGGTATCCTGCACGAGTACCCCCAAGTCCCTTTGTACTTCTGTACTTTGAATTTTCTCCCCTTCTAGATAATAATCTGCCTGTTTATTTCTTTTTCCAAAGTGTACAACGGCACATTTCTCAACATTGAATCTCATCTGCCATTTCTTTGCCCATTCTCCTAAACTATCTAGGTCTTTCTGCAACCTTCCTATTTCTTCAATACTCCCTACTCCTCCACCTACCTTGGTGTCGTCTGCAAACTTAGCCACAAAACCACTTACTCCATAATCTAAATCATTAATGTACAAAGTAAAAAGAAGTGGCCCCAACACCGACCCCTGCAGAACACCACTAGTAACTGGTAGCCAACCAGAACAGGATCCCTTTATTCCCACCCTTTGCCTTCTGCCTACCAGCCAATGCTCCACCCATTCCAATATCCTACCTGTAAGTCCATGAGCTCTCATCTTATTAATCAGCCTCTTGTGCAGCACCTTGTCGAAGGCCTTTTGAAAGTCTAAATACACAACATCCACAGCCTCTCCCTTATCCACCATACCTGAGATTTCCTCAAAAAACTCCAATAGGTTGGTCAGGCAGGATCTTCCCTTCACGAAACCATGCTGGCTTGGGCCTATCTTGCCTTGCACCTCTAGGTATTCCATAATCTCATCCTTGAGGATCGATTCCAATAACTTTCCCACCACCGATGTCAGACTAATAGGTCTGTAATTTCCTTTATGCTGCCTCCCACCCTTCTTATACAGCAGAACTACACTTGCGACCTTCCAGTCCTCCGGAACCATGCCGGAGTCTATCAATTCCTGGAAAATTATCACCAATGCCTCCGCAATCTCTGAAGCCACCTCCTTCAGAACCCGGGGTGCACCTCATCTGTCTTTAATCCATTTAGCTTCCCGAGCACCTTCTCTCTAGTAGTCTTAACTGAATTCAGTTCTATCCCCTGAGACCCCTGACTATCTGGTATATTGCTGATGTCCTCCACAGTGAAGACCGATGCAAAATACTCATTTAGTTCCTCTGCCATCTCTTTGTTATCCATTATAATCTCTCCCACACCGTTTTCAATTGGTCCTATATCAACCCGTGTCTCTCTTTTACTCTTCATATATTTAAAAAAACTCTTGGTATCTTTTTGAATGTTATCTGCCAACTTTCTTTCATAATTCATCTTTTCTTTCCTAATGACCTTCTTAGTTTCTTTCTGTAAGTTTTGAAAAGTTTCCCAGTCTTCTGTTTTCCCACTAATTTTTGCTTCCTTGTATGCCCTCCCTTTTGCTTTTATTTTAGCCTTCACCTCTCTCATTATCCACATTTGTGCCATTTTTCCATTCATAACCTTTTTTCTTGGAATATATCTATCCTGCATTTTCCTTATTTCTTGGAGAAATTCCATCCATTTCTCCTCTGCCGTCCCTCCAACTAGCTTACTTTTCCAATCAATTTGGGCCAGTTCCTCTCTCATGCCGCTGTAATTTCCTTTGTTCCACTGAAATATTGACACATCTAATATCAGCTTCTCCTTTTCAAATTTGAAACTGAACTCAATCATATTGTGATCACTAGTTCCTTGTGATTCCTTTACCTTTAGTTCCCTAATCACCTCCGGTTCGTTACACAGTACCCAATCCAAAACAGCTGATCCCCTGGTGGGCTCATCAACAAGTTGCTCCAAAAAGCCATCCCGTAGACACTCCACAAACTCGGTCTCCTGAGATCCACTGCCTTCCTGGCTTTCCCAATCCACCTTCATGTTAAAATCCCCCATAATTATCTTGACGTTGTCTCTCTGACACGCTTTTTCTATATCTAGCTGTAACTTATAGTCCACATCCCGGCTGCTGTTAGGGGGCTTATATATCACTGCTATTATTGTCCTTTTACCCTTGCCATTTCTTAGCTCCACCCATAAGGATTCCACTTTTCTGACCCTATGTCCCTTCTCTCTATTGATTTTATATCATTACTAACCATCAGGGCCACACCACCCCCTCTGCCTACCTGCCTATCTTTCCTATACACTGTGTACCCCTGGACATTTAGTTCCCACTCACAGTCTTCCTTAAGCCATGACTCGGTGATGGCCACATGTCATATTTTTTAATCTGTAGTTGTGCCACTAGGTCATCCACCTTATTTCTAATGCTACGTGCATTTAAATATAGTACATTTAGACCAGTATCTGCTGCCGATTTTGCTGTATTTCTATTGTTCAGCAAATTATCCTGTCTTTTCTCCTGCCTGTCCTTCTTTCCATCTTCACAGCACACTGTCTTAGACTTGCTCCTATATACCTCTTCCTCTATCCCAACATCCTGGCTTCCTTCCCCCTGCCAAATTAGTTTAAACCCTCCCCAACAGCTATATTAAACATTCCCGCCAGGATATTGGACCCTTTTATCAGGTGTAACCCATCCTTTGTGTATAGGTCATACCTCTCCCAAAAGAAGGTACCAATGATCCAAGAATTTGAAGCCCTGCCCCCTGCACCAGTCACTCAGCCACGCATTCATCTGCCAGATCTTTCTATTCTTACTTTCATTAGCATGTGGCACAGGTAGTAATCCTGAGATTACTACCCTGGAGGTCCTGCTTCTCAACCTTCTTCCTAGCTGCTTGTGATCTTCCTTCAGGACCTCCTCTCTTTTTCTACCTATGTCATTGGTACCTACATGTAGCAAGACTTCTGGCTGATCACCCTCTCCCCTCAGAATATTCTGGACCTGGTCCGAGACATCCCGTACCCTGGCACCAGGGAGGCAACACACCATCCGGGTATTGTTGTCAGGTTCGCAGAATCTCTTACTGATATTAGTTTTCTATTCCAGATTTATTTTGAATTTGCCAACTCCTATGGTAGGATTCAAACCCATTTTAATGGATGAATGGTCTAGTCCAGTCATGTAACCACTATGTTACCATACTCATCAGCATCACTGGGCATCAATCTTTTGACCATTCTTTTGCCAATTCATAAACTGTCCCTTGGCAACATCATTTGCAGGTTTGGTGATTGGCATTGATATATTGCTGATGGCATCAAATTTAACCTCTTCACTTCAGCTCACGTCAGTACTGACTGGTTGACAGTTTCAAATTTAGACTTGCAGGAACAGTAGCTGTCTTCAGCAAAATATTTGGAAAGATCAAAGCAACCGTCTGTAGTCCAAACCATAAACCTAAACCTACATCAAGAATATCCCTTCCTCCTCCTGGCCACTGTCTCAGGATGAACTGGACTGTTTGCAACCTCAGTATCTTATTCAGCTTCAAGACCTTGTGAAGCCAGAATCCCACCCCACCCCATCACAAAGATCACCTGCTTTTACTTTAGTTCTTCACCATCTCTGGCCTTTCTGGAGGCTCGCCTGCTACCTTCTGCCAATGTGAATGTCAGTTCCACCAAAGCACTGCTGCACATAACTTTTCCTGCACTAAGTCTCCCAATTAAATTGTGTTGAATCAGTACATGGTTTCCACCTTCTGATGTCTGTGACTTCCTCCATCCTTAAACCCCACCCTCCTAAATTCTGAACTCTGACAAGTCAGGCCTGTTATCAATCACTACCTCAATCACAGGTAACAGTTTTGTCAATCCATTCTTTAGCTCGGTGTCTAGTTACTTCCCTCACTCTTCTGTGAAGCTCCTCTAGATGTTTTTCTACATATTTATCAAAAGGTATAGAGGTATTCACTTCATTCAATCAATTCCTCCTTCACCCTCTCTGTAACTTAAAACTTACTTGTCTTCTGTTTTTCCCGTTCTGATGAAGGGTCTTTGATCTAAAATGGTAACCCTGTTTCTCTATTCACAGATGCTGGTTGCCTTGCTGTTTCCAGCATTTTCTGTCTTTATGTCATATTTTTAGCATGTGTGCAGTATTTTTTGATACTCATTCAGAGAAATGTTGATTGGTCTGTTGAGATCTGCTGAGGACAAAGGAATATTTGGCATTAAAGAACAAGCCAAACTCCTTTGAGGCTGTTGGAACAGAAGAGTGTGAGCTGAAAAAGAGTTCTAAAATCTGAACAGCCTAAAAATCATTTAGTAACATTATTGAATTGAAATCACACTGGAAACCAACTCTTAAAAAAAACATGTTACATAATTATATTTTCAGATATTAACAGGATGATTAAGAACAAATAATTATATGTCTTTTTTTTGCTGCACTTCACTTTTTACTTTTGTTGTCACGGATTTATAGTCCAGATTGTTGTGGGATATAATCCATATGTTATCTGTCTTCACAATGTCTCCACAGCATAAAAAACATCGTAAAGTATTAAGTAAAAAAAACTCCATTTTGACTTACAGCCAGTCAAAGGATAAACAGTTCCCTGATTTAATATGGAGATGTCAACTAGTTCAGTAGTAGCATGTTCACTCTTGGTTCCAGTCACACTTCGGAGGCTTGGGCACATAAATTTTCACCAACACTCCAGTGCAGTACTCAAGGTGACAATGTTTGGAAGAGATATTGAACCTCTCAAATGGACATGGAAGACCTTGTGACTGTATTTTGTTGGAAACTTTTTTTCCTTCACTTTGTATATTGAAAGGTGGCGATATGGTTGGGAGTGAAGAAAAAGCATTGCAAATGTTATTCCACAATAGAAGTGTCAATCACTGTGAAGTAAACGCCAGGCCTTTCATTGAGTCATTGAGTCACATGGCACAGAAACAGGCTCTATGGCCCACCATGCCCATGTTCATCAACTACCCATCTATACAATCCAATTTACCATGCAGCTTCTGTTATTGTCTTTTAATCCTACATTCATTCCTTATTTTGTTACTTGCTAACTCTGTTTCAATTAATGTAGTATATTATCTGATATATGTTTTACATCGGTGCGTATCAAGCTTTCTGAGGGCCTACTCAATGTACAGGCTGATCCAGTGTAACGAACAGGCTCTGTTTTTATGGACGTCCTTAAGTTGATCTTGTCCATAAGTCAGAAAGTACACAAAAATCACTCGATGTGGTAACCAACACCTCCACTGTATTGTAATAAATGCACCAAAAGACTGATAAGAAAGAGAAACAACAAAAATGCAGACAGAGGAAACTAGTTCTGCCGTTCATAGGAACAAATGTATCTATGTACATTGGACATTTGAATTTAATTAGATTATGGGAGCTCATTTGTATGTACAGGTGTCCAATAAATCCACTGTTCGTACCTAGGAATGGCCTGTAATGCAATTCTTTCAACACTGATTTGTGAGGCTACAAAGCTTTACCTGCTGTATGATTCTGTAATGGCTTGGCAGTTGTTGAAAATTGTTTCCAAATTGTTACAAAGTGGTTGTCATACGGAGGTCTGAGATGGCAGAAAGTTACTTCGCTCATCTATCATATCTTGGGATGAATGAACATGAACTAGCTGACTGGAGAACCTGCTGTGTAATACTGTACACAGTTATATGGAACAACTGTGTTCCAAAGGCTCAACATGATCAAAGAAATCCGGTCCTGTATCAGATCAGTTATGATCTCATTGAATGGCAGGACAGGCACGAAGGGCGGAATGGGCCACTCCTGCCTCTATTGTTATGAATCCAAAAGTGAAGACTGAGTAGTTTGCAACTTTCTTTCAACCTTCATGTAGCATTTTAATTTTGCCCCAAGACTTTTACAGATACAGTTTGAATTGGTTATATTGTTATCTTGTTAACAATGTTTATAGTTCTGTGGTGCTTAATGAGAAAGAAAGAGACCTTCAATATCCCTCTGAAGTGAATAGCAATTTCACATTGGACAGGTGATCTGTCAAGACTCATAATGGGGTATATTCACTTTAAATGCCAAGTTGCAGTGTCTGAGCTATTTTTTTTCCATGAACACAGAGTCTAAATCCTGGATGTCCGTACTGTGCTGTACTGTGCTGTGGGAGCACTTTCACCATACTGACTGCAGCCGTTCAAGAAGGCGCTCTCCATCATTTCTCAAGAGTGCTTAGTTTTGGCCAATAAATGCTGGCTGTCACCTTGCACAGCATGTTCAGCTTCACTTTGCTCGTTATGTGAGAGGATGAATGGGCAAGGACAATTGTTTTTAACTCCAATCACATCTTTTGAAGGCCCTGGAATATAGGCTGCAATGTTGCAATATCTGCAATGCTGCAAATGTGCAAAGGTGTTCTGGAATTGGAATTAGTTTATTATTGTCACGTATACCGAGGTACAGTGGAAAACCTGTCTTGTATACCGTTCATATATGAAACAGTGCATTGAGGTAGTACAAGGTAAAATAATACAGGATGCAGAGAAAAGTGTCACAGCTACAGGGAAAGTACAGTGCAGGTAGATAATAAGGTGCAGGGTCATAACAAGGTAGATTGTGAGGTCAAGAGTCCATCTTATGGTACTAGGGAACCATTCAATACCCTTATAGCAGCGGAATAGAAGCTGTCCTTGAGCCTGGTGGTACGTGCTTTCAGGCTTTTGTATCTTCTGCCCGACGGGGGAAGGGGAGAAGAGAGAATGTCCCGGGTGGGTGGGGTCTTTGATTTTGATTCTATTCTATATTTTCATTATTTTCAGTGATATGGTTTACTACCTGTGAGGATGGTGGCCGAAATGAATTGTTCTACAAGTGCTAATGCATTAAGATATGCAAAATACTATCATATAACATTAAAATCTAAGATACTTTGTAATCAAGACTATTAATTTACAAATAATATTAATGTCAAATTATGTTATTTTGGATGAGTATGGCATACATGGGCTGGGAAAGAAGTAGGTGTTTATTTTGCTTATTTTTTATGTCTGATTTGTATCCTTAAGCATAATTTATTTTAGTCCTTTACTTCATTAGCTTTCTGCTTGTCTCTAACTTCCCTGCTATAATAACGTAAGAAATGCTAGATGTAAAAAACACAAAAGTTCACCGAGTTTACTATTATCCTGGCAGTCACATGATACAACGCTGATGGAATCATTGATTAATTATATTAAGCAATCTCTATCAAAAAGCATACGGTAAAAACAGACATTCAGCAAGGATCCCCTGCGTAGGAATCTTGGCAGAAATTGCCTTCTGCATTTCTTACATTCCATAAGTGACTACATTTCCAGGCCTCCACCTCATTTACTTTGGGTCACCCTGAACACATGAAAGGTGATTTGGAAATATAAAGTCTTCCTTATAAAGTTTGGATCATGTGCAGATGACTGGCTGACAGCAAGGAGGATCAAAAGGGTAGCAAAAAAGTGCCTGCTAGAGAACAAAAGAACGTGCAGAAGAGTGGAAGATTGGTGGGAAGATGGATAACCTTGTAGGTGAACAGGAAGACCAGTAGAATAGCAAGTGGACTGCAAAGAATCTCTATGAAAATCACTGGCAGAAGTAAATGATCAGTGAGCAGGCAGCTTGGAAACTGAGTTACTAAACAAGAAGGCGGCACCTCCACATAGAAGTAACCAGCAGCAGAATATGGGAAATGAAAAATTTACTTATAAAATAATAATCAACAGAATATTCAGAGCAATCAGTGTGCCCAAACACTTTAAAAGCTTGCAGATAATTAAGAAAATTATAATTTAATTTTGAGCAACAAACAATCTGCTGGAGGAACTCAGCGGGTTGAGCAGCATCTGTGGGAGGAAAGGAATTGTTGACGTTGCAGGTCAAAAGGTTTTGACGAGTGACAAAAGTAGTGTCTTTGATAAAGTATGTCTTGAATTTGTTGTGTTCAATTACTTTATGTGGGGTGTGGGAGTTCAGTCCACAAGGAGAGAGATTCCATTTCTTGCAATGGTGTCCTGTCCGAATGCCATTTTCCACAAATAAATCTTGATAATGATATTTGGATGAGTAATTGTGCACTGTGACGCTGACTGAAGGAGTTTGCAACAACGCTGCCACCTTGTTCAAAGCATTTCCACACACGGGCATTTCCCGCAGGGATTAAGAATGATAACAAGAAGCAGGAAATGGCCATGACTTAACCCTCTCCCTCACCTCTGACTTCTGAATGCAATGGGAGACACAAGACACTACAGATGCTGGAATCTGGAGCAACAAACAATCTGCTGGAGAAACTTGGTGGGTCGAACAGCTTCTATGAGGGGAAAGGAATTGTCAACGTTTTGGGTTGAGACCCTGTATCAGGACTCAGAGTGGAGAGGGAAGGTAGCCAGTATAGAGGGGGAAGGAGGGCTGAGACAGGGAATGGATTTGTACATCTGCCATTGTGCTTTCAACCAAGTCCCCTTTCACTCCTCTGATTATATTCAAGTCCCTTTAAAAAGCTGAGAGAAAGTCTTAGCCGTTATATTTTCTTTTAAATGCTGCTCTTAGTCCAAACAATATACAACCCTGGGCAATAATGCGAAGGGAATGGTGGTGCGTTAACAACAATTGGCCCCACTGAATTGGGTGGAAGTCCCGACGCCTGCGCTCTGCCGGCTTGGCGGCGCCTTTAAGGTGAAGTTGTGGATTTCGTCATTGGAGGCGAGGGGGTTGGGGAGGGAGGGGGGACACTGGAAGAGGGATCGGGATCGGGATCGGGATCGGGATCGCTGCCGGTACACACCGAGAGAGGACCACAAGAAGTCGGTGCGAGGCGAGCCGCCAGCCTGCGTGATACCACTAGAAGTTTTTGTTTAATTTGCTGATCGGAGGCGGGCTGCAGGGCTGCAGGAGCGAGCGGGGAGAGGCTGACAGGAGGGAAGGGAAAGAGGGGGAGGAGGAGGAGGAGGGGGAAAAGGCGAGTGGCATTTAGCGAGGGCACAGTGATCTGGGCGCCGGGCTGCGGATACATGTCAGCGGCTGCAGGCGCTTGTCACTGAACCGGACAACAGAGCGGCAGCTGTTTTGCAAAAAAAAAAGCTGCAAGTTGAACAGTGGGTGACAATCCTTGGCGGAAGAGGGATATGGGATCCAGCTGATCGTCATCGAGCGAGGAAAAAAACCGGCCAGACGTCCTAACAGGAGGAAACTGGCGTGAAACTGAAGCACTCGCTGCAACATCGAACGTTCACCGGGCAAGCCGGGCAGACGAGCAGCAGGAGATGTCTGTGCCAGTGAGTATGTCTCGCATTCAACATTGCAAAGTCCGGATCGGTTCCTCTGTGTGTGTGTGTGTGTGTGTTGGTGCAGTACATCCCAGGTTCGCTGTATAGCACGGAGGATCACGGATCATTTGGGATTTTTTCCAAACTGGAGCAGCCCGCTGCCGTTCGTGATCCCCCCGCCCCCCCCCCTCTCTCCCTCTGATGCATTGGATGTCTGTGATACCGGTCTGTGTGTGTGTGTGTGTGTGTGTGTGTGTGTGTGTGTGTGTGTGTGTGTGTGTGTGTGTGTGAAGCTCGGGCCCCAGCCGGACAGGCGCGTCGGTCCGCCTCCCGCTGCCGCTTGCAGGGGCGGTGAGAGGTTGACACGTCCATTCTAATGACGGTCCTGGGAAAACATATGCCAGCTGTTATTTTGCTCCTTTTTATTTGAGGGGGAAGGGGCTTCGCGATTTATTTCTCTCAGACTCTAGTCCGCAGATTATTTAGAAATGCGAAGGGAACAACTTTGTAATCCTCTTTTACAATTGATGTTCCCACTTAAACTGTGGAATAATTTACGTGTATTATTCTGAGGCGAAGTATCCTTCTGTGGTGTAGAACCGGTGCCGGATTCTCTGTTAGTGTAGTTAAGAGTGTGACTGCCAAGTTCCCCCCCCCCCCCCCAATTGTTTGCAAAATCAGTGCGAGAATAAAAGTGCAGTTACTGCGGGAATGGATCATTCCTGGTGACAATTCCCAAGCAATATAACCAGCACTGATTCTTTCTCCAGATTTCTGTTCTCCCAAAACAAAACAATGACGGAAGAAAATTGTTAGTCAAACTCTTTTTCTCTTTTTTGAATACTGTTTGGACTTTTCTCCAGGAGAAGCCTTGGAAATACTAACATTTCCTCGGGGATCCTCTGCTCCCAGTGTTGCGGAGGGAAATGACTGCCATTGAAGTTCTGCTTTTATTAGGGGTGCAGAAGCAGAAATAGTGTGCTTAAAAAGTGAACAAATACAGAGACATCTAATGTGATGGGATCAGGAACAAGCCATTTAACCAGTGTGGCCATTCAGTCCATTTGGCCACCTTGAGACCAACAAGTAGAGTCTGGCTTTTAAAATTCATAATGGGGATTTTGGCATCATTGGTAGGATCTCCTCTGCTACCCAGCAGAGCTGAAGTAGGAAGGTAGGGGTGTTTGGTGTTTTGCAACCACTGAGGTGAAGGTGGAGGCCTGCCTGTGTAATGGGGAGTCCCAGGATTCTGACTGGGTGTCAATGAAGGATTAACATTGTGCACGCAAGGGGGGGGGGGGAAAATAGAGAGAAACCTAGGAGCGCTCTTGTTCTCTGGTATCTGCTGCTCCTGGCTTTCTGTGGATTAAAGGTCATGATAACCTATATTTTACCGGGTTAACCTCACTCATACGTACAAGAGTGACATGAAAGTTGCTTTTGTAGACTATGACATTTCTGTTACTTAATTTGTATGATATTTGGATTGCGCATATAGCAGTTGGGAGTGGGGCACGTTCTGTAGGCCCAAGTTATAATTACATGAACAAGATCAAAATGACCCATCGCAGAGCTCCAGTTTGCTGGTCTGTTTTTCACCATAAGATGTGACAGGATGAGATGTCTTATTAATGTTGAGACACAGCCTGGAGATTCCACCTCCAGCAGACTTAACGTGGAACTTTGCCACAGCACTGCTCAACCAATAATGGGAGTGAAATGTGCAACATCAGGAATTGCCAATGGTTCCGGATCCAGGCACCTTACCAAAACTAAGTGAAAATCAACAATTTCAAGGAACCCACCACTGAACAGAATTAAGGTGACAGAGTTTATCTGTTTTAACGCCTCTGAGTAATGACACTGCAAATGCAGACCTGGAATCAGCAAACTGGTTCACAGAAGTGAGAGCTGTTTGCCTGTTAGTGGAACAGATGTTGCTACAAGCATTGACGAATCACTCATCTGGCAGGATGAGATGATGTTCCTGCTCTCCCACTGGAAGTACAGTTTAAAATTTAGTGACCACTGTTGGTACTGTCTGTTCCAAGAAAATAACAAAGTAACGTGTCACTGAATAAAATACATATGAATTCATGAATTGAACAAGAGTTCTTTTTGTACGAAGGCAGCAGTAGTTTGAATTGCATAAATCTTTCTGCTGTTGCAGCTGCAGGTTTAGTGCTTCATTACAGCACTTCAACCATTACAAAACTGGAGAACCAGTGAGGATTTGCATTATTTTGATACTATATTGGATTGTAACTGCATGATACAAATTTAGGATTGACTGAAAAAACCGCTGGGTGGGTGGTGGGTGGATGAGTAAAATGAGGAAAACCTTTTTTATTAATACCAGGAATTGTTCTGATCTGGAGTGCAAAAGCAGATAGGGCATTGGAGACAGATTTAATACTAACTTTCAAATGGAATTGGATATATACTTGGAAAAGGAAAACAAAATCAGGGTTGCAGGGAAAGAATAGTGGAGTGGAAGTTACTGAATAGCAGAAGGACGATGGGCAGAATATCACGGTACCCTAAAGTTTTATGAACGGTGATAAATTGTATGTTTGGAAGTTTGGGGAAAATGAAAATAGCAAGGCATTACTGGATTATCAGGCGCAGTTGGATTTTGTTTTGAACTCTGTTCTCTGTTGCAATCTTCTGTAGAAATTGCCTTTTAGACTCTGGACTTCTGTCTGTATTTTTTTTCGAAAACATTAACAGGATTTTAGTTACTGAGAGATTACTTTTTTATAGAGCTGGCAAATCCTCACTAGTTCTGCAATGCTCAAAAAGCGATTACAAAGCAATCTGCTATTGGAATGGGAATCCACATTCATACTGCTGCTGCCTTTGTATAAAATAAACCATCTTGTTTAATTCATAGATTCCTATGTATTTTATCTCATCCAACATGTTGCAAGTTTCAAAACACATATTTTCCAATTGTCCTTGTAATAGCAGAGCTTTCTCTCTAATGGCTGATTGAAAGAAGGGCAAGCTTAACTTCCCAGTGCTGTAGGTCAGGGATATCCTCTGTTAATTTCACTTTTGAACCATGTGTTGTGTTATCTGATCTCGGCCATTAGCAACAGTCGAGGTAATCAGCCAGGGTTCCTGCACTGAATCAATATTTCTCAAAAGTGAATGTTCATGGAAGTTACATGAATATATCGATATGATAAAATTCACAACCTCAGAATATCCCAAAATGTTGGCAGAACAATATAGAAATGTAGACACTGAGGTATGTTAGTAAATGCAAAGGCCAGTTTGTACATGGCACAATCCCATGTGGCAATGTGAGGGTGACCAGCTAATCTGTTTTTGCCTGTGGTATGATGGTTGGACACAGTATTGAGGGCTTTTCCAAGATCTTCTTCGAATGGTGCCATGAAATCTTACATTTGACAGCGTGGGCAGTCAAGGCCTTGACTCAGCATCTCATCCAAAAGGCAGCACTCTGAACAATGCAACATGTCTTCAGAAACACAAAAATATGTTGGCCTAGTATGTCAAGAAACTGTATTTCTTCAATGCCTTGCAATAAGACATGAGAATGAGATTGTAGTGAAGAGAATAAAGCGGTAGACAAGTTTTTACAGTTCATCCTCGCTGATGATTAGAGTGGTAAAGTCAAGCCACCGATAGTTGTTAGCTATGCTCACCCATGGACAATGAGCACTTAACTGTGGAACTGTACATCAGCATGAGTTCAGTGATTTAGGTAAGGGGGATTAGAGGAGAAAGAAGGGGAGGAATATAAAGAGAGTTTGCATTTATACAACACCCCCATTCATGTCCTCAAGGCACTTTACATTGCAGTGAAGTTCTTTTGAATGCAGTCACCTTCATGAGGGAAGTGTGGCTGCCCACTTGTACACTGTTAGGCCAGGAGTTTAGAATGCCATAGGTATAGACACGGGAGATGGAGGTTTGTGAATGTCAAAGAGTTTGGTAGCAGGGATGCTGTGGTGCACTAATGCTTGTGAGTTAACAATGAGTAAAGTTGGATGAAATTGGGAAAATTGCTTTCCTGAAATGTTGACAGCAGTGACAGCTGTATCTCAATATGGCAGAGCCACTTAGATCATAGGATATAAACATTCAAAGACTGAGTTAAATTTTACGCTGAGTCTCATCATCCCAGTAAAAACCATAGTGTATTCATTGATGTGGTGACATAGCTTAATTGAAGAAAATCTCAAATAAAACATGAAGCATAAAGTTAAAGGTGAGGGACTTATACAAGAGAAAGGAAATACAACTTAAATCAAACATTCTACCTTTATCTTTTACCGCAACTCTGCCAGAACCAGCCATTAGTTCCACCATGTATATAAATCCAACCTTTGTAGTTAATAAGCTGCTAATTGACTGAGGCCCTCTTGCTTGGGGGTTGTTTCCTATCACAATATGAAGTGCTGGTTCTAGCTGTTTTATTATACTACCTCTTATATAGTCATTCCTTTCCCATCCATGTTGTCTCTGTACTTATTGCTTGACCTACCCTTGCAATTAATAACCAGCATCCCTGTATGGTCTGGGATCAGTTCTCTCTGCTGTACATTTGGACTGTCCTTTATAAATTGGTGATTCATAACTCTCTTATCTTGCCTGTTCATAAAAGGAAAAAGAAGGGTGAGTACTGTTGTTCCATGTTTATGAAGCTTCTTTTATTCCGTGCCTTTTGTGTTTGAGGTATGTAGTGTGTGGTAAAATGTCTCATGAAACAGTCAGCCGTGCAGTCACCAAAAATAGTAGTTTCGTGTGGAGGAATCAAATGCCTGTGAAACCTTTCAGAAACAAATCAAAGATTGTTTACTGCAGAAATCACATGTGTTCTGGTAGGAAACCAGTAGGTAACATTAGATACCCATATAATCTTGTGTGAAAAAGCAGGTTAATTTTCCTGAACTTGCATTGAAGGCTGTGTATAATGGCTGTGCTTGAATCACTCATAGAATTAATCTTTGGAGCAGTGGTTAAACCCTAGTTTGGAAATCCACACCCAGCAGATATATCAGTAAATATTATGTTTGCTTATGTTATTTCACATTCTGTATACCTACTGATATCCTTGAATTATAGCAGTTCCTCGATTTTCTATCTGGTGAAGGGACCTTTGGTTTACAATAATTCTAAGATAGAGTCACAAGGTTGCTGTAGAATGTTCTGTAATGTGTTATTGGATATTGACTAATGGCCTTATTGATCCTTTTATCATTACCAGCTATGCATTATTGTGTTCAGCAATGTATTGAACTCTTGCCCTATGTTGGGAACTTTCCTGGGAAGGGATTCCGTTCCTTGTTTTGATTCATTTTGCTTCTGTAGAAGAACTTAAGAAATAAATGAAAATACTTAACGAGCTTTAAGGGAAAAGGTTCCTTTTTCTATAATTAAAAAATGGAAGGCCAAGCTCTACTTATTTAGCAATCAAAGTCTGCCACGATTTACAATTACTTATGAATCATTAGTTGTTTTGTGACACATACTGTGCTCAGATGACGTGGTGTTAATAGAATACCAACAGTTGCTGTTCGCATGTGATTGCTTTCCGCAGTTGGTGTTCTGTCTGCTCCTCAGTATTGTGCTAAATCTCCATCTACTCATTCTGACAAGAGGCCATCAGCCTCAAACTTTCCATCTCCACATTTCCTGTCCCACCTGCTTCCTATTTCCAGCTTTTTCTGTGTTTTTTTAAAATTCTAGGTTTTCAGCATCCACAGTATTTTGCTTTGGTCCTCTGTGCATTCTATTGCATTTGCCTACAATATAATGTAACATAATGTTTTCTTGGGTTTAATGCAATCATCTAACCCTGCTCTCCCCCAATAACTCAACCATCAAAACCCTGCATTTCCCTGATTCCCAACTAGAGTGCGAGGTATCTGAGAAAGCTGCTGAACTTAAGATGAATTATCTGTATTAAAATGCTGACTTTTCTTGCGTGATCCATTTTTGTAGTTATCTTCTGTACATCCCAGTGCACCACAGCTATGTAAACTCTGTGACATTGCTCTTTGCTTGGGAATATGCCCTCTTCACATTACTACCATCGGGGAGGAGGTACAGGAGCCTGAAGACCCACATTCAACGTTTCAGGAACAGCTTCTCCCCCTCTGCCATCAGATTTCTCTACAGTCCATGAACACAACCTCGTTATTCCTCTTTTACACTATTTACTTCTGTGACATAGTAATTTTTATGTCTTTATGTCATGCACTGTACTACTGCTGCAAAACAACTTTCCCGGCATACGTCAGTGATAATAAACCTGATTCTGTGAAAACACTTGCCCTGCATATGAAAATGGTGTCCCATATTCTGGTAGGTCTCAATGTCAAGGGGACTGAATGGCCTACTGCTGCATCTGTGCAATGATCTCATTCAAGGACAGCAAGTACTTTGCCTGTCTCTGAGTTTCTCATTCTCCTATTGTCCTTCTGACATGGGGCTGCAGAGCACTCTGTGGGATAACGCTGTTACTTCCCATCTTCCTTCTGAACGACACCTTGTCCTTGCCTCGCAACGGTCCTCCCTCAGAGTGGGATGTCATCTCCTTATATCCAGGGCATGTGGCGTGATGGTATCAAGGCGGACGGGCAGTATGTGAGCAACCTGGCTTGGTCTGCCATCCCAGCAAATTCGCCATTTTGGCATCACGTATGGAGTTGAATTAATTGGATTTTAAGGAATGGAGCGGTGCATTTGGCTGTAGGCTGTAGATTTGAACAACAAACAAATCATGGACTCCTGCAGCTTTCAATCTGCTTTCACTTACTGTACTGCTGCAAAAAAAAAGTGTCATGTTAAACCAAACAAGCAATTCACTGAAAGCACGTTTTAATATTTATAATTCTAATGTTTCCACTTTGCATAAATTGTGTTTAGATGCTTTTTAAAAATAGTTGGCAATGGAAATTCTGCTGTGCAGTCAAACTTTGAGAATCCTCTGTTTTTTCTTATTGTGTGTAGGTGGCAATAAAAGTTGGTAAGGCTGTTGAAAAAGCAATTGGGATATTTGACGTTATAATTAGTGGCATGAAACACACAAGCAATGAAGTTAAGGTAGATGTATATAAAGCATCTGTTGGACTTCAGTGAGCCTAGTTCAGGGTGTAGCTCTTTTGAAAGGGTTCAGAGAGAGAGCAGAACAGAATTGTCAGAATAGCCCCAGTTATGTGGAGAGGCTGGAGAAGCTAAGGTTGTTCTCAGCAAGTCTGAGAGGTTAGGGGGAGATATAATAGAGGCATTCCAAATTTTGAGAGGTCTTATTCAGATTGGGGGGGGGGGGCGAATGTTATAGGTGGGACTGGAAGGTGGGTTACTGCCAAGAGAAAGAAAATCAAAAAACTGCAGATGCTGGAAATCTGAAATCAAAAAATGCTGGAAACATGCAGGAGGCCAGGCAGCATCTGTGGAACGAAAACAGAATTAATGTTTCAGACCAAAACTGGAAAAGAGAGAAGACAAGTTTGTTTTAGAATACTAGTGAGAGAGGGAGAATAATAGTGAGAGCACTGAGAACCAAAACACTCAGTTTTAAGATAATTAGCAAAAAAAAGGAGAAACCCTTTTTTTAGCTGTGAGTTACAGTCTTAAGTCGTATCGCTGAAAAAGTGGTGATAGCAGATTCTTTGGCTTTCATAATAGAATATTTTATTTAAAATAAAATTTATTTTGAAAAGAATAGGGCTTTGAGGACAGAGCAGGGATGGGGATTACTGGATAGTTTCTGTGAAGAGTTAAGGCGGTGAGAGACAGGCACATTGGTCTGAAAAGCCATCTTCAGTCCTATAAGGTTCTGTGATTCCATGAGGTTGGTATATGTGAAAGTGCAGCATACTATAGCAGCATAGTGGATCAGCATTTTGAATACAGGACCATGAGTTCAAATCCCACCAAAGCAGCTGAGGAATTTAAATACAGGTAATTACATAAAATCTGTAACTTAAAGAAAAAACAGTAACCACAAAACTACTGGATTATTAATTGGCTACTGTAAATTACCTGTTGCAGACAGGTGAGTGGTAGAGTCTTGGAGGAGTTGATGAGGATTTGGAGAGAATAAAATGGGATTAGTGTACATGAGTACATGATGATTCACACAGATTCAGGAGGCCAAAGAGCCTGTTTCCTTGCTGTATACCTCTAACACTCTTTAGTGAAGAACATCTGCTGTCCTTATCTGGTCTGGCCTATATGTGACTCCATACCTGTAACTGAGGTTAACTTTTAACCACCTCTTCAATTCAGGGGCAATTAGGTATGGATAATAAATGAGCGTATTGCCACCAATATGCATATCCTCTGTAATAAACTTTAAAAAAAAGCTTCAAGGTGTCCAGTAATAGTTATAAAGTGAGCTGAGATGACTCACTCAAGGGTCTCAGGAAGATTGATATAATTACCATCTCTCTCAATTGCTGCTAATTAGTGTGTAAGCAGATATAATCAATAACATTATTTCTGCTCGGACCTCTTTCCATTCCAACCTTCTTTGAGTAGAATGAAACTTGCATTTTGTTACTCTCTTTAGGCAATGAGATTAAATGTCAAATTTTTGGACCCATGTAAGGATTGCTGATCATTGTCCTTTTTTCTCTTGCATTTATGTGAACTGCTACAAGTCCCAAAAGATTGCAGAGCAACCAAATCGTTTTCCACTGGTTATTCATTTACATGTTAATCTGATTCTGAAGAGCTGACTTTTGGATGCGTCACTAAGTAACAGTATGCCTGACTAAAGTTGACTTTTGAGAGGGGGAAAAGATAGAACCAGTAAAAAGATTCCATGCAGAATGGCACCTGGGAGTTTTACCTTGACAGCTCTGGTGGTAACAACTTTTCCTTTTTAAATTGATAATGGAAAGAATGTGCTATAAATTGCAGGAACACAGTAGGTTATTTTTATTGGGGAAAAAAAAATGATCGGATTCAGCACACTAGATATGCCCTCCAAAAGAGCCTGTTAAACAATGGCAAGCATTGGAAATTGGGTCTGGGGAGAGAAATGCAAAGCTTCGTACAGATGCAGGTGAACCTGTGCTCTTTGATAAAGTTATGTTGAATGGGCATTTCGTTTTGCTCACGTTGTTTGCCAGCTTGTTCCAATTGTGGCTAATTTAGCTCATTTGTCTGTTGCACAGCACAAGAAGGGGCTCTGATTGCTTCTGTTTGTTCCATTCTCAAAAGTGAATTGATTTGAGTCTAACATATGGTGACACAGCAGTTACAGGATTGGATAAGGGAGACGTCATTGTAGATGTGAACCTTTTTAAATACTGTTTGTACAATAAACTTAGAATATAAAGCTAATATAATTAATGGTGAGCAGGAAATTACCGGGCTATAGTGTTCTGATTTACTAGTGACCTTCAGAGGAAATATGCTGTTCTTGCATGTGACATTCCGGAGAGCCCACTGGGTTGACTATTAACCGTTCAAAGGGAGTGCTACCCACAGGCCTTGAATGAAAGGAAATGTGTTTGCGTACTTGCCTCTAGCAGCAGAAGTGGGTGACTTGTGGAATATGGACTGGGAGTGCCTAATTTAGTGCTTTGGTTCAATGGAAGAATCTTTACAAGATGGGGTAAAGTCCATTTAATCAGAGGGCAGAGTTGTTTCCTCTAGAGGAGTGAAGATGGTTGAGAACTTCACATTTTGATGTGGTTTGATTAGGAAATGTAGAGAAAATATTTACATTTATGGGTGAGTCCAAAAAACAGGGATATTAAGACAAGACAGGTACTAATTCTTCAATTAAGGAATTCAGAAGAAATGTGTTTTCCCAGAAAGAAAGTGGTGATAATGTGGGATTTTCTACAATGTGAAGTGACTGAGGTGAAAAACATCAATGAATTCGAGGGGAAGCAATATTAATGTAGAAGGATAAATGAGTTGAAGGATCTGGCAGGAGGATTCGCAAAGCAAGTCTCATGGAGCTTAAACACCAATGTGAATCTATTGCCTGTTTCTGTGCTATAAATTATATGCAGTTTACCTTTCTACTATCCTTGTAGTTGGCTGATGCAGTAAATATGGAGTTGCTGACTACTTACAGAAATCAATCTATCAATTAGTCTACAGTGGACCCAGAAAGAATGTGAGGAAATGTCCATTGTCACCCACTTTCCCAAGTATGCTCAACTTGCGCCACATCATGTTTCTCTTTTATACATTAACCCAAGAATATTGTTTTCTGAAATAAATCGACTGGACTTACAGTTGAATGAATCCAATGGATCTGTCTGCATTGTACCATTGAGTGTTCACTTGGTCCTGGTTGCCACTGTTAGGAAAAAACTTGTACTGTGACAGGTTGCAAACACTAACCCAGCCTCACATATTCTGTGGAACTGTCCCCAGTGGTATTTCTCTTATCATTCCTTAATTCATAGCATTTGGGAATTGGAGTGCAAGAAGGCAGATATGTGAATAATGGACATGGACAGAATGATGCACCACTGCATTCTCAAATTCTTCGTGCATTATGACCTGACACTCTGCTCCATAGTATGTATTGAATGTCGAGATTTAGCAGCTTATCATTTCTGATTTCCTCCTTTGCTAACCTGGATCTGCATGTGATATGAGCCCCACTTACTTGTTTAAGTCAAAAGTGGGGTCACTAGCACAGATGCACACAGACCAGATTCGCAGAGGACAACTGGGTGGCCTAGTGCTGTGGTAGACAGTGCTGCTGCTGCACTATTCCAGCGATCTGGATTCAATCCCAACCTCCGGTGCTGACTGCTTAGAGTTTGCATGTTCTCCCTCTGGTTGGGTTCATTGTCCTGCTATAGGTGGTTGGCAGGAGAATCAGAAAGAGTTAATGGATATGCAAGAGAGGTTAGGTTACAGAGAAAAAATTGGGACTAATGGGCATGCTCTGGGAGTTGGCATTAACTTCATGGGCCAAATAGCCTCCCATGTCGTGAGAAAGCATTTTTTTTTAAAAGTGGCTGGGTCATTAGGTAAGGTATCTAGGGGTGAGTCTGCCTTCGTATGAGTCAGCAACTTAGGGGAATTGAAGGAGGCAGACTGGAGGAAGGGGCAAAAGCTGTTTGTGGAACTAACCAGTTTACTTCAGTGAGTGCTACGGGAAGGATTCAGACTCTTTGCTGTATATCTGTGTGTGTTGCAGAGTTTGGTTTAAATATTAATTGAGAAACAAAAATCAAAACCGTCACAATTCACAATCACTTATTTGAAGTTTTAAATTGGATGGACTGACTGCCAGAGTTAATTTCAAGGGAGATTATTGAAGAAGGTGGGTCAAGAGTCGACTCTGAGCTCCACAGCCCAGCGTAAATTCGTCGGGGACTGGCTCCTGCTCTTTGTTTAGATCCTTTCCTGACTCTCCAGGGGATGCTGAGTCACTGTTGACGTATGGATTACTGGATTGTCATCACATCTTGGGAACTTCCCAACCAATTATTACTCATTGATGGAGCACTGTTTTTTCCAATCAGCAGAGGCCTCACTGTTGAGTTTGATCTGGCATTACAAACTCAAAGTTAGATATAGGCATCATCGGCTGGTGATTGGGATTTGAGATTTTTATTTCCCTCCAAGAGTCAAGCAGCAGAGAAACAGGCCCTTTGGCCCAACGAGTTTGTGCTGACCATCAGACATCCATTTATTCCAATCCTACACTAATCCCATAATCTCGCCACACTCTGATCAATTTCCCTCCGGATTCCACCACTCACCTACAGACCAGGAGCAATCTACAGTGGCCAGTTAACCCACCAACTTGCATGTGGGATGCAGGAGGAAATTGGAGCACCAGGAAGAAACACTCACAGAAGGAGCGTGCAAACTCCGTACAGACAGCACTGGAGGTCAGGATTGAACCTGGGTCGTGGGAGCCATGAGACAGCAGCTCTACTAGCTGAGCCACTGCGCCCCTTCTGCCTCCTGGGCAGTGCAGTTGTTTCATTTTCCCCTACTGCAGCCCTGGTTGGGGGGCGGGGTGTGGTTGGGGGGAACAGAATGAGATTTATCTGTTTGTTCTACAAGCAATTGGCATGGTCTCCACAGGCTAAGTGGCTGCCCCCAGTGTAGCAACAATTCCGTGATCCTATGGGTTAGTGCGGCTGAGAGCTGAACCTCACACCTTCAGTGGGTGATTTGAGTGTAATAGTGCGATTTGAGTGGTATGTTTGAATTTTTGTAATGTGTATGGTGTCTAAAAACAAAATATATAACAGAAGGCCTTGCTTTAAAACATCATTAAGTCAAAATCAAGGGAAATCTCAACTGTGGCTGTTTGGGAGAGATGTTCAAACAAGGTTCTCTCGCTGATTCCACAGCTAGCTTACTGCCCACCAACTGATGTGTCTCATAGAGTAATAGAGCACTACAGCACAGAAACAGGCCCTTTGGCCCAACTAGTCCATGCCAGCCTGGTTTTCTGCCAAGTCCCATCTACCTGCACCCGGACCATAGCCATCCATATCTCTCTCATTCATGTACCTATCCAAACTTCTCTTAAATGTTAGAATTGAACCTGCATCCACCACTTCCACTGGCAGCTCATTCCACACTTGCACCACCCTCTGAGTGAAGAAATTCCCCCTCAGATTCCCCTTAAATATTTCACCTTTCACCCTAAACCTCTGACCTCTAGCTCTGGTCTCACCCAACCCGAGGGGAAAAAGCCTGCATGCATTCACCCTATCTATACCCCTCATAAGTTTGTATACTTCTGTAAGATCTCCCCTCATTCTCCTGTGTTCCAGGGAATAAAGTCCTAACCTATTCAACCTATCCCTGTAACTCAGGTCCTCAAGTCCCGGCAACATCCCTGTAAATTTTCTCTGCATTCTTTCAAGCTTATTGATATCTTTCTTGTAGGTAGGTGACCAGAGCTGCACACAGTACTCTAAATTTGGCCTCACCAACGTCTTATACAACTTCATTATAACATCCCAACTCCTGTACTCAGTGCCATGATTTATGAAGGCCAATGTGCCAAAAACTCTCTTTATGACCCTATCTACCTGTGATGCCACTTCCAAGGAATTATGGATCTGTATTCCCAGGTCCCTTTGTTCTACCGCACACCTCAGTGCCTTATCATTCACTGTGTTTGTCCTCCCAAAGTGCAACACCTCACACTTGTCTGCATTAAATTCCATCTGCCATTTTCAGCCCATTTTCCCAGCTGGTCATGATCACTTTTCAAACTTTGATAGCCTTCCTCGCTGTCCACTACGCCCCCAATCTTGGTGTCATCCGCAATTTTCTGATCCAGTTTACCACATTATCATGTAAATCATTAATATAGATGATAAACAACAATGGACCCAGCACCAACCCCTGTGGCATACTATAGTCACAGGCCTCCAATCAGAGAGACAACCATCTACTACCGTTCTCTGGCTTCTCCTGCTAAGCCAACATTGAATCCAATTCATCCTGAATGCCAAGCGACTTAATCTTCTAGAGCAGCCTCCCAATGCGGGATTTCGTCAAAGGACAAACGTAGACAACGTTCACCACCTTCCCTTCATCAGCCTTCCTGGTAACCTCTTCGAAAAACTCTATTAGATTGGTTAGACAGGACCTGCCATGCACAAAGTCATGTCTACACCTGATATGCACTTCCTTCTTTATCTTTATCAGGGCCTCAATATCCCTTGATAACCAGGGTTCCCTAAACCTATTTGCCTTACCTTTTATCCCAACAGGAACATACAGATTATGTACTCTCAATATTTCACTCTTGAAGGCCTCCCACTTACCAAGCATCTCTTTGCCGGAAAACAACCTATCCCAATCCATGCCTGCCAGATCCCTTCTGATGCCATCAAAATTGGCCTTCCTCCAGTTTAGAAACTTAACCCTAGGACCAATCCTATCCTTTTCCATCTTGAAACTAATGGAATTATGATTACTAGATCCAAAGTGGTCCCCTACACTCACTTCTGTCACCTGCCCTGTCTCATTTCCTAAGAGGAGATCCAGTATCGTGTTCTCTCTAGTTGGGACCTCCACTTATTGATTAAGGAAACTTTCCTGAACACGTTTGACGAACTTGATCCCATCCAGTCCTTTTACAGTATGGGAGTCCCAGTCAATATGTGGAAAGTTAAAATCACCTACTATAACAACTTTATATTTCCTACAACTGTCTGCTGCCTCGCTACAAACTTGCTCCTCTAAATCCCGCTGACTTTTGGGAGGTCTATAATATAGTCCCATTAACATGGTCATCCTTTCTTTATTCCTCAGTTCCACCCAAATTGCCTTGGTAGTTGAGCCCTCCAGTATGTCCTCTCTGAGCACTGTTGAGACATTTTCCCTGATGAGTAATGCCAGCCCTCTCCCTTTAATACCTCCCCTCTATCATGTCTAAAACAATGGAACCCTGGAACTTTGAGCTGCCAGTCTTGCCCCTCCTGCAACCAGGTCTCACTAATGGCTACAATATCATAATTCCATGTATGATTCCACACTGTAAGTTCATCTGCCTTACCTACAATTCTCCTTGCATTGAAATAGACTCAACTTAGAACATGAGTCCCACCATGCTCAACCTTTTGGTTTCCATCTTTGCTTGTAGTCTTAACATCTACTTTCCCCACAGCCTCTCTACTTGCTGTCCTGCCACTCTGTTTCCCACCCCCCTACCCCCCTGCAACTCTAGTTTAACCAGCCCCCCCCTCCCCCAGAGCAGCATGAGCAAACCTTCCCACAAGGACATTGGTCCCCCTCTAGTTCAGGTGCAAACTGTCTCGTTTGTACAGATCCCACCTGCCTTGGAAGAGAGCCCAATGATGTAAAAATCTGAAGCCGTCCCTCCTGCACCATCTGCTTAGCCACATGTTAAACTGCACTATCTTCTTATTTCTTGCCTCACTAGCATGTGGCACCAGTAGCAATCCTGAGATCACCACCCTGGAGGTCCTGTCTTTTAATTTAGCACTTAACTCCCTGAATTCACTTTGCAGAACCTCGTCACTTTTCCTGCCTATATCATTGGTACCAATGTGTACCACAACCTCTGGCTGCTCACCCTCCCCCTTAAGAACGCTATGGAATCAATCCGAGACATCTCTGATCCTGGCACCTGGGAGGCAACATACCATCCGAGAGTCTTGTTCTCATCCACAGAACCTCCTGCCTGTTCCCCTAACCAATGAATCCCCTATCCCCTCTTCCTGGTAGATGGATTAAGGAATATTATAGGGCGGGTAGAGAGGATTTTCCAGGCTGGACTTTTCCCTCCCAGCAGAGGGAGTGAAGGGAAGTGAGACATAGCAACACACTCAGACACACCCCAACTGGGGACAACTCAAATTAGGGAACTTGCACACATGGCTCACCCAAGGGAATTACTGAGGCAGGATGGGAGAGTGCTGAAGAACAAAATCTAAGAAGGGTTCCTGGCAAATCAAATGCAGCCAGACTGTTAGTCACTTGACTATGCACATACCAGCTAATGTACTACTGCGGGCTCCCACCAGGTCCAAGTTGAGGGGATTCTTCATACTGCTTTACACTTAAGCCACATGTCCTTGGTTTAGAGAAGCAGCTATGCTTCCTGTTCCTGATCACCATTCCCCCCCGCCCCGACACGGGAAAATGCAAAGAGACTGGGTAAAGAAAAGAAAGAGAGACTTGGATTTCCGGTTTTGCCTTTCACAACCTCTGCACACTCCAAATGCTTGTTAGTCTTTTAAGTATGGCAAGACTGTGCTGTAAAGCATTGAGCCACTGCAACGAATTGCAGTTAGATAATAACCAGGTCAGGCATCATGGTTGAGGGATAAGTGAAAGGCAGGGCACTAGAGACATGTCCCTTGCTCTTCCTTACACTTGTCCACCTCAGAGGCCACATGTAGCCTTGGCCTACAGTGTCTTCCGCTGTCATGTGGCCCCCTCGGGCACCAGCACTCCCTGCACTGCACTGGAGCGTCAGCCAGGATTTCGTGACTGAGCCTTTGGAAACTGGATTCCCTCCCTCAACCTCCCACAACCTTCTGACTTCACCACTGAGGCATAGTTGACAAGGTTGGCCTCTTCTTTAGTATCGATTACTATCAAATCTCTTCTTCCTTCTCCACACCCCAACTTCCACTGACTGCCTCGGCTGATATATATAAGAATGTTCAAGTGGCAGGTCAATGATGGTACAGGCACTTTACTCAACACAGATTCAACATCCTTGAGTAAGAAAATAACAATGAGGGGATGTTGGAGGAAGGAAGATATTTTTGGTGCATGACTGCTTCCTTAGTTCCTTGAGAATGAACGACATGAGGGAGTTATGTGAATGAGTGTGAACTATCATTTCACACTGTGGTGGCGACGAGAAGACCCTCCAGGATTACTTTGGAGTTTAGAGCTCCACTGCAAGGAATTGTGGACAAAAAAAAATATACACAAATTTTTTAAAATTATTTTTGAGAATTCTTCGTACATTTTTTCTTATTATATATTGGACGTGAATAAAGGATTTATCCAATGCAATCAAAACTGAACAAAAGGCACTGCAATGAATTTCTGTGCACAGCAGATAAATATAGATCTCATCCTTGTGTTTGCAAATATGCAGTGAGCAGACTGGATATTATCCCCTGCTTTTGCAGAATGGCTGCCCAATATTTTCAGTTTAATCTGGAGTGGTTCCAGCTGGCTGGATAGCAAGTTTTGGAGGGTACCAATTTGTGACAATGACTCCCTCCAGGACAAAATGAAAAATACCTAGTACCTTATCAACTCTACCTCGGGGCTCCTTCTGTTCTGTACCAAGCACCTAAAAATGGAGAGATAACAGTTTTTAAAGCATGAAAAGAAAAGCCACAGCATGAAGCAAGTTCAGAGAGAAAGAATTCCTTGTTCTTTTGGTTACCTGGGATGAATTCCAAAAATATCAAAAATCTGTACAAAAATACTTTTTCCGAAATGTGCCAAACTCCACAGCACAATATGTGCCTTTTCTTTAACTCTACAGATGCTTCATCGCAAGTTATTTTGTACATTGTCAGTTGGATAAAACTGTGATTTTTTTTTGGTTCTGATACTACACTGTGTGTGTTGGATCATCTGTTTACCATGTGCTGTGGGTGCAGGATGCCAAAGTGTCATTGCTAGACTGTGTCTGGGAAATTAGTGATTGAAGACTTATTATACAGTACTGCATTAAAGGTGGCGTCAGCATGCTTAAAATGACCATTGTCAATTGACCTGCTGAAATAGTTAAGTGGGAAAATAATTCCTTAGAATTTTATGGCAGAGAAACAGGGCCCAACAGGTACACATGAACCCCCAATCCTTCCCCATTTTGCTTCATCTCATCTGATCAAGATGTGCTTCAACTCCATTCCCATCTTATGTTTATTAAGGCTCACTTCTTTGAATGATACAACAATGATGTGCATTTATATAGTGCCCCCTTAAAGAGAGGGCAATGAGACTGATGGATTACTCTGCTGGGAGGTGACATGTAACCAATAGACTGAATGGCCTTGTATATTGTAATAAGTAAGTAAATCCAGCAAACTATCCCTCAGGTGAAAAATTGGTCAAAAAATTGACACCAGGAAAAGGAGCCCTGAGGTGAGGCAACTAAAAGCTTGGTCAAGGAAGAGGGTTTTTAAGGTGTTTTCAGGGAGGAGGCAGGGATTTGCAGTGCTTACTGACCAGAGAGTTGAAGGCAAAGCCATGAATCATGAAGTGAAGGAAGTAGCAAATGCATTGACCGTTTTTTGTTCGTCTATGACACCATTGCTAATTTGCAAGCTATTTTTTGTTGCTTTAAATTCTACGATTCTTTGCTCTGGCCATTTTGTATTAACAATGCTCTGCTTTTATTGGATAACTTAAGTTTTTGTTAATGTTGTAAGCTTGGGAAGTTGCCCATGGTAACCAATAAGCACTCGAAATTTTTCACTTGCTCTAATTTTAAGTTTTTCAACCTCTTGCAACACATTGGGTTTAACTGCAGTCGTACAATGGTTTTGCTCGTTTCTCTCCTTCCTGGTCTTGGTATGTGGCTGGAGTTGCTATGTGATTGGGAAGAGTGACAAGATCAGGGGCAAAGATTGCCCATGGGGGTTTATTTACAATATAAAGGCTGTCACTGGAACGACAGAGCACAGCCACACAGAGATGATTTAAGAACCCTCTGTAGATTTATGTCTTGACATTTACTGTTAGCCATTTAGAAACGCTTGCTCTGAATCCACTGTGCAGATATATTTTCATTGGATTTATTGCTGCACATCAGAAAATCAACTTGACCTTAAATGAATGAAAGAACCTGCCAGAATGTAAGACCTTTTTTTGTCAGGGAATAGAAAGGAAGCTGCCAACAACTATTTTCCTCATAATTGCTGCTGTCTGCTTTCGGACATCTTGGAGATTTCTGCCATGTTTTGGTTTCTCACCAGGTAATGAAAGAAAGACTTGTTATGCGTGATTCGGCTTGGTCCAAAGCACTTCCCAACAATGTGCAGTTGAGTCGCTTTGTAATGTGGGAAATAGGGTGTCCAAGTTGTACGCAGCAAGATCCCACAAATGGCAATGCGATTGAGACCAGATGATCCCGATTTTGTGATGTTGATTGTGGAATGAAAGTTGGTCAGGATGCCTAACAAGCTCTTTGGTTAATTCCTTCGGGTGTTGATGGGGTCTCATTTAAATGTAAATCACTCGTGCTCATTTTCAATCTGAAAATTAGCTGTGTGTGTGTATTGGTTTAAGCTTTCAGCAGAAACAATGTAACTTGCCTGGGGTACTGTCATATAAGTAGAAGGCGCATGTGTACTTAAGGATGTCTGTGGTTCTTAAGGCTCAACCAAGGCTTACCACATGTGTGGAACTTAACAATAAAATCTACCTGTGTGATTGGGCACCTTGTGAGCTGCAGTGTAGAGACTGAACATATTTTTAAGTAAGCTCTGCAGCAGTAATTCACCCAGTAGGAAATTGATCTACAGTGTTTGATTGGACCCTAAACAAATCTCTGGTGTGGCGTTCGGGCAACCAACAAATCCTTGTTATGTCATAGGAGGGTACAGAACAGCAGAGTATGTGGCCATTTGGGTCACTGAGTCTGCAGTATGTCTTTCAAACATTGAACCTGTTTCTCCCAACCTCCACCCCCTCCACACCCCCACTTTTCCCCAGAACCCTGCAATTTTTCTCCTTAGGATAATCTTCTTGGAACATGTGTGTAGCATATGATGGGAATGGGTTATTTAGTCTCCTGATCTCCCAGTCCTGTTCTGCCATCCAGTGATGTCGAGCCCGCTCTGTGACCTGACCCCATTAACCTATCTTTTCTCACATCCCTTAATGCACTTAGTGAACAACATGTACCTGTCTCGGTGGTACTGCATCATTGGTTCCCTTATACGATGAGATGGATTCTTGACCTCACAATCTACCTTGTTTGACCTTGCACCTTATTGTCTATGTGCAATGCACTTCCCTGTAGCTATGACATTTTACTCTGTATTCTGTTATTGATTTTATCCTGTACTACCTCAGTGCACTCTGTACTAACTCAATGTATCTGTACTGTGTAATGAATTGATCTGTACGAACAGTATGCAAGACAAGTTTTTCACTGTACCTCGGTAGAAGTGACAATAATAAACCAATACCAATACCATTAACATTGTGAAGCATCTCCAGGCACATCATGTGGCTATAATGAAACAAAGTTTGACATCTGGACCAGGAAGGAAATGCTTTTCTTGAGGTGGTGTGTTTTACGGTCGGTCTTGGAGGAAGAGAGACAGTGGACAAGTTTGAAAATTGCGCTGGACAGATGCTTAGTGACTGATTTTTGGAACAGCCATTGTAAGAGTGGGCCAGTGTAGGAGTAGGATTTCTGAGGCTTTGGCTCAAGAGGCTTTGGCAAGGAGGCACAGGTAAGAACAGGTAAGGTTTTTTATAGTAGTTAAATAAAAAGACACCAACATACAACTAATTAAATAAAGTAGGGATGCAGCATCAGGTGATGTGTTGTAGCTGCATGATGTGGGAGCTGGTGCACCCCATTGTGGTTCCTGGTGACCACATCTGCAGCAAGTGTTGGTTGCTCGAGGAACTCAGGCTCAAAGCTGATGACTTGGAATCTACACTTCAAACACTGCAATGCATCAGGGAGGGGGAGAGTTACCTGGATGCTCTGTTTCAGGAGGCAGTCACACCCATTAGATTAATTACTTCAAATTCAGTCTGTGGTCAGGTACAAGAGGGTGTGATGGTGAGTGAGGCAGGTAGGGGTATCCAAGAGGTAGTGCTGGAGGAGCCTCAGCCCTTGAGCTTGTCCAACAGGTCGGAGATTCTTGCTCCCTGTGTGGATGAAAGTGGGGGTGTAGGAAGGATGAGCAATGGAACCGTGGCATCGTGGTTCAGGGAGCCATTCAAGAGGGGGCAGAGAATAGAAATGTAGTTGTGATTGGGGACAGTATAGTCAGGGGAATAGACACAATTCTCTGTCGCAAAGATCAAGAGTCCCGAAGGCTGTGTTGCCTGCCTGGTGCCCGGGTTCGGGACATCTCATCTGACCTGCAGAGGAATTTGGAGTGGGAGGGAAAACACCCAGTTGTCGTGGTCCGTGTGGATACCAATGACGTAGGTAGAACAAGGAAAGAGGTTCTGCTGAGGGAATTTGAGCAGCTAGGGACTAAATTAAAAAGCAGAAGCAAAAAGGTAATAACCTCTGGATAGTTACCTGAGCCACGTGCAAATTGGCACAGGGTCAATAAGGTCAGAGAGTTAAATGTGTGGTTCATAGATTGGTGTGGAAAAAGTGGGTTTGCATTTGTGGGACATTGGCACCAGTATTGGGGAAAGAGGGAGCTGTTCTGATGGGATGGGCTCTACCTGAACCACGCTGGGACCAGGGTCCTGGCGAATTGCGTAACTGGGGCTGCAGATGGGGCTTTAAACTAAATAGTAGTGGGGTGGGTGCAAAGATTGGAAAAGTATGGATAAAGTAAAAGGGAAGCAGAGGGCAGGAGAGGTTACTGAAGTCTCCAGAATAAAGAATAAGAGAGAAAGTTTAGAAATGGATAAGAATTTAACTTCAGGCAACATGGAGACAAATTTGAGAAGAAGGCTGGTGAATACAGGACTGAAGGTGTTATATTTGATTGCACGCAGCATATGAAATAAAACAGCGCAGTTAGAAATTGGTAGGTGTGACATTGTGGACATCACAGAGTCGTGGTTGAAAGAAGATCACAGCTGGGAGCTAAACATCCAAGGATACACATCCTATCAAAAAGACAGGCAGGTGGGCAGAGGGGGTGGGATGGCTCTGTTGATAAAAAGTGAAATCAAATCCTTAGCAAGAAGTGACATAGGATCAGAAGATGTAGAATCCTTGTGGGTAGAGTTAGGAAACTGCAAGGGTAAAGAGACCCTGATGGGAGTTATATACAGGCTTCTGAATAGTAACCAGGATGTGGGGTACAAACTACAACTGGAAGTAGAAAAGACATGTAAAAAGGCCAATGTTATGGTGGTCATGGGGGATTTCAATATGCAGGTAGATTGGGAAAATCAGGTTGGTATTGGATCCCAAGAGAAGGAATTTGTAGAATGCCTACGAGATGGCTTTTTAGAGCAGCTTGTGGTTGAGTCCACTAGGGAAAAGGCAATTCTGGATTTGGTGCTGTGCAATCAACCAGATTTGATTTGGGAACTTAAGATAAAGGAACCCTTAGGAGGCAGTGATAATAATATGAGAGAATTCACCCTACAGTGTGAGAGGGAGAAGCTAAAATCAGATGTATCGGTGTTACAGTTGAGTAAAGGTAACTCCAGAGGCATGAGAGAGGAGCTGGCCAAAGTTGATTGGAAGGAGACCCTAGCAGGGGTGACGGTAGAGCAGCAGTGGCAGGAGTTTCTGGGAGTAATTCGGAAGATGCAAGATCAGTTCATCCCGAAGAAGAAGCATTCTAGAGGGAGGATGAGTTAACTGTGGCTGACAAGGGAAGTCAAAGACAGCATAAAAGCAAAAGGGAGGGCATAGAATATTGCTAAAATTAGTGGGAATCTAGAGGATTGGGAAGCTTTTAAAAACCAACAGAAGGCAACTAATAAATCAATAAGGGGAGAAAAGATGAAATGTGAAGGTAAGCTAGCCAATAATATAAAAGGGGATACCAAAAGTTTTTTCAGATATATAAAGAGTAAAAGAGAGGCAAGAGTGGACATCGGACCACTGGAAAACGATGCTGGAGAGGTAGTAATGGGGAACAAAGAAATGGCGGATGAACTGAGTAAGTATTTTGCGTCAGTCTTCACTGTGGAAGACACCAGCAACGTGCCAGAAATTCAAGAGAGTCAGGGGACAGAAGTGAGTGTAGTCACTATTACTAAGGAGAAGGTGATTGGGAAACTGAAAGGTCTGAAGGTAGATAAGTCACCTAGACCAGATGGACTACACCCAAGGGTTCTGTAAGAGGTAGCTGAAGAGATTGTGGAGGAATTAGTAGTGATCTTTCAAGAATCACTAGAGTCAGGAATGGTTCCAGAGGAGTGGAAAATCGCAAATGTCACTCCCTCATTAAGAAGGGAGGGAGGCAAAAGACAGGAAATCATAGGCCAGTTAGCCTGACTTCAGTCATTGATAAGATGTTAGAGTCTATTGCCAAGGATGAGGTTTCGGGGTACTTGGGAGCTCATGATAAAATAGGCCAAAGTCAGCATAGTTTCCTTAAGGGGAGATCTTGCCTAACAAATCTATTGAAATTCTTTGAGGAAGTAACAGGCAGGATAGACAAAGGAGAGTCAGTGGATGTTGTTTACTTGGATTTTCAGAAGGCCTTTGACAAGGTGTCGCTCATGAGGCTGCTGAACAAGATAGGAGCCCATGGTATTACAGGAAAGGTACTAGCTTGGATAGAAGATTGGCTGACTGGCAGAAGGCAAAGAATGGGAATAAAGGAAGGCTTTTCTGGTTGGCTGCCATTGACTAGTGGTGTTCTGCAGGGGTCGGTGTTGGGTCCGCTGCTTTTCACGTTATATGTTAATGATCTGGATGATGGAATTGATGGCTTTGTGGCCAAATTTGCAGATGATAAAAGATAGGTGGAGGGGCAGGTGGTGTTGAGGAAGCAGGGAGTCTGCAGAAAGACTTGGACAGGTTTGGAGAATGGGCAAAGAAGTGGCAGATGTAATGCAGTGTAGGGAAGTGTACGGTCATGCACTTTGGTAGAAGGAATAAAGGCGCAGGCTATTTTCTAAATGGGGAGTGAATTCAGAAATCGGAGGTGCAAAGGGACTTGGGAGTCCTAGTGCAGGATCCCCTAAAGGTTAACTTGCAGGTTGAGTCAGTAGTAAGGAAGGCAAATGCAATGTTAGCATTTATTTTGAGAGGACTAGAATATAAAAGCAAGGATGTAATGATGAGGCTTTATAAGTGTTGGTCAGACAACATTTGGAGTATTGTGAGCAGATTTGGGCCCCACATCTAAGGAAGGATATGCTGGCATCGGAAGGGGTTCAGAGGAGGTTTACAAGAATTATCCCAGTAATGAAAGGGTTAATTTATGAGGAGCATTTGATGGCTCTGGACCTGTACTTGCTGGGGTTTAGAAGGATGAGGGGGGATCTTGTGGAAACCTACCAAACATTGAAATGCCTGGATAGAGTGGAGGTGGAGAGGATGTTTCCAGTAGTGGGAGAGTCTGGGACCAGAGGGCACAGCCTCAGAATAGAAAGATGTCCCTTTAGAACAAAGATGAGGAGGAATTTCTTTAGCCAGAGAATGGTGAATCTGTGGTATTCATTACCACAGATCGCTGTGGAGGCCAAGTCACAGGGTATATTTAAAGCACCGGTTGATAGGTTCTTGATTAGTAAGGGTGTCAAAGGTTACAGGGAGAAGGCAGGAGAACAGGGTCGAGAGGGAAAAAATAAATCAACAATGTTCGAATGGTGGAGCAGACTCGATGGGCCGAAGGAGCAGAATTCAGCCATATGTCTTATGGTCTTATGAAGATTCATTACCCGGGAGCATGACCAACAAAAATATTACTAATTGTCTCATTTTGCTTGATGAGAATTAGAAATTAAGGCAAGGATGTGATGCAGTTTTTTCAAAATTTTAAATACTTTGGAGCTCTTTGTGTTTCAATTTGGCTGACAGTACATTGTGTTGTAATAAAGACCCAGTGAAGCACCTCCTTTTCACATTGAACTCATTGCTGTGATTTCTCAAGTGTCCAGGCAACGGGTTTATCTTGCCTGGGTTGCTTTCCTTTAGAAATGACCCTGTTTTAAATCTTTTCCTCTGGCTAACTCAATGGATCTATCAATACTCATTTCTCTATTAAAGTGCCATGCCTTGTGTGAACATGTCTTTGTCAAGCCAGTTAAACCACCTGCAGCACCCCATCCCCATCAACACTGACGCCGACAAGGTCTGTTGCTTGTGCTACTGGATCATTTTGAGAAAAATCGATTACTTTTCTCTCTCTGTAAACAATATTGGATCACCAATTTATTTTGTGAGAGAGTTGCTGCTTGTTGAGGAATGTGATAGTATGTGCTTGCTTTTCATGTCAACTCTGTTGCCCCTTTTGGGTAAAATCTGAAGAAGTGAATTGGTTCCTTCCTCTTTCTTCTCCATACCCATTCTGTTTGCATGGCCCCTCCCCTCCACATTACCTCGGTAAGACCACCCCCATTGTCAATCCTCCAGCACTACTACCAAAACCCTTACTGACGATAATTTTGTGTACAAGATGGGTTATTTCTCCGCACGCAAACACCGTCTGCCACTCTGATTCCTCCTTCATTAATGAATTGATTTAAGAACTATTATCGTATGTCTCCCCACACAGACTTGCCTCGGCCTTCTCTTACAGTTGCATGTTCCTGTATACCCACTCTACTTCCCTGACACCATCCGAAGCCCTCATTTCACCTGTCCTTCTGCTCCACTAATTGCAGCCACAGTGACTTCAACTTCCAACCCATTTCCAAATTGCCAACTTCCACCTACCCTTCCCTTTGCCCATGCATTTGGACCATCCCCAACTTCTGCTCTGCCCTCTTGCTGAGTGTTAGATAGGTTCTCAGATGCCATTATATGTGTTTCTAGGAGTACTGTGTTACTGCTGTGGGTGAGGAGGCATCTACCTGGTGTTAAGCAATGTGACGACAATAAATAAATAATACCTTATTAGTATCAGTGCAGAGCCAGTGCACAAAGGGAGTGTTTGAGATACTGCTCCCTATTAATAATAGAGTGAAATTCAAGCTATAATGATCACCGTAGGGAATAAGTTCAGGTAGTCATTTTTGACAGGTAATTTCCAGTTTGAATCATTTCAGCACAATCTGCAAAACCATCTACATCATGAGCATTTATTGTCAGTAATGGGCACAGTTCACTTGTAAACTAGGAGATCCCTGTAGAAATCCGAAAGTCAATCCCATTAGAAATGTTACAGTCGGATACCACTATTGTGCTCCTCCAGCTGTCAAAGGTGGTCACTCTGGGAAGGTGATACGAAAGCTCATTTCACCGTGACATGCCATAAACTATATCACAGTTCGACAGGGAGACTGACAAGCATTTCAGTCTGGATTTAATCATTTACTCATTATTACCGAAATGCAGCTTAGACATCCGCTCGTCATTTTTTAAAAATTATATTTCAGAAATAGACTTTATTCATAATAAAAAAAATATATACAAAGAAAGAAACAGTGCAAACACCTTTTACATTCATGGTCATTGCATTCAGCAGTGTAAACTTTTAAAGAAAAAAAATGTGCTGAGTTAACATTCACGGTACAATTCTTCATTAGCAGGGATGTAGTTCACAGCCATTATAATAAACTGCCTGTCTCCCTTTATGGTCGTGCTGGGCTGCCGTGGGCATCCCCCAGAGCTGGTATCTGTAACACTGCCTGTCACAACCGCCTGGAATTGGCCAGAATCCAAAGTGCACGGTGATGAGCAAGAGTCCCAATGTAAAGTTGGCAGCCTGCCATATATAGGCACTTTGTCACTTGTAGATGAAGTCCTATAATGTTGACACAAGAGGCTGCAGATGCTGGAATCTGGAGCAAAAAACAAACTGCTGGAAGAACTCAGCGGATCAAGCAGCACCTGTGGAGACAACAGGAAGGTCAACATTTCAGGCTGGGATCCTGCATCAGAATTGAAAATTAAAATACTGAAACTGCTGGGATTCTGAAATAAAATCAGAAAATGCTGGAAATACTTGGCTGGTGAAGCTGTATCTCTGGAGAGAGAATTGGAGTTAATGCTTCAGGTTTATGGTATGGAATTATGGGGGCGGAGTGATCTCCTAGAGCGGTATCACTTGTCTCAAGGGGAGGAGGTTGGTGGGTGGGAGTGAAATAAGGAGTTTCCTGGTGGGCATCTCTCCTCTTTCAGGGATCATGTGGTTTTGAGTCAGGTGAAAAGTATATTTTGATGCACAAAGTATTATATTTGTGAGAATTGGACTGGAGGGCTATTTTGTATAGGCAGTGTTCAAAACTACTTGAGTACTTTATACCAGTTGGACAGATGAGAAGGTAGTCCTGATAGTCTGATCTCATCAGTTCAGACAGGATTTGGTTCTGGCAATGTGGTAATTTAAACTCTCGCTTTCCCACACCTCAGCAGGAGAATAACATGTAGTTTCTGCTGAGGTCCATTTGTCTAAAAACCTGAGCAGAAACCAACCAGTCTCTTTATGTTATAATGGAGGACCAGCGACCAATCAGCATCCAGCAGGTGGATCAGCTTTGAGCCCTTTTTTTAAGGAGCTACATCCCTGCATCTTTTTACTTTAACCCGATGGGAGAGGCTGGATCCATCAGGAACGTAGTTTCCTGAGCCAGCGAGTTGTTCCTCCAGCCAAGGCAAACTTGCAGAGACATCCAGGCTTGGCCTTGCCTCTTTGATCTCCGAACCCCCTCCAATCTCCCTTCAACACCCTGCCTGTCAACATTATGAGTCTCCCAGTCACGCAGCACCTGCCTCTCTCTATGTGCTCCCCATCACGATCCACCCGCGAACTAACCTATTGGTAGCAAATATGCATCTACCATGTTTTTGGGCAGTTTCTTCCAAGTCACAACAACTTGCTGAATTTTCATTTAAGTGGCCCTCTTTATCATTTGCCAACCATCAGTGTCTTTATGTGGCTCCCCAGTACTCCAGCAATATAGTCCATCTCAACCTCGCTCTGCTCGGTGGAATGATTCTATCTGAAAGTGCCCCACATCCCTTACAGCACAGAGTGGCTGCACGACCTGTGCTGCTTGAGATGCATAACCATTGCAAAGTGTAAGCTGACCAACATGCTGATCTCTGAAGTCACGCAGTCAGGACACCCAAGTCACGGTTTTACCCCAAGAATCTGATAGGATGCGGTCGGGTGCAGGGGGGGGTTGTAGCAGAGCTGAGGTGCTGCCAAAAACTGGCTGTCCCGCAGCTCGACCTGCTTTTGGTGATCTTCACATTGCCAGTTTATAGGAACTGTTTCCACTTCCTTCTGATATCTAGGAAACCTGATGACCAGAATGATAGAGCCAAGTTGCCAGCTTTTGAGTGACTGCTTATGCACTTATAGGGGCAGCACCATGGCACAGCGGTTAGTGCTGCTGCCTCACAACTCCAGCAACACTGGTTCGATTCTGACCTCGGGCCATACTTGTGTGGAGTTTGCATGTTCTCCCTGTAACTGCTTGAATTTCCTCTGGTTTCCTCCCACATGTCAAACGTGTGCTAGTTGCCAGGTTAACTGGCTACTGCAAGTTTCCCCCAGTGCAGGTGGGTGGCTGGAGAATTGTGGGGGGATGGGAGAGGGAGAATGGGATTGTTGTAAATGGATGCTTGATGGTTGGCATGGATGTGGTGGGCCAATGAGCTTGTTTCCGTGCTGTATGACTCTGAATCTAAATAGTTCTGCAATATCAGTGGACATTGGGGTGCAGATATCAGGGCAACACGAACAGTGGTGGGAATATACTCCACACCCGCTAGAAATGACACAAATGGAAAGATTAAAGCTCTTGGTTTTTCATGTTTGTCCTCTTCATGTGTCTGACTGGCATTTTGTTTTGAATCCCTACACTATCTGGATGCTGAAAGTGTTCTCTGTTAAAATGAATAGCAATGTGGTGTAGAATTCAGACACTCACAACATTTTCACAGGGAACTGTTACTTCACACCCGCAACATTATTTGATCATGCCAAGCTGAATCCTTCTCTCTCTCTCTTGCTCTCTGCCTCTCTCACACGCGCTCTCTCTTTCTCCCTTTCTCTCTCGCACACAGCGTTGTATTTTAATAAACCCATCTGTCGCTGAATGTGGTGCTGTCAGAATTTGCTGAGTTAAGCGTGTTCTCAGTCTCTGAAAATGACCGTGTGCTTTCAATTAGACTGCCAGGGAAACTGCTTCTGCATGGGGATGTTAAAAAGATGGATATTTTACAAACTTGGGGAAGTGAATCTTTTTTTTACATTCCACAGTTCTGTAATAATAACAAATTTCATTTAATTTCGCAGTAGGATGCAAATTCAATTAACTTACTCTGGATCCTTTTGGCCTTGTGGTGGGTTGGCGGGGGGGGGGGGGGGGGGGGTGGTTGGGGAGCAGTGGTGGCGGGTGGAGAGACATCCAAGAACAGGGGAAACATTTTGTGGCTCTTACCTGCTCGCTCACAAAATCTGTCTTAATGCCATTGCCCTGCAGGCTTGTAAAACTGGTTAAAGCAGATATTAGCAATGGCTTCCATGACTGACACTACTTGCCCAATCTGTCGTGTAAATTTTAAATTTTGGTCAGAAAACACCCAACCGAGCTAGGATCTGAGTAGTGGCCTTTAATTGCTCTGAGGTTGGAACATTAAGCCATGACATTGTGACTTGCTCTCTAAGCACATATTCGGCTACTGAAGGAAATGCCCTTTCACAGTGGTATTACTAGCCTGAGCACCTTAGATTTCTTGCCTAATGGAATGTTATCCGAATGCATTGTATGAAAAAAAAGAAATTTTTCCTAATTCTTGTGACAGAATAGAGTTGGGTTTTGAAGTCCCCACTCATGTTTCACTATGTTGGGTTTTCCTGATGTTTTCACATGGCCAGACAAATGTTGAATAGGAGCAGATCTGGTGTTCCTGAACTCCTGCTTCCTAATTCCCATCCTCTTGAACTTCGAGGTGCCCAAGTATCATCTGAAGAGGCTAGAAGTTGATACCTGTACTGGGCACTTTCCAAAGAATAAAAGTTCAGCTAGGACCCCAAAGACTTTGCAGGTGAGTTTGCTGCAAGAAATTGCAAAACATTTATCACACTGCCCTTATCCCTTTTAGAATTGAGAAGTCACAACACCATTGGAACCATACCAACGTGAGCTCCCTGACCCCTATGGTCTTTCTGAGAGGAGGGAAATAATTTCTGAAAATAATAGACTTTTTGTGCTTTATTAAAATTCTGCTCCAGCAATCTCAGAGAGAGATCCAAAGCAGACCTTTTATAGAAAGCTACACCTGGTTATTAGCAATGTGCCACCAATGGTGCAAATCTGAAATAAAAATAACATGTTTGAAATGCACAGAACGTCAGTTGGCATCCCTGGGAGAGACCAGGCGAGTTAAGATTTGGTTTGAGAACTTTTCTGTCACTATTTAAAAGCTGTTTTGATTTACTTGCCAACAAAGTTCCATGATGTCAGTGTTTACCCACATCGACTCTAAGAATGTAGAGTCATCTGAAGATTGATGCTGGTGAAAGTGAAGTCAGGGGTCTGGTCATGAAATATAATTTATAGTTTGATGTAAAGGTGGCAGAGAGAAAATTCTCTTTTAAACTGGTTCTTTAAATATATATTGCAAACCTATCCTAAATTGGTTGATGTATGCAGGTCACTGAGATAACTTTATTGAATGAATCTATTATGACTCAAATCTTGCTCTCTTACTTTGTGTAAATCTCAAGGTGAAACTTCTTGATCTATAAAAAAAAATTCAAAATGAGATCATCTACTTTGGCTTCACTCCAGAACCAAGGTCACCCCCAACCAGTCATTGAGCTGCAGTCGGCAGACATGCACATTTGGAGGCTGAGCTCCAGGTTGTTGTCATCCAGTTGACTGAAGCATATGAGAGGAAGGGTCTCCCACTCAACACTCTTCAATCAAAGGTCCTCCACTGATCTGCCTCTCACCATCAAGGTCCATGACGGGGACCCAGAAAACACAGACAGCTCCCACATCTCGAGAGCTACCTCTCAATAAACTTCAACTTTGGTTCACCAGAACAGCCTTTGATTGTCCATAGAAAAGAGTATTTGAAGATCAAGACATCAAACACAGCATAAATTTCTACTGGGGAGCAGTGACTACCTAGAGCAGGCATGTCAGAACACAGAGGAGATACCAACAACACTGTCACAGTAAAATCGACCTGCTAGATAAATAAGTGTCTGTGTCTTCTCCCAGGTCAACACCCCATCACTGATGCCCCAGTTATAACCAGTTGTTATGTTCCTGTAATGAGTTGGCCTTTGTCCAGCACCAGTTTTCTGAAACAGACACTTTATTTGGAGCGCTGTCATTTCCCTGTCATACCGCTGTCATTCGGAAGAGATTGCCAGGTAGAGGAACAGGTTTGAGGTGGTGTCCATGTGTTAGACTCAAGGTCTCAGTACCATCCTGAATGCTCCTTCTCCGTTTGGGTTAACACAGCGGAAATGGCAAGAGGAGCACAGCACCTCCCAAAGTGCCCACCATTTTAGGCACTTCTTGCCCAAGATGTGGCAGAGTCTGAGGGTCCCACATTGGCCTCCTCTGAACCCACAAAACTGGGAGAGGAAGCAAGTCATCCTCAACTGTGAAGAACTCCTCAGACGAGAAACCTCAAGGTGGAACATCTCCCTCTATAAACATACAAAATCAGATAAACAAACATTAACTTGGAGAAACTTGCTGTGTCTTCTTGGCATAAGGCTTTGGTATTCCTTTCATTTTATTTCCTGTTTATCCACAGTTAAATGGTCTCCTTTCCAACCCTGTGAATGGGTGGTTAGATATAATTTGGCTTCAGCTGAGAGTGTAATGCAACATTACGGGCTACTTAATGATCCTAGGCAACATTGGACTTGGGATCTGTAAAATGACGATCTGAGATCAGGGCTACAACTCTCACACATTAGGGTTAATTTTGAGCTCTAATGTGAAGGTCCTGAAGATGCAGCTTCCTTTGCAGTTGTCTTCCCTACACAAAAAGCTTAAACCTGCTGATGGATGTATTCAATTAACATTGTTTTTACAGGCAGATTACAAACTGGAGATGCGGTGTCTGAGCCCTCAAACTTTCCTGCAGTAATTTGATAGCTTTCTTAACACTGACTTTGATGTTACAGTTTAGTGAGCCCTAAAGATGGTCCTTCATTCAGAGTCTGACCCTTTGTTAAGTTCTGAGTAATTTCTGTTGAGACAGAGCAACACACAATTGACAAATGAACTTCAGCACAGGTAAGTGTGTGGTATTACAATTGCTGAATTAAAATAACGTGGTCACTTATTATTTTTAAAGTTTAGAATTGGTGTAGAAGAACAAAGTAATACAAATGCACAGATCACGAGCTACAGTATTTGTATAAAAGCAAGCCCACAATTGCTGTTCACTCCTGTATAAGTGGAATTAAGAAGTACAGAAGTTATGTTCAACTTTTTTAGAAACTTGGTAGACCACATGTGGAATGCTGTGTACAATCTTAGTCACTATATTAAAAAGAACACAGAGGCTAGGGAGAGAGAGTGTGTGCTTAAAAATACTAGCAGGGGTGGTCCCAGAGTAGGAAAGGACGAACGAACTGGGTCTATTTTTTCCTGTCATGAGGGGGCTGGGTGGCTAGGGGCAGGGGTGTGGGCTGGGACGTTGGGTGACCTAATGGAGGTTTTTAAAGTTTCGAAAAGTTTTGATGAGAGTGAATGGTCCCATTTCTGAGGAAGACCAAAACTCTTTAAGACTTTCAATGTAAGTTGTCAAAAATCAAAATCTAAGCTAGTAAAGTCAAGGAAATTTCCACCACCACCCCCTCCACTCCCATCGCCCCATTCACTGCTTTCAGAAAATATCAGATTTCTACAAACAAAATAGCATCACTGCAACTCAGTCTCTCTTCCCTCACATTGCCATCCTTTCTGGTTTGAGGCAGCACAGTGACTCAGCTGCATTAATGGATCCTAGTCCAGATGGCAGTAAGAGATGTGGTAATGGATCCAACTCTCCCCTCACTGTAGTCAAGGAGGGAAATATTGACCAAGATTTCTGGTCTTGTTGATGCTCCTCTGATCCCTGTGATTCTTGCATTCAGAGTGATATTTGAATGCTTTAGTTTTCAGTGTGAAGAAATGAGATTAATACACCCTAGGAACTAAAACTGCTGAGTGCCCAATGCAGTGGTGAGCTGAACTGAACTGAAACAATTGAAGTGGAGGTGTGGGATTGAGTCCATTGACTTGCTACTCCCTGTGAATGGATGCTGTATTGATCCTGGTCCCCTCTGCTCTTGGGGAATCCAGCCCATATGGTTGGCAGTAGAATGCTGATAGTGAATGGATTAACCAGTGAGCGGGACTTAAATTTTTCTTTAAGCAGTATTGGCTGTTAAGATGGTTTAATTAATTTTGCCAGGCTGTTGGTGTAACCCTTTGATATGGATCCATCAGAATCTTCTTTGATTCCTGCTAATTTGTATTAATACCACATCTCACAGCATCTTTTGTCTCTGATACACGACATCATGTTGTTAAAGGTGGTTAGTTTTTGACTAAGTATCTTAAGCATAAAGAAGTAGGCAAGAAAGGGTCTAAATCTGAAATGCCTGCTGAGCTGGTATTTGGTGCAAGATTTTACCTTGGTAGAGGAGCTGCAGCTTGGTGACTGCCTGGAGGTTAGATGTGCAGCTGAATGCCATTTAAGAAGTTTTCTAACACTCATTAAATGCTTCATGGCTTCAATTAAGGGCACCTTCTAATGGCAACAACTGTTTAGGGATAAATACTGCATTGAATTTGATTTCTTGAAGGAAAGCTCAAAGGGATTGTAACTGAGGTCTTAACTGCTGTATCTGCAGTAGGAACCTATGAAGTGCATTAGGATACTTCCTTCCCTTGCACAGCCAGAGGTAGGATTATGCACCAGTCATTGTGCAGAGTTCATCTCCGCTCACAGCTGCTTGGCTATTGAAGCAGACCATGTTCAGATGCAGCAAGACCTGGAAAACATATGGTCATGGGTTGATAAGTAGCTAATAATATTCTTAACCCTCAAATGCCAGGCAATGACTATCTCCCCCAGGGGAGAGCCCAGCCAATTATGCTTGACCAAAATCCGAGCTGCTGGAGGAACTCAGCAGTTCAGGCAGCATCTGTGGAGGGAAACAGACAGTTGGTGTTTTGGGTTGAGACCCTTCATCTGGACTGAAAGAATAGAGGGGAGATGGTCAGTATAAAGAGGTGAGGGGGAGGGGTGAGGCAATAGGTGGATCCAGGTGAGGAGGGATTGACTGGCAGATGGATTCAAGGGGGGGAGGGAAGGGAGGCTGGGAGGTGATAGGCGGAGACAACAAAGGGCTGCTCAGGAATCTGATAGAGGAGGGTGGAGACTGGAACCAATTAAGGCAGAGGGGAATAGTGGAGGGGAGGGACCCAGTGGGTGGAATGTGTGGATGATGAACAAATGGAAGGGAAAGGAAACTGGGTGATAGTGAGCTAGGGAAGGGTGGAGCAGTGGTGATGGGGAGCTTGAGGGGTGGTGATAGGAAAGAAGAGTGTGTGTGGATGGACCTGGGTAGATTAGAAGGGAAAAGAAAAGAACAGAGGGGGAGCAGGTTACTTGAAATTGGAGAATTCAGTGTTCAAACTGTCAGATTGTAGACTACCCAGGTGGAATATGAGGTGCTGTTCCTCTGACTTGAGTAATTTTTAATTTGAGCTGTGGGTTTCATTGGCAATCCCGAGTGGTGAGCTGCTGCCTTGAAGTTAGTGTGGGGGAGGAGTTTCCACAGTGCTGCCAGGGAAAAGGCCTGTTTTTCAGATCCTGCCATGACACAATTCAAAGTTGGGATATTGTGCATGATATTCTGCCTTGGTCTTCCTGAATGTAGAAGTTGTGGGTTTGAGAGGTAAGGCCAAAGAAGTATCAGTGGGCTTCTGCAGCAGATTTTGTAGGTGGTACACACTGCACTACCCATGTTTGCCCTTGCGTCATGAGGTTTCCTGAGGACCAGAGTTGATGCTAAGGAATCCAAAGGTGATTTGCTCCTGACTATGTACCACTACGGTCCCAAACGTTGGGACGAACATGAGCAAGGAGAGGAAGGGAGGGGTTTATGCCACCGGTTGGCACCTTTATGACAGTATGACTACATCAGACTTTTATTTGGACAGCTCTCCCAGTTTGTGGGAAAAATCCAAAATATTAGTGAGGGGGACTTTGTGTTGAGAGGACTGTGTGTGCCATGTATCGTGTTTGAAGCTGGTGTTTAGATTAATGCCAGATGGTCTGATAGTTTTTTGTAGCAGTTTTGTCGCAGTTGATTGGCATGCTGGTCCAATCTGCTATTCCCTAACATCTAGTTCTGATAAGCAAGACATATCCATTCGGTAGTGGGTTTTTATCCCATCTGGATTGTTTTCACATTTTTAAGGCTGTTAAGAATACTTTGGGCTCAGATTTGTATGTTGTCAAAATGGGTTATTTTACATTACCATTACTGACACTCATTTTTTAATCCAGAATTGAATTGACTGAATTTAAACCCCTCGATTGCAGTGACAGGATTTGAATCCATGCCTCCAGATCATTGGTCCAGGCCTCTGGATAACATGTATTGTTTCATTACAACTCTGCTCCAGTAACAAAACCTAATCATTATGTTACTGGATTATTAATCCAGAGCTATTATGGTAAGCAACATTTAGGACTCAGATTGTGGGTTAAATCTGACCTTTACAAACCAGCACAGCACCCACATAGATCCTTTGCCTTACCCTTTGCCCATAATCACCCCAGTTGTTTCTACCTCTTTTGCAAAGAAAACAATAAAAGGTTCATTAAACATGTTTGTGAGTCCAGTCCCCCTCTTCCTAAAAACTCATATTTAAGCAGCCTGCTGAAAATTTCTTTGATGTGTTCAGTATAGTAAATAACTTTAAGGAATGCCTGTTAGATACACAGCAGGAACTCCCTGTCCTGGCTGTGATCCAGGATTGTGGCCTGGAGTGAGAACAAGCACTAGGTTTATTTAGTTTCAGATCAGTTTGTTTTTGACATTTTTTAGCGGTGGGATTGTTATATTAGTGATTCCATGGCTAATGGTTTGATCATAAGTGAATGCCTTTCAATATCAAATCAAAACAGGCGGTTTTCTCAGAATTTATAGCTTCACTAGGGAGTGTGAGTTTGAATACATTATAGTCAGAGTGAAGACCTTTAGCAGGCTAAATGGTATTCCTGTATTGCTGCCCCTTCTCCACACAGGCATGTTCATACACTTCTTGTTGTACTTTGATCACATGGACTGTTTGATCAAGAGATGGGCAGGTGGTCTGCTTCCAACTCTTTGACTGTTCCAACAAGAGGCTGAAATAATGGCCAAGAAACCCTACTGAATGGTGGAGGGAAACCTTTCGATCTGCAAACCTGTTTGTTCCGGTTAGAAATAAGCCAAGCTTTGCTGTCTCTGTGGGCATAACAATTGTAAGGAAAGTGCTCCATGGGAAAGTGGAGCCCAAGTCCGGTCAGACTGTGACACAGGGAGTCAGACATGCTACTGTGCCTGTGTAGAATGTGAGGTATTATCTGTGCCCACAGGAGGAATTGTGCATTGAGTGCCCCAGGCATGTTCTTGCTATAATGCATAATGTCTTTTGAGGGAAATGAACACAAGCTTTGGTTATGAGCTGCCATCTTGTAAACCATGCAGTAGGAATGTGGATCCTGTATTAAAAACAGCAGATGTTGAAGTGGAATGTTGATACTGTCAGCAGTCATTTTCCGCACATCAATTCACACGGGAATAATTAGTGTCAATGGACATCTGGACTGTTCTTAACATTGGTTAGAGGAGGAGTATTGGCCAGGACACCCTAAGAACTCTTGGCATCTCAGGTTGTGACTGAGACCTTTAATGCCCAACTGGCCATTTAATCTCTCTTACCAGAATGGCACATGTATTTATACAACACCTGGGGCATCACAGTTTTTAAGATAATGGAGTACTTTTGAAGTGTGTGTACTTTTACAATGGGCAATTTTTGCCAAGCAAGATCCCACGACGACCAATGTGATAATGGTCTTACTGCACTCAAGTACCAGACAAGGTTGTGTCCTGGAACTGGCAGCCTTCAGACTTGGAAGACTGACTGCCACTGACTAGCCTAACTGAGGAAAACAGGTGAGAGTCATGACTGGATAAATTAAGGCATTACTTTGAGCTATGGTGTAAGGTGCATTACATCATTTGAGTCACCTTTTGTTTCTGATGAGATCTGACTTTTACATGTTATCTAGTGTGGCTTTCAGATCTGGTTCCCAGCTGTGCTGAGTGACAGGAAGGCAGTAATGCAGCTGTCAGTACCCCAGAGTTTAGTGAAGTTGTGTCTTTCTGTGCAGCGATTCTTCCTGGAGTTAAGAGTGATAGAGTCACGCAGAGTGGAAATGGGCTCTTCAACACACCTAGTCTGCGCCAGCCATCAAATACCCATTCACAGTAGGAATACACTGATCTCATTTTATTCTCCCCACTTTCCCATCAGTTCCCCAGAGTCTACCCCTCACCTTTACACTGCAGGCAATTTACAGTGGCCAATTAACTCACCAACCTGCATACTTTTGGGAGGTGAGACAATACTGGAGCAGCTGGAGGAGAGAACGTGTGAGCTTCACATTGACAACACCCAAGGTCAGGGTCGAACCTGGGTCACTGGAACTGTGAGGCAATGGCTCTACTAGTTGTGTCACTGTGCTGCCCTAGTTGGTGATGGGGGGAGGGAGCAGGTAGGGAGCAGTGGCATGATGGGGGAGAGAGAGAGAATCAGTATATTAGTTGATGATGTGACTTGGTGTTGCTGTCTTTTTCTCCCACCCCTCTTTTGGATAGTCCGCCAACATTTACATCTGGGCTGCCGGGCACTCGGGTGTCACAGAAGAGTGGCATCCAGGAGTCATGCCCAGTTAATAACTCTGATAAAGTCAATATCTCGGAGAGAAGTTGGGCAAAAATATCAAAATGGGCCAGCTCCCCTTCTCTTTGGAATACCGCAAGGGCCATGAACTGAGTAGTGGAAGACGTGGGAAAATCAAAAGCACTGGTTCCAAGGCCAGATGTGTTTGTCATCAGCTTTGCTACAATCAGGATGATGGGAGGAGAGGAATAGTGCTCAGTGTTTACCCCTAGCGCAGCCACTGATTCACTGGGTGAATGATCAGACAGTCTGCACTGCAGCAATTTGCAAATTAGCTCTTTTTAAATTTTTGGTTGATGGAAATCCTGATCGCAATCTAAGGATTCTTGACAAGCTACTTTATGTGTTAATCGGGAATGGACTGGATGGGCTTTTTCTTGTGTTCAGTCATTTTTTTAAGTGCACTGCAGCTTGCATTTGCTTCTGAGTTTCCAGCAGAGAGCAACGGATTAACAGAGCATGTCTTTTCAGAGTGCTTTATTTTAATTAAATGACTCAGTTTATGGGCTAAAGCAGGTGAACCTATGGCCAAAACCACATACACTGGAGTAGGAGTTCTATAAGGATGGTGAAATGGCTTTATTGTCTCTTTTGTTCATTGGAAATTTGAACATTTTCAGTAATTTGTCTAAATCTCTGGTCTGCAATAACAAATTTCAGCTTTAAAAAGGTGAGGAGTTTGGTGATTTGCTCTTTTGTTTCCTTGACTCGGGCCTTACAATCAAGTGCTTCCTTGGGCAGGAGAGGAATTTAGATTGGGTTGGTAGAATTTGGATCTGACTCAATGTATTCATCTGAAATGCAATTACTCCTTCATGTAATCACTTGGGAAGATAAGAGCAGTGGTTCCTCCCTGAAGTGCAAACAGAAGTCCAAGTGACTACTTGTAGTAAACAAGGGTGGAAGTCCGAGAATAGTTTAAAAAAAAGCATGGAAGCAATAAGTCACCAGAAAAGGTGCCATTCATCTTAGTGTATTGAGACCAGCATAGGGACCTGTAATAAATTGGTGGTCATTATGAGGTAATTGAATGCTAGGGTGGATTCAATGAATTAGAATGAGCTGAGGTTCCTCTGTCTTTTTTTAAAGAAAGAAAATGCAATGCCAGAAACAACAGCCTTATTATTCTTACTCCAATGCAATGCAAAATAATTGTTGTAAAATTCGATTATCTGTGAAGTATAACCTGGTAAATATCATTTTGGCTCAAATCAGAAAGGGAATAGCCTGACTTTTACTCCCTGAAGTAACACCACAAGTGGCTAAAGGAAAAGGCGATGTAGATTTTCCAAAAAGTATTTCACACACAGTTCTGCACAAAAGCTTAGTTTAATACTGCAGGGATGCACAATGAAACTTGGGAATTTTTAAGAATTGGCTGTCAGCCTGCAACCAGGATCTTTTATGGAGAGGTTTTGTCAGGCTGGTGATGGAGGGGGGGTGGGGTTGGTGCATTCCACTAATATTTATATTAATGCATTGGATTCAGTCTTTAATTAGATGATGCAGCCTTTTTTTGTGAAAATCACCAGTGGTACTGTGGTCAGAGCTAAAGCTCTACCCACACTGTTGTGTTACTGAGTGAGGGACGGTATTGAGCAGATTTGGATATTTCCCCATTAAGCCAGCTCTTGTTTCTGGTCCGTAGAGTCTACCGAGCATTGTGGTTTATTGTCTAACCCTTGTGCAGATGTCAGGAAACACCTTGCATAATCAGGAACAGATATTAGCCAGCCCTACCTCGGTGAATGTGGGGTCTGATACAATGAAGTGGAAGGAAACCACTGCTAACAATGACTGGGAATAAAAGCCCACTGGATTATCCTAAGGAGAGCTCTTGTCTGCCTTTGCTTTTACAGCATTGCATCGTTGTAGTTTACAATATGCTGCAAGCACACAATTAGTTTGGTTAGATTGTTTTGCTTGGACTCTTTCCAAAGTGCCTGCTACATGCTCTCTCCTGCAGTTAGGATTCTTAGTAATTCTCCATGCTGGCTCTAGTACTGCAGACATGAAATGCTGTAGTATAAAGGAGACCGCTCAGTCCATTGTACAATTGAAACAGCCTCTTGAAGGAGCTGTACTGTCAGTCCCAATCCTCTGCTCATTTGCAAAATCCTGCAAATATTCCTTTACTGGTCTTTTTGTCAATTTTTTCCCCTTCTGGTTACTCACCCATCTCCAGACAATAGTATTTTTTCCCTTTATACAACCTTTCTTTCAAAATTTTGAACACATCTGTTAAATCTCCCCGTTATAGTCTCTGATCCACGGAAAATCATGCCGGTTCTGTATTCCCTTTGCATAGCCTATTTCCCTTAATGCTGGAGCAAAATACCGCAGATGCTGGAAATCTGAAGTAAAACAAAACAAAGTTCTAGTAATACTCAGTGGATCAGGCAGTATCTGTGGAGGGAGAAACAAAGTTAATGTTTTGGGTCATTGAAACGTTAACTCTGCCTCTCCCTCCACCACTGCTGTTTGACCTGCTGAACATTTCCCATATTTTATATTTGATCAATCCTGGTACCAGACCAGTAAATCTCCTGTACATCCTTTACAAGACCATTTAGATTCTTTCTGTGTTACTGTGTTTACAACAAGGAGCAAAGCCCTGGCTCAGACCTAATCATTAATGTACATAGCTTCCTTGATCCTTGGCTTTAGAAAGAGAAGCATTATAATTTTAAAAGGTTTCTCAGCCTTAGCCTCCCACTTTCAGAAAAAAATTGGAGTTTGTGATTGTCCAAATCTCATTTTTCTTGCACTCCAGAAGTTTACCGCTTAGTTTACATTGTCTCTCGCTCTCTCACCCTCCAAAATTTGGGTACAGCTCCCCCTCCTTCATATGTATCCTTGTCACTCCTTTTGTCCTTCGCCATCATTTCCATCCAGGACAGCAAGCTGATGAAGAACAACCAGTCACTGCAGCATCATCTGGAATTCACTGCCTGCAAGGGTGGGGGAATTGGAATTGGTTTGCCATTGTCACTTGTATCGAGGTACAGTGAAAAACTTGTCTTGCATACTGTTCATACAGATCAATTCATTACACAGTACATTGAGGTAGTACAAGCTAAAAGAGTACAGAATGCAGAGTAAAGTGTCACAGTTGAATTGCAGAGAAAGTGCGGTGTAGGTAGACAATAAAGTGCAAGATCATAACGAGGTAGATTGTGAGGTCAAGAGTTCGTCTTGTCATACTAGGGAACCATTCAATAGTCTTATAACAGTGGGATAGAAGCTGTCCTTGAGTCTGGTGGTACGTGCTTTCAGGCTTTTTGTATCTCTTCTGCCTGATGGGAGAGGGGAGAAGGGAGAATGTCTTGGGTGGGTGGGGTCTTTGATTCTGCTGGTTGCTTTACCAAGGCGGCAAGAAGTGCAGACGGAGTCCATGGAGGGGAGGCTGGTTTCCGTGATGTGCTGGGCTGTGTCCACAACTCTTGCAGTTTTCTTGCGTTCCCGGGCAGAGCAGTTGCTGTACCAAACCGTGATGCATCCGGATAGGAAGCTTTCTATGGTGCATCGATAAAACCCTCACTGCATTTAACCGGGGTACTTGTGTTAACACTTTGACAACATGTCTGAGATCCAAGGGCTGGGAAGTGAGATCAGCCTAGGTAGCTTGCTCTTTGGCTAGCATAGGCACAAAGGGCTGAATGGTCTTTTTCTATGATGCGATATTTTATGACCCTTAATTCTTCTCCCAATTAAATCTGATATGGTCAACTGGATAAAACGTTACAGAGTGGAGAACCGTGATTAAGTTGATATGTGTGCTGCTTACATAGGTGTGGAATTCCGCAAGAAGGCACCATGGACCTCATGGGCCTTTTCATTAGTGGCAGAACAAACAGTGAGCGGCTTACGTAAATTGCTCTTCTGACAATACCATCAATTTTGAAGCCACTTAAAGCAGTGAAAGCCTTAAAAATTATATGTTTCAATCAGTTGGTCTATCTACAGATAGAATAGACACATTTATTTTTGGCTTCCTGTAACTCATAATCTTGTTAATTCTTATGAGTTTCAGCCGACAGAATTGAAACTTGAAAGCAGCCACCCTGTTGTAGTGGGGATTTGTTTTGTGCAAACTCCAGGAATAACCAAGGTGTTATGAAAGCCACCAAACCAGGTTACAGAACAGTCTGTTACCCTTTCCATGAGCTCTTTCTACTCTATGTCTGTCCAAAATGTTTTCAAATTCCAAATCCTATTGTTGCTAAACAGGGCATTCCTTGTGTGTGATGGGACTGAGGACTTCAGTATGTGCTTGATCAAATACAACATCTTCATAAAGGCCTCGCTGGTTACCCCCTGTGATTTCTGAATATGCAACGCAACCTCTGGGGTTAAATTGCAGCTTCCAGGCCACCTCGGAGCTGCTGGAAGCAAAGATTGCAATGCGTAGAATTCCAGTCCTCCCAGGAGTCTTACTTTCTACAAGGGTAGTAAATCAGCTTCACATTTTGATCAGTTGCAGGTCTCTGCCTCTCCAATGTCAAGAAACCCTCTTAGAGTCATGGAGAGATACAGAACAGAAACAGAACTTTCGGCTCTCTGAGTCCGCACCACCATCAACTATCCACTTACGCTAATCCAATTTTAATCCCATCCTTTTTTATTCTCCCCACATTCTCATCAACTTCTCCCCAGATTCTACCACTCACCCACACAACGGGACAATGGCTACTAACCTACCAACCCACATGTCTTTGGGATGTGGGAAGAAACTGGAGCACCAGAAGGAAACCCATGTCGTCACAGGGAGATCTGCAGTCTGCACATAGACAGCACCAGAGGCCAGGACTGAGCCCAAGTCTCTGCACTGGGGCACCAGCGCTCTACCAGCTGCCTCACTGAGCTGCCCTAGTTAGAGAACAATAGAAGACTGGCAGACCCATATCACTTTGACAGTGGATGAGAATTGTGCAGCAAGATTACTCAGTTGGTAAATGCAACTCTTGAGGCAGATCCAATAGCTATGGGTCTAGATTGTGTCCTACTCATTAGCAAAGGTTGATGATGATCTCACTGGGGCTCCACAGCCAACCTCAATGCCTTTGGGCAGTCAGGCTGCCTTGTGGCATGGGAAGGTGCTTGTGAAACCGATCCATCACAACAGCCTTTTGAACTTTTGGGCCTCAGGTACATTGTCACAGTCACCATTCATTTGTGCTCAGCTCAGAGATGTTATCCAAGTTAATAGTCATTGTGCACCTGACTTTACCCATCTAGACACTCCTTAAAACCCACCTTTTTGACCAAGCTTTTATTCATCTGTCCTGTTTCTATGTGGTGTCAAATTTTGTCTGTGCACAACACCTTGGGGGTTTGTACTTCATCAAAGCTACTGTATAATGTCAGGTTTTTGCTTTTGTGTGCCCAGGTCGTGGAATGCAACACAGAAAGGAGTGGGTTGGAAGCCTTGTTTGCTGACTGTGGAGTTCTGGCTCTTAGCTATGGTCAGAAACTGCGCAGGATTTAAATTCACCAACTTTTGTCCATGGGCAAAATTCCATCAGTGGTAACTCGATGTATAAATGCCATGGGGAGTTTTGAACTCGGTGATTTCTTTAAGTGAGCAACAGAAATAATAGAGCCTCAAAATGCCAGGTAGGGCAGGACTTGTAACAGTCAAAGGACACCTCCCTCATGTCCTTCCCTTGTGCGGATTGGCTAGTTAGAGACAATAAAAGTTTCATTGTTTTTGATGTGGACATATCAGGCATGAACAATGTGTCCCCTGGGAGTTGGTTTACGGTTGTTTTCTGTGCTGTCACAGATCATTTGTGTTCCCCTTCTTAATAGAACTGGCTAAATATGATCTGAACCAAGGAGGACTGGAATTTTTTCACATTATTTGGCACCCATTTAGGATCATCCCTCGGGCTATAGTGGTGCACGATGGTGATTCTGTCCTGTTCCACAAGAATCTCCTCTGCTGTACTGCCGCATTTTGTAATATCTTCAGCCTCCGCATCTTCCAATAATGGAGGCTTTCTTCTGTTTCTGACTGTGATCTCCACTTGGGGAGTAGAATGGTAAATACAGTAGCACCAATCTATCTGTGCATTTAACTGCCATTCACTGTAATGATTTTGTGCTGCCTGGTGGGCCTCACCAAGGGAAACGGCCTTTTTCACATTGAGAATGGTGAGAGTTATTGATCTGTGGGGGAGGGGATCACAGATGTGAAATCTTTAAAGCAGTTGTGTAGCATTTATTGTTGGGATGGTTTAAACAGCAGTGAAAATAGTCCTCAAAAGGATTTTAAACTTTGTAATGACTTGTGTGCATTGATCTTCAAAGTCCACTTGAGCATGTTGTGGAGTTATATGGGAAGATGCCCTTTGGCCTACCATGTCTGGCATTAATACTTGGGTGATGAGCAAGGCTTCTGATCATTAAGTCATCTGAAACATTCAAGGGGTAAATTCAGCTCCTGGTTCTGCGCCAGGTTTGGTGGAAGGAGCATTGCAGTAGATCTGAAAAACTCTTGAGTTATTGAAAGAAGCAACTAGCAAGTTTTGCTCTTGATATATCAAGCACATGACCAACCCTAATGCCAGCATGGCCAAATAGCCTGCTGGAGACACTGGCTGGCTGCTGCCCATAGAAAGCTGATTAAAATGGAAAGTCCTGGAAATGCTCAGTACGTCGGGCAGCTTCAAAGGGAGGGAGGAACAGTTAAGGTGTCAAGTCAGTGATCTTGCATCAGAACTAGAATACTGTTTAATTGGGTACTCACCTTGGCCCCATATACTCATTTGCTCTGGGTTTGGATGCAGATGTAATAGGTGCCTATCAAAGACACTTGTAGCACACAAGGCCATTCAGCTCCTTGTGCCTGTGCTGGTTCTTTGCCAGAATGATCCAAAATGCATTGTCCTGAACTCTCCCCACAGCCCTGCTTCAAGATGCTTGTCTCTTAAAAACTGCAGTGACCATTCCCCTGTGGGAAAGCATTCCACCTTCTGACAGCTGTCTGCGTAAGGATTGGCCTCTGGCCAGGGTCCTCATTTTCTAATGATGTGCCCCACCCCCCTCTGCAGTCTGGGCTTTCCCTTCACACTCTGCGGAGTGGAGAGAAGGGATGGACTGCGCATTGTACCAGATGGCATTGAGAAGCCACTTGAAGGATAAATGACAGTTGCTGTAAAGAATGACATCATTGATCGAGACAAAGGGATCTCTTTAGTGGTGGGTTCTCCCCACAGGGCTCCACCATTGTGATAAAATACATTGAACGCCATAGGCAGCTTATCATCATTTGAAGGCCGATTAGGAATATTTCTGCAGTCACAGTGGCAGAATGATTAATTCTGTATTTGCTGCAGCAATTCGGAACAATCTGGTATTTCAGCCTGTCCCCAGTAAAAATTGCCTCCAAACTCGGCTTTAAGTAAAGAATTTTTGTAGTGTTCAGTTTTTATTCATTGTTAACAAATATCTTCAATTCTAAGACCAGGCCAATAACATGAAAATTGAATGTTCATGCAGCGGCTTTGCACATTGTGTCTATTCATAATCTTAACACACTAAGTGAAATGGCTGGATTTTCTTTTCGGATTTTTTCTGTGTTTGGATCACTTATTGTTCCCTGTTGGTTGAAAATGGACTGTTTTTTCAGTTGTATTATTGCTGTGTTCTCAATGGACTGCAACCCCAGGAGAAGTCCAGCTCGAGGCAGTCGCTCCAGGGCTAAATTTCTGCTTGCAGAGATCACCTTGCTGCCTTTTGCCCATGGTAGTCTGTCCATTTGTTTTATTGGAAGGAAGGCAGGAACCTGAAGCCCATCAGCTTCTGTGGGATTTGCAGATTTGGATCCTGCAATGTCAAAACTTTCAATTGTGGAGCAGGTAAAAGGTGAGATTATAGGTTTCATATTAAAAGCATACCATTGTGCATGCGCGCACGCACGCACACACAAGTTGCTCTGTTTGAGAATTTTCAATTGCAATTGACAGTGAGGTTGTCTGCCTTCTTTTTAAAAAGAAAACTTGTACCTTTCACATTGTCAGGACATTCACCAAAACTCCTTGCAGGCGGTGAAGTGCCTTTTGAGGTGTAGTCATGTCAAAATGTGGAAAGTACAGCATCCAATTAGTAGACAGCAAAACCCCAGCAAAGTGATAAAAGCAGAAAATGCTGGAAACATTCAGCAGGTCAGGCAGCATCTGTGGAACAAGAAGCAGAGTTAATGTTTCAGGTCCCAGTATTTTCTGTATTTATTTCAGATTTCATAGCATTACAGTTTTGATTTTGATTTTCCCAGCGACAAGATGGTGAGCAGATGTTTGTATTTAGTAATGTTGATAGAGGGATATTTATTGCCCACATTATTGGAGGTGAATGGAGATAGGTTGAAACATTTCTCTTTGAATATACCATGGTATATTAATATCCATCAGAGGTTAATAGCTCATTTGACAGACTGCACCTCTCTCAGTGCAGTGTTGACTTGGACTACAGCATCAACTGACTTCAATCTTAGCTATGGTTGTCTCCTAACATTGTAGAAAACATTAAACAGGGACTTCTAACCAGAGGGTTGGAGAGGAGTGCATGCAAGCTGAGGAAATGAGGTTGAGATATGTTTTAAAATATTTCTGTGTTGTGTGCACCCTTCACTGAGAAAGACTGCAGTGATGAAGAATGTTGCTGCAGATTTCATTGTTTATTGTGAATAGTAAGCTTGGGCATAAGTTGCTGCACGGATTAAAGCAGGAAGTGACTTCCTGCAACTGCTATCAATGGTCCTTTCATGGTGTCGAGCAATTGATGTCTGCACTGGGACATTTGCCTTGAGTTCCTGCACTCAGTCGAGCTGCCACGGTGCCCAGTGTAGGGTGGGTGGCAATTGGCATCCTGTTCTAATCATATTTTTACTTAGACACACACACACACACACACACACACCACACACACACACACACACACACACACCACACACACCACACACACACACACACACCCACACACACACACACACACACACACCACACACACCACACACACACACACACACCACACACACACACACACACACACACACACACACCACACACACACACACCCCACACACACACACACACCCCACACACACCACACACACACACACACACACCACACACACACACACACACCCCACACACACACACACACACACACACACACACCCCACACCACACACACACACCACCCCACACACACACACACACACACACACACCCCACACACACACACACACACACCCCACACACACACACACACACACACACACACACACACACACACACCCCACACACACACACACACCCCACACACACCACACACACACACACCACACACACACACACACACACACACACACACACACACCCCACACACACACACACACACACACACACACACACCACACCACACACACACACACACACACACACACACACACACACACACCGTGGTATAATTTGTTCTGTATTTCAATGTTTTTATTTTAACTCCCCCTACAATAAGCTGGAAAGTACATAATCTTTGCAGATATTGCAGCAACAAAATATGCAACTGATGGTATCAGTTTAAGTGAATTAATTGGATTCACTAACAGTAATTGGATTGAGATGTTTACCTGGCATTTCAATGAGTGTAATGCATCCTGTTTAATAAAGCCTAGCACTTGTAAGTAAAAGGGGAAATATTTGCACCTCATCACCCACTATCGCCCACACCCCCAACTCCTGCCAACCTTTTCCTTGGTGTGAGGGAAAGAGAGAACAACTAATAAGTATCATCAACATGATGCTATTTATTGTCAAACCGTGATGCAATTAAATGGTCTGTCAATCTGTTATCAGTACATCAATTTTGTTTCCCTTCATCATTTTTACCTGGATCACAATTCAGCAGCACAGTCCTAAAACACCTTGAGAAAAGCTTAAGAAAAGACTGCCTTGCTCTGCACTAATGTCAACTCTGTGCACCCCTTTTAACTCATCCTACCCTAATTTCCATCATCAGTCGCCCAATCTCCTGTGGAAGACACTACAACAGAGAAAGCGGCTTTCGGGAATTCAGGAGAAAGAAATTCTTGAGGAAAATCCTTTCTCTTGTAAGTGATCCAACGAGGTCCAGGAGGGTGCACCTTCATGCCATTCATAAAATGGTTTCCATTCACTGGAGCTTGCCTTTTGAAAGCATTCCTCCCTCACACTTAAGTCATCATTATTCACGTGTGACTGTGGTATTGATTCTAGTTTAATTGTTTGACTGTGGGATGCATCACAGCCAAACTCAACTAAATCCTTGATTGCCGTCCCATCCCATGTGAGAATTGGTGATGGAGAACACACGTTTTTAGCAAGTCCAAAAGTCTGTCAGCCTGAGGTACACTAAGGACAGACTAAAGAATAAACCTGGCACCATAGTAGAAAAGATGTGAAGGCCTTGGAGAGGCTGCAGGAAAATTTACCAAAATGCTTCCGGGAATGAAAGGCTTCAGTTACGGGAATAGGCTGGAGAAGGAGGTTGAAAGATAATCTGATAAAGGTGTGTAAAGTAATGAAGGCTGTGGATAAGGTAGATGGAAAGAAACTGCTTCCCATGGCAGACAGATAAAGACCAGAGGATGTAGAATGCAACTGATTGGATTGCAACGGAATTAAAAGTGACAGGAGGAAAAACTCTTTTGGGGGGAGCAGGGGAGGTGGCTTTAGTCAACAGGGAACTGGATAATTTGAAAGCATTTGCAGGAAGAGGGTGAGGGAGTGGGATGCTCTTGCACTGAGCCAGAATAACTTGGATAGTTTGAATGGTTTCCCTTTGTGGTGTAACCATTCTGTGATTCTAGGGGAAATTCTCTGTGATTCCATGGATAAACTCCAACACTTCCTTTTCCAGCCGTGAGAACTGTACAGTTTTTAATGCTTGTGTATGGAGCAGGATTTCTCTGGGCTGCTTGTAAATGTAAATCAGATGGTTTAATGGCTTGATCTGAACCTGCATCTATGATAATTAGAATGATGTTGATCTCTCAAGAAAAACCTGACTGCTGTTTGCTGAGCTGATGATATTTCCCTTTTGAAAAAATCTGGTATATTGATTACGATCCTTTGTTGGCATTACAATGTTAAACATTCAGAAGCATCCTCAGATCAGGTATTGGATGTGATGGGAATGAATGGGGACAGATTTGTTATTTTAGAAACCTATGCTTGGATTGTGTTGGTGAAAATATACACCAGAAGAAACATCCTATCTCATCCCCCACCTACCCCTCTGGTATAAGTTACTGCTCACTGACATTTGCATCAGAGTTATACAGCTGAAGTCTGAGAAGCCCTCTATTCAAACTGCTTGTGACAGTGAATTTGTCCCCTAATCCTCTTTAGCCACAACATTAACCTGCTTATACGGCTCATTTGGTTTGCAGTCTTTCTCCCCCCAACGTGCCATTAGTTCTGAGCTGTTGCGTCACTTACAGAAATTTATAACCAGCAGTATGGTGGGAACCAATGATGTTCTTTAAAAGTGCACTTGGGCTACTTGATTTGGCTTGGAACCAGGGAACGCAGATACCATTGAACTTGCACCATTAAAAACTGACAACAGAAGCATCAATCATAAGCATTAGAGTCTTTTGGTGTCAATGTGCTATTTTGGTAATGCCTTGATTCATGCTGCCTGTCCAGCCCCAATAGCTAGGTGGTGATTAATGGAATTTCTGTTGGTATCGATTTCATTTAGATCTGGAAGTAGAAGTGTTAAAAACTTGCTCCTAATTGTATCCTGGGTCATGACACAATGATCTAGGCAGATCCTTGGCCTTTATTTGTGTGTGTGTGTGTGTGTGTGTGTGTGTGTGTTGTGTGTGTGTGTGTGTGTGTGTGTGTGTGTTGTGTGTGTAACTCATTATCACCAACCACATTTACTCTTCTCTGTGGTCGTGGTGGCAGCAGGTATTGCTCAGCAGAAAGGGGTCTTTCCCCACTGCCACCCACAGAATCATCAAAGCATGTTGCACTGTGGGAGCCACTTGGGCCATTGCACCAGTTTCAGCCCTTTGAAGGAGCTATCACATCAATCAAAATGTTTTGGTTGTAACCACCCAGACTTTGGGTGAAAAAGAAGAGGAAAGCAGCTTTGAACTCCTCACCAAGAAGTGGTCAGGGCTATTCTTTTTGTAACTAGCTCAGTAGGTGCCCCGGTAAATAAACAAATGCAGCATGTTTTCCACTTCTGTTTTCTTCCATTGTTCGTTCTTTGTGTTTACACATTCAGTATTTTGCTGGAGGTGAGGTTTCGCCATGAAGTTACCGTTCCAAGCAAGCAGGAGACTTGCATCCAGTTCTCTTTTTATCCCAAGTGTTTTGACCAGGGAACACAGAAGAGGAAGAGGGAAGCACGCATGCATCCGGTTCCAACTGAGGCCAACAGGCTCTTGATTTAGCTTATTAGCTGAGGGATAGTATCTCCAAAGCTGCAGCTCTTCTTCAGCATTGTGCTGAATACCAGTCTTGATTTATTGTTAAGTCTGAATTTTGAGCCACACTTCTAACCTGACTCCGAGGCGAGGGTGTTATCAATCAAGCCTCATCTTCGACTTGTCTACGGCCTCAGTGATGCTGCTTCTCCTGTTCCAGCAGAGTCTGAGCCACTGGGCCAGGTTGACTTCACTGTCAGGTTTGTTATTCAATGGATTCCTTTCTTGAATGCAGCTCATTTTTATATTATTGATAAAAGTTGGCCAGAAGCTCCCTCTTGTCAAGGAAGAACACAGACTTCAGCAAGTCTCTGGTTCAGTTGTTGGGCGGTGCTGGGTTTACTGGTTTTTGATTGGGTAATGGTCCAAAAGCTGCAGAATACCTTGTTTAAAAGGAGTGAAAATCAGCCAGTGGCCTCTTCCCATTTCTAATGCACCCATCCCTCCAGAGTGGATACGATGTGAGGGCAGGATTGGTTTATTATGACTTGCCTTCCTCTGGCATCACTCGCAGTGAAAGGTCACCCATGAATAGTGGCATCTGGCCAGGGTACTGGAAGAGAATTGTGGAGCCAGACTGCAGTAAAGGAATTAATCCTTTCAGAACTGATGGTGGGGATTGAGAAGTGGAGAGAGAAGTTCGGAATGGCAAACAAAATGCTCATAATGAGTCTTCTATACACGACTTGTTCAAGTTTTCAGTCTGGTTTGATCTTACATCATCTAGAAATGAATCTTCAACCACAGTTGGGCTGGATTTCTGTGTGAAATTGGGCATGAAAGGTTCATTATACTCAGAGTGAGCCATTTTGGATCACAAGCTCTGGGATTCCCTTTGTGACCATCTCCCCCTCTCCTCCTTTAAGCCCCTTCTTAAAACTTACCTCTTTGAGCACAACTTTTATCACCTACCTTATCCTGGTTCAGCACAATGATGATTTTTGTGAGATAACATGACGATGATGTGCCTTGTTTCAAAATATAAATATAAATTGTTGTCTTTGATAGGCTGTGACAGCTCTACATGTTGTATCGTGGGTGACATTTGCAACTGCTCAGCATGAGCTCTGCAAACACTCTACCTTTGCCCCATCCCAGACTCCAGGACCTGCCCTTGGACCCCCCGTGTAAACTGCAGGGCAGTTTTGGCAGCAGCCACTAGCTGTGTGTGGATGTCGGAGCAAGGTCCATAGGGCAAAAGATATGGTTGTGATACTGCTCCTCATCTGACCCATGGCCTGACCTCCTCCTTCCAATGTTAAATCCAAGATGCTGAGATCAGAGTTTGCTGTTGTGGGACCAGCCTGATTAGGATCTGCACATTGAAGGTTAGCTTTTTGCCTGTTCGTTTGCCTTGAGGCATGGTTTGAATTTTCTCCTGTTTGTGCACTGGTGCGTTTATATTTTCTCCAAATACAGAATTTTTAATTTTATTGTGTGCTCTTTGTTGGGAAATTTCCCCTTGTGTCCTTTGTTCATCATCACTGATGCTGAACATGGACAGTCAGTCACCTTTGTTGTCTTATTTTAAAAATAATGATCTTCAATAATTGTCTCAAAAAGCATTGGATGATAATGAGTAATTTATGTGCATTCCCATTGCGTGCTGCTCCCAAAGGACTGCACAAAAAACACTCGACATAATCAGATCCCAGTCATCACTGTTTGTGGGCCTCACTCAGGGGTGGGGGGGGGGCGTCTCAACACCTGGCAAGAGGGAAGGGAGGGGAGGGTGGTGGGGGTGAGTTGCCTGCCTCACGCAAGCTGCTGTAATCTGTGAGGGAGCCTAACAACACAGATGAGGTTTTGCACATCACAGCGGTTAGTGATGAAGTAGGTTAAGCAGTAATTGTTGTCCTGTACATCACCCAAGTTTTTTTTTCTCCCTGTGCGAGTCTACACAGTGAAGGCTAGGTGGCCTGCCTCCTAGTGAGGGCATCGCACTTGGGCAAGCACTCCGACCTTTGCCGTGCATGTGTCTGCATTACAAGAGGATATATTTATAGTGAGTTGTCGTCATTCCTTGGCCTTGGCGTACTCCTCCATCAGTGCAATGCCATCCTGCCGAGGTGTTTGATGTGGTGACAATCCAATTTATTTCCAATAGTCCCAATTTTTTTTAAGAAATGAAAAGTCCCTGTGATGTATTGTCAGATGTTCTAATTAGCTAAAAGGGGCCTGGATTCTGAGCTGAATTGTATTGTAGTCTGGGAGCATCATTATCCCCTCTGCAAAGTCTCCATCTTATTTGCCATGATGGTGGTGTTAGTGGTAGCTGGGCTGGAAGGAGAAGTAATTAGCTTTAGAATCTGGGGGTGTTAACTCTTTCAGCAGAGCGAGCACTGTTAGAATGATTGCCAACAAGCCTCTGAACGGTCTCTTCACCAGCACTGAAGGGCTGACACGTCCAAGCAAGCATAGCAACAAAGAGAAAGGTCAACTGCTGAGTCTAGGGTTGCCAACTCTGTTTGGATGTTTTACTGGAGGTTTCATCATGTGACCTCCCCCTTGAACTGCTGCAACCTGTCAAACCATTTGCCCATATCCAATTCATATAACTAATAGAGTTCAAACACAGTGAGCAAACTGTTACTTTTAAGGTGCTTATTATATTCATCTGGGCTGCTTTCAACAGTATCCAGCGGACTAGACTTTTATTGCCAGCAAACCAGTTCAGTCCTGGCGTGCTGGCAACCAGAACCAAAGCACTAATGCAAATCGGTCTAAGTTGGAGGGAGAAAGAAGTATGAAACGCGCAGCATTTCAGACTAGGTACAACTTAAGGCTGGTATGGAGGCTGAATGTGTTTTTAAAAAAAATAAAATGGCATTCCATGTGCAAACTGTGCAAACTAGAGTAATGAGTGTTTGCTCACACACAACAGTTTATGTTTGTCTCCTTTACATAAGGGGTGATTATATGTATATGTTTAATTCCCTTTTTTCTGTTTTTGCTTAAAGTGAATTCACTTGGGGTGGAGTAGGTCTGATTCCCGGTTCTGGGGCTGGTTGTGGATTTGAAGGTAATTAGCTGTTTTGCAGCAGATGTCGGTGGATTTTCCACATCAGATGCAATTATTTTGAGTGCTCCAGCTGGGTTATGGATACTCATGAAGCAGTGCTCTAACCTCCTACAGTCTTCCGTTTTCTCTTTCTCTCTCCTTCCTTCGATGCATTTATTTTCGTTCCCTTTCACTGATGGCTGCCCGTCCACTCCCTGTGGCAAGGAAGACCTGAACTTTTTGTCCTGCCATGACACCAGAAAATACTCGATATACTCAGCAGGTCAGGCAGCATCTGCGGGGAGAGAAATAGAGTTAATGTTTCGGGTTGCTGACCTTTTGTCAGTGGTCATGGAGAGAACATGCAAACTCTGCACGGACACCACCGGAGGTCGGGATCAAACCTGGATCCCTGGAGCTGTGAGACAGCAGCACTTCACCTTGTTAACGAACTGCCGCTGCTCAGTGTGCTGTCCCAGTTCAGCACGTACGATGCATTGATCCCAAGCCACTTCTGCTCCACATGCCTTTGTTCAATGACATTCAGGGATTCCAGACATTAGTTTCAACATTAGCTTAATTAGTAGAGCACAGGAACAGGCCCTTCAGCCCATGATGTTGTGTGGAACTAATTAAGCTAATGACATCTAATTAACCTAATCCCTTCTGCCTGCACATGGTCCATACCCCTCCATTCTCTGCATATTCATGTGCCTCCGTAAGAGCCTCTTAAACATCTCTATTGTATCTGCCTCCACCACTACCACCCCGGCAGCGCATTCACAAAAAAAGGGAACCCACGGTAAAAGATACCAGCTGTCTACCCTATCTATGCCTCTCATAATTTTATAAACTTTTATCAGGTCTCCCCTCAGCCTCCGCTTCTCCAGAGAAAACAACCCTAGTTTGTCTAACCTTTCTTATAGCACATGTAAGGAGTATCCAAGCAGCATCCTGTAAACCTCTTCTGCACCCTCTCCATAGCCTCCATATCCTTTCTGTAATGGGGTGACCAGATTTCAATGCATTACTCCAGATGCAGCCAAACCAGAGTTTTATAAAACTGCAACATATATTCCTGACTCTTGAACTCAATGCCTCGACCAATAAAGGCAATCATGCCATATGCCTTCTTTACCACCCTATCAGCTTGTGTGGCCACTTTCAGCTTGTGTGGACCCCAAGATCCCACTGTACATCATGATCCCTCAATTCATGTGTAAAATAATTTTTAAAAAATTGTTCCATTCAAAGCTGACATTTAATCTGTTCAAAGTGGGGAGTGGGACTGAACTGGCTATTCGGATCTCTAGAAGGCAATGAAAAAACATTCACTCTATTGTTGTTTTTCCTGTTTTTTTTCCTGAACTATTGAAAGAGCTTTTACTGGAGGTTAATGTCTCACTGGGCCTTCTAATCTTGGCCTTCCTGCCTCTCTCCATTTGCTCCATCACTTCCTAATGCGTGTCCAGGCAGGTAAGGCGCTGTCCCAGGAGGGCACATGAGGAGCGATTAGTCCTGGAGCAGGATGTGGCCATAGCTGTAGTAGGCTGAATTGCACCTGCAAAGACCTGCCATAATTCGGCTTCACAACTTTGGCCGTATACCTGGAGGCTGTTCATGTGATTTCTGGTCATGTCACATCTGGTCACTGTGGTTGTTGTTCCCTTCCATGAAATTGCTGTGTTTTGGTATTCTGAAAATCTCAGTGTAAGAGTTATATCAGGACGTACCAGATTATTATGTCATTTCGATGCTCAATTTCGTTAGGAATGTTTTGGGACTGTGGTAAGGAGGCATTTGTTATCTGTGTCAGGGTTGGATATGCCAAGCACAAAATGTACAGCAAACTACCCATGAACAGTAAGAACTTTACACTGTGTTACAAAGAGTTACTTTGTTGTAACAAGCTGGTTTACAATCATGTCATGCACTATAATATAGAGTGTGAATGCCAAAAAACAGTGTGCCATTTTCCTGCAGAGCTTTGTCACCGCGATCCAGACTCAGCGAATGACAGAACGATACAGCACAGTAGGTGCTATGTAGCCAGGAGCTCTGCTTTTACAAAGTGCTGTCCAATTAATTCCATTCCCCTGCCCAGCAAATCTTTCCTTTTTTATAAAATTGTTATTGGATCCACCTCCACCCGACCAGGTCAAAATAACTTGTGACGTTTAATCTTTTTTTTGAAAATTGTTTTCTATACCACTGATTCATTTGCCATTTGCTTACCAGTTAGGTTAGAGAGTTAACACTTTAATGCTGGACTTCCCTATGGCTTGTCCTGCTCAGTCTGTTGCTGTAGATTGAAGTTGTAACATTTATGATGATGAGGTGGGACTGACTATGAGAAAATTTTCGATCACCACCTGAAACGGAAGGCAGGGAGGTAATGCACTCGAGTGAATAGACGCTTATAAATGGGATGATTCAGGCGAGTGGTTTAGGGGTGGGTGGTGGTATCCCAGCCTGTGATATTGAGAGAATACAAAGAGGGCTGCAAAGGAAAGGCGGCTGAAGTGCCTGGGAAATCCTCCTGTGTGGACTCTGTGATAACCTGGGAGAGCTGGCAGTCCTTGCATCAGATGAAAACTGTGAGTTTCTCCAAAGTCACACGTGGGCAGCCAGACTAGGTCGATGGGAAATGATGAGCCCCAAAGCTGATGAAATATGGTGGCTTGCAAGTCCTGCTCCCCCATCCAAACAATTTAAAGAATGTCGCTGTATTTCTGAGCCAGGAAAGCTCCCGTGTTTGTTGATTGACCTGACGACGAAGGCCTTACAGTTTAACAACACTGCTTTGGTGATGGGTTTGAACGACTCCATGGGGACTTAACAGTGCAGAGTTCACGACCTTTCTTTTGTCTTCCTTTCTGTCTTTGAACACATTCTCAGTTTGCAGTGGAAAGCTGTTGTCTTTGTTGCCAGTGACAGCACTAATATATGGCTTTGTTAATGAGCAGTGATGTTTCAAAACTAGAGAGCAATATAGATGAATCCAAATGAACATATTTGATGTCAGTGTATAAATCAAAGATTATTCTGTCTTCATCGGCTAATTACTTTATCACATTGACTATAAAATACTTCTGGTAATCTGCAACACTTGTAGTATTCAACAACACAATAACCTTCACAAATGCTCACAGTCAGTGCATATTGTTAATCGGAGCTGATGGTGTTACTAATTACACATTAAGAAAAATATTGCTGTTTTCTGCTTGACACCAATTACTGGAAATCTTTGGATTATATGGTGAGTATCCCCAGCACTGTGTAAATGGTCAGTGTCCCTGTAATCCCTGCACGCTGTGTAAATGGTCAGTGTCCCTGTAATCCCTGCACACTGTGTAAATGGTCAGTGTCCCTGTATCCCCAGTGCGCTGTGTAAATGGTCAGTGTCCCTGTATCCCAAGTGCTGTGTAAATGATCAGTGTGCCTGTATCCCCAGATCATTCCTTGACCTGTTTTGGAGATATGGACTGTTCTTTGATGCTTTATTGCAATGTCTTGTTTTCATGCTTTTGTTACTCTTAACATTAAACTATATTTCAAATCAAACAAACAAGCTTTTTCTGTGGGTTAAAAATTACCCTGTAGGTTACTGTAGTTATTAAGATTGTCATGAGGACTGGTGACAAATCTCTTTCTAAATTTGTAGATAGAAAAGAATTCATTAATGTAAAATTTTACTGTTAATGATCTTGTGATTTTTATTTGGTCCATTGTATCCAGCTCAAGTTCCTCTTTGCTAAACAGACTTTTTGTGAAGACAATACCCTCTTTTAAAAACTGCTGCCAACTTCATATTTCTTTGTTGGTGGAAATTGGCAAGGTTGGCATTTCTGGTCCACATATTAACAGGTTATGAAAAATCAACCCCATGGATGGGTTGAGAGCCAGGCAGGGCAAGCACAGCAGGTTTCCTTCTGAAAATCCAGTAGTATCATGTTTGTTTTTATTTATTTCCAGTTTATTTAATTACTTGAGCTTAAATTCACTTTGTGTCATGGTATTTGAACTCCTTTCTAGACCAGAAGTCTATGCCCTTAGATAGTAGTTCAATAACTTAATCACTGTGCTTATACGCTTCATGAAGCAAATAGTATGTTCCCGAATACAAGAATTGGAATTGGTTTATTATTGTCACTTGTACCGAGGTACAGTGAAAAACTTGTCTTGCATACCGTTCATACAGATCAATTCATTACACAGTGCATTGAGGTAGTACAAGGTGAAACAATACAGAATGCAGAATAAAATGTAACAGCTACAGAGAAAGTGCAGGGCAGGTAGACAATAAGATGTAAGGTCATAACGAGGTAGATTGTGAGGTCAAGAGTCCATTTTATCATACTAGGGAACCGTTCAATAGTCTTATAACAGTGGGACATAAACTGTCCTTGAACCTGGTGGTACGTGCTTTCAGGCTTTTGCATCTTTTGCCCAATGGGAGAGGGGAGAAGAGAGAATGTCCTGAGTGGATGGGGTCTTTGATTATGCTGGCTGCTTTACCAAGGCAGCGAGAAGTGTAAGGCAGCATCCATGGAGGGGAAGCTGGTTTCCATGACGTGCTGGGCTGTGTCCACAACTCTCTGCAGTTTCTTGCAGTTATAGGCAGAGCAGTTGCCATACCAAGCTGTGATACATCCAGATAGGATGCTTTCTATGGTGCATCGATAAAAATTGGTGAGGGTCGACGGGGACATGCCAAATTTCTTTAGTCTCCTGAGGAAGTAGAGGCGCTGGTGAGCTATCTTTGACGTCTACGAGGTTGGACCAGGACAGGCTATTGGTGATGTCCACTCTGAGGAACTTGAAGCTCTCAACCCTCTCAACCTCAGCACCATTGATGTAGACAAGACCATGTGCACTGCCCCCCTTCCTGAAGTCAATGACCAGCTCTTTTGTTTTGCTGACATTGAGGGCCATGTCACTAAGCTCTCTATCTCTTTCCTGTAACTCTGACTGATCATTATTTGAGATACGGCCCACCACAGTGGCATCATCTGCAAACAGGGGTGTGTGGAGGTGAATGTTTTACCCTGGGTCTTCCGGAGTGGAGCCTCAACCTGGGCTCACCATCTGCATTCCCCACAGCTGTCGTGTAATCTCGCTTTCCCTTGATTTAGAAGATTCACAGGTGCAGACAGTCTAGGAGCAGATTGGAGACGGGCCAGTGTAATGGAATGATATGGATGGCCCACAACAAGGCCTGCTCGTGAAACTCCTCCAGAAGCCTTTGGCCAGAAAGGTCCTGCCCCCAGCTTTGCTGGCAGTTAAATCTGACACTGACTTTGAATGACATTCAGAAACATTTAAGCTGTTCCTTTCATAATAAGCCTATTTTAATGTTTTATGAAAATTAAACAATCACTTCAAAGTACTTTTTTAAGTATTTATAAAAAATAAACAAAAAATTAAAAACCGTGTAACTTGGTTTCTTCTTCCCTTCCATGCAGCACCACCAGCGTTATCCAAATGAATGGGTGCACAGATCTTGCACCATCTAACTTGGCGCAGGATCCGAGTGTGAGTGCTCCTGGGGATCTCAGCAGGCTCCTGCTCTGCTGCTAGGCTTGGCTGTTAGGCTGCGTTACCCATGGAACTGCCAGAAAAGCTTCCCCAAGTCCAGGCTGTTGTCTTCCTTGCACCAAATGAAACATGAAAAGTCCCAGTAGATAACTGTTTGTTCCTACTGTCGAGGTGTTGAGAGAAGGAAGAGATTAAAAATTGCAGAGTGAAACCTTTTCTAACACATCTTTTTGCAGGTATGTTTAATATCTCTGTGCGCTTTCCTTGCTTTTTATGAGAAACTTGGTGTTACAGGCAAACAGAACAGCATGGTGCAGTGATAAAACTCTCTGGCAGGGTACCAGAACTGCTGTTTACAATGTTTATTAAGGAGCCTGCGTACATTTTTATTATCTTGAATGCTGTTTTGGGGAGCCTCATGAGGTGCAATGTGCATTATGCTGGTTCATTTTACTAACAATAGTCTTCTCCAACGACCTTGCTATGGCCTCTGATGCAATTTGATTCCTGCCTCCATTCACGTCCTAACTGGTTTAAGACATCAATTAAGTACACTGAGTTTTTTTTTTGCATTCTGCGTTTGAGTGATTGGCAGGCTAAACTCTTTGTGCAAGGGATGTCACATTAAGTCCAGTTGTACACCAGAGCCTTCATCCCACTGGTGGCTACATGTATTGTGCAGGGTCCACTGAAGTATCTATAAAAGCTGCAAATCTAGCCTTTGCAAGAAACCTTCAATGTGCAGCACTGGCTCGCTTCTTTGACGCTGACAAGTGATTTGATTTGATTATTTGGATTTTACCATTGACCAAGACCACCAAGAGAGTGATTAAATTAAGTTTATCTCATAAAAGAGAAATCCTTCCCACCTATTAAAATCCATGGGAGTAGCAAGGCAGCATTCTTTCTTTTGTGGAATTAACCATGGCAAATTAGTATAGAATTCTTACCTTCCCCTGATCTGAGTTGGCCATAGTGCTGTCAGCTACCACCCTAGAGATTTAAAGTAATGATACTGATGACTCCTGGCCCATTTTAACAAGAAGCTGTAAACCAGTGCAAAGTTCGTTTGTGACCTGATCTTTGGCTTTCTGAAGTTGCAGCAGTAGTAGAATGTGCTGTGAGATGGAAATATCCTGCTCAGAAAGGTGTTAAGTTGATCCCAGGTGATTCCAATGTTGGGCAACTTTCCCAGTGATGAAGGTGTAGTGCTACAAAAGGCCTTGGAGTCGTTGGTCTTGGGAAGGACAAGTCACGTAAGATTACTGCTCACTGTGCAAGGATCCTTGTTGAAATATCTTCCGACGGGAATATGGCATGCATTGAGTACACTGTGCTGGAAGACTGGAGTGTAGGTGTGGGGTGATTGAACTGATGGAGGAACAGTTTCTCAGTAACAGCTGTCATCATTAGCAAGAGAAGCGAGGAAGTTTGTGGGGGTGGGGTAATGGAAGCACATGGAATCTCTACCTGGCCAGTGGTAGGGATGAGTGATTTCCTGGGAAGTGGGGTATTGCTCTGTACCACATGCAGAAAGGGAACTTTTATATTATTCTAGTTAATCATCCTTTTTCTTGTCACTTGTTCCTGGTCTTTTCTCTCCTTCTCTCTTCAGTCCTAGTTTTCTTTCTCCCTGAGGCTGTCTGGAACTTTAATTTCCTTAACTCAGTGGTTTGAACATTTCAGACATCCAACCTGCCATTTTGGGGAGAAACTGACTGTCAGATGGATAGAGCTTTAGTAGCCTTGGAATTGGCAGGGATTTGGAAATCCTTCTGGAGGATCCAAGGGCAGGTTAACATCTGCCTGCACCTGGGAAATCTAGTGGAGGTGGCCCTCCACCAGAGCATCATGGATCACAGGGGGCAGGGTACAGGACGCAGGCTAACTTCGAGTGTCCACACATCCTTAGGCAGTAACATCTCATGAGGTTTCCATTTTGTATTGTGCTGCCCTGGGACATTTGATGACGATTCGTCCCTGTACCTTGCACCTGCAAACCCATCCATTTGATGCTGCAGTGGAGGACCTCCTCTGACAAGCTGCTTCCCCACCTGAAACTCCTCCCCTCCTCACAGTACTGGTGGAAGCTGTCTGTCATGGGCAAGTTTGGAGTTTGATGCCCGCTGCCTGCCTTTGGACTATTAACAGCACTGCAGGATTCCTTGCTGCCTTTCTCCAGCCCCACTCTCCGAGGTGAAGAACCTGGGAGGCTGCACTGATTGTCAGGAGCAAGGTTGCACAAGAGAGGTGCAGCCGCCTCTTCACAGATGCAGGATAACCCTGGACTGTTGCAATCTCAGAGGAAGACCTCTCCAATTCTGAGACACTTAACAAAAGCCTGAGCACGTGCTTGATCCCTCAGCACAGGGGTGCTCATTAACAATGCAAGTACATTTTAAGCGTAAAGGGAAAGAGATTCGCTATGTGATTCACACCATTAGTTTGGCACCCAATTTGTGCAGAGCAAGTTCCCTTGTGCAGCAATGGGATTAGGATAATCTGTAATGTTGGTTGAGGGAGAACTATTGGTAGGACAATGGGGGACAACTCCCCTGCTTCTTCACAATCTGATCTTTTATATCTGATCTGTCAGGGAAAAGTTTAATGTTTCCTCTGAAAGTAACTACGGAAACAGTGCAGCACTCCTAGTCCTGCACTGGATTCTCAGTTTAGATTATGTGCTCAGGTCTCCGAAATGAAGTGTGAGCTTATCATCTTCTGTCTCCGATATGTGGAATGATGAATTAACATTTCACGTGGATGGATGTTGCATCACATCCCCATGTGACCCACACAGTGGGAGATGGGAGAGAAGAAAGGAAAAGATTGGCCGGCAGTCGTAACAGGAAAGATTTTAAGTGGAGGGACTCTTTTACCGCTTTCCACTGACTGGAGGTCAGACCTGGCAAAGTGAACGACCGATCCCCTGGCAATCACCATGTGTGAGTGAAGTGTGTCATTGTTGCAGGCCTGGACTGCTCACCAGCTGGACTCCCACAGGAAGCACGTAGTCACTGCCGTGTCTCTGTTTGTTGACGCTGCTTTCCATTGTTTGTTCGGTCTCAATGATCATTCATCCACTTTACATGGTTATTCTTTCATTGGCACATGGGGGAGAAAGAACTATTTGACAATAGTGCAATACTGGGCGCTGTGTGTTGCCGTCGGAATATTTTCCATGGTTTATCTTTCTAGTTGCTATAATGAATAGACATTGTTCTTTGGAAGTGTGCATCCATTTTCATCTTCACTTCAATCTATGGTACTGTGTCACGCACTGTGGTACTGTAGAGTGATAAGTGTGCTAAAGGGAAGTATCACTGTGTGGGTCCAGCTGAATAGACTGGATCTTTTCCTGTAAGTCATTTTTTTTTTGTAAGTTACATCCCTATGTGTGCCAAATTGACAGGTTAAAGAGTTAGTGTGTGACATTTGATGGCCAGGTCTGTATAAAAGAGAGGAATTCCTTTAATAGTTAATCTCCATGGGGCATCTCTGCTGTAAGCCTGGTATCCCTTGTTACCCGTAACGTGGAACCATTTTCTGGCTGTTGTTTTTGCATTCCAATTTATTTTCTTCTCTGTCTGCCTGTCTCTCTGTCTGCCTCTCTCTCTCTCTGTCGGTCATTCTGAATGCCTTGTACCACACTGGGGTGTGTTTTAGATGTGAAGTGGTTATGTCCTCATACCTCACCTAATGAACCCCACTCTGTGTAAGTGATGGTGCCAGGTCTCACTGCGAGGAGGTGCCGTGGAAGAGCCTTTTGAGATTGAGGCCAAGCTTGTCCTCTTCTATACCTCTGCTCTTTCAGCAAGGATTGCCGGAAGGTGATCAGAAGCTGGGTTCCAACCCAGTGGTCCCAGAGCACAGAGACTAATCATGACACCTACGTGGTGCTCTGGCTGTGAGCTGGTGCCTTCTGTAAAGAATTGTCCAGTTCACCAGTATGACCTGCTGTGAATGATGTGAGCTGTTGTGTTGCCATTTTGGCGTTCATTCTTTTTGCTGTTACAGCAGTCCTTGTTACTTGCAAATTTGCTTTGATTTTGATGACAACTAGGTGGTGAATGATTTCTGCCTTGCTGTGTCCACATGTTGCAGCTTGTAGCTGTGATGTGTAAGTTTACCACCTCAACCTTGTCACTCACTGTTTGCTCAAAACGTGTGGGTGACTTTTGCTTTTCATCCACTTTGGATGAAAGTGAGAGGGTTTCATCTAGTGTACTGACCAGTGCAAGGAGTAGCATTTCGAGCATGTCAGTCTGCAGGGTAACATTGCTCGCATAGTCTGCATCGCTGTTTGGGCTTGGGGTTGTTCAGGAGCTTGTAACGGACTGCACGGTCGGGATCCACTCCCCTGGTGCATGGAATAGGTTTGTTGCAATGGGAGAACCTTGCCTTGCAACTCTAGTGCAACCTTGCAACCTTGCCTTGCAACTATAGTGATGCTGAAGTTGAGGAGTTTCCATTCACAGAGATGCAGCTGATTGTGTCCATGTACAGACCCCCTTCATCAGATTCACAACTGATTATCCATTTGAGCAGCAGCCATGAGTGTCGTGGTTAACACAACCAAAACTGTCCTTGAGATTTACGTTTGAAACCTCAAGAGTCACTGAAACTCGTTTTCTTTGCCTGGTGAATCTTGATTGCGTGTGAGTGTATAAAAACAGTTCAACACCTGACTGGAACTTCATTACAGCAGCAACAAAGATCTGCTTCTACAGCACTGCAATATGTCTCAGAGACATGGTCAATGACCGCTCTTGGCACTGGAAACTGGACCTGTTCTCCCGGTGGTCTCTGCCATGGATGGTTCTCATCCACTTCAAGGAGGCTACTGGTAACATTGGAGATCCATCACCAAGTAGCATGTCCAGCAGTGACAGAGACATTCAACATTGGCAGTCTCTTTTCACTTGATGGACATCTGGGCTGATCACACTGTTGTTGAGTCTGAGCTCTAATGTTTCAATATTGAGCTCAGCACCAGGTTTTGACTGCTGGATTCAGGCTCGGAGCAATCACTTGAAAAGGGTGACCCAGTGGTTAAGTTACTGAACTCGCAGTTTAAATTCAAGAATCTAAATAAATCTGATATATATAAAAAATAGTTAATTTTAGTAACAACCCATTTCCCATTCAGAATTTCCTTCAGGGAACGATATCCGCCAGTCTCATCAGACCTAGAATTGTGGTTGAATCTTAGTTCTCTTCAGTACAGGAACACTTGGGGATAAGCAATAAATACTGACATTGACACTAGTATCCACATCCCGTGAACATGTAAATAGAAATATGCCATGACAAGGGAAGCTAATTGTTGGAAATACTGTGAATGGTAATGATGGACATTATTTACATGTATCAAATCCAAGGGGCGAGGGTGTGTCCATTTATTTCCCAGGCTGATTCTGCCGCATGCATTGAACTTCAGTATGCTGTACTACAGAAGTAGACTGATTTTATATTGTACTACCTGGCGGTATCCTGGGGCACGTGCCAACATCATGCCCTGAGCATGTTCCAGTCGATCTGTGGCATTACACTGGGATAGGGTATGATTTGCCGACTTGGCTCAAAGTTCCTCTGCGACTTTTTTTTAATCTAGTGGTGTTCTGAGCCTCAGAAGAGAGCTGGTGTGCGCAGTTCTGGAACTGATCCTGGCACCAGCTCAATGAATAATTCAGATTTTATTTTTGAAAACCTTTCTCTCTCTCTCTCTCTCTCATGCATTTTAGGATTAACACATCATCAGCAGCATAATACATGCGTTCGGTGAAGTTCCATAAACCTGCAAAACTCTGACCAGTTGAGTAAGTGTAGACCACTGTCCCTGGACTCTTTTATGTGCTCATTAATGAAATCTTATAGGATTGTGTGGGCAGCTGAGGGCCATTCAACTTCTTGAGTCTCCTCCACCATTTAGTTAGTTCATTGCAGATTTGCACCTTAATGCTATCTCTCAGAGGCCTTAACAGTCATGCCTGGCCAGAATCTATGAATCTCAATTTTGAAATGTCTGAGTCATTCTTAAGAACTCTATGGGAGAACATCAGAGATTCCTACTACTCTTTATATGGAGAAGTGTTACCCGATATCTTTGTCTGCAGTGGTTCACGGGTTCATTTGGGTATCTTAAATGATTCAGATAGGGACCATGTCGATTCATTTCTAGACTAACGGTTGAACAATGCAAAGGCTTCATGTGCTCATGTACTTGTTTGGCCAAACCGTTCCTTTATTGTCATCTGGTCACCAAGGAAAGTTGTATTCTCTTCCATCCTGGTTGACCCGCTAGTATACCACCAACTGTTTCCACCATCCACTGTTTCCAGCACCCCACCCCGTCCTTCAAAGGATCTAGGCTGTTGCTTCAGTGCACCGCTGAGGGAGTTCGACACTGTTGGAAATAATGTCATTCATGAGCCCTGTTATCCACCCACTCTTTGTGGACATAAGCAGATCCAATGACATTATTTTGGAGTAAGTCAGGGACTTCTCCGTAGTTTCCTGCCCATTTTTGTTTAACCTCAAACAAAATCCCAAGACTGAAGACAGTATTGTTTTGACAATCCTTGCTGTTTTTTGTTTGTGGAACCTTGCTATTCACAGATCGGCTGCTCATTCCCCACTTCATGGCAGTGACCATACTTCATTGGCTGTAAAATAAAAAGGTTTTGGGAGATCTTGAGGTCATGATAGATGCTTTATAAATGGAATTCTTTTTCTTGCTTAAAGCTCTCCTTTGACCAAGTTTTGTGGCATCACCTTTAACATCTTCAACTTTGGATTGCAGCCCATTTAATTTTAATAATGCGTGTGTGCAAAGTTAAAATGTTTATACAAGTTTAAATTATTATTAATAAGTTAAGGTATTATATCCAGTGTAAGAGCCCTACATAGGACTGACAACCAAATATGAGGTTAGAGATGCATGGAGGACAAATTGGTATCAACTTATGAAGCAATTAGGGATTAAACTATGTAAGTATAGAGTGATGAAAGAGCATTGGAACCAAGTTTGTTTTGTTTCTGATGGTAAGTACAGTAAGTTCTTGTGCTTTTTGATTTATTGTGCCCAGGCTTGGATGCCGGATGTAATAGATCATTCCTAATCTTTGGAAGGTCTATTTTTCATTTCTTGCTTTGATGGATAATATGTCAGTATGTTTCATTTTCTGTTTAGATTGTCCAATGTAAGTGGGATCCAAGCACTTTTTGCAGGTGAACTTTACTACCAGAGTTTTATTAATTTCTGCAGGTTTATTAAATGGCTGTCAATGAGATTAAATGAGGAGAATAATGATTCTTGATGCATTGATATTTGTTATAGAATGACAGTAGGCACTTTCACTTTATAAAAGGCTGGTAGAAAATATCATCAGAGTATTAGAGTTGATGTGTTTGTTGTCAACTGCCCTCTGGATAATGATGACATTTTCTGTAGCCACAAAGGAGGGGCCTCAGTGGCAGTGACTCAGTCAAAGAAAGGTTGTTTTGTGAGGAACCTTGTCCCACTCCTTTGTCTTTATCTAACGCAGTTGCAGTGAATTAAATAAATTGTCTGTACTTGTTAAAAATTGACCTGGATTTTGCAGTTGGTGGTGAAGGCTGTCACTTGTGAAATCTGTGGCTTGGATTTCCTTTTTCTAAGGGAATTTACAATCAGGTGACATCTACAGGAAATCCAGCGACAGTGATCTTCTCACGTTGGCTGAGAAGATCAGCTGCAGAGAATAAACTAGAAGTAAAAAGCACAAATTTGATTCAATTTTGTACTGTGCAGAAAATGAAGTTGGTTTATACATGGGGTGTAGGTTAGAACCTGAAATATTAACAATTTTAAAAGAAAATTTTGAACGATGGGTCAAAGGGACTTGGTACGAGTTAGGACATGGGAAGCAAAGCTCCAGATATTCTCAGGTTTAGGGAGGTCAGAATGAGCGTGGTGGCTGGCATCAAATATGACAGCAAGGGTACATCAATTTCCCCAGTTGCCAGAGAGACAGAGAAGAGAGGGAGAGAGAGAGAGAGAGAGAGAGAGAGGCTAGGTAATGGCATTTTGATGTGGACTGAATCTGATGGCTTCATCGTGACTATTTAATTCGATGAAACTTTGGCAATTGGGTCCTGGCTATGGGATAAATAGGCTGACAATTTGGGTGTATTTAGAAATGAGGTACCAAACTGGTGACCCAGTAATCTGTGTGTTAAACAGCATGCAATGGGCAGAACTGAGCAATTCTCACAGCAATCGATCAGATCAAAGTTCTGCAGTCCTGCTACATCTACTCGTGAATGGTGGTGGACAATTAAACGATTAATGGGTGAAGGGGTCTCCAAGAGCAACCCTGTCCTTGATAAGGGCGTGACCCAGCATGTGAGTGCCAAAGAAAAGGCCGAGGCATCACTGGCTGAACATGGTTGTGAATGCTAAGTGGATAATTCATCTTGGCATCCTCCTGAGATCCCCATTGTCACAACAGCTGTTCTTCAGCCAATTTGACTTGCTCCATGTAACATCAAGAAACAACTGAGAGAACTAGATATAACAAAGCCTGTGGGCCCAGACAACATTCCAGTTGTGGCAGTGAAGACCTCTGTTCCAGAACTATCTGTGCCTCTACCAAGCCATCCTGGTGCAATTACAACACTGGGATCTACCCAACAAAGTGGAATATTGCACAGTCATATCTTCACAAAAAGCAGGAAAAATCTAATCTGGCTAATTCCCACCCAGTTATTCTGCTGTTAATCCACACTTCCTCATTTCTCACAACATAGAAGGAGGCCATTCAGCCCATTTAGTCTATGCCAGCTCTCAGAGCAATCTTATCCATCCCATTCACTTATTTCCCTGCACTCCATTCTCTCATTTATGCTGATTAGCATTACTTCCCCTGCACCCCCGCCCCCATACTCCTCATGCCCATCTAAACTAAGGGTAATTTACAGTAGCCTAACAGCTAGCATGCCTTTGGGGTGTGGGAGGAAACCAGGCTACCTGGCAAAATCCATGCTGTTGCATGTAAACTCTGCACAGATTGCATGAGAGGTCAGCACTGAGCCAAGGTGAATGGAGTTATGAGGTCGCTTCTGTGTTGCTGAGTCACCAGCAGAATGATGGAATGCAGTCAAGTAGCATTCAGCCATCAGTAACCTGCTGTCTGTGACCTAGTTTGGGTTTTATCAGGAGTGCTTGGTTTCGGATCTCCTTATAGCCCTGGTCCAAACATGGACCAATGAGCTGAATTCCAGAGGTGAGCTGAGAGGTGAATTCCAGAGATGACTGCTTATGACAGGCAACATTTAACCAAGTGTGTCATCAAGGAGCTCTGTCAAAACTGAAATCAAGGGTCATCAAAGGGAGAACTCTCCAAAGTTGGAATTGTATCTCGCACAAAGGCAAATAGTTGTGGCTATTAGAGCTCAATTATCCCAGTCCCAGGACATCACTGAAGGAGTTTCTCAGGCCGTGTTCTCAGCCTAAACATCTTCAGCTGCTGTACCAACGACCATCCTTCCATCATAAGGTCAGAGTTTCACTGATGATTGCACAACAAAACTAAAGAGCTGGTCATTGACTTCAGGAAAGGGGGCAGTGTACATACACCTGTCTACATCAATGGTGCTGAAGTCAAGAGGGTTGACAGCCTCAAGTTCCTGGGAGTGAACATCACCAACAACCTGTCCTGGACAAACCACATGGATGCCATGGCCAAGAAAGCTCACCAGTACCTCTACTTCCTCAGGAGGCTAAAGAAATTTGGTTTGTCCCCTTTGACTCTCACCAACTTTTACCGATGCACCATAGAAAGCATCCTATCAGGATGTATCACGGCTTGGTATGGCAACTGCTCTGCCCAAGACCACAAGAAGCTGCAGAGAGTTGTGGACATAGCCCAGCGCATCACGGACACCAGTCTCCCCTCCTTGGACTTTGTCTTTACCTCTCATTGTCTTGGTGTAGCAGCCAGCATAATCAAAGACCCCACCCACCTGGGACATTCTCTCTTCTCTCCTCTTCCATCGGGTAGAAGATACAGGTGCCTGAGGGCACGTACCACCAGACTTAAGGACAGCTTCTACCCCACTGTGATAAGACTATTGAACAGTTCCCTTATACAATGAGATGGACTATGACCGATGACCTCATGACCTCACGATCTACCTTGTTGTGACCTTGCACCTTATTGTGCTGCACTTTCTCTGTAGCTGTGATACTTTACTCTGTACTGTTATTTTTTTTACCTGTACTACATCAATGCACTCTGTACTAACTTGATGTAACTGCACTGTGTAATTAATTGACCTGTAAGATTGGTTTGTAAGACAAGTTTTTCACTGTACCTCGGTACAAGTGACAATAATAAACCAATACCAATACCATGTTCAATTCCATTGAAAACTCCTCAGCAAATGAAGCTGCCCATATCTGTGTACAGTAAAACCAAGGAAACATTTGGGCACAAGGTTATACGTAACAAGTATCTCCAAAAGAGTCTATCTGCCTACCCTGGACTTTCAATGACATCACCATCAGGAAGTCCCCAATCCTGGGGGGATTTCCTTGAACAAGGATCTTCACTCAAGCTCGGAGTGCCTTTCTCAGGTATGGATTCCAAGTCTGACTTGGGGTTGATGTCTGCAAATGCCCCTGGGTCAGGTTGGGTCGGGTAAAGAGGTAAATACATATACTCAGGCTCTTATTTCAAATTTATGCCAGAGCAAACCTTTAGCTGGAAGAACAGTGGAGGATGAGGGGAGACTTAATTGAGCTACATAGCATTATGAGGGTCCTGGACAGATTTGCATAAAGGACTCCATAATGCTGGAGGAACTCAGCAGACCAGGCAGCATCCATGGAGAAAAGCAGGCGGTCAATGTTTCGGGTCAGGACCCTTCTCCATGGATGCTGCCTAGCCAGCTGAGTTCCTCCAGCATCATAGTGTTTTTCATCTAGATTCCAGCATCTGCAGTTGTTTGTTTCTCTTGCATAAAGGTCTCTTTCCCTTAGCTATGGTGTGATAGGTTGAATGTGATAAGAGGGGAACTTGGGAAAATATTTTTTTTACCCAGGGAGTGGTAGGGTCCTGGAACCCACTGCTCAAAGGGTGGCAGAGGCAGAAACCCTTGTCACATTTAAACAGTGCTTTGATTTGTTCTTGAAGAGCCGTAACCTGCTGACTATGGACATCGTGATGGAAGGTGGCATTGAGTTAGGTAGCACTTCCTCGACCAGCATGGCCATGATAGGCTGAATGGGCTGCTTTATGCTTCTATCATGCTGTGTTTCTGAATGATGTTGCCAAGGGAACCATATGAGTGAAGCAACGAGAGGATGCCCGGGATAGATCTTCAGTGGGCACCATGAATAAGCATGGAGCTGCAGGAAGGGAAGACCTTTGTGACCATTCTCTGAGATCGACTGGATCTATAAGAACAGAAGTAGTTGAGTGCGGTCCCAGCCAAGTAGATGAAGGTGGAGAGGAATTGGAGGAAGATGATGTGCAGAATGGTACAATGGGTGTGGACTTCAGAGGAATATGAGGAACACCCTGTCACAATCACATGATTAGAGTAATGTTGGTACTCGATCAGTGCAAGAGCCTGATTGGAGAGGTTTGAGCAAAAAGTTCCCAGGCAAGATGGGGAGGGGTTTGGGAAGCTCCCACATTGGTGACCAGGAGAAGAAAGAGAGGTTGCAAGTGGGGCAGTAGGGTCAGAGGTTGGTTTGTTGAGGAAGTTTGAAGGGTCAGAACCTCAGAGAGAGCAGTTAATAAAATCAGCTGAGTTGGGAGTCAGGAGGAGGTGTGCTCTGTGGTTTGATGGGAATTAAGGCAGAAAGGGCTTGAGTGGAGATTGGAGATAAGCTAGGGGAAGGTGACGTCTGGGAGCAGGAGAGGGTGCTGTAGAGGTTTGGCATGGTGAGCCAAAGGAAGAGAGAAGCAGCAGAAGCACAAGACCTGAAGAAGAAATTAATGTAACAATTAAACAAAAAATATATTGCACCATAGTGAAAAGCATTTCCACATGATTTGAGGTTCTGTATCCCATAGTACAGCTCTAATTTCTCAGGACATTTCACAGATGAAATCCTGAATAAAATGTGCAGGTGCTGCTGTGCAGTACATGGAGGTGAACAACAATCATCAGCTGGTGCCTTTAGCTGGGAATCTTAGAGCTGTGGAACTTCCTCACTCTGCTGCCTTCACTGACAGAGTCCCAGATATTAAAGAACTCTCTAAGGGAAGGCTGAGTAACATTTATGTTGTGAGTAACTGGGTTTTGAATTGCTGCCTAGAGCTGACATTAGAAATGTCTTTTTTTTAAAGAAACAGCCAGTGATGGGGGCACTGGGATATTAGCAATCACCAGAACACATTTCATTGACTTGTCTGTCAAATTGGAAAAGCCTCCCCTCAGACTTACAAATCTCATTAGTTTCTCTTGTCCTCTGATGGCGGTGTCTGCTCTAGAACTTTGATTCTGATAGATCTTTTGCTGCCATGTCTGTTTATGGCCAGGCATGTTTTAAGTGTGTGTGACAGATGCACTGTAAATGTAATCTACCTACTCCTACTTTGACAGAATTAGCATCAAATCATCTCCTCTTTACCCCTGCTTTGGAGCCATCAATTCCCTGTGGTGCCTGCAATGGAAACTATGTCAGTTTTTTCTGACATGAATCGATAAAGCCCAGGCTCATTTCTCAAAGTGGAAAAATTGCGGATGTTTTCCTCTGCCCTAGTGACGTATTTCCACTCTCCCAATACACTGATTATCACAGTTAAAATAGTTTCATTCTAGAGTAGCATGTAGCCCCTGAAATGTACAGGGAGCATTGACGTCCCTGTTATTTTGTCCCAATTGAAAATATATATTTCAGTGCTTAAAGAACTAGGCTTGCATATCTCCTCTTATCCTTGGATACTTTTGTGTACTCTTTAATAGGAATGTCCTTCTGAAGGACGCCAGAACAGATGTAGGCCATTCATTCCCATGTGTCTAATCTATGTTTAGATCACAGTTGGGCTTATCTCAAATCCCTGATTCTTTAATTTGGATTCCTTGCATAATAAAAATCAATTGATCTAACCTCAACAGATTTTTTCATTGGTGGGGGCAAGGGACAGGAGGCGAACATGTTCTGGGTTTACCCAAGATGTAAACCATGTGCTTGCTAGCCCAGTGAAGGGCAGTCAGCTGAGCCATACAGGCCAAAATGTCAGGGCACTGAATTAGCTGTTACAGGGCAGTCCACTGATAGGAACTCTTTTCTAGAGAGGAAAAGCTGACTGGGTATGACGAAGTGCTTCCTAACATCGACCCTGAACTGGGTGGCTCTGACCTTCAGACTATCCTCACCCCTAACCCCAACCAACCCAGTCTTGCTGTGGGATTCCCAAACAGAATAAATAAATTATGTTTGAATAATCCCATTAATCATTTTAAAACACTTGAATTCAATTATCCCTTAATCTTCTATACTCAAGGGAGTTACAAACGTTGCTGTCATAATCTAACTCCTGGATCCTGCTGTCATTCTGGTGAATCTGTGCTGCAACTCTGTGTGAGCTGGTGCCCAGAAATGAATGCAGTGCTATAATTGAGGAATATTTGTCTAATTTTTGAATAAATTGCTCTCCCCAATCTGAGTCTTAACTCAATCTTCATGGGTGGTCACCCCAGGCACATCCTTTCCAACATCAGATAAGTTCCTGGACAGGGTGACAGTGAGCTGCTGTAAGCTGCAGCACTGGCTAAATTATCCTCACTCTTTACCCCACTGGCAGGAAGAGGGAAATTAAATCTAGGCAATTCACCAATGAGGCCAGTTACGGAAGCATACTGGTCAAACCTTGAGCAGATCCTGGGATTGTATGTAGTGTGGCTGAGGCACTCAAAGAACTAAACTTCCAAAGAATTGTTTGTAAGACTCTGCGCTCATATCATTTATCTTCTAAAATATCGGGAATATGGAATGATTCATCAGGAATTGTGATGCGTTCCCCTGGTAGCTCAGAGTTGATACTGTGTGCAAGTGAGTCTCACAGACCAAGGAGACGCACACCTGAATTCTACTTTGAAGTGCCCGAGCTTCAAGTCCAAGCTCCAAGGAGAATTCTGTCCTGTTCTTCACCATGCTTTGTATGGAGGATTGTGGTCTTAAAATTTCTTTTCCTTTTTCCTGGTTTCTGCAGTAATTTTCTTCTTCTCTCCTCAAGGCATTTAGTTGGTGCTGGGATACAGCTCCAAATCCAAAGGTGATGTGCCTCCCAGTGGCTCACCTATGGCCTGAGTCCACCTGTGAATCTTGACAATGAAAATTAATCTTTACAAATTTGTCAGATGGCCAGGCCTACTTCTACCCTTGTGGGTTTTCCACACCAACATGATTCACGAGCAAGCTAGAAGCAGGAATTCCTGTCAGCTTTTCCTCTCGAGGAAAGAGTTCCTATGTGTGGACTGCCCTGTAACAGCTAATTCAGTGCCCTGGCATTTTGGCCTGTATGGGCTCAGTTGACTGCCCCTTCACTGGGCTGGCAAGAACATGGTTTATATCTTGGCCAGCAAATCCCCCACTGTGTGTTTATACACCCCATTTTTCCTCAGATGTGATCTTAAAATTGAATTTGCGCAAACCTTTTAAATTTATTTCCAAAAATGTCACCCCGTGCAAAATCGTATTCTAGTTCAAACTTCACGTTTCGATTTCACAAATAGAAATCTTTTTACCTGTTTCTCCCTGCCAGGTGGTTTAAGGGAAACTTGGCCTTCTGGTAATTTTACCCTGCCACTCAAGGCTGCCTGTTTAACTTATGGGGAGATCCCCACAGGAGCGCTGAACTCAAAAAATTAGTGAAGTCATTCGTGTCAGAAACCTTCACATAACCAAAAATGTTCTCGTGGAAGAGATCATCTGTACGGACAGCTTTGCTTTCACCTCTCACTGTGTGTCTCCACAGGGCCGCATGTACTACAGCATTTTGAAGGAGAAAGTCTTACATCAATGAACAGCTCATTGTTAGTGTTAATCGGCTAGGTTATGAGTCACTTGAACACTGGGCTTTATCGCTCTGCTTCCTCAGACTTTCTTTCATGGACGGTGATAACCAGTAGCTGATTGTGTGGAATTAACAGCCTATTAACCCTGAATGTGAAAGCTCAGAGGTCCATCTGCTCACTTCCTAGAACTCTTGATGTACAGCAGTATCCATGAGATGAAGAAGCCCCACTTTCTTCCACTCCATAATTATTTTTCTAACAATTCTTTTTATTCTCCTTTGTTCGGTGCAATTCATTTCTTGTTTTGGGCAGGACACTTTCATCATGTGCTTTCAGGAAAGTAATGATGTGTGACAGGAACTGCCTCAGTAGGCAGTGGGACACCCATATTACAGTAGCAGGTACCAGATGGAGCAGTAAGTAACTGGTTCACTTAGTGCATATGGAGCTTGGTCAGTAAGGCACAGATGGCAGAGAAAGGTTACTTAAGGTCAACCGAGACAGCAGCTAACAATGAACTGGGGAGGGGAGGATGTGAGGTTGGGTTAATGGTTAGCTTCTTCAAAAGGAAAGCCTGATTTTTGGAAAAAATAGGCACACAATATTGAGCTGTGGAAAACTTAATGGTAAAGTGTATCAAGTGAAAAAATGTAAAGTGTAGGGTTAATTTTAAAAAGTTGTGCTGAAGGAGTATATTTTGTATTTAAGTTGATCCCTATTCCAATGGGAGAGATGCAGTTTTCTCCCACACATACTGCAACAGAGCCTTATCCACTCACAGTAATAGCTAAATATATTGGAGTGTCCTTGCACTTTAGGTAATGGTAAGATGGGATGTTAAGTTGCAGGTAGGTGGGAATCTCCAGGAAGTTCCCACTGCCAAGCACACGGCCACTGGGAGGGAGTGAATATACTGTCATTCCCCGATTTACAAAAGGGATGTGTTTCTGGAAAAATTGTTTCATTAAGCAAAATTTGATACATTGAAAAGGCTGAGCAAAATACGTTAAGGGAATTTTGGTACAGTGTGTTCCTGTGAGTGGAGAGTGGCGTATAATTGGTTACCCAAGGAGTCTATGGTGTTATAGTGGAAATGAGGTTGATCAAACATTTGTAAGTTGTGGAATTCCTGTATCCAGGGACTTGCTGACTAGAGCACTGGCAAAAGGATGGTCAGTCATTCACCCATCTGCCTCCTTGGCTGCAGGTTGCTGTTAGTAGATCTCGAGGTTGCCAATTTGTGTAACCCAGTTATAATGTAATCTCCCTTATAATGGTGGATTGCAAGCAAGCATGAGAGAGAAGTTTCATTTAGGATTTTTCTCTGAAAGGAGAAATAAAAATTAATGTTTGGGAAAAGTGAATCCATCTGCTGTCAGCCTACTCTTCTGAGATTCAGTGATTGGTCGATGTGGAGGAAGGAGAGATTTATAGATGTGGTCGACATTTGTCTGATAGAGGACACTGCACTCCTGAGATTGCAATCAGTATATTCAGTGCATTGACTACAGCTTGTAGGTATGGAAATCACATCTTGTGTGCTGATAAACTCTGATGTTGTACCAATCCTTTGTAATTACGACCATCTGAGCTGTGCAGTGGAACTCCAAATATCATTTAACCAATACAATAAAGCAGGATTCCTTCACTGGGCCTGTAGCATTTGAAAACAATCTTATTTAACACAGGGATACAAGTCGTTCTAGGTTATTTAATTAACCACTTTCCCTCAAATTCATCCAATGCATAGCATTGGAGATCAGTCTACTACTGATCCACTTTATGTTAAAGCAGTACTCCATGTCACTAACACTTACCAATGCCAAAACAAATCAGTTCAAGATCTGTGGGAAGAAAAACAAAATTAACATTTCAGGTCGAAGACCCTTCGTCAGAACTGGGAAGGAGACAAAAGAAACTTGTTAAGCTGTAGGGAGGGTAGGGGAAGGGGATTGTCTTTGAGGTAAATCAAAGTCAAAGTCCAGTTTATTGTCATATGCACAAGTATATGTCTGCATAGGTGCAATGAAAAACTTACTTGCTGCAGCATTACAGGCACATAGCATCATGTAAGCAGCATCCGCAAGAAAAATACAAATTAAATATAAATTATATGTAATTTTCACAAGAAAGAACACAATTAGAACAAAAAGGAAATAAAGTCCATTTTAGTGCATATCCCTCCCCACCATTGGTAGTATCTACAGGAGGTGCTGCCCCAAGAAGGCAACATCCATCATCAAAAATCCCCACCATCCGGGCCATGCCATCTTTCTGCAGCTACCGTCAAGCACAAGGTCCAGAAGCCTGAAGTCCCACACCACCAGGTTCAAGAACAGCTCCTTCCCTTCAACCATCTGGTTCTTGAACCAACTGGCAACAAAGTTATCTGATCAATAAGTGATTGGGAGCATTTAGGGAATGACAACATAGACAAAAGAACGTAGGGGTTGCAAAATGTAGAGCAGGAAGATGTGCCCGGTAGTTCAGGCAGAGCAGGTCCTCCATTCCCCGGAGTGGAGGTTGGGGGGGGGGGGGGGGGGTCGAAGAAAGAAACGAGCTGAGCCAGTGGTCAGCTGGAGTGATGATGAGGTGCCTTTGCTGGATATTTGTTGAAATAACCCGATTCCAGATTTCACTAAGAATGGAGAGGTTGAGATGCAGGTGATAACATGAGAAATAAAACCTGGAGTGGGCCATTTGACCCCTCCTGCCTGCTCCACCATTAACTTAGGTTATGGCTGTTTTCCTGCACTAACTCCAAATCAATTGATTCCTTTAATATCCAGAAGTCCATATGTTAATTTATGATCTTTCCTCTCGGGGCAGCTGACTAACTGGAACTGCCAGAGCGGTACAGATGGAAGTTGCGTTTCCTGTCACTGCCTTGCACACCCGTGTGAGCACGCACACACTTTGCCAGCACTGAATATAACAGCACAGAAGGAGGTCACAGACTGTGGAGTCCCTGCAGCCAACAAAGCACTGTTGATAGCTGCTGAGGGTAATGCTGGAGCCAGTCTGTGCAGAACAAGCTTGCTCCCACAACAGCAGAGTATAGTGAGGTTGGGTGCAGGGTAAACATTGGGCAGGACAACAGAGAAGCTTCAAGGCTTTTAGGTCTTTAATGTCCAGATGAACAAGGAGATGGGGCCTTGATATACCACCTCATTGCAGCATTCCCCCAGCATTGAACTGAGCTGTTGTACTCTGAGCTCTGGAGTAAAGCTTGAGCCCTCAGCTTTGACTCTGAGCCAAGGTCGATGGCTATGGTTGGACAATTCTTGAAGGTTTCGTCACAAGACTTCCTGAATCTGACTGCTCAGACCAGCCTATTTCCCACTTCTCCAGTGTTGTTATAACCAACAAGTAGGAAGGGTTCAAAGTAAATGGGGAAAAAAATCCAAACATCCTGTACAATTCTTTTTCTCCTCAATTGCTTGCAGCAGTGAGCAGACAGTACATTCCTGGAGATTCCCTCTGAGGGTTGGCAGGTTGAAGAAGACACACACAGCCCACACACTCATCCCCAGCTCAGAGGTAAAACACCATAGTGCAGCAGGGCATTAAAAGCTCTGCCTCCTCACGGTTCACTGCTGCTCCTGAAAGTGCTGAAAGCTGATAGTAGAGTGCGCTTCAGGAGGTGCTGTCTGCCTCAAACTGCCCTGTGGGAGGTGTTGTCCAATTTGGTGCCCTCAAGGGAGGCACTATTCGCCTCAGTGCCCCCAAGGGAGACTTCCTCTGCCTCGGTGCCCCTGAGGGTGGTATTGTCCACCTTGGTGCCCCCAAGGGAGGCACTGTCCACCTCAGGGCCCCTGAGGGAGTTGTTGTCCTCCTCTCTGCCCCTGACGGAGCTGTTGTCCGCCACAGGGCCCCTGCGGTTTCCATGTAAACTTCACTAAAAGGTCAGTGACAGTCAAGTAGAGAAAGCAAGTCACTTCCAACCTGTCTGAGCATGAATCATCCAGAGACACAAATGCTGGTATCACATGAGCAGAGCTGTTGACTGATTGTACAGCTGCTGGTTTGCATTAAACAAACCATCCTCTGTGCCTATACAATGCTCTCTGTACTACAGAGTACGGCACTTCATTATATGAATCCTGACCCTGTGAAGCAGCCCATAGAGAAAATCTTTGCACACAATGGGAATTGTCCTCTGCTCAGCTCACGATGATGGATGTGCTTTGGAAGGAGTGGATTCTCTGGCTGAGGTATTCAAATGATCAATACAGATTTACCTCAGATCTGAGTGCCGGGATGTCTTGATGTAGCTGCTGCAGTGAGTCCCTTCTTATCCATTCCATGTAGCAGCAGAATTGATGGATATGCGTAATGTCTTCAGTTTGACTTGTTCTGAAGTGACCTAGGCCAAAGAAGAAGCAAGAGCTTCAGGATTTCTCGCAAAGGAAGGTTGTTTGAACTTAGTCAAATGGGCTTTTGGCAATTCAAGTTCTCTCTTTTTAATAGGATAATAATTTGACTTCTGCTATTTTCTATAAATTCTGCTCAGTCTGCTGACTTGTCTGTGGTTTGTCCTGATCCCTGGTTGTTTAAGATTAATGTCTATCAAACTATATTTGATACTGATCCAGATCATCAGGTTTGCTGTTACCTCATTAACCTCCCCCAAAACTGTAATGAGATTTCTAAATTTGTCTTAAAATTGTAACTTGGTTATTACAAGACATTTAGCCAAGTATGAGAGCAAAGTACTTATCACTGTTGAGTATTGGTGTAATGATGAGGTTGCATCTCCAAGTGAGTTTGCTGTGCCAACATTCTACCTTGTATAATGAAGGAATTGAACTATTTAAGGTTGATTTCAGAGACTATCCATGCTTCAGTATAGAAATGTCTTGTTCTGTCTTTCCTGATTCGCCTTCTGTAAAAAGACTTCCTGAAGTCAATATAGCCATCCAGTACTTTACAGAAGAACCAATTCCTCAAAGAATATGTTTTTTTTGCCCTCCACCCCCTCGAAGTGTTATGTGGCATATTATAAAAGTTAAAACAAAACTATCGCAAGGGTCGTTCAGAAATGGCTTAGTGTGTTTCTCTAGTTTACCTTTTGAACAGTACAGCTCAGGGAGGTGCCAGGTTGGACAAAGGTATTTATATTTGAGTGGTAGTATGTAATCGGCCTTGGTGTCTCTGTTAAGCTGAGAAACAAGTTGGTGTTCCCACTTTAAATCCCAACTGGAAACCTTTGCAGGAATCAGTATAAGCAGCGATAGCTTCTGCAATTAACTATCCCTCTCATACTCAACTACCTAATAGCCATTGGATGAAATGTGCAGCTGTTGAAGGGCTAAACTGTTATCGTCTGTTCAGGGGGCATAGAGAAGGAAATTGTCTAGAATGGGAGGATATCAAGCCACCTACTTTGTTATTGTCCTAAATTTAGGCCTATAAGCAACTTTCTGGAGCTTTAAAGGGTAATGAAACAAAGCATATTATAAATTTCTCTGAAGGTTTCTCCTGCCCATTAATAGTTTAGGGCACACAATTCCCCTGCTTAAAAGAGGACCGGGTAAAATCTTGATTGTGCTACAAGAATACTCTATTTCTGTGTGTGGTCAGACAGTTGACCATGTTTATCCATTGACAGGAAGTGGATGTCACTGGCAGAGCAACGAGCACTAAGCTGCAAAGAGTCTGTTTTGTTTGATTTCTGCATTTAGAACCAAGCTATATAAATAGTGGATTTCTATAAATACAAAGAGAAAGAAGAAGAAAGATTGGCTAGCATTTTCCTTACTGCCTTTAATTACCTCTGGATGACCCTACGACTTTAATTGGCTTTATACAGTTATTGTAATAAATGTGGCAGCTAATTTGTACACAGTGAGGGCCAACAATTGATAATAGCCAGGTAGTAAGTGTTTTGAGTCTGGTTAAGAGATAAATATTGGTCAGGACACTGGAGAGAAATCCATTTCTTTGAAACAGTACCATGGGATTTTACATCCACCCAAGAGAGGTGAAGGGGTTTGGTTTAACATCTGAAATAAATGATGGTACTGCCTGCCATATTTCCTCAATCAACGACTGTCGTTTCAGCCCACATAACCTTCTAACGCAGAGGTGAGAATGCTGTGCTTGAGCTATGGTTATGTGGGAGTCCTTTCAATACACTCCAAAAATGTTCTTTTAGTTTAGTACCTTGCCCAAAGCCCAGCAATTGGCTGGGGATACATGCAGTGTGCAGTGATTAGGCAGCTATTGCACCTTTCTTAGTTTTGTCATTTGATTGTCCCATTACCAAAACTGATGGAAAATGACCAAAACTGAAATCCGTTTAGATCTTATTGTTTTGAATGCATTGCCTGAAAGGGTAGAGGACACAGATTCAATACTTTAGTAATGTTTGAATAGGAAGATACTGCATAGCATCCAGGAGAGAAGAGAGATGAGGCACATTTGCACAGCTCTACAGGGACAGACACAATGGGCCGAATGATCTCCTCTCCTGTGTGATTCTAAACACCAAAACCCTTTTTTTGTAGAATGAGCAATGTGTGTGGAATGTTTTGAGTGTGAAAGTTAGTGAAACCTGAACCTCTTCTGGTCAGCGCGGGAGCTGCCATGGAATTCCATCTGGAATGCACTGTTTAACCAGGACCACAGAGATCAACAGACAAGTCGAAATGCAATGTTGCAATTATAAAATTCAGTGACAATGAGGAGAAGCCAGCTGTTGTTTTGAGGAGGTATTTGTTCTGGGTTAATAATGAATATACATAAAGACATCTATTGTCTAACAGATTCACTGCATGTAGGCTCTTTCTTAGACTAAATATTTAAGGAAATAGTACACAGTTCCATCTGAGATGCTGGGGGAGGAGCACACAAAATAATCTGGATTTAGATCCTTACAGTGGTTTGGAATTTTTAAAAATAAAGGCCCCTCAAACAATTTCAAGGAGGGGGAGAAAAGAAAAAGAACCAGTGCCTATCATGATTTCAGGATGTCCCAGAAAGCTTCCTGGGGAGAATTGAAGTACATTTAATGTAATGTAGGGGGCAGGCACTATTTCACACAGCAAGGTCCCATAAACAGTAGTGAATTCAAATACCATGTAACTGATGTTGGTCAGGACAAGAAAGGGTCTTGCATGATCTTCAAATGTTGTTACTGGATGTTTTGTGTCCATTTGTGAGGGCAGAGAGGAACTTGATCTAACATCTCCCTTGAAAGTGTAGCAATTCTTCAGGGGATCTGCTGAAGTGCTGGTCCAGGTTATATGATCGCGCCTCTGGGCTTGGGTTTAAATCGACAGGTGAGAGTGCAATTCAGAAAGGCAAAGTTGATGTTGAGAAATAGATGAAATTGCACAAACAAAATTCAATGATGGATTGAACAAAGAAGCATTAATTGATAATTTGGATTTAAAGCTGACCATATTCGTTTATTAACCCATCCATAAGGTCTATTCCAATTCCGATTCACCAATTCCATTATCATTTCATTCCTACAAAATACAGTGAGGCAGAAACCAGCCACACACTCGCACAGATTCAAAAGATGTGATATGTTGATAGGATTCAAGTGAGTTGCAAGGTGTGACAGCACTGGGCCCAGTATCGTCATCACTGATCAAACCACGGCACTGTGGGAGGAAATGTTTATGGGGGGGGGGGGGGGGGAGTGCGGTGGTGCAGGAAGAAAATTCTGAACATAGTATGTGGTAGTCAAGATGTGGGAGGCAAACATTTAGTCACCATGTTTTGTTGAACATGGTACTTTGTTTCAAATTTTCTGTTAAGAATCCACAAAGCTCCTCTGGGACTTCTTTGTATCCAGTTACACGCCTCCTTCTCAGTTCCCAACATCTGTCTGATTTGGCATATTCTGTGCTGTAACCATAGGCAAACCCACCGTGGTTCAATTGACCACAAAAATGTTGTGCTTACACAAGCATCTCAGCATTAATATTGGTAATGACCATGAAGAATGCAGAGCTGAAAGAAAACTCTTGCAGAGCCCTGGGCCCTCAGCATGGCCAGTAACAATGCAGTATTACACACAGATGGTAGAGTTCAAAACTAGTAATCCACCATAGTCAAGTATTATAAACTGTGATACATCTGGCACTTATGAATATCAGAAATATCTGGTCTGTAAATTGTTCTGACTGGACAGGAAGACTTTGTTTTTCTCATTGGTTTTTTGAGCTTTGCAGTCTTACGGTAAGAGATATAAATCACAGGGCGTTGCACTGGGGTGCAGCCCAGGCTTTCGCTGCCATACATACTAAGCCTGACCCAACAGTGTCCAAATCTGCAGGTATTAGGCCTCAGCTCCAACTCCTGCTGCTGGGAAATAGAAACACCTGAGAGAGGGTTAGGAAGAGGAGAGAAAGAGGAGGAAGATGGAGAGAGGAGGGGCTCCAACACTCTATGTACTCGCTCTACTGCCCCTTCCACTCCTGAATTATCTCTTACCTCCTCTTCCCTCTTTTTCGTCTCCCCATTGCAGCTCTCTCTGCTCTCCATTCTCCCTCTTCCTACCTCCCCATTCCCCTCTTCCTCCTCTATCTCCCTACTCCCCGTTCTCTATCCCCCACTCTGTCTCCCACTTCCTCACAAAGACTGTGTTTTAGCTTTGGACTATTCAGAAGTATTGATATTTCATGATGTTTTACAGTGCAATTAAAACCACAATTAACTCACAATTTTACAATCTTTAATTGCATTAAAATTTTTAATCGCTCAACAGCTCAAGTTATAAAGTTATAACATTAAAGATGTTAACGTTATAGTGTTGTAATGTTACAATGAACAAGAACTGAGATTTTTTGAAGAGTAATAATCTGGTTATAGTTCTTCAAGCTTTTTTTTGTTCTGATATTACTTTATTTTAACATTTTGAATTTGCTTTTCATTTCATAACTACATTTCTGATGGTTTGGGAAATGTCCTTGGGTTTAAAAACTCTTACGAACAAGTCAGGCTGAAAAAAAATTAACAGGTGTATTTCTTACTTTACAAAGGCCAAAACAATGATTCTATTTTGAAACCTGACTTTTTTCCCCCTTATTTTTATTTCCTTGAAGAGTGTTCTTTCTTTGTGCTGCACTGTCCCACTGAGGGCCAGATCCCTATAACTCAAAACCAAGTTGAGTTTTTTTTAAGTTATCTGGGTGATCTGGGTGTCATCGGCAAGGCCAGCAGGTGATGAGCTGCCTTCCTGAACTACTGCTGTCCTTCTGGTGAAGGTGCTCCCCACAGTGGTCTTAGGCAGGGAGTTCAATCATATTTAGACCCAATGACAATAAAGGACCGGTGGGACTTATCCACATCAGGATTGTGTGCGACTTGGAAGGAGCCTGCCACAAGGACATGAACTGGAAATGCATGGTGTTTCCGTGGTGGTAGAGAGTTTGGAACGTTGGAGTAGCCTGGGCGAGTAACTTCAGTGCATTTTGTGGATGGTGCACACTGCTGCTGTTGTGGTGGGGATGAATGTTTGGGGTGCCAATCAAGAGAGCTGCTTTGTCCTGGATGGTGTTGAGCAGGATAATTTTGCAAGATTTCCATAAGGCATCAATTCACTTTGTGTATTTGGTCAGTACAGATATCCATGGTGCCATGTTGATGGGAGATTATCAGAAGCCAATCACTATCTTATATAGGGGACAATAGCATTATGCAGGGGAATGGTCTGGAAATCTCACTGGTTGTAGCAAGGGAGTCCTACAGATCGGGAAAAATGAGCATTTAGTATTAGTTTAAGTAATGAATCCATTGGAACATTCATTGTTTGGTTGCCCGAGAACTGATGTGACACAAAAAATAGTTTCAAGGATGGAGTTGTGTAAAGTAATCTTGTTCTATGTCTTGGAAGCAAGAGCTGCTGTTTTTAGTGTGTGCAAGACATTCTTAAAGTTTTCAGGCTCCAGAGTAGTTACCTGTGTTTAAACTGAAGACTTCTGCTTCCTATCATTAGGGAGAATTTGCAATTGTAAATCAAAAGAAGCAAATCCATTTTTGCTTGGCAGATGCTTCAGTTAAATTAAAGGGCTCGATGTTTAGTTCTTCCAGATTAAATGCATTAACTGCTTGTTGTGAAATAAAATGGGAAATGCTTTAGTGAAAAACATGGTACACACTTCATTTAGAGGACCATGATCTACAGATTGCACTATAGGAAGTCACCCAATCTCCTTAAGCAGCACTTTGCAGACAAGTGACTTCTCCCAGAGAGAAATTTGAAGAGCAGAAGTTGCATTGAATGTTATGGCACAGAAAGAAACCATTCAATCCATGATACCCCATGGAGTGCAATCAACTCAGTCTAATCCCCAAATTCTCATAAACCTGCCTATCCAGGTTCCTTCTAGAAGCCTGAATTGACTTTGCTTGCATGAACTTTACAGATGGGACTTATAGATCAGTGCCTCCAGAGTTTGGAGGGGATTCTACAGGGATAGAGTTCCCTGTATGATGCAGTACTTGGTTCACTGGATGTTAAACTGCTGTTGGCACCACAGATACTTTTGTTGTGGGTTTGTGGTGGGATGCTCAGGAAATCTTCTTTGGAGGGTATAGTTGATGGCTGAACTGATTGGACACTCTCCATTCCACTGCATTCCTTGAGAATGCAGACATTCACTTTGTTTTGGGGTCATCCTTTAAGTGAGGAAAAAAGTTTCCTTTTTCAAAATTAAGTCACTGATTTATGCCTGGGAACTGAGTTAGTGTGAGCATGTGTAAGTGGAATAAAAAAAGTGAAAGGATCTCTCCTGGAAAGAATGAATGGACATTGAATGGGAGCAGAAATACGAGTCTGCTGCAAAGTCCCTGCAGTGGTGTTGCATGCTGATTATTATAATGTAGAGTGAACACTTAGGAAAACCATTAGAAAGTTCTGCTGCCCGTGGATGTGGACTACCTCTTGTGGGCTTCAGGAAAGAAGGATGACAATCGAAGGGACAGATTTGGGGAGAAGAGGCATGCTTTACCCAAGTTGCTGCTTCACCATTCATTCAAGCTGTCAAGAATTGGAGGAAAGTAGCTGTATTTTCTCATATTTTTCTCTTTTTGGTGTTCTTCCTTAGTGACTAGGGACAGAAATCTTGAATGGTCCTTCCTAGCGCAGCCTTCCAAGCAGGTGGGATGAGCTAATCCAGTGTGAATTCACCTTCCTGAGGTGTGTGCCTCAGCCATTTGCTGGGTAAATACACTGAACTATAAAGCAGAATCTTAGCCTGTAATGTAGAAACGGGAGAAGGCCATTGAGCCCCTTGAACCTATCCCACTATTCATTTACTTCCCGGCTGACCCATGTCTCAAATTAATCCTCCTGCTTTGGTTCTATAACCTTTAATACTGTTGCCTAACAAAAAGTTGTCAATCAAAGGTATTTCTAATTTTAAGCTGCTTTCATGCTCTTTATTATTAAACAATAAGAAATCAATTTTGCCACTTTCCAGTGTTGCTGCAGCAGGATATGAAACCTAATATAAAAACCGTGTGATTCTATATGCATTTGATTCCGTGTCCATAGCAACTAAACCGTAGCCTGCTTTATCATGGATTGTGTTTTCCTTGGGATTGAAGAGGCTTATGGAGGAAGTCACTCAAGACTAAATATTATGTGGAAATGGACCTTTCTATCACATGCCAGGGTTCGTATGTCAGACCCGGGATTTGATTTTTGGGTTTGAGAAGATGTGTGCTTTTTACTCATTGCATGAGTTACCAATCAATCAGGAAGCCCTTCTGACTCTTTTCATTTATTTTTAGTTCGGTAATTCCACCTTGACAAATTTGACTGATCGTTAAGGTTATAATTTATTCCTTGTCATGGCCAGTGTAAGAACACAGCAGGAAGCCTCTGATATATACTGTGAGATGGTGACATTAGGAGCCAGCTTGCAACAAGAATCCCTTCCCTACTAACCATGGGTTGAACAAAAAAAGTTTGCCTGAAAATGTTATGTAAAAGTCACTGGAGGCGCTTTGTATCACAAGCAGAATGTTGGACTTGGCCTCGGCATGGAGCTCACACAGTTAACAGGTCCTTCAGATGAGCTCATGTGATGGATGTATCCAATCACCAGGCAGCAGAATCTCTGGGGGACGATGCCACAGCATTCACCTCTCCCACTGGGTGTCCTTGGTACCAAGCAGCAACTGCCCGGTCAAAGTGACTTTCAGTTTGGTTACAGAACTGTGGTTTACAGCGATTAACTGGTATCCTGTTGATTGCAGCCAAAGATTTATCCTTTTGAGGCCTCGAGGTTGGAGCTTTTGTGTGGAAGTGATAACGATATTATTGTAATATTCTGTCACTTGATAAAATGTTCTGTTTGACTAACCAATAATATACCATTAAATTTGTAGCCCCTTGCCTCAAACCTTCTTTGTGGTTATGTCGTGATATAGCTAAAGGGTGACTGGCTTCCTTTTTCTTTAATTCGTTGAAGCCAACTATTTAGAATCTACTATATTGGAACCTATCTTTGTGAAACTATCTCAGATTCTCTCCATTATAGAGTCAGACAGCACAGAAACAGGCCCTTTGGCCCACCATGTCATGCCAGTCATCAAGTACCTATCTTCCGTTGCTCAACCCATAGGCATCAATGCCATGGTGTTTCAAATGCTCATCTAAATACTTCTTAAATGTTGTGAGAATACCTGCCTTAACCACTCCTCAGACTGTGTGTTCCAGATTTTAACCAACCTTGGTAAAAAAAAATTCTTCTTCAAGTCACCTCTAAATCTCCTACCACTTACTAAATTTCCTTGCTTCAACCTATGCCTTCTAGTCAGAGACAACTCCGCTAAGGGAAAAGGTTTCTCACCAAGGGGAAACCTTTCTCATTATTTATCTTTTATCATGAAAGCAGTTATGTGCATGCACCATTCTGTGAGCTAATGATGTGAGACCAGCTCACTGACATGAAGGAATTCCACTGCTACATGGTTCTGTCTGGGATTTATTACCAAAAGGTATTGAATAGTGTATGTAATTGAATCATAAGATCCGATTCAAAATTGTAGGAAGATGGTATGAAGCAAACAAATCTAGTTTGTCAAATTGGGCTTAAAATCTTGAAGGACCTTTGTTCAATTGGTTGGCATTAACCAGGACCTCAAAACTGGTCAACTCTATCTTTCCTTCATCCTATTCCATACTATGTGAAGATATAAGTGAAGTATCAGCTCCTGACACTTCACATTTCACAGTCTCCTTGCCTTGCTTCTCATTTTAAAATTGTTCTTCTTCCTGAGATGAAAAGACCTTGGTGTTTGGGCTCCCACATGGAGAATAGCCACTTTTTAATGGGAATGGGGATTGCTGGCATTGTGGGAGTTAACATAGGATACAACCCCTTCCTGAACCCTTCAACCCCTGTTGTACAGTGCTTCAAATCTGAAAATAATTTGTGCAGTCAACCTCAAGGGAAAGAACATAAACAGGGTTTTAAATGTAAGAATAATGCTTTGACTGTGTCATATCTTGTACATATTTGTACGTACTTGTTTCTTGAAGTCTCCATTCGTTTCAGAACATGACTATTCTTGTTTCATACATGAAAGTGAAGGTTTTTAATTCAGCAGGTTACAGTCTGTATAAGTGTGTATATTTGCAAATGGTGAGCTGCAGAGTGTGAGTTAGATGCAATTCCCCCTTTTAGAAAGGAAAAACATTCCTTTTCTGCCTTCCATACGTCGAGGAGGAGGTCAGGTGGGGAATCGGAGGTGTTAGGCAGATGGTCTTGTTCCGGGCATTCACTGGTCCTGCTGTTAACAGCAGCCCCGTATCTAATTTTTTGTTTTCCTTCATTTGATCTTCCTCAGAATCTCCCTAAAGCTATGTGGCTGAAATATGCTTCCTAAGCCTGCAGCTGATTCTTCAGAGGTTGGTAATGCTCCCCTCTCTTAAGCGGATGAAATGAACCAGACACATTAAGAAAAGGCAAATTGATCATAAGTATGAAATTTAAAACCGAGGACTAGGTAAAGAATCCATCTTCATTAACATCTGATTCTGAATAAACTCTGAAGGATGGCTGTATTTGGTGTAAAATGAAATATAATGCTCCACTTTATCCAGGCAATTGTGTAGTAGGATGAGGAGATTGGAGGAAAATTTGGTTTCATTCTCTGGCTTGTTGTCAAGTGGGAGGCTTCATTCCTCTGTGCTGTGGAAGAGTTAGTCAAAATTATTTTTAAAAAGACGAATGTGATTTCCTGAAGCATTTCTGCTATTTCTTGAGGAATTCCACATTGCACGAGTCATCCCTGTGGTCTAGCCAATATTTCTTGCCCTTCTGTCCGTAATTTAGTGGCAGTCACTTTGCTGATTATATGGCAGATGCCTGTTTAGTATTGTTTCATATCACGCTGGCATGTGTGCCACTCCGATACCGCTGGGCCATCTGTTCCAGATGTCGGACAAATCTGCTGGGGACTGTTGAATAAGACCTGACCGTTTCTCTCTGTATGTGAGCTACCTTCAAGTGCCCAGGCCACAAGACCTGGAATTCCTTCCCTACATCTCCCTCTCCTGCCTTTAAGTTTCTCCTTAAAACATACCACTTATCTTTCCCAATGCTAGTTTATGTGGCTCTTTCAAATTTTATTTGCTAACTCTCTCAAAATGGCTTGGGAGATTTTGCCACTGTAAATACACTATATAGATACAAGTTAATGGTGTTGGGCTATTTTTTATGCAGAGTGGTTATGATTTGCAACTTACTGTGTGTGTAAGAGTGGTGCAAATGGAGTCAATCAGGGCTTTCAGGTGGAAATTGAGTCAGCATTTGAGGGAGAGTAATTTGCACAACCATAGGGGACTGACAGGGTTATTCTGCAAAGAGCTGGTGCGAATTTGATGGGCCTTTTGTGTGTAATGATTCTGGAGTGTAACATTACCTGCAATGAAGCGAGGATCTTGCCTGAAGGCCCTTCAAGTCACATTGTAACATCTGCAGCAGATATAGTTTGGTCTATACCTCAGGTGTATATGAATTTAAAGATGCTGCTCTGGACAATGGGATGTTGCAGATTCTCTCCCAGAAGGAGCCTTCTTAAGATGTACCCAAGCTCCCCTTGCATTTTCTTTCTCTTCATAACTGCGTAAGCAAACCTTCTATTTGTTCTCTCAGGAGATAATGTACTGTGCTGCTGCTGGAAAAAGCTAATTTTCATGCCATTTATACCCTGAATATATATCCCCATGGGAGTAACCTTGAATATTTTCCCATTAAATAGTTATATATACAGTGCATTCATCCATCCTGTAACACCCATCTTTCTTCCCATATGCAGATGCTCCTTCTATTACCCTACTCTCCCCTGCTGTGCTGGCCTTTGGTCTACCTGCTGCTCTGAACCATAGCCACTGTCTACAATCTATCTTGTCCAAGCTCAGGGACTGGTGCTCCCCAACTATTTTGGCTTTCCTTTTCTATCCAGAACTATGTTTAGTTCTCTTCATACTAAAACAGGATGAAATTCTGGAGTAGATTCTGAAGGACTCAACCCCAGAATGCATAGCCATCTGTGTGGTGAAGGGGGGAACATTAAACTAAGAGGATAACAAAAGCAAACTGATTTGACCTTGAAATCTGGGAGTAATTTCACAAAGGACTCCACCTGCCCACCGATGCTCCATCTTTTTTCGTGCTCTGGTCATGACTTTCCGATCAAGTGATGGACGGAATTTCTGCTGGTGCCTGTGGGTCCACTCCAGTAATGGGAGCTTATTCAGAATTTCATCCCATTCACTCCTGAAAATTATACCTTTCCACTCCTCTTCCCGGAGCCCAGGAATCACTGCTGGAGTTATCAGTGCAGAGTCTCATCCTCTCCTTGCTGCGGAGTTGCATTGATCCAGTTATGCAGTGAGACATTGCAAATGCTAAAGACCTGTTCATTGATTTAATCACTCATCCTGTCTTTAGTAAAATCTCACGTCAGAACCTCTTTAATGATTTAATTAACATTGTCATGTATGGTTATTTACAAAGCAGATTCCTATTTAGTCATGGGATGCTTCTACTTAATGGAAATATCCAATGAATGGGAATATTGAGTGTGGTTATACAGCCTAGTGACCCACTAAAAGATAAAGACTGAAACTGAACATGGAAAAAGCAACTCGCCCTCAGCTTTGGAAGGTTGTGGATGTGCTGTTCATGTCTTCCTCTGTTACTGCTTGTTTAAATCTGGTATCACCTGTCAATACTGTGAGCTCGCTCTTTGCTATATTCAATTTTCCATGGTTGATTCCCGGAAGCAATTTTCAGATATTTGGATTTCACTCTTCACTTTCAGGAGTGCATTTCATTGATTTAACTTTGCCTGAGGAGAAATGTACATCATATATTTGTAATAATTAATAGTACAAAGTGAGTATGGCATTTTCCACTCATTCATTAGGCCAGTGTATTTTTTATTTTTATCCTGAAAGAAATAGTCCTTAGTGGCATTCAGCTCCAGTTGGATCAACCTTCAGTTATGTATTATAAGAATAGATATACAACTGTGGACTGTTTGACTGTGGGAACTGTTAAGCCTGGTTCAGACCTCACCCATGAAGCATATCTAGAATGTTTGTAAGTCATTTATATGTTGTTTATTGAGATATTTTCATCATTATTAGAGCAAGCATGTATCTTCTATGGCAGTGATGCAGAAGCCAAGTATTATTCCAAAACTGATCACCCATTGAGCAAAGGCACTTTATGCAATATTTGTTTTAAATACACTTTTTTTCTCATTTCATTTATTACTTATCCTTTCCAATATTTACCTTTTACAAATCACTTCAAATGTAATGTACCTAAGTGATGTCACCCTTTAATATTGCCTAGAGCTGACAGCTTGAGTTCCTCTAATCTTTTCTTTCCTCTACATCCTCCCACACCAATTATGTACTGTATATTGTATGGTGTGATGTGCAGAACTAAAACCAAAATCCCCAGGACTAATACCACTAAAGCATCATAAAGCACGTAACCTCTGCAGAACGATATTCTTGCAAATTATTCTGTATTTTCAATATGCTTTAATGTTTCATTTACTTCTTAAAAAATATACTTTGCTTATTCTGTCAAAAGCTGAAAACAACAAGTCAATACTAACTGCAATCCCCCCTTTTCTGACAGTCTATATATTTACTCATTATATCCACTTTTCACAAAGTAATAGCAAGATTGTTAGAAACTGTAATACCATCAACATGGTTTTATGAAACGGAAGTTGTGTTTGACAAATTTATTAGCATTCTCTGAGGATGTAAATGTGCAGGATGGAACCATCAGATATATATATATTTGGATTTCCATAAGGCATTTGATTAGGTGCCACAAAGAGCACAGCATAGAGTAAGAACCCATGGAATTAGTGGCAATATATAAGCATGTGTAGAGGATAATTACCTGAAAACAGAGGCAAGGTAAATGGATAATTTTCAAGTTGATGAGTTGTGAGTAGTGAGTTTCCACAGGAGTCGTTTCTGGGGCATCAACGATTTACGGTCCATGTTAATGACTTAGGTGCAGAGCTTGAGCTCATTGTTGTCAAATGCAACAATGATTATTGACTCGGAGAGAGGTTCCAGCATAGAAGTAGGCCATTTGCCCGCATGTTTCTGTGCTGACTGTCTACGAAGGCAGCTCTCTAGTTCCATCCACTTGCCCTTCCTCCGCCATATATTTATCCCATTCCCACATTAAGGCCATGGTGGAACCTGCCTCCATCACATCTGTATGCCATGCATTCCAGATTCCAACACGTGCTGCATAAAAGAAAAGATCTTTCCTCATGTCACTCTTAATTCTTGCCCTCTTTATTTTTGATTTGTGCTCTCCAGTCCTCGACCACTTCACCAAAAGGCTACAGCCTGCCGCCATCCACTCCCTCCTTCATTTCACATATCAAATCTTCCCTAAGTCTTTTCTTCAAGGAACATAGTCCCAGGCTCTATAATTTGTCCTAATAGCTCTTGTCCCTCATCCCGGGAATCATTGTTGTAAGCTTATAGATTCTCCACGTTAGACAGCTGGCAGTGGTGTTTCATTGAACAAATTCAGGACAGTGATGGACAAACCATTGGACCCCAAGAGAGTCCAGGATAATGGGGAACAGGCAGGAATGTGGAGCTGAGACCAAGATTGGATTAACTATGATCTTATTGTATGAAACAGGCTAGAAGGGCCTTATGGTCTTCCCTGCTCCTATTTCTTACATTCATATATCCTTATAAGTATCAGAACAGGACAAATCGTTCCCACTTCGTTACTTAATCTAGAGCATCTGTACCTCTTCCTGGGCGGAGGAAAGGGGTCATTTGAGCTGTATGTAACCTCGTGTTCCCTTGTCCCATTTCTCTGGTGAAATGTGAAAGGACAGAAAATCAGCAATAGAAAAGTTTTAAAGTATTTTGATAAAGGACATTTGAAGGAAATGATCAGATTGGGTGTTGTTTTCAGGGCTGTTGTTGAGTGAAAAGATTTATGTGTTTATGTTTCTCCCTTGCCCTGAATGCATGGGCTATAATGCTGTGCATTGGCAGTCATGGTTCACAAAGCATGCAGCAGCTCCCTTGTGCTTTGTATTTGTTGAGCTCTCTGCTGGCCAACAAAATTAGATTGCTGTCAGGCAGCATAAGCAGGCTGTTGCCTGCCTGAAATACAACTACAGACCTGAGAAGTTACTTTATAGATCCCCAGGTTGGATTTGCCAGCAGGAACAGACAGAATTTATGATACTGAAGCTATGAGTCCTGTCTGATGGTGGGGAGCCCTACTGGTTGACATTCTGTTGGAAATTCATCTGTGTGCTTCACACAATGGTGGGACAGTCATGGGCACCAGTTTATGCCCTGCTTCCCACTGTGTGTATGCTGAATGGGAAAGCCTTGCCAATGGAGCCAAAATTGAGGGAATTACCCTCCCATCCTGGAGATAAATTTGGAGCTAACTTCTCTTCATTTATCAGACGCTTGTCACAAAAACATTCAGAGTAAGAGGCTGGAAGTGGGACCAACTTGCTGAAAGTATTATTCAGTGTTTCCCTATACTGTGCTGTTCCTTGATTCTGCTGTTTAGTTATCAGATCTAATAACATAAAATGAATTTAATTATTTTAGAAGCTTCACTCTAGGTAGCAAACTATTTTATCTGTGTCCTGGTTCCTCCAAGCATGTACAGCCCCTCCCCTGGTAATTGAAACGACTGTTTGTTCATGGGCTGGATTTGTGAAGTTGGCTAGTTTCAGCTTGAAGAAGTATTTTGGGCAGGCTGTGTTTAACATATCTGTCAAGAGGCAATCCTGCAGGACTGCACTCTCCCCTCTAATTACACCGGCTTTGCTTGTGATGCATCAGTACAATCAACCCTGAGGCCATACAGGACACCAGGCTGCCATAGCCTGTGAGTGTGCAGCAGTCTGCTAGTGCCAGCTAGCACTGGCTGACCCAAATGGATGTGTTTCAGGTGCCCCCTTTTCCACCCTCTATTGCTCCAATGTTAGTGGGCTAGACATAGCTCCATCATTGCTAAATCTCACCAAACTCCCTGTTCCCACCAATCATTTGGATCATTGCTTGCTGGGCCTAGAACCCTATGGGAATCACACAGACCCCCATGACTGCAGTTAATGTCAGTCATAGCAAGAAGTAGATGAGGCTGGTGTTGAAGGGTAATGTGGAGGGCTTTGAAACGTCGGGTAAAAAGGAGGTGGAAGCCAACAGCAGTCCAGTGGGATGAAGGACAACCAGAAGCCAAGGACGACATTTTGGTGGATTTGTGTGTAAAATAGAAGGAGGAGTCAATCATTGAAGCTGTCACTGCTCTGGGATGGTTGAGGGAAAGGGGGAACGGGGCACAGGAGGTGCAGGCAGAGGAATGCCAATGAATAAAGACTGTTGAAGGAGGAAAGGAGGGCTGGCTCCAACTGGGGGCAGGAAGGAGTTGAAAGGAGGAGGATGATTTGAGGGAGGAGGAGACAATATCAGTATGAACTGGCAGAGGAAGGCGTGGGATCAGTACATTGTCTCATGATAGGAGTCGGGTGGGGGTTGGGCGTCGGATGTGGGAGGGTAACTTTTCGGAAGGAACCAGAAGAGACAGGCTGTTGAAAGTCCAAATGCTACTTTATCCTGTACGTTTGCATTACAGATTAAAAAGTCTTTAAGTAATTGCAGTTAACTAGAATGCATACGTTTTAAAGAAGTTACAAAAAAATTTTCTGGAGGCAGCACTCTGGAACTATTTAACTCCATTCTTTAAAATAATGGCACCAAATTTGTATTTCAGTTTACAGTTTTCTTGTATTTTGCTCTTCAATGTCAGTGAAGGAATCTGAGTCATTACTGCTTAAGGTAAAAAGCCTGTTTAACTACTTGTTTTCATAAGTCAAAGACTGATAATTAGGGGCACACTTAACCTGTCAGCTTTCTGTGAGCTGCGTCAGTTGTCTTGAATCTGTTTGTGAGTTTGTGCTGACTTTGAATATGGCGTGTATAACTAAGGTCGACTTTACTGCCGCTCCTCAGAATCTCCTAGCTTCATTTCAGCCTTATTTTTTCCAAAACGTTCACTTAGCACTCAACTTTCAGTTTTGACTATCAGTCTTGACTCACAAATCAACATTTGTGTCCAAGATGTTGTGTATCCCTACCACTGCTGACTGACCTGATGAGAATTTCCTGGGATTTATTTTTCAGTGTCACATTCCCTGCCCTTGTAGGGTTTTGTTTTTTCTTTAGTTCGGGTAATTACAATGAGTCTTGCTCTGTTGCTGTAAGTGATGTGGGGCTACTCATTATTGCTGCACTCTCCACCTTTGTGTTTCGTGAATGGATTTACCTCATTTGTGTGGCTCTGTCACCAGCTTCCTGTCTGATGCATTCTAGTGTGGGAATGTTACTGGACTAGGAGGCAGAGATCCTGACCATTGATCCAGAGGGGAGATCAAGTGCTGTGGTGGGATTTGGAGAATTTAAGTTCAAGTAATTAAATAAGTCTGGAGTTAAAGCTAGCCTCATTAACTGTAATCATGAAACTACTGGATTGTGATGATAACCCGTCCAGTTCATTAATGTCTTTCAGGGAAGGAAATCTATCATTCTTGTCCTGTCTGGTCCATGTGTGACTCTAGACCCACACACATGGTTGACTATGAAATCACTTTTCGGTTTAAGGGTAGTTAAGTATGGACAATAAATTTTGACATTTTCAGTGATAGCTGTATCCTGTGAAAGAATGGGGGAAGTACCAGCCAGAGAGGTGCTGCTTGTTAAGTTTTGCTTACTGAGGTGGTGGCTGGGGAAGTTCGTGAAAACTTGTGCCAAAATCTTTAAAGCGCAGGCACTTCAAAGTCCTGAAGATGTATCCTCAATGCTATCTGTCCAAAATCCCCCAAATCCAGTGGCAAGAGTCAGAGATATAGCATGGAAACAGGCCCTTCAGCCCATCGAGTCCATATCAACTGTCAACTACCCATTTACACTAAAACGTCAAAAATCCCATTTTTTTATTCTCCCCACATTCTCATGAATTCCCTCCAGATTCTGCCACCCACCTACACACAAGGGGCAATTCGCAGCATGTACCACCAGACATAAGGACAGCTTCTACCCCAATGTGATAAGACTATTGAACGGTTCCCTTATACAATGAGATGGACTATGACCTCACGATCTACCTTGTTGTGACGTTGCACCTTATTGCACTGCACTTTCTCTGTAGCTGTGACACTTTACTCTGTACTGTCATTCTTTTTACCTGTACTACATCAATGCACTCTGTACTAACTCAATGTAACTGCACTGTGTAATGAATTGACCTGTACGATCAGTTTGTAAGACAAACTTTTCACTGTACCTCAGTACAAGTGGCAATAATAAACCAATACTAATACCAGTACCAACCTGCACATCTTTGGAATGTGAGAGGAAACCCACACTGTCACAGGAAGAACGTGCAAACTCCATGCAGACAGGATCCGAAGTCAGGATTGAACCCGGGTCACTGGCACTGTGAGGCAGCGGCTCTACTTGTGCCAGTGTGCTGCCCCTTGTGAGTCGACGTCTGCATCCTCTGCCAGGCCAACATCCCCAGCATTGGGGCTTTAATTACATTCAGCCATCTCTGACGGGCAGGCCATGTCACTTACACGCCCAACACCAGACAAATCTGAAACACTATTTCCAGCAGTGTCATAGCAAAAGATTACCAGGAGGACAGAGGAAGTGATTTAAGAATGTTCTCAAAGCTCCCTGGGAAGAATATAATGGTGTCATTGGCATTTAAGAATCATTACCTGTGACTCCTCAAAGTAGAGGAGTGTCTGGGAAGGTATTGAGCACCTGGAAGCCCAGCGCAAATCGGGGAAGGGGCACACCACCTCCCAAAGGACCCACCCGCCTTCCCCCATCGATCACTTCCTGTCCCACCTGTGGCAGAGTCTGCAGGGCCTCGACAGCCAGGTCAGATCCCACAGAATTGGAGTGAAGCAAATCACCATCGATCCCAAAGAACTGCACAAGAAGAACAGTAAAAACCATGAGCCCTGTAACTGTTGGTTGGAATTTCTCTCTAAAGCTGCTAACGTTGTGCTTTAACTTCTCGGACCACAGGACCCATGTGCTGGCAGATTTCTTCTGGTTACGTTTCAACTGGATGAGGTTGATACGAATACATTTTGAGGAATTTTCATTTAAAAGCGACAGGTGTTGTCGGTTCCATTGTTGTAAATAAGCCGGTTGCTGGATTTGCTGTCCTCTCCCAGAGACTCTTAATAGCCTTGTGCATGCTGACGAAGCCATTGATATTTAGGAGGGAGCAAAAAGCCCAGGAGCAAGTATCTCCATTTAAATGGAACTACCTTCCTCAGCTTGGAAGGGCCACAGGGGGCTGGATTTCAATTGAGCTGAATTTGGAGATAATGAGATACACAGTGGCCTATTAAAAGGTTGCATTATCTCTTCACTTATCCTTGACTGTCCTCTGACTGGCGCGACGGTTGGATGGAAGTGATGGAGTGGATGCAGACTTTTGCAAATTAAATTTGGCTATTAACAGAAATGCCTAACAGTGTTTTATGGATGCAACAACAGAGTAATATTAGATTGCATTATGTTCCAGCTAACTCGGTAAAAGCTAGTGGTTAGCATGCCCTGAGATGAGTACATCTTTGTGGGAGGGTGGGTGAGGGGGAAGGAAAAATGCGTAGTGGACAAGATCTCCTGTCATTGTGCATTCCTATTGTAGATTTATCAGAACCTGAGATTTTTAGCCCCCTCCTGCCAAATAATGATTTTGCACCCGTCTCTTCCTGAAGATCAGCTAATGTGCTACCACTAAGTCAGTCCAATCAGATTCTCGAATAATACAAGGGAAGGAGACGTGAACAAATTTTACAACACAGATAAGTCTCAAATCTCTTCGGCTCCATGTGATTCCTTCAGCCTGTGTTCATGCCGAAGATGTTTTCTGACAGCGTTTGGTGGGATGGAAGGACTAGGTCTTGTGCTCCTAGGTGATTATCATCAGCACTTCACTTCTTCCCAGTCTTATTTCTGGTCTTGTATACAGCAACTGTGAATATAACTTACCTGAAGGTACCTTGCCCATTGTTAATGTGTGAATGGTGGTAGGCAGTGAAATTCAAGGGGCATCACAGCTGGATATGATCCATTCATAATCCAGTGTGTGCAAAACACTTTCAGACAGGACAGTTGAACAGAAGTATGAAGCAGGAATCTGATTTTTTTTTCTGTCCTCCCGAGTCTCTGTAATGTTGCATCATTGTCCTGGGCTAGCACAACATGGATCTGAAATCAAACCTGACTACTCTGGCCAAATAGTCTCAGCTACCCATGGAGTCCAAGTACAATGCTCTGGATTTATCATTTGCTCTCCTTACCACAGACTGTCCTGACATGCAACATGTCCAGGAAGCTGGGGCAGCCACAAGGCCCAGAGCTTCACATTTCTCAGGAGTCATTAGCATCAACACCTGCTTTTAAATTTTTCGGCTTGTTTTCACAGCCTCTAGATAGCCAGGCTTGGCTGAATGTTGGGTGGGACTCCTGTGGCACCAGGGAGTGGAGGGAAGCTTTGGGGACGGGGGTGTCTGTGAGATAATGGGTTACTGGACATGATGTGCTGGAAGGACATTAGCAGCTGCCAGTAGTTGGTAGCGAGTGTGCTGGTGTGGACGCGGGGGGTTCCAGAAAGGAGACTGTGGGCCCACAATAGGGGGGCGGTTCCTGATTGTGGCTGAGTGTCTGATCACAGGCTTGTGTTGAATGGAGGGAAGGTTCGTTTTGGTGGAGGGAGGTGGCATCGGGGATGGTGTTGAGGGGTGGGGATCACTGGGAAGTGGTGGGAAGCATATTTGTTCTCCAGGCGCCAGCACAATGCTGGAAGGGGAATTACTTATCAAACCTGCTCATACTTTTCCTTTCAGAACCAAATTACCTCAGCCCTGGGAGACTCTGTCTGCAGGCAGTAAATTAAAACTGTTATCAAAATAGTCAGATGACAGGCCTGCCTCTACAAAACAAGATATACATCTGCTGCATATTCTTGTACATTTCCTGTGACATAGAATGAGGCCATTGGGCCCATCAAGTGTCTGCCAGCTCTCAGAGCAATGCCATCAATTCCTGCCACCTATTCTCCCTCACATGCCCATTAACACCCCTTAATTCTCCCACCATCCACCTATACTAGGGGTAATTTACAGTGCCCAATTAACCTACCAACCAACATTGGGATTCACTGGGGTAGTTCACAAGGTCATAAGAAGAATGGGCAAACTCCATGTAGGTGACACAGAAATGTAGTCTACATCTCTGTGTCGTCTAGTCTCCACTTTCCACTAACATGAGTTGAGATTGGGTTACCTTTTCATTCCATTTTTGTCTCCACCACCACCTCCCTCCCCTCCCCACTCTGTTCCTGCCTGTGCTTGGGGTTTCAGTTTGCTCCCAGTGAGCTCCTTGCTCAACAGCTGAATTTTGGCCAAGGCAATTACTTGCCACACAATAGAATGGACTGATATCTGAGCGCTGCTATACTGAATATAGGCCTGTCAGTACAACTGCACATGAGCTTCCCCTTCCCCTAAAACAGATTGGTATGTGCTTAAGAGACAGATGGTGGCATCTTTTAAAATATTTCACCTCAGACCATAGCACATGAATATAAAACCAACATTATACATAATGCATAATTGAGGATCATGGTGATAACCCAGCAAGTAGTGTGCAGTCTTTCATGTTTTTTTTAGTTGTATCTCATGATCAGCACACAAACAATATATTAACTGATTTCTGTGATGGAGGAGGTGATACGAGGATCATTCTGTACTCAAGGGTTCCAGTGACCTATAAAATCCTACCCTGTAACCTGATTCTCCCAATCCACAAATGTCTTCTCAAGCCTTATAAAATCTGTAAGTGGATATGAAGTTATTGGGTTGGGTTGTGGGAGGACCTGCATGTCTTTAATTTACTTGTATGTTGTGCTTGTGAGCTCATTACTAAATAGCGAAGGTAACCCTGGAGAACCTTGGCCCTAGAGAGGAAATGCCATTCCCTCCATTATTGGGATAAGATACATTTCTCTGGGAATGTAGTGCATTCCTGAAATGTTCACATGAGCTTGTTTCCGAAAGGGTGAGGGGGGGGGGGGGGGTAAGTGAGGCCCTGGAGAAAGATCTTTATTTCTGATCAAGCAGCTGATTTATCCTGAAACAAAAGAACCAACTTTACATCACAGTTTTTAGTAATGTCTTGGGAAAGTGCATGTTTGTTGCTTCGTATCTCTGACACTAAGCAACAAGCCATTCATTGCACACTTTACTGCTGCTTGCTGTTACCCAAACACTTTATTTCTTTTGCACTGGGTCTTGGTAAATTTACACAACATGCAATGTGGTCCAAAGAAAACATACCAAGAAGGCAATTGGAAGGTCTCTGGAGGATCTGAGAGGCTCCTGAAATTAAAAGTTTGTAATTCATTTGTAGGATGCGAGTGTCACTGGCAAAGTCAGCATTTGTTTCCCATTCCCCATTGCCCATAAAGTTGTGAGGCTTGATATGCCATTTCAGGGGGCAGTTAAGGGTCAAAGTCATTGCTGTGGATCTGGAGTCATGTAGGTGATGTTAGGCCAGGCTAGGTAAGACTTCCCTCGCTATAAGAGATTTACAAACTTGGTGAGTTCTTACAACAATTCAGTAATTTCATGGTCATCATTACTGAATCAGTTTTATTTTAGAATTCCAGATTTACCTGATTAGTGAAATTTAATTCTCCAATTCCTGTGGTGAGATTTGAACTCCTGTTTTAGATCATTGGATCAGACTTGCTAGTTCAGGAATTTAGCCACAATGCCACTGTGCCTGCTATCTTGTGTATTTTGTTGTGGGAAACCCAAGGGTGAGATTACAGGACCAGTTTTGTTGATCACTTACTGAAACATCAGGGATGGGGGGTTTTGTTGGTTGGGAAGGACTGGGGCTAGCAGTAATGTCATGGAACACCAGGAACACGTTAAACCAGAGTTAACAACCTCACAAACAGAAAAGATGTTAACTCTGCCGACTCCACAGATGAGGCTGGCCAAAGGGAAAATGGGAGATGACTTAAAGAAAAGAAGCTTATTAAAGCTAGTGTAAACTTGCACCACATCTATTGCAAACAATGTAGGGTGCAGTTTGCCTCCCTCCTACATTTTCTCAACTGGATTTGCAACAGCTAGCCAGCTGACAGAGTTTAAATGCACAAAGTTTATAAATAACAATAATAAAATCCTGGCAGTTTAATGTACAGCTATTCCTTATGGCTAAACTGCAGAAGCCGAACTTCATTTAAAAAGTACTTTCACTCTCAAATAGTATTATCGCTTTGGGCATTGCAGCCAATACTTTAAAACTACTGGCATGACATGTAATCACCATAGCGATGAACTAAATGACTGTCTCTTATACCTTCTTGTTAATATTAAGAGTAAATCTAAATGTAACCATGTTTAGAATAGTGAATTTTTGGATTTCCCCAGGGTAACCCAACGAGAAGGACATCTCTTGTTAAGGCTCCATGGGGAAAGTATTCACAACTTCCTTATGCTGAATTAGTGGACACCATACACAATTGGCTCAGTGCAATGATGGCTATTCAACCAAATTCATTCTGATTTGAATATCTAATGAGAAGATTGTGTAAAGCGTTACAGAACATTCCTTGGCTTTTCATGACTTTACTGAAGTGAAGTATGAAATTGGTGATCCAATTTTACAGATTGAGCACTTTATATTAATTTTTGCTAACTAGCTCCTTGTAAATTCTGTCACAGCAGCCACTGAGCACAATCAAGTGTCCATTGTAACTGCAGCAAGCTGTAAAATGCATTTGAAAGGACATTGCCATCTGGAATTAATGGCTTGCAAACACAACCTTTTCAATAGGAATACTTGGGAAGAGGTTAATCATCCCACAGCTGCCACATAGCAGCAGAGCATCATCAGGGGTCTGTGAAGCCAAGATCATTGAGGAGGCATTGGTGGACAGGAGTGTTGGAAGGTGGGGGAAGGAGTATGGGTGTAGATATGGTGGAGATTCCATGGGACAACTTTTGGCCTTTCATTGTAGCCTAAATGGAAACACCCAAATAGATATCCCCTCTACAATCAGAAGTTATGGGGAGACCAATTGGTACCCCCAAAATGCTCTCCAGCAGTCCATTATAATCATCCAAATTCTGAAATGGTTAATTTTCACCTTAGGAAAGCATGTAATAATTCCACTAAAGTGCTTATCTTAAAATTTGAGATTGTATTAGGAACATATCTCTTAAAATTGGACCAATATGCATACCAGTTTAGGTACAGTTTAAACATAAAAACTATTCTGTGCACTGGTGATAATTTCCAGGCTGATCAACAACTGTTGGGAAATTGGCCTGAGTACTTTGGCCATAATTGGCCTTAACAGGGATAACCTTTGCCCAACGTCAAGCATGCTTCCTAGAACACCATCTCGTGTGCAGCGCAACTGAAGGAAATTGTCTTGCAGAGGTGCAATCCATGACCTGCGATTTAACATCATTGTAACAGAAGGAGCAAACCCCACAGGAAGTTGGTAAAGGGATGCAAGCTGAAGAGGGCATTGATGTTTTGTTCACAGATTGTGTCAGATTGTTTTCCCATGCTTCAGTTTTGTCCACAAGCATCGCAAAGATCACAGCAAAGTTATATTATGCACCTCAGTTTAAAATGCTGTGATTACCAGCCCTCTGAGTCCATTGCTTGAGGCCATTTGTGGCATAGCAGCCCATGGGGCCAGCCCATCCTTTTGCCCCTCTTACCTCCATGGCAGTTGTTTTATGGTGCTGTGCTGACTCACTTCCGAACAATCAGCACAATGACTGTTAGTTCTGGAGGGAACAACTATCCAGAAGCTGCACAGCTAAAGTTTCGGCTTATTGATTCAGGGAAGAAATTGCCCAACTAATTTTATTTTAACATGCTGTTCACCAATTTTGTGTTTTGTTTACTTTTCTTTGGCTGGTTGCCCAGTTGGGCTGCAGAGCTTCTTGTAGTGTCTGGTTAGCATATGAAAAAGGGGGAAAGTCTAATTTCTCAGAGCTGATGCTCAGTTTTGGTCCTTCTGTTTAAATAGGCATGCCCCGTGTTTAATTGGACATTTTGGGTTGGGCAGAGGCTGACCAGGTTGAGGCCAGATCTTAAGAGGGGTGAAGATTGATCTAACATTCCAGGACTCTTCCCTCTTGGGTACAGGTTTTAAAATCTGAAAGGGTTGACTATGTTAGAAACAGATCCTTATCTGTTGAATACTGAATTCCTGAACCATGGGCATCAATTCAAGATAAGGGATCTAATGTAAATAAACAGTTTCTATAGAATTTCTTCTGCAGAAGGGCATGCAGAGTGTAAAAGGATGCTTGTGGCCGAAGAAGAAATGTTGGCATTTCAGATAGACAAATTTTGAGTGACTAGAGTGAACAATAGTCATGAAATTTGAGAGATGTTATAACACACTTTCATGAGAGAAATAATGTATATGGATGGACCAATGACCTTCCTGTTTGAGTTGTCTTATTGTCCTGTTGTTTCTTTCTGATGTTTTTATTAAAAAACTCATTGTATAGAACCATATAAGACTAAATTTGTGACCTTAATCATAACTGATCATAGTTAAAAAGATCCCTGGGGTACTGCCAGTGCCTGTACTCTGAGTCTATTTTATTAAGCATTATCAAGTTTGATTTGAATGTTCAGTTTATTTATAGGTTGGAGTGGGAGGAAGGAGGATCCTGTAATTTTGTTTTGTCTATGAATGGACACCTTCTCTTCCCATTAGGTACATCTATGAATTAAGTGGGGTGAAGCTTTTATCAATGCAGTAATCAGTGACACAGTCTGCTGTATCGGGAATTAATGGAGAGATGAGTCTCCAGAGTCGTGAGTTTCAACCAGTGCCACAGTTTCAGCTGAATGGAGATGCTAAATTTTACTGATCATAGACCTCTAAAAGGAAAGATTTTCATTTGTATCCTGTCTCTTTTACCTCAGGATGTCTCAGAGCATTCCACAACAATGTACTTTTGAAGTTTACTCATTGTTGCAACAAAGGAAGCATTGCAGACCCTTTGCATTTTGCAAGGCTCTATAAATACAATGCGACTAATGGTCAGATAATCTACTTTAGTGTGTTGGTTGAGGCAGAATATTGGCAGGACACCGAGATGTTAATTCTGGTCTTTTGAAAGAGTATTTTAGGATCTTTTATATTCACCTTACAGAGCAGGTCTAGACATTTGTCCAGATGATGCCTTTTCACCACGGGATGGCAGGTACACATTTGGCCCTTCTCTGTTATTTAATTCCTTTTGTAGAATAAGTCAACCATGTTCTTTTAAAAAAATAGGCTTAATTTCTTATGGACCAACTGCAACCAATAAAAGTAATTGAAAAAATTTATAATGGCTTTACAGCAAAAAACTGAAGTGGTGCATGATGTGGCACTGCCAATAAAATGTGCTGTTGAAAATGGTGCTCATTTAGTGTAAATTTCACTTAAACTGTAGTGTATGTGCCAGTTTACGGTGTGTCACCAGTGGTCACCATTGTTTCCTAATTCTAGTCCAGTGCATCTGTCAAGGCAATTTTCAATATTACCAGGAGGAAGAAACCTAACTGTGAGATGTTGAAACCCAGGGGGAAGGGAAGCATGGCAATTTGGACTTATCAGCAGGCTGACACACAGAGCTCTAGGTTTTCAGAAAACTGTCAGGGCACTTTCTCAGCAGTGCTCAAAATTCTGACAGAACGGGGCCATGTGAGTTGTCATGTTGCATTTTTGATTGGTTTTGTTTCCACTGTGGTCAGAGCCATTTCTTGCTGTTTATTAGAGATGACAAACTGAGCCTATTGCAGGATGAGATCCAAATCAGCAGTAACATTAAAAGCATGTTCCATCGCAATCACACCATATCTCAAGATTTTCCTAAGGTGCGTTAAATGTAAACATGGGACTTTAAAAATGATGGGCTGTTATTGTACCCCTTTTTCTTTCTCAAACCTGTTCACAACTGGATCTCTTTGCTATTTTCTCCCTCCTGTGGAACACCAAACAGCACAAGCAGGGACAAAGGGATAGAGTCTCCACTGTTTCTTTCAACCTAACATGCCTGAAATCAGTGAAACACTCAAAAAGATGCATAATTTCAATCTCACATTGAATTCAGTGCAAATTGAGCTTCTATGATTTTTGTTTCTGCATTTTATTGGATTTAGTTTTGGCCATGATGCACACAGGATAAATTAGTGACTGTTGAAAGTTTCTGGTAATTCTGTTGTATGCAGATTTTCAAGGAGAGTTTGAAAATTAAGATACTTTTTTTGCCACCACTACATGATTGAGCATATTTTAAAAGTCTAAAATGAAATTTGTAATATGCAAAGAAACTGATACTAATATAACTAGCAAATAGTTCTAAGTACTTTAAGCTTTTTTCAGTCATCCAAAGTGAAAATATTCAGAACTTGTGGATTGACACTGTTTATAGTTGCTTACTTTAGTGATATATCAATCTTTAGCTATGTTAATCAATATGTACTAATGCACACTTAAAAATATTGTGGGCTTTGACGCAAACTTTTGAAAATTGCCTTTTAAAATGCTTCCAATCGTGCATACTCATTATGGATTTTGCACTTGATATGCAAATAAATTTGAGAAAAGACTTGCATCCCAGAGCAGCACAGTTGTGGGCACAATCTGGCCTCTGATCACTGACTGCACTCGAGGCAGAAACACTGGCCCCAGTCCTGATGTAGGGTTTCAACCTGAAATGTTGACCATTCCTTTCCCCTCACAGATGCTGCCCGACCTGCTGAGTTCCTCCAGCAGATGGTTTGTTGCTCCAGATTCCAGCATCTGCAGTCTCTTGTGTCTCCAACACTACCTCAGGAATGGGATGGATATAAATGCTGGCCCTGCCATTGACATGTTTGAATTAATAAATAAAAAGATCAATGAGAAAGACGAGACAGCAGATGATGGAGTGAAGATTGGTAGTGGAGGTGGTTGGTATATAAGTTGTGAGAAGGATAAGAAGTAAGAGACGATTGAGAGAAACAGCGAATGTTGCAATAATGATGCTGAATGAAGGAGACCAGAGAGGCAACGGTGGAATAATTTCTTCCCAGGAATTTATTGTGAATAAAGTACAGTTTTGAAATAAAAGAGACACTTTAGTGGCAGACAAAAGTGTGTCTTTCACCCAGTTGATGAGCGACCTGCAACAGTTAATGTCTGTTTCAGTTTGTATCCCTGGGGACAACTGGTAGATCACATTTACTTTAATGCAAGGCTCTTCACAGTTAAGTCAGATGATTTTCGAGCATGGATCAGCACTTGGAATTATGATATCACAATGATGGAAATGTGGTTGAAGGAAGGGCAGGATTGGCAACTTAATCTTCTGGGGTATAGAAGTTTCAGATATGATAGGGGAGAATGCAGAAGGTGAGGGGAGTCATTCTATTGATGAGGGAAAATATAATGGCAGTGCTTAGAGAATATGTCCTGGATGGATCGTCCAATGTGGCCATATGGGTAGAAAATAATAAGAGTGATGATCACTTTTCTGGGGTTATACTGTTGGCATCCAAATAGTCAATGGGAGGAGGAGGTGTTAGGTATAACGGGAGACATAAGGGCCATGCGATCTATCCCAGGTTACAGTGGGAAGCAAGGGAGGAGATAGCTGGGGACCAGACGAAGGTTTTTGCATTTTCGTTAGCCACAGATGAGGTGCCAGAAGATTGGAGGGTAGCTAATTTTATTTCTTTATTTAAGAAGGGCAACAGTGATAAGCCAGGTAAGCACAGGCTGGTGAGCCTCATGTCAGGGTAGGGAAAATATTCAAGAAAATCCCGAGGGCTAAGATTTATGTATATTTGGAAAGGCAGGGGCTGACCAAGGATAGTCAGTGTGGCTTTGTGCCGAGGAAATCCTGTCAGGCACGGTAGTGTAGCAGTTAGCGTAACACTATTGCAGTGCCAGCGACCTGGGTTCAATTCCAGCCACTGTCTGTAAGGAGTTTGTATGTTCTCCCCGTGCCTGTGTGGGTTTCCTCTGGGTGCTTTGGTTTCCTCCCACGTTCCAAAGACGTATGGGTTAGGAAGTTGTGGGCATGCTATGTTGATACCAGAAGTGCGGCGACACTTGCGGGCTGCCCCCAGAACATTCTATGCAAAAGGTGCATTTCACTTTGTGTTTCGATGTACATGTGACCACTATAGATATCTTATTTGATTTTGAGGAGGTGACTAAGATGATTAATGAAGGCAGAGTGATAGACATTGTCTACATGGACATAAGTAAGGTATTTCACAAGGTCCTGTATGGTCGGCTGGTCCAGAATGGGATACAAAGTGGGCTGACTAACTGGATCTAAAATTGGCTTGGCAGGCAGGAGGTAATGGTAGAAGGATGCTTTTATGATTGGAAATCTGTGACCAGTGGTGTATTGCAGGGATCAGCGCTGGGATAGTTATATATTAATGATTTGGATGTGAAAGGAGGAAGTATGATTGCTAAGTTTGTGAAGACACAAAAGTTGGTGGTGTTGTCCAAGAATTCAGCAGGATATAGATGAGATGGAAAGAAGGGCAAAGTGAATTTAATCCTGTAAATGGTAGGGTGCTAAGGAATATTGATGAACAGAGGGACTTTGGGGTTCAAGTCTATAGTTCCCTGAAAGTGGCAACATAGGTAGATAGGGAGTGAAGAAGGCATATGTCAGGGCACAGAATGTAAAAGTTAGGATGTTATGTTTACAAAACTCTGATAAGATTGCACCTTGAGTATTATGTACAGTACAGGAAGGATGTGGTTGTGCTGGAGAGAGTGCAGAGGAGATTCACCTGGATGTGGCCTGGATTGAAGGGCCTTAGTTATGGGGAGAAATTGGACAAGGCTGTGCTTGTTTTCCCTGGAGTGAAGGGGGCCGAGGGGTGACCTTACTGAGGTATATAAGAGGCATGGGATAGGGTAGATAGTCAGAATCTTTTTCCCACAGTCAGGGTATCAAAAACAAGAGGGCATAGGTTTAAGGTGAGAGGAAGGAGTTTTAAAGGGAATTTGAGAGAAAAGTTTTTTTCTTAAACAGAGTGGTTGATGTATGAAACTTGCTGCCAGAGGAGGTGGTGGAGTCAGATACAATCACTGTTTTTAAGAGACATTTAGACAGGCACTCAAATAGGTAAGACATAGGATCTGGACCAAATGCAGACAAATGGGGTTAGTGTAGATGGGCAAAATGGTCAGCATGGACGTAGTGGGCTGAAGGGCCTGTTTCTGTACTATACAACTCTGACTCTAGATCAGCACAAATGCTGCTTCTCCACTTTGAGCAGTGTTCCCAGTCAGTGGAGATGTTGCACTTCTTCATGGAGGCTTTGAGCATGTCTCTGAATCATCATCTCTGTCTGTCTGGTAATCTCTTCCCATCACAGAGGTTGGAATAGAGCGTCTGTCTCAGTGGCCTGGTTTTGGGCATGCACATGATGTGTCCTACCCAACAGAACCAGCTGAGTACAACTAGAGCCTCAGTGCAGGAGATGTTGTTTGGGGGAGGATACTGGCGCAGTTCACTTATCCATGCAGTGAATTTGGAAGATTTTGTATTGATGGTACCTTCATGGCTGCTGTCGGTCGTCTATGTGGAGGATGGGGAAGTATATGGAGGGTGGGATCACTACTGACCACTGGACCATGTGTTTAGTACCATAGCTTAACGTTTTGATCAACAGTCTTTTCCTCAAAGGCTGTAAAACGGGGACACTTCTTCAAGAGTACACTCTCCCTTTGTGCCGTGTCTCTGCTCTGCACAGCGCCATTCAGTGGCGGAGCCTTCTCACAATCGCGTTCTCAGTGGAAGCTCATTGAAGTGAAAAGACTTTGACTGTAACCAATCGTATTGCAGCCAGAGACCTTGGGAGTCTGAATCCTGTGGAAAGTATAAGATTACCTAACGAGCATTCACTCCCAGGCAGTGTGCTTGTGAGCCCCTCGCAGTATCTCATACCACACAAGTGAGGTCACACTACTAGATGATGTATTAAACTTACAATACGCTACAGGAGAGCGGCGAAGGAGTTTTATCTTCAGGAACTGGGGACCTGGAGTGGTTTCACATCACGAAGAGGGGAAAAGAAGCCCTTCAATTCAATGATGAACTACTTGGTAAGTGAAAGCTGCTGTGTGGAAGGTCGGGGGTTGCAACTTTTCTGGCTGGGCTGCGCCGTTATGTGTAGAGAGCTCCCGGGGCTGGTCACTGGACCTGTGTGGAGGTTGCTGTTCCCTCTCCTGCCGCCCCGGAGCTTTCCTTTCATCGTCGAGACAAACCGAGTGACTTCGAGCACAGCCGGTCTCTCGGGTGCAAGTTGCTGTTTGAGAAGCGGGGCCCATTTCCAGGAGTTTTGATCTGGTCCCTGCTCTGCAACTTGTCAGTGACGGGATCCGCAAGCCCTTGCTTCCTCTTGACACTCAGGCAGCCAGGGTTAGCGGGCGGAGCAGCCCCGGGAAAGAAAATCACAGCACGCTGAAAAGTGTGGGGTTACTTCTCGCCCTTTTGTCATTGTACCAGTTTCAAGTTTGTTCCAGCAATCAGATTTAACAGCGAGCCGTATTCATTGGCAACGGGGAGTCCAAAGAGCTTCCTGTTCGGTTGGGATCTCGAGTTCGGGGTGAAATAGACTTTGGGACTTTTTTTTGGAGGGGGTGGGGGTTTGTGTTGGAAGTGAAGGGAAAAAGAGGGTTTCAAATCTTGGCAGACCCGTAGGTAGGCAGTCACATATGACGCTGGGAGGAAGCTGTGGGAGCTGGCGTGTGTATTTCGATGGTGGAGTGAGATTTGTACCCCGAGGACATGAAATCACAGCTCAGCCCAGCTGATGAATCACAAAAGGCAGGTGTCAGCCTACAGTCAAGGTGAGCTCAATAGAAGGGTGTAATTTAAGACTCTCTGTGTGTGCTACACATACCTGTTTTTTTTAACAACTTTACAAGTTACCCAAAGTGTACATTTAATGAGAGCTTTCCTGCCAAAGGATGTTAGTATAAATTGTAAACAGGTTTGACTGAATCATGGGTTCTGCAGCAAGTGCAGCTTTGAAAGAAAGGTTCCTCATGTCTCCTTGGCTGAGATTTCTTCTCAGTTGTCTTCTGTCCAAATCGCCTTTGTTAGCTCTTGTACACCGTGCCGGCCTGTCCGACTGTGAGAACAGCCAGTCAAGTCTAAACCTGCCCTCATCTAATGTCCACAGAAGTGAAATAATAAGAAAATGCAGGAAACACTCAAAGGTCATTGACCTGAAATGTTAACTCTGTTTCTCTCTCAACAGATACCACCAGAACTGCTGAGTGTTTCCAGCATCTTCTGTTTTTATTTCAGATTTCCAACATCAGCAGTTTGATTTTCTGGAAGGGAGTTAATGTTGGGAGGAGTGGCCGGCGCAGTGGCTCAGCTGGTAGAGCTGCTGCCTCACGGTGCCAGAGACGCGGGTTCAATCCTGACCTTGAGTGCTGTCTGTGTGGAGTCTGCATGTTCTCCCTGTGACTGCATGGGTTTCCTTTGGGTGCTCTGGTTTCCTCCTAACTCCCAAAGATGTGCAGGTTGGTTGGTTAGTTGGCCGCTGTAAACTGTCCCCAGTGTGTAGGTGAGTGGTAGAATCTGGGGAGAGTTGATGTGAACGTGGGACGAATAAAAAATGGGATTAGTGCAGGATTAACATAAATGGATGTTTGATAGTAAGTATGGACTCAATGGGCTGAAGGGCCTGTTTCTGTGCTGTATGATTCCATGGCTCTAAGGAGCACTTGCACTTTTTTAGGAGCCTTTTGTGACTTGGGGTAAACAAAAGTGCTTGGCAGCTAGTGAAGTACTTTGGAATTGAAGTCTCTTGCTTAGAAATTCATCTCCTCCAGTTATGGAGTTATACAGCATAGAAACAGCTCTTCAGCCCACCATGTCTATGCCAACCATCAAGAACCTACCTATACTAATCCTCTTTCTCATTTGGTTTTATAGCCTTCTATGCTTTGGCAATTCAAGTTCTTGTCCAGGTGCTTCTTAAGTGTGAGGGTACTTGCCTCCATCATCTTCTCAGGCAGTCCATTCTAGAGTTGGTAGCACTAGATACTATTGGAACAAATTTAGAAAGCTAGCTGTATCTTCTTCTCAGGCAGTCTAAGGGTGACCAGCTTCCAGTACGTCACTTTGAGGAGTGGAAGATACCAGTTCCTAGTTAGTTTGAACATGGACTGACTTGCACACCAATTACAACATGGTTCGACTCTTGGACCAATGGCAAGTAGTCCAAGACAATTGGAGACCAGATTGTGGTCCGTGGTCTTGGCACTCATACATCTGTGAACTGACACCTGAACACACCAACCACAAGTAGATCAGAGGAATGGATTTTTGGATATTATGGGGTATGTGTAGTAAATGAAGGTGGATTAGGCATGAGGAGCCAAATGGCCTCCTCTTGTTTTAATTTTTATTTTCTTTTAATGTCCATACACAATCGGACCACATGCTTGTTTGACTCTAATCTCCTCCTTCATTTCCCCTCTGAATCCCTCGGTCTCCTTCCCTCCTTCAGATTCCGCCTCTCAGCCACTCTCACCTTTGCTCACCCTCTTCCTCTCAGAACCCCCCACAAACACATCCCTCTCAGTTCCCTCCTCTCCTCTTTCTCATTCTCCCCCACCACCACAACTCTCCCTCTGACTTTCAGTCTCCCTCATCCTCTTAAGGATCATTCCCTCAAAACACTAGAGAAACAAAGGGCTGCAGATGCCAGAATCTAGATGAAAAACACCTGTCCTCTCACCCATCCCCTGCACCTAATAGCAACGCTGTCCTGGTTTGCAACCCAACACAGACTGCCCAAAGTTCCCCAGAAAGCCTTAGGGGTGTATAGTGGTGTTGACAGTGCCTTGGGAATTGGGGTTGTTGCTATAGTATGTTTGGTGTTAGTGAGAGGGGATGCATTTCCTCTAAGGTAGAAAATGTACAGCTAATTTGTGCATGGCAATTTCCCACAAATAATACTGTGATGACCAGATTATCTGTTTTGTGATGTTTATCGGTTGAGGAAAAAAAATTGGCCTGGCCAAAGATTGTCCATGGCGGATTTTTCCATTGAAATAATTCCAGGAGCAGTGCAAACCAGTGACACCTCTACATGCCATCCTGGAAAAGGGGACAGGTAGAGTTGAACCAGGTTCTCCCAGATCTGTATGGGATCACATGGTAGCACAGCAATTAGTGCTGCCGTCTCACAGCTTCAGTGACCCATGTTCAAGAGAATAAGCTGTAGTGCTACAGAGAAAATAAAGAGAGGGGGAATGGCGCTGATGGGATTTATTCTATGATACAATAAGTAAGTAACAATCTACTGGATAAATGCATATGTGTATTACACAGCTTTACTTTTTGAAATGAACAGGAAGATAGGATTTAATAAATGTTCATGCACTTTTGCAGTGATAGTGTGGACTTGACAGCAGATAGTACATTACAGTTTTAATTATAAGGACCAGTTCCATAAACTTGGGTTGTGTTCCCTCATATGTAGAGAGCATTCGAGGCTTTTGAAATGCTAAAGAGGCTTGATAGAATTAATTGAAAGGCACTATTTCCTGGTGGGGAAGTCCAGGGTAAAGGGAAATAGTCTTAAAGTTACAGCTAGTCTGTTAAGCAGTGGGATCAGGAAGCATTTTATCATAAAATCTAATGGAAATGAAGCATTGGTAAATGAAGTAATTGGTAGTGGACACTGAGCCTATTTGAAATTTAAGGTGTTGATTGTTGGGGAAGGTTGCCAAAGGTTGCGGAGCGAGGGTGGACAAGTGCAGTTGTGATACGGATGAGCCAGATCTAATTGGAGGAAAAAATAGTCCTGAGCGTGAACGAGCTTGTTTCCATTCCTTTTCTGATAAAGCAGGTGAAATCCACGTCTCCATTGGAACCAAAAGAGGGGGAAGCATTTAAAGAGGTTCAACTTTTGAAGGCCCATATCTATGTGTCCTTGTACCACATTTAATCTTCATAATCAATCATCGTAGGTGCAAAACGCTCCATTTCTGAGCAGAAATCCACTCAGTAGTGCATAGGGGCCAGTTTGCAAGGCCGTAATGACTTCCACAGGTCCAAGTGGCCGCTGGGTTTCACTGTCCTGACAACTAGGCTTCAGGTGACGGATGCTGTGGCCCCACCCCTGGATTCCACTGACGGGCTTTTGATAACTTGCTGTGGTCAAAATGCCAAAAATTATTTTCTTAAAAAAATAACTTCACTTGGAAATGCCAGCTGTGGGTCTGGAGGGAACTGGCTGAGGGACTGGATTTGCAGTGTACCCAGCCTCTCAGCTCGGCATAACGTGAGCTCTGCCCTGGGGCTCAGCACTGGGTCCAGCAGCATAGCGGGATGTCGGATGTGCTCCTGACACAGAAGTCAGGAACGCGTTGAGCCCTACGGTGCAGCTGGCTGGCGCTTCTGTGTGGAATTGCCTGCGTTTCTCAGCTTCAGTTATTTTTGTTTCAAAATATAACTATTCTAAAATAAATGCAGAATATTAACATCAGCATTTTCATAACAGGTAATGTTATTCCATTACTTGACATAAGCACATCATCAGTTACCATCCATGTGCAAATGTAAAGTAAATCATTCATGGGTATTAACACAAATTTTAACTAATTTGTATGCATTGCAGGACAATCCTAAACTGTGGCCCTTTCCCACAAGCCCATACAGTTTTGTTTTGAAACAATAATTCTATTTACTTATTTATAATACTCAGAACAATTTTAGATTAAACTGCAATTCATGGTGTTCAGGATGCACTCCAGCCCCTTCAGCATCCACTATCCCGGTAAATCTCTGGCAAACGCATGGACACCACGTGCTCCCTCTCCATGGACGCCAGGTGCTCCCTCTCCATGGACACTCGGGTGTAGAAGTCTGGAACATGCTGAGCCACGCTGTGCAAAAGGTTGATGGTTCTCCGCGGAATTACCAGCCAGCGAGCAGCACCCCCAAGCCCTGTGGCAGAATTGTGGACCCATACCAAGCTGCTTATTCACAGGAACGCAAGAAACTAGGAGCAGGAGTAGGACACCAGGCCCCTCAAGCCTGCCCTGCCATTCAGTACAGTCATTACTGATCTATGCTGCCTCGCCCTTCTGTGTCAGTTCCCCATAACCTTCCAGTCCTTGATCTTTCAAATATTTATTTGTCTCCACCTTATTCCATCAACCTTGGCCTGTTTATATTCTGGAAAACAGCCAGTGGAGTGAGATCTGTGAATCTGTGTTCAACGCCATTCCTGTAGCATTACCAATATGATTCTTGGCGACAATAGTGGGTATTGATGTGCCACTGTCACCCTTGGAATACAGCTTTTCCCTCAAGATGTATTGGAACAACCTGGGAGCAACAGCATTTGAGTAATTGAGAATTTCAAGTGAATTACACAGCAGCTTGTGGTTTTGTACGCTTACAGTACTGTGCCCCAGGCTGTTAAGAATACATGCTGAATGCCAAACCCTACCTTGTTTGATAGCAAGTTGCAAACTCCAACACGCCCAACGTCACCAGGTACAAGTTGGGACAGATTGTTATGTTCAGTGTAGGAAGAACTAACTGTGCTTGTTGTTAACTGCACTGAGATTCAGGAAACTCTGGCTGAAGCAACTTGGCTATTTACTGCTGTGGATCCACATATTGTGTCTATTATTTTGTTCTCTCTTTGACCCTGTAGTGAGAGATTCTTATCAAAAATCAAAATAGCTTAGCCCTAGTCTTATTCAATGTGTAAATGGTTTTTTTTTGTACGTAAGAGAATGTGAAACGAGCCTGTGCTTTGGCTTGACTCAAGGAACTGTGGGTCTGTAAATAAAACAGCAAGACTGAATGCCTCCTGGGAATAGGATAATTTTTTATATATCATTAACCGAAATCTCAACATATCAGAAATCTCAAAGAAGCTATTTTTGTAACTAGTTTCTGTGCAACTGTGATTACTGTGTTCTCTGGTACCAGGTTAGTCATAACAAAAGCAATCAGGGATTGGGGAACAAAATTACTTTCATATTTTTTGTGCAGAGCCTTGCAGTAACCCTGAAGAGGTGCTCTCACTTTAGTGCCTGCTGCATATATTTTTAACCAACATTCTTTTCCATTCTCTAGTCTTTGTTTTTGTTTTGTTTTACAGTGTTTATTGTTATTTAATGGGGAAAAAAATCACCAAATTATAGTACATGTAGTCCTGATACAGGGTTTCAACCCGAAACGTTGACAATTCCTTTCCTCCCACAGATGCTGCTCGACCTGCTGAGTTCCTCCAGCAGATTGCTTGTGGCTCTAAATCATAGTACATGTTTGAATTTGAGGGGAAGAGAGATTGCTGGGAATGTTGTGAGAGCCATCAGAGAGTCCATGGGCTGAATGGCCTCCTTAAGAGATGCCACGTGAAAGATGCTGCCTGTCCATGAATCTGTTTCAGGATTGGATCTCAAAGACATCCATTTTTTGCTCGCCAACTCCTAACATTTCTAACCCTCTGCATTCTGACTGGGAGACCGTCCTAGTAATTCAGAGAAAAGGTAGGGAGTCTAAAACGAGAGGGCATGGGTTTAAGGTGAGAGGGGAGAGATTTAAAGGAGACCTGAGGGGCAAGGTTTTCACACAGGGTGGTGGGTATGTGGAATGAGCTGCCAGAGGATGTGATAGAGATGGATACCATTACAATGTTTATAAGATATTTGGGCAGATGCATGGATGGGAAAGGACGTTGGCACAACACCTTGGGCCGAAGGGCCAGTACTGTGCTGTAATGTTGTTTGTTCTTACAAGGTCACCTCTTCTGCTGTTCCTCTCACCCTCTGTGTTAGTTTCATTTTGAAGATAATTTACCCACACATATTCTTGTTTTTTTTTCCTAACAGTCCATGAGCAGGAACTCATGGACTTGATTGATTAGGAGTGGCTGAGACTGATGTGAAATGGGTGAATGGATCATTGCGAAGAAGGGGAAGAACCTTCAAGCCTTTGAAAGCTGTGCAGTGAGCTGCTTACACTGGCATGCAGTTGTGCAATGTCAGACTGTTACTGAGTAAAAGGGATGGAATGTGTCCAGATTCCATTCAGTAAATCAGTAGATCAGGATGATTCAGAATGAGTTTGGTTTGAATTCCTCATAAGGACTTAAATCTACTACTGTGGTAAAAGAAAAGAGTTGACAATGAAGCCAGACCTCCATAAGCTGTGGTAAATTTTAGCCCAAGGGAAGTTGCATGAGGGCTGATTTTTAAGCTGTTTTCATTTCGATTGGGATTTGGGGGAAGATGATGTCTGGAATTACACTACTCAATCATTGTCAGCAGTCTTGTAACAGGGGACCAAGCAAACATAAAGCAGCTCTGAGTTGACTATGGATCAGCATTGCTAGATTCCCAGTTAAGTAGAAGGGCTTGACGGCCAACATGTCCGTACAGCGCTCAGTTGGTTCTGCAGTGGAGTTCCTTCCTGGATCAAGTCTCTGCAGTGGGGCTTGAACCTACAACTGTTTGTTGACACTCACTCAATGAATAGAAAATCATAAGAGGGAGGAGTGGGTGCCCAAATTTTTTTATTTACAGGGTGAATAGTAGAAGTAAATCTGTAAACTGTTTTGTGTTTAGTCTTCACTAATGTATTTTACTGAGTATATTCTTTGTCACCATCTGGCTCTGTGATTGGACTACTGTCCAGTCAAGTTGGGCGAATGTCAACAAGGCACCTGAATCACTAGGTGGCCACATTCCCACCACCAGGAAGCTAGACACTCCACAGTGAGTGATTGAAAAGGAGTGGCTCATAGGCAGTTGTTTTATTTTGACCAGAATGGTCCTTACCTCTGGCCATTGTTTACTTTTCAAAAGCAAAATTATATTTTTCTGTTCCTGGTGGATTTGGTTTCCTGTTATTCATCCAGGATCCAAACAGAGTTCTGGTACGCAAGAGTCTCGCCACAATTATCCTGTGGCTTGAAATACTGCTTGCTCTTGGGTGATATGGGTGGGGCCTGACCTGTAAGTGTATGTGTACAATTTAAAAGTTCAACTCGTGACGCAGCCTAATGTTGATGTCTCTGAAACCTTGGCTGTGAATCAGCCTGGTATATCTTCCTTTTCATCAACCAGTTTGCCTGCAGTTCAGCTGAAGAAAAGCAACTTGCTTTCTTTTTTAAGCGGAGGGCATTGTTGCATTGTTCTGCTTTCTTCTGATGGTGTAAGTTTGTGTCTTGCATCTTGGAGCAATCCTGTGATGCTCCATCCATTTCTAGGAGCATTAAAGTGACATCAAACTCTTGCCTTTTACTCTTGGGTGCCTCATCTTGGAAAATTTATTGGATTGTATCTGGTTTTCCTTCAGTGAGGTGTAAACATTCTGAACTGGCTGTGTAAAACTCCCCAGTAACTAACCCCAGTATAAAATCAGTCACACATACCACTTGTAAATCAGCACAGATTACTGCTATGAGATTTTTTTAAAAGAATGCAGTCCAAAGAATGTTGCCCCTAGAATATTGCCAACTCTGCTTGTTATGAAATGTGAAGATTCTCTTCCATTTCCTTCTGTAGTTTGATTGTGAGATGCAGACATCATGTACTGGCCCCTCATTACCAGTGCTAAAGTGGGATTTTATTTTTTTGAGGCCTAAAGTTCTGCCATGGGCACGAGGAAACCAGTTTAGCAAAGGGAGTGTGGTGAACCAGAGCATGGATGTTAGCTCCTGCAACTTGAACTGACAAGTATCAAACTCAAAAGCACCCGTATTTCAGCTGTATCTAGTGCTTTCACTCTCCATCTGCTTTTGCTGTTGCTTGGAGATGTACAGTACAAACTAGACAAGCATATCTTGTATAGAGCCTTTTAGTTATGGTTCAGCCTGACTCCTGGCCAGAAAAAACTTGTTTGGCTTTGCTCTCAGACCCGGTCTGTTATTTTGTATACAAGGCTTTGCTATAACTCAGCAATCTGACTCAATTTGTGAAGGAGTCAGCAACCATAATATGATGCATGTACTTGTCGACTTTTATACATGAACGTTAGGGTGGGAAGATAAGAAATTGAGGGAGGGGTTGAGGAGGAAAGCTTTTCTGGTGGAAAGAAGTCAAGAATTTGTTATAATTCTTTACTTGAAAAGCACATATCCTCCCAAACTGCAGCATCATTGTTTGGCAATCCAACGATGAAGTAAATATGTCAACATGTGGAGTTAGTGGCTTTTGGTTTATTTTCCAAGATTAGGATTGTTTGAAACATTTTATCATTGCACACAGAGCAAGCTGGTAGAATCCTCATCCTGTCTGCTGGGTATGAGGCAGCAGTGCCTGGCCATTTGTTCAGTATCTCTCTTCTAATGCTTTCAACATAAATCACAAATTTAGGGCAGAGACTTGTTGAAAGGAATGCAGTTACTGGTGTAAGTGTTCACAGTTATACTCTGCTCGTGTTTCATATTAAACAATTCTCGCCTCCTGAGTCTTGGTTTTAGGCCAACTTTGAAACATGGCATTTGCATCCGCTGGTGTGAATACAATTCTTCTAACGTTTCCTGTGCTGCAACGAGAAGTATGGTATGCCTGTCAGTGTGACTGTTCAACCTCTCCTGTGCACTATCCAGTTTAACCTGGAGGGGCAGAGCCTGTGCAGGAAAGCAGGATCACTTCAAATAGTTTAGACTAGCTTCTGAGCTTGAATTCTTTTTCTGTCTGACCACTGATTTTTTTTTTCCTCTCCCTTTTTGGTCCTGGCAACTGCAAACCTGTAATTCTTCCCAGACGACACATTCAGCCCTTTCGCTGCCTTTTGTTTGCAACGTCTTTCAGCAGCACCCATGGCATTTTTTTCCAGGTAATTGTTGGGGAGACGACTCGCAGCACAAGCTCTGTACCCTTTTCACCGTCTCTGACCTCCTTAGCAGCCAGAGCCTTGGGCTGAATCGAACTATTAACTGCCTTGGCAACCTGCTTTTCTCTGGGCCGAGTACTCAGCAATCATTCCTTGCATCTTCTCTATCAGAAAGACTGCCTGTGAAGTGCTGGCACCTCTACCTCAGTTTGTCCGTACTGCAGTAGCCCTGTCAATTAGCTTCCGGTCAGGCAGCGAGTGTTGGTGGCCTACTGGATTGTGCGGATCCCACAGCCTTTTCTGATCCTGCAATCCAACATCTGGTTACCGGCAAACAGTCAGTAGCGGGAAGCCAGACTCGGTTAACAGTCTCCTCCACAGGTCCTTCAGAGACAGGCCTGGCTGATGTGCCATCCCTGCCGTTGACACGACTACGATAGTTTTAGCGGCCCAAGGGGAGGAAAGGCGTTTGAGTTCCTGCCTAGTTCCTGGTTCAGTGGCGCACTGCGCGTTGCTTGTACCTACTTTTGCGTCAGGAGGGCTGACCTATCTGAAGCATTAGCAGGTAGGACTTGCTCACAAAAACTGCAGGGTTAATAGATTGTCCAAAAAGAGAGAGGGAGAGAGAAGGTGCACGTGCGTGTGTGTCCTCTCTGTGTAAATCCTGCAGCAGAGGATCGATGACCAGAGAAGAATATGATCTCATTTCAACAGTGGCTCCTGCTGACAGTTAAGGCAAAGCAAGCCCGGACAGACTATACAATTACAGCGTCCAGACATTCCTATCGGTTGATTGGGAGGCAAAAAAGGAAGAAAACTTGTTCTGGAGTGAGTGCTGCTGGAGTTGCAGTAACAGTCACAAGGTTAACGCCGGAGATTAACCAAGTGAAATTAGCTATTGCTGATAATGCAATAATGATGAGATTTCTCCCACAACAACACACTAACTGTGCTTGCTGCTTGATTCTGCAGAGATTTCAGGCCTGGCTGGAGAGGATTAGTGGTGACAAGGGCAGAGTGTTTAGCCAAAGCTGGACTGAGGTCATGGCACATGAATTAGCTGATGCTTGCTGTAACAGATTGGTTGGGAGGGGGTAGTGGCCCAGCTTGCACTTGGAGGATGTGCTAACAGCCCTGCTTTCTATCAAGATCAATCCAGTCAGGCACTCCTGAGTTAACTTCCGGTCTCCCACGTCTCAGCTCTGCTGTTGGTTGGAAGATTTCATCCTTCTGCCTGCATATTACTTGGTTGTGTGCATCCACACGCGTGTGTATAGACGGGTGTGTGAGTGGTAGAAGTCTTTGTTTTATTTACCTAATTAGCACTTCAAACATTCCAGACCAGACTGAATGTTATTTACCAAACTGTTTACTTCTTCTGTGCCTAATTCATCGAGGACTCACTGGAAATTGGATCATCGGGGTCTTGCTGTTCACAGTGTCATCCTTGTCTGATAACTTGAAATACAAAGGGTATATTTTCCTCTTCCCTGAGCTGGTGTCTTAGGAATTCTGAAGGAGCAAGGAAGAATAATAGTTGGTTAAGATCTACTGCATTTGGTTCTGCCTAGTACTATCTCTGGAATTCCTGGGGGGCCATCAACCTGTGGAAGTTCAACCTGTGGAAGTATTGGGCTGGTGGTGTGTACCAGTTCACTGTATCTAATAAACCAAGGCTGAAATGGGCATCTCCTACCTCTCATCTCATTTTGTGCTGTCGTTGGTTCCAGGTAGTCCCATGAGTGGGCCTGGACCTTGAGTATCCCTGGGACAAGCGAATAGCCTTGAGCTTAGAGAAGGCAGGGAGCTCTCTCCCGATGGATGTATCATGTCTTGCATACACTGAGGGGTGCCTAGCCCAGCCCAGCCTGTGCTCCCAGCCCACACTCCTAGCCCAGTCGAGCCTACACATCCACTAGAAATCTCCTGCAGGTAAATTGAATTGGAAAAGATCCAAAGGAGGTAAAGAGTAATGTCCCTGCTTCCTGCTTACAATGGAAATGTTAACAGTGTCAACCACTGAACAAATCTAAGTCACCTTTGCAAGTCCCTACCTGCTCCTGCCTGTAAACGTACTGGAAAAAAATTTGCGGAAGCTCTTTCAACATCGTGTATGGATTGGGAGAAACCATCAAGACATTGGGCACCTGTGAAATAAAACCTCTGACATCATTGGGTCAGATCTAATAACTAGGGAAACCTACTGTGTGCACTTGCAACATATCCCTGAATGCCACAGTCATTAAACATACTGAAGACTGAATGTTTCTCATCTAAGATCAATGTGTCTCACATCAGTGGGAGGGAACCTATTGGACAGGATTCTTTGGGATAGGATTTATGAGTATTTGGAAAACCATGGCCTAATTAGGGACAGTCATTTATGGCTTTGTGTGGGTACTAACTTGACTGAGTTTTTCGAGGAGGTGACGAAGGTGATTGATGAAGGTAGAACTGTGGATGTTGTCTACATGGATTTTAGTAAAACGTTTGACAAGGTCCTTCATGGTAGGCTCATCCAGAAGATTAAGATGCATGGGATCCACGTGACTTGGCCGTTTGGATTCAGAATTGGCTTGCCCAGTGAAGACAGAGGGTGGTGTTCGTTGGAGCTTATTCTGGCTGGAGGTCCGTGATTAGTGGTGTTGCTCAGGGATCCGTACTGGGACCTCTGCTATTTGTGATATATATAAGTGACCTGGATGAAAATGTGGATTGGAAGGTTAGTAAGTTCGCAGATGATACAAAGATTGATGGTGTTGTGGATAGTGTAGAAGTTTGCCATAGGATACAGCAGGATACAGATCAGTTGTAGATGTGGGTGGAGAAATGGTAGATGGAGTTTAACCTGGCCAAATGTGAGGTGTTGCACTTCAGGAGATTAAATGTAGAGGGACAGTACACTTTTAATGGTAAGACCCTTAACGGTGCTGATTTACAGAGGGATCTTGGTGTCCAAGTTGAAAGCTCCCCGAAAGTGGTACGCAGGTTGATAGGGTGGTAAAGAAGTCGTATGGCATGCTTGCCTTTATTAGTCGAGGCATTGAGTTCAAGAGTCAGGAAGATGTGTTGCAGCTTTACAAAACTCTAGTTAGGCCACATCTGGAGTATTGAATTCATTTCTGGTCATCCCGTTATAGGAAGGATGTGGAGGCTTTGGAGAGGGTGCAGAAGAGGTTTACCAGGATGCTGCCTGGATTAGAGGGCATGTACTATAAGGAGAGGTTGGACAAACTTGGGTTGTTCTCTCTGGAGCAGCGGAGGCTGAGGGGAGACCTGATAGAAGTTTATAAGATTATGAGAGACATCGATAGACAGCCGGTATCTTTTTTCCCAGGGTCAAAATGTCTAATACCAGAGGGCATGTATTTAAGCTGAGAGGGAGTAAATTCAAAAGAGATGTGTGAGGCAAGTTTTTTTACGCAGACAGTGGTGGGTGCCTGGAATGTGCTGCCACGGGTGGTAGTGGAGGCAAATACAATAGAGGCATTTAAGAGGCTCTTAGATGAGCACATGAATATGCAAAGAATGGAGAGGTATGGACATTGTGTGGGCAGAAGGGATTAGTTTATTAGGCTTTTAATTACTAGTTTAATTAGTTTGGTATAACATTGTGGGCCGAAGAGCCTGTTCCTTTGCTGAGCTGTACTGTTCTATGTTCTGTGTTCTAATATGATTTATTAATGTGGTTTCTTACAAAGATCCTGACTTATGGTGACTATTGAGCTGATGAAGTCAAAGCTTTAAATACGTGGATAGAAATAACATAGCATTTTTCACATCCTTGGGAGAAACCAAATCATTTGTGCTAGATAGTGGAATATGTGCAAACAGTTTACAAATAGCAGTAAAAAAAAGGAAACAGCAAACTAGTTTCGGATAATATTGTTTGAGGGACAAATGCCAATGGCCTGGAGAAGACCTGTGATGCCACCTCTTGTCCCAGATCCAAGGATTCGATGGAAAGGCTTGTATCTTGAGTAGTACTGAGGAACTCCAATGGTCTCTCATACTTGAACATGGAAAATGGTGTAGTCGGAGGTGATAGTGACTCTGTATTTCAATGGCAGATAGATTGAGCTGGGTGATGATGTCCCATGGGTAGCAGCCTTTGTAGTGGAGGGGAATCTGCTGTTGAAAACAAAGGATTGCCTGAACTTTCTGAGGAGAGAAGAGGAAATCTTGTCTCGCATACCAGAAGATAGGCTGAATCTAAAACATGTCATGACACCATGATACACTTTGGAGAAAATTCCCAAATTTAGTATTCACTATCTGCATTCCCGGGTTTAAAAATTGTTGTTGGGCAACTTGTGCAGCAGTTTGCTGGATTTATGAAGCAGAACTGCCCATGAGTCATGGAAAAAGCACTTCCTGTTTCTGGGAAAAGCTGAGAGTTGCATTTGTAATTCCAACAGGAGTGGCAATGAGAACTTTGTGGGCCAGCAGCTTACTCAGCTCCTCCACCGCCCACTGGGTGGTCAGAGTAGCAAGTAATTTTGGCTGAAGTCACTTTATTTTGAGGGAGGATTGAACCCCTAGAAAGAAGAGCAGAGTTTCTATCTGAATGGGAAAACTATTGCAGGCAGTCACAATTCTGCTGTAATTCGGCTGTAGAAACATAGAAAATAGCAGGGGGAGGGCAAGTTTTTTTTCCACAGAGAGTGGTGGGTGCCTGGAATGCTCTGCCAGGAGTGCTGTCTTCAGCACCTTGTTCCTGTCCTCTCCCCATATCCCTTGATCCCTTCGGGATTAAGAAATATACCTATTTCCTCCTTAAATATATTTACTAACTTGGCCTCCTGTGGTAGAGAATTTCACAGGTTCCTCCTGTTGGGTGAAGAAATTTCCCATGATCTATGTTCTAAATGGCATACACCATACCTTGAGGCCCTGCTTCTGGACTTCCCAGCTACTGGGAATATCCTCTGTTAGAATTTTATAGCTTCCTTTGCAATCCCCTCTCATTCTTCTATCCTGCACTGACCATGGGCCTAACCAGCCCGATCTCTCCTTGTATGTCAGTCCTGCCATCCCAGAGATAAGACCAATAAACCTGTGTTGCATGGCCTCCATTGGCAAGAACATCCTTCCTCAGATAAAGATCAAACCTGCTCGCAGAACTCCAGATGGGCCACACCAATGCAATTCACATGCAATTAATTGCCACTCTTAACTCGCAACGAGAGCAAGACATCCTTTCTCCTGTATTCTTCTTGCAATGACAGGCAACATGCCATTTGCCTTCCTAAATGCTTGCTTTCAGAGACTGGTGTACGAGGACACCCAGGTCTCATTCCACCTTCCCTTTTCTCAATCCGTCACCATTCAGATAATGAACTCTTATTCTGTTGTAAGAACCAATGTGGATAACCTCACATTTATCCACATTAAACTGCATCAGCCATGTGTTTGCCCACTCACCCAACTTGTTTAAATCACATTGGACCCTCTTTACTTCCTCCTCGCAGCCTAAACTCCCCACTGTCATGAGGATATATATGTGAATCAGAACTTGTATTTATGCCTTACTTTTTGTAACCTTAACACGCCAAATAATTAAGATAAGATATTTATTTATGAGTCACAAGTACATCGAAACACACAGTGAAATATGTCTTTTTGCGTTACTGAGAATGTGCTGTGGGCAGCCCGCAAGTGTTGCCACGCTTCCGGTACCAACACAGCATGCCCACAGTCCTAACCTGTACGCCTTTGGAATGTGGGAGGAAACCAGAGCACCCTGAGGAAACCCACACAGGCACGGGCAGAACGTGCAACCTCCTTACAGACAGCGGCCGGAATTGAACCTGGGTCGCTGGCGCTGTAATAGCGTTACACTAACCGCTACACTATGTGCCGCCACACACTACTGTGCCTCCTTAACAACAAGTGCTTTCATTAATGTAACACATTCAGAAACAATTACTTGTGTGAATCATTTTGAGAGTTTATGGTGCTTTATTTACAGTATATTGTGTTCATTATCATGTGCGCATACTCTCTGGCCTGGGCTATCTTTTACTTCCTGGTAACCTGAGCTTGAGGAGAAGAAAACCCTTTTTATTGTGATAGCACCAGACCCAACCTGGCAGTGACTTGTATTAACAGCAAATCCAATTCTGCTGTTCTCGGAATATTCACAGGAGGAAATGTCAAAGTTAGAGATGGTTTCTTCTCAGAGATGTACCATGTTAAGGAAGGTGTAAGGTAGCTATACTTCACAACTAAGATTCAGTACCCATTTACAAACAGCTCCCACTTTTTTTTATTCCAAAGTAAACTTTATTCATAATAAAAGACAAAATATATACAATTATAAAACAGTGCAAGCCTTTACATTCTTGTACAGATCATTCATTAGTGTTAAAAACAGCATCGATGCCACACGTGAACATTCAAGGGGCTTTCTCACCTGACCCTGACCCTCCCTCTCCAGTGGCAGAAGAACCCTAAACTGTAGCCCTTCCCCACCGAGCCTTTGCGTCGGCTGCACCCAGCTTCAGTGCGTCCCTCAGCACGTACTCCTGCAGCCTGGCATGTGCAAGTCGGCAGCATTCCCCTACGGACATCTCGCAGTGCTGGAAGACCTCCCACTTTGTCCTCAAACTTGTGTTCAAGCCAGAACCTCCTGCTTTGGGTGACTGCCTAAGCTCAATGCCTGCCTTCTGTTGTCTGACACTTTTTGGTGCAAATGGAACTTTTACTCCTCGATGCAGGACACCACACAATGGAAATAAATGTTTTCAATGGAGTTTTGTAGCAGGAATTTGGAAATTGGCTTTGTCCAGTCTTGTGTGTTAAGTTGTTGATTATAAAACGTGTGATACAACTACACATTTGCGTGCAGTGACGTTTTTACATTGGTCTGCCTCTGTCATTAGCAAATAACTGAAATTCATTAACTGCTATCTTAATCAAGATATTAATTCAAAACTTTTTTGATTTGTCACTGGTGTTGGACCATCAAATCCACTCCCAGTGTGCCCCCCACCGCCCACACACTTCCACACCCACAGTGAGGTCTACTTTATACTGAACAGTGTCTCCCAAACTCCCTTCTCATCATCTATCTTAACTTATCAAAGTCATTACCTGGAAAATATACAATGTTAATATTTTTTCCACTAGTTACTGTACAACTATAAACAAAATGCACACATGTTGTTTTCCCCTCGAGTCCTCAGGAAGTGCGCTGTACCTGGCCCTGACAGGAGTGTGGATATTTCCTGGTTTCTCCAGAGTCTGGGTGCTTTCCTGATGCTGACCTTCCTAATTCCCTCAGACAAAATGAGAGGGAAAATCTTTCCATGTTTAATTTACATTTGTTTTGTTGTTCCTCTGCTTGTGCTGTGCACTTGCTTTAGATCAGTATTTGAACAACTTGACTCTCAAAAAGCAATCTATGTGCAGTCTTCTTGATTTTTTGATGCTGAAGATTTCATATAAGGCCATTGTATTTAAGTGCTCTGTTGATTTAATGGAATAATGTGTCATGATTGTGACAGTGGCGTTTAAGAGGCTTTCAGATAGGCACATGGATATTGGAGGGATGTGGATCATGTGCAGGCAGAAGGAATTAGTTTAATTTGGCATCATGCTTGGCACATACATCATGGGCTGAAGAGTCTGTTCCTATGCTGTAGTGTTCTATGATCTATGTTCTATGATTGTGTGTGTGCGTACACATAAAGGGGGTGGAGAACAATTCTTTGAGAGTCTGACCACTGCTAGAAGGTCCATGCTCTTATCACTAGGAATGCTTCTTCCACGGAGCAACAGGTAACATTTCTCCATTATTACGGATTTGCTGTGGAAGTGTTCAGGCACATGGAACACCCTATTTATCATGAGACCCTTAGGGCCAAAGGACTAATTTTGAAGGAAGGACATTAATTTGCCCTTCTACTAGACCTGAACATTTCCTGCCAATTGTCTTCACTGAATTAGATGATGGATGCTGAATAAAAGGGAATGTGCTGTGTCAAAACTGGGATTGATTAGTTTTTGCAAGGAAATGTTGTTGCATTAATAGACAGAGGAAATTAGGAAAGTTGGGAGATAATGTGATAAATGGCAATGAGTTGTTGTCATCCACATTTCTGCTACGTGCAGCTTTTCTTTAATTTTATCATCAGATATTGACAGTTGGCGAGCTCTGATGGCAGAAGATGAATGTTCACTACAGGAAGCAACATGATGATAGTTGGGCGTTCCTTGTTTCCTTGCCTTGGGATTGTTTTTCTCTGCAGGCAGGTCCAGACTCTCATCCTTCCTCCAGATCAGGCTGACTGGATGTGTGGAAGTGATTGTCACTGGTGCCCCAGAAGGAAGTTACTGACAGTATGACTGTAGTTAGCCAAGATGGATAGTCCCAATTATCCTTTCCTCCAGAATGGAGCAATTTAGGATTATGTGGCACTTCCTTGCGTAAATGAGAAAAATAAGCATTGAGAAAAGGACATTGAGCTTTAGACTCATTCCTGTAGTGTCTTAATTTTCCACCGCAATGTCCTCCTTAGTCACTTTTACCTCTACACCATCCTCGGGGATTATTTCAAGTATTTAATTCTGTTTTACCTGATTTTTTTTTAAAAAAACAACGTCACTAATTTCCATTTATGCCCTTTGAGTCTTCATGTCTCACTCTTCAAAAGGATGTTTTTAAATAATGTAAGGCTTTTTTCTTTCTTAAAGATACCACTTAATATGCAACAATGGAATAATCTTTTCCATGCCATTTCATACTTTGTGCATCCCTTGATTGCATCCTCTTGAAACAGAGCTTGAGCTTTCACATTTGGGACCCGAGTCTTGTTCTCCATCTCTGTATCCTTTCCAAGGCATATAAGTATTTACTGTGGCATGGTATCACAGTCTAAACAGATTGCTTTTTGATATGCAAGTTGTTTTTTTCAGAAAAAACGGTGGTCTAAGCACACGGCACAGCCTCTTGTATTTGACTGTTCCACTGTGTATCACCTACTTGTTATGACACAGAAAGTGGCCATTTGGCCCATTCATTTGATGCCAGCTCCAAGAAGAGCATCCCATCAGTCCAATTCCCCTCATTCCTCTGTAGCCCTTTAACTTATTCTCTCTCATGTGCCCACTATTTTCTCCTTTTGATTCTTTTGTCAGTTAGCTCCACTAAAGGCAAGTTTACAGTAGACAGTTAACCTATTAGGGAGGAAACCGGACCACCCAGTGAAACCCATGCAGTCACAAGAAGAACTGACAAACCCCACACTGACAGGTCAGAGTTGAATATGCTGTACCACAGTGTCATCCAGATATATTGTTACTGGTTTGTAGCTCTGGATACTGAAAGTAAAATAACTTAATTTTGAGATGTATTTTATGAGTTCCCCTCCGATTCTGTCCCATTTATTGACTACCTACTACCTCGATGTTATTTTCTATAAATTACCTTTGTTGGGGTGCCCTAAATATCAGTGACCTAGAAATTCTTCTAATCTGGAAGGGTGCATTAGACAGGCTCTGCATGACAGGCCTCGGCATCCTTTGTGTGTGGGCTCATTACTGCAGAGGTCTACAGAGCAAGAAGACCAAGAAGTCATGTAGTTAGTAGGCCTTGCGCAGGAGGTGGACACAACAGTATTTCCTCCATTTGTTTTACAATGGTGGAGAGAGTGGAGAAGATGGAGAACGTCGAGGAATTGTGGAAATGGGCACTTCGTGAAGGCGAGAGGTGAAGGATGGAGGAGGTTTGGGGTGTCATTCACTAGGTTGGGGAGAGGTTTGAGTCAGGACCAGAGGGCCCAGTTAGTATATTGGAATTGGATGATGGGGCTCATGATTGGCTGTGGCAAAATAAGATTGGGTTGGGAGACTTCAGGTTAATGATTGGGCTGATATACATCCTGAAGGCGACCTACAGTAAAACACGTACAGGTCCTCTTGTCTGCTTTTAAGTTCAGCTGAAAAGAGCTTGTATTTGCCGTAGAGTTTTGCTTCTGCTTAAATGGTTCGGGTCACTTGGGCCTCTGGGATGCGACTGGATTTAGCAGAGATGGTGTTCAGACATGGTTGCATTGTCATTTGATGTCATTTCATTGAACTGGGCATCTCTGCCCAGCCACGTGCTCCTTATTCACCAAGGATCTTGAAGCAATTTAGTGACCTTTGCAAAAGGTGCAGTAAAGGCAATCAGTTTCTCGATCAAATTCTGTCACACAAAGCACACTTAAACCTTCGGACAGGAGAGTAGAGAATGGGAGCTATCACATTGTAGTCATAGGGTTGTACAGCATGGAAACAGGCCCTTCAAACCACCACCTCCATGTTATGTGGGAAAGTTTTTGCCTGTTTGCAGATTTCAGTAACATGATTTATAAGAAATGTGCTCTTGGTTTTTCAATACTAACACAAGAAAGCATAAACTGGACAGGTTGAAAGTTAATGAGCTAAACACTTTAAAAACCAGTATTTGTCAAGTTTATTCATGCAATTATTTGATTTGAAATCTGATCTAGAAATATGTTTCCTGCAATAAAGGTTTGTGCAGAATAAGCCATGCCAATACGTCAGACAGGCTTATTTAGCTCCAATCTTCATTTACGTGTTTTGCCTAAGAAGTTTTATTATTTTTCTTCCAGAATGTACTGGCTAAAGCCTTGTATGACAATGTGGCTGAATCACCAGATGAACTTACATTTCGCAAAGGGGATATCATGACAGTTTTGGAACGGAACACAGGAGGCTTGGATGGCTGGTGGCTCTGCTCACTACATGGACGGCAAGGTATCGTGCCTGGAAACCGGCTAAAGATCCTGGTGGGAATGTATGAGAAAAAACAGCCAAATTCCAGCCCAGCACAACAGCCCCCACAATCACCACAGCCTTACCAGCAGCAGAATGTTTACCAAATGCCATCCCAATCCTCACAGTATACAGCTATGCACCCTGCTTACGTACCCCAGGGAGACAATGTCTATATGATGCCCTCATCAAACAAGGTACAGCAGAGCTTGTATCAGGTTCCTCCTGCACTGCAGAAACAATCAAACAAGTACCCAGCTACCCCAACAAAACAACAGCAACAGACCATGTATCAGAAGACAGCATCTCAAGGCCATTTGACCCAGTCCATGAACCCAACCCAGGAGATTTACCAGGTGCCTCCATCTCTGAATCAATCCCAGGACATCTATCAGGTACCATCGAAGAGTCCACCTCAGGATATCTATCAGGTGCCCCCATCCATGGGTCCTGGACAGGATGTCTACCAAATACCTCCATCCATGAATCCAGTCCAGGACATCTACCAAGTGCCCCCATCCATGAATCCAGCCCAGGACATCTATCAGGTACCTCCTTCTCTGGAAAAGAGGAATTGGGAAGGAACAAAGCCAGTCGGAAAGGTAATTGAATTGCATAAACTGATGCCCTTTATGGTATATCTCACAAATCATTTCCTGCCATTAATGTATGTGGGGAATGTATGAAGTAAATTTCTTCATTTTTCTGTCATCGTCCTCCTGTTGGTGAGGGTTAGTAGTTTAGATATGAGAATAGCTCAGACTGGTCTCTCAATGAATGTCCTTTCACAATCATGCAGGCAAAGAGGCATCTGATGGTGTGATTTTGTAAGTGAAGTGATACAATGACGTTATTTGAATTTTACAAGTTTAAGCCACTTTCTCCACCTGCACCATATCTGGGTGGTGAATCTCTGGAGTTCTCTACCCTGTAGGGTTGTGGAGGCTAGATCATGGAGGTATTTAAAGAGGAGGTAGATATTTGAAAGATAGGGGAATTTGAAGCAATGGGCAACTGACACAGAAGAGGAATTGAGGCCTGGGGCAGATCAGCCTTGATCATATTGAATGCAGGGCAGGCTTGAAGGGTCAGGTGGCCTACGCCTGCTCCTATTGTCTTGTGTTTCAGAGTACCAGGAATAAACAGCCAACTCTCCTTCAGCCTGCCTCATGGCTTGATAAGTACAAGAAATGCCTTTAAGTTAGTAAGATGCAAAATATATGCGGGAGGTGGAGGGGGACATTTAGTCTGTGCCACATTACATGAACCGATGCCCCTTTAATTGGGAGGTACAAGGACTACAGTGAAGGCAACTGAGACCAAAAGCCAAGAGGAGCTGATGTTTTGGAATTAGTTAAAAAACCATTGAAAAGGCAGTAAATGAGTTTGAGACAGTTGGGAGCTTTTCTGGAGAGAGAAACAATTGAAGGATGTGAAGGGAATGGCTTAATGATGACTTTTTCCTGTTCTTAAAAAAGATTCTAATCTGTCTCCATGGTATTGTTTACAAAATTGACTGGAGGGGTTACCAGACGATATGAGTTAGCACACTTGGTTACAATGACAAGACTGACAAAGCACTTCTAAGTTAATGAGTCTTTCTTCTGAAAATGAATTCATCTCCCACTCACTATTGGGCTCTGGTAACTTCTTTAACTGGCTAATTGTCCTTGATCTCATCTGTACTTAATATCTAGAAATAGCAATGATATGGGAGGATGTTGAGCTTTATCTCAATTTCTTTTCATTGTTTAAATTGTAAAGAGGTTCTTGATGAAGATATTCCATCTTTATGGTGTAAACTGATCTTGTGACTTGTCAGCAGTAAATTAGATTTTTATTGTGCACATAGATATGGCAGTTTTTAAATACCAGGACATCGTGGTACTTGTTCGCTTTCAAGTACTGTTTTCCAGATCATAACAGCTCACTGCATAAAAATAATTCTCCTCATTTATCGACACACACCCTGTTCCTTCGGTAATTATCTTACATCTGTCACGTCTAGTTACTGACACTCCTCCACTGGAAATTCTCCATATTTCGGCAATCAAATTTGGAACATTCCTGTTGAATCTCTAGCACTTAGTAAATTGCATTATTACTCATATACTTACAGGTGGAAAAGGTAATTGGAGGAAAGTCCCAGGAGCAAGTGGGCATTTGATGCTCAGAGTGCAGCCAACTTTCTTGCCTTAAACAAATTAAAAGTGTCTTTCAGCTCTCTGATCCTAATTTTCACTTGAGGAAAGTGCACAGAGCCTGGTCTGAACCAGAAGGGCCATTGCCAGAAAACCAGCTGGTGCACAAACACGCCGTGTTAATGGGAAATAATTGGTAATATGGTTCATTTAATGTCACAAACAGATGGGGACTTGCAACACTCTGCAACAGTAATACATTGCTCATTATGTTTTAAGGTCAGGGAGGTTGAATTATTTGTGCTTTTGTTCCTTTTATTTTAGATAACTAAAGGTCAAGCTCTTAAGATTCTCACGAACTGTCCATTCAAGTTAAGATCAAACACACACTCAGACTTTGATTTTAGTTTTGATATAGAAATTTCTCCTGCAAGGAGAAACAATCAGAATGTTCCAAATTTGTTAGCCTAAAAAATATTGAGAATTTCCAGCAGAGGAGTATCGGTAACCAGACGAGACAGATTTAAGATAATTGTCGAGGAACAGGGTGGAAGGGTGTGGAGAGTTGTTTTTAAGCAGCAAGATGTTATGATCTGAAATACACTTCTTGAAAGTACAGTATACATAGATTCAGTAATTATTTTTAAAAAGGGTGTGTAGCTGTAAAGGAAATATTTGCAGAGTAATGGGGGAAGAGCAGGTGAGCAGAGCTAATTAATTAGCTGCAAAGAGATGGAACAGACATGATGGGTTGAATGGCCTACTACTGTTTGATTCAGGAACATGCCAATACGGGGTTTTTCTCTTTTTTACAAAAGTGTATGTTGAATCGAAACTTCATCTTCACGTGGGAAGGCATAATGGCAGATTTCTGTTCCAAACAGATGGGGCCTTGTGTGCCCTGGGTCCACTGGTGGGGAGAGCCATCAATTGAACTCATTTATGTGACAGATTCTCATGCTGTGCTACTGAAACAATCTAGAAAACTAACAAAAACTGGCAATCACCTTTTTTTAAAAAAAACAGACACAATCCCAAAAACCCGATCAAACAAAAACAGCATGGAATTTGAACCTGTGAAGTGCAGTTACACCAAAGTTGTGGAGTGGATCAGACTAGTTTCAACTTGTGTTGTGGAAATGCCCAACGGTACATTTTTGAGGGGTGCAGCAAGATGGGGCGATATCCCTTCATTACTTCAGAAAAAATATTGAGCTATTACACATATGTAACAAGTTACTAAACCTGATTGGCAACTTATCAGAGACATGTGTCCTGCTCCTTTACCTCTGCTCAGGTCAGTTTGGCTCTGCTCTTTATCTCTCCCAATATACCTTGGGCCTGTTCTCCATGCCCCCATCCTCTCACCACCACCTCCCCCCAGCCCATTTATTGATCCTGGGCATTGAATTTTGTTCATTAGGCATTTTTTCATTGCAGTGTCTCAGACTTAGGACTCCTGGAGAAGCAAGAAGAGAAAGCTGGTAGATTAATTTGATGATATTCTGCAAAAGCAGATGAGCAGACTGCAGACCTGAATCCAGGCAGCTGCACATAGAACAGGGATGTAAATATCTCAAATGCTGTGCAGCCAGATGTTCATTGATATAATAGGCTGTCGAACTGAGGACAATTTATTGGGTTAAAATGGATCAAGTTTTAACAGAGAACCCCTTGAGTTTTGGAACGTGTCATCAAACTGTTCTATGCACTAACAGAAACCAAAGCACAGGTTGAAATTGGGAAGTTCCAGATATTCTAAATCAAAAAATGTAGAGCAATGGTCTTAATTGGTAAATTCATTAATAAAAACTCAAGCACATTTTATAAAATGTGTGTATTTTATACCAAATTTAATAGTTTAGAATGCTTTGTTGAATTTTCATCAAAGAGAGATTTATTGCAGAGCTCCCTTCTGTTAGACGGTGAGAAGCTTTACCAGCCTTCTGAGTAGGATCCACACAGTCCAGCTAAATAAATGTTTCATTTGCCCTTCAAATGATAAATGTCTTGATGGAATTTGGCTTTTGAAGTTGAAGCTTTGTTAATGATCTTAATGTTTGCATGATCTTTGGTTGTGTAAGGTAATAATCTTGTATCTTCATCTACTTGAACAATTCCTCGGGGTTGAGGATGACTTGCTTCTGTCCTGGTTCTGTGAATTCTGAGGTGGCTGATGAGGCTAATGTGGGAACCACAGACTCTGCCACAGTTGGAGCAGAGGCAGTGTGATGGGGCGGATGGATGGGTGGGTGGGTTTGGAGGTGGAGCACTCCTCTGTAGGCTCCTGGCAAAGGAGATTTTCAAGGCTATGCCTCAATTTTAAGCAGTCATAGGTCAGGGATTCCTAGGAATCGGTGATGATGTTATACTTTGCCAAGGAGGCTGTGAGAATGTCCTGGATTCATTCTCTCTGTCCACCTGGGTAACCTCTTGCATTCACAGAACTCAGAATAGAGTGTGTGTTGCAGGAGACAAGTATTTGGCACATGAATAAAGTGGCCTGCCAAAGGAACTAACTGAGGAATTAGGATCCCCATGTCTGAATGGGTTTCCTCTGGGTGCTCCGGTTTCCTCCCACATTCCAAAGATGTACGGGTTAGGAAGTTGTGGACATGCTATGTTGGCGCTGGAAGCGTGGCGACACTTGCGGGCTGCCCGCAGGACACTCTACACACAAAATGCATTTCACTGTGTGTTTCAATGTACATGTGACTAATAAAGATACCTTATCTTATAAGGTATTGGACACATGAATAAAGTGGCCAGCCAAAGGAACTAACTGAGGAATTAGGATCCCCTTTGGTGGAGGTGTTGTCTGGGAGAGCACCCTGACATTGGTTTGCTTGTCCTGCCAGTGGATTTGGAGATACCATTGATGGCATCTCTCCAGCGCTCTGAGGTACCTGATGCTGGTTGTCCATATCTCAGAAACACAGGAGGACAGGGATCACAGTTGTCCAGCAGAGCATGAGCTTTGTGATGGGGTTGAGACCTTGATCTTCAGGCACCCGTTTCCTCAGACAGCCAAAGGTTGTGCTCATGCACTGAAGTCAATGTTGAAACTCGCCATCGCTTTCTGCTTTTGCTGAAAAGGAGCTCCCGAGAAATGGGAAATGGTTCATATTTTCCATGGTCTGACGCCCACCTTCCCTTATGCTTCAGTGAATGAGCTGATGACAATAAGAGATTGGCTTCCAAACATGTGCACACTCAAGTGCCGCCTATGTACTGTGGTTCTGACTGAAATTGGAGTGGTCTTGGTTCTGGAGTGGAGGTGTCGTGGGTTGAGTGGTTTTCCGTTTGTCCTGTAGATTAGCTTCACTCCAGCAGGAAGCTTGTTGGAGGTGAAATGTAACATGGGAGTGAGAAGGATTGAGTAAAGTGTTGAGGCAATGGGGAAGCCTTGCTTGACAGCACTGAGTCTGCTGTGGACCTGTTGGTTAACTCATATCATTGTATATTCATGCTCCAAAGAAAGGCTTGATAAGAGACCTCACTTGCTGTCAATGCTAATGTAAGATTTAAACTGTGGGGGGTTTCTGGAAGGAGCTAATTTATTCTGTACTGTCTCTTCCACACCTTTTAATCATTGAAGACATCTGGCAAACATGGTGCTGTGATGAGTAGTGTGTTTAAAGTGCTAACACTCTAAAGAGCCACATCATGCTGGGTCTGGCTAACAAAGCTTCATCGCTCAAGGCAGAAGTGCACCAAGTTTACAAGTCCCGCCCATCCTTAATTGGGCAAGTGATGAGGATCAGTTCAACTTTGACACAACTTGTTCTACTAAACACGTTAAAAGGATAATAGATTTTAAAAAAAGAGGAATACTTTGGAGCTGGTATGTCTGATCTTGTATATTTTATACACGTATGTGTGTGTTTGCATAGATGATATATACATAACATATAATATAGAAGCCCAATTGGAGATGATTGAGATTTGGTGAGCACGCAGCTGTAAGTGACTGAGTTTGATGTCCATGTGATTTACATGCAACTGCCCTCCATTCACTATACTTTTCCGGAGAGATTGCTTTGCATTTATTGGGAGAAGTCGCATCAGTTTCTGTTGCTTCTGCTCTTTAGACTGTTCCCTGAGTAAATTGAGTTTGCTTGCTGTGCAGTAGATTGGTATGAGTCAACACCCAACCCCACTTTCAAATCCTTGACTAACTCAGCATTGTCAACAGCTTGTTTTTTTGTGTGTGCAAGACACTTTGGTGCCTATCCTGGTGTCTCCATTGCAGGGGGTGGGGCATGTAAAGAGTTGAATTTGCTAATATCTCAAGCTGCTGATGCTAGCAAGTCTTGCTGTGTGTGATTATTGAGGACCATACCACCAGTTAGGCAGTGTCAGCCAAAGCACACCCTTCTAAACCATCAGTTTTATGAAATCCGAACAGGAGAACTTGAGAAATCAGTCAAAAGTAAATACGATTACTTTCCATCCCTCTGAGATTACCGTACTCTTTTAATTCTGGCCTCTCTTGCACACCTCAGATTCTCACTATTCTGCCAACGCAGGGCCCTTCCCTATTTTGTTACCCCCAGACCGTGATTTGCCAATCCCTGAAGGGGTACAGCACACAGTGTGATGCACTGCTGATGAGAAGGATGTCTTTGCATCAAATAAGAAGACATTTTTCTGTGGAACAAGCAGAGAAAAAAGTTTTGCGACACTTTCTCAGCTCCATTAATCCCCTTTGAAGTACAGTTGAGTAAGTTTTTGTAAATGAAAGACTTTGCAATTAATTTGAGAAAAGATTTCGTGACGTGCGAGAGCTCTTTGTTCTGCTGACGCATGTCTGATACCATATGCAGTAAGTAAAATTGATTAAAGGCTTTTGCTATGCTGTTGCTTGGACTGGGTTTATATCCTATTGAATCTGGAGGATTAAGAAGAGTCTAATTGAGGTATTTAAGATGATCAAAGGGGACGATAAGGGATCGAGAAACTATTTCCTCTGGTGGGGTTGTTGTGAAGCGGAAATCATATATAATTTTGAAAATAGAGCTGGACTGTTCAGGGGATGTTGTCAGAAAAGATATCTTCAATAAAAAGGAAATCTGGAACTTGAGCATTGAGGCTGGAAGTTGATTAACTGTCTGAAAGCTGAGATTGATGAGTTTTTTTTGTTGGGGGAGGCTGTTAAAGATTGTGGAACTAAGGAAGTAAATGGAGTTGAGATGAAGAGCAGCTACAATGAAATAGGTTGGAGGAGTTGATTCATACAGCACACAAACAGGCCCTTCAGCCCACCATGTCCATGCCAGTCATCAGGTACTCATTTATACTAATCCCATTTTCCAGTGTTTGGTCCATATATCTTGGTGTTTCAAGTGCTCATCCAGATTCTACTAACACCTTTTTGAGTGTCTGTGCCTCCATTAACCCAACTGACAGCATGTTCCACATTCCAATCAACTTGAGGTGAAAAAATCTTCCCTAGATCCCCTCTAAATCTCTTGCATCTTGCCTTAAACCTTTGCCACCTGGTTTTATTCACCCTTTCTATGGAGGAAAGCTTCCTACTATTTAACCAATTTATGCCCTCTTGATTTTATATATCTCACTCGGATCCCCTTTTCAAGCCTCCTCTTCTTTGTAGAAAATGAACCCAGCCTGTCCATTCTCTCCTCATAACTGAACGTTCCATCCCACGCGACAAACTGGTGAATCTCCCGTGCACCGTCTCCAGTGCAATCTAGTTATTCCTATAAAGTGGTGACTAGAACAGCACACCAGTTCCAGCTGTGGCCTAAACAGTGTTTTCTAAAGTTGCATCTTTTATGACCTTGTTCTTATAGTCTGTGCCCTGGGTAATGAAGGCAAATATTCCGTATTCATTTTTATCTACCTGTGTTGCCACCTTCAGGGATCTTTGGACTTTTAGATAAGATTTCTTTATTAGTCACATGTACATTGAAACACACAGTAAAATGCACCTTTTTGCGTAGAGTGTTCTGGGGGCAGCCTGCAAGTGTCATCATGCTTTCAGCGCCAACATAGGATGCCCACAATTTCCTAACTTGTACGTCTTTGGAATGTGGGAGGAAACCGGGGCCCCCGGAGGAAACCCATACAGACACGGGGAGAACGTACAAACTCCTTACAGACAGTGGCTGGAATTGAACCCAGGTCGCTGACGCTGTAATAGAGTTATGCTAACCGCTATGCTACCATGCCTTGTACACTAAGGTCCCTCTGTTCCCGATACTTCCTTGGGCTCTACCATTCATTGTTTTTGTTCTAGCAGATTAGCGGTTAGCATAACGCTATTACAGCTCCAGTGACCCGGGTTCAATTCCAGCTGCTGTTTGTCAGGAGTTTGTACGTTCTCCCCGTGTCTGCGTGGGTTTCCTCCGGGCACTCCGGTTTCCTCCTACATTCCATAGATGTACGGGTTTGGAAGTTGTGGGCATGCTACGTTGGCGCCAGAAGCGTGGCGGCACTTGTGGGCTGCCCCCAGAACATTCTACGCAAAAGATGCATTTCACTGTGTGTTTCGATGTACATATGACTAATAAAGATATCTTACTAATCCTCCCAAAATTCATTGCTTCACATTTATCAGGATTAAATTCCATCTGCCATTTCTCAGCCCATTTTACCAACATCAGTTGTACTCCAGCCTAAGCTTACCCTCATCACTATCAAGAATGGCAACAATTTTTGTGTTATCTGTAAGCATATGAATCATATCTCCTCCATTCACATCCAAATCATTTAATGTATATAACAAACAATAAGGGTCCCAACCCCAATCCCTGTGGCACAGACTTCTCGTCACAAAAACAACTCGCCATCATCACTTCCTATTACAATGGCATTTCTGGATCCAGTTGTCCAATTTGTCCAAGATCCCACGGGCTCTAACCTTTTGGACAAGTCTCCTATGTTACCTTATTAAAGGCTGTACTGAAGTCCATGGAGACTGTCAACTGCACTGCTCTCATCAAAAAGTTCATTGAAATTGGTCAGATGAGGTCTTCCCCTAACAAATGCATGTTGACTATCACTGATTAATCCCTGCCTTTCCAAGTGTAGATTAATCCTGTCCTTCAGAATTTTTTCCAATAACTTCTTTACCACTGATATTAGACTCTCAGGCCTATAATTAGTTTATTTCCCCTGCTGTCCTTCTTGAATAAGATTGAGATACAGTGCAGCCATGCTGGATCAGACTCAATGGGATGAATGGCTGAATCCACTTGTGCGATTCTACTGTTGGAATGGATTATGATTTCAACAGTAGCTTCCTGACCTAGCCTGAGGCTGTGGGGTTTGATGCTTGGATGCACCTGCAGGTAGCTATCCTATGTACTTACCCCTTGCTCTGGGCCTTCCTTGGGCCATCCAACATCTTACTCTGGACTGATCACAACACAAACCACTCTCCTTGGTATTACATTTTGATCTTGATGCCCTCTACTCCACTCCCCACTCTAGGCCACGTCCTGGCTGTTGAGCTCCTGATCAACCCCTACTATTCTTCTCCTCACCTCCCCCACCCTGTGCATCTCTCTGTTTCTCTTCCCCACCACCTCCACTCACTGGTTGTGAAGTAAGCACAATACATGAGCTGGCTGGTTAAATGTGCCTTTCCCACTGTAGTTCTGCTCCAGAATAATTATCAATGTTCTGACGTCATGGCCCACTGATTCTGACACTTTGGTGCAGAGATGGCCATCAGTATGAGGTAGCTCTCTAGCTTCTGACTAATGTATAAGTACTCAGGGAGTTCATTCACTCATGCAAGATATCGTTGCCTTTTATCAAGCTGCATACATAGAAGATGAATCTGTCAAGTCGCCACGAGCCATAGTTGATTGAGACATTAGAGAATGTGCATTCACCAGGGGAATTGAAATATGATTCATGAATTTACTTCCGTACTAATTTGATGCCTTGGAGAGGGGAGCACACAGCTCCAGCCTCTCAGTAATGCAGCTGGAACTTTACAGCACACAGCTACATTTTGGACTATAAATTGTATTTCACATTACTGAGTCCTTTCCATTAATGATGAGTAATATAACCTCTGAGTGTTCTCTGCAAGAGCCTGAGGGTTTATGACTGCAGTGTGTGAAACAGCAAGTAGTTCTGTTGCTTCTCAGAGCACTGGATATCTCCTAGATATTCTCTGCATTTGAAATGGTCTGATGAAACCCCAGAGTGGTAACTCTCCTGGTCAGTGAGGCATGAATGGTAGTGAGTCGCCCCATCCCAGAACGAAAATGAGTGAAGAAATTATACAGATGAGTCAGAGAAGGAATCTAAGATTGGGGGACTTTTATTTTTGGGGGGTGGGTGGCGGTGGTGGGCATCTGAAGCAGACTTTGTAATTAAAAAAGAATGGAGATTTATGGGATGGTGATAACTTTCTGTTTAAAATTTTGTGGAAGTTGAGTGAACTTTTAGCGAGAGGCGATCCTGGCTTTCCTGCCAGATTGATTTGGCAAAAGACTCTTGATTATGACTAGGAGTTTAGGCATGGAGATTCTCAGACTGCAGCCAACATTGCTCCCTCTGTTCATTGGTTTCTCCCCACATTCGCATCAACCCCCTCCACAGATTCTACACACTCGGGACAATTTACAGTCCAGTCAACCTCCCAACCAGCATATCTTGAGGATGTAGGAGAAAACCAGAGCACCTGGAGGAAACCCACGCGGTTGCCCGGAGAATGTGCAAACTCCACGCAGACGGTACCTGAGGTCAGGTTCAAACTCAGTTTGCTTAGAGCTGTGAGGCAGCAACTGCACCAGTTGCTCCACTGTGCCATGTCCAGAAAACATCATTGGTCTGTCCCTGGGAATGGAGCATGTTATTTTCAAGCCTCTATCAACTAGACACTGTACTAAAGAGGAGAGTCACACCTTGGTGAACTGCTCCAGTATTACATGCACTGACATGTTTTTATAAAGGACAGGGCAGCCTGACTTCAGAGTGAGATCCGCCTGCTGGTTACTGTCATCCTGGAAAAGATGCAGAGCACTGTACTTGGCACTGCTGGTGAGGTCACCAACTGACTGCCCAACCCACAGGAACGTACTGACTCATCACTGTGAAAAGGGTGCAGACCTCTGGCTGAACGGCACAGGACAGTCTCCTTCAAGAACCTACCAGCTGCCTGTACCATCATCTCCCTGGTCCCTTGGCAGCATGCGGAACTTGTAAACTAGCCCACAGCCTTCTCTCACTCCCACCCCACACATTACCATGATCTTGCCTGTTGCTTTAGCAACCACATCGGTGTACAGTTTGGGGCTTGGTATGTATGCTTTTCTCATGCTGGCACCTTCCCATGGTCATATGTACTTTGTTACACACATTGATCACAAATTAGCCGAGGTAGTCTGATTTAATTCTATAATCAGTTCCACATCTCCAATCCTGGCAATGCAGTGTGGATCTACAGTGGAGTGTGCAATACCCTACTGCATCTTTATACCATTTGGGACTCTGAATGTATGAAGCAGCAGTTTTTTTAAACATATTCCTGTCTACTTAGCACAAACTGGAGGCTTAAGCTTAACGCTGTGCTTACTAAATGTTTTTAAAGATTCAATGGTTAGACAGAGCCTCCTTTATACACGGTGGCTCAGAGAATGGATTACACAGTGCCCTGTTTATGTGTGCTTTGCAGTCTACTTTCAATGAAAATTAGGAACATACAACTTGCACGAAGTCCGTGGTTTTCCTTCCGGGGCCTCCCAGTCTGACATATTGACACAGGGAGCCACAGCCAGTCCACGTGTGTGCCTGGATGCTACGTCTAATTTTTGACATTAGTGTAGCCTGCTTCTGTGTGATGTACCGGGGCCACTTCATCAGGGCCCTGTTAAGGCAGTTACGCAACCGTCCTTTGAAAGCCACCACCCCCTTCCACCCCCCCACCATCCAATACATTGCCAAGATCTTCACCCAACCCACCTCCCACCCACCCATCTACTGACCCTAGGCATCGACAGTGAATCTTTCTCCTCCCACCCACCCCCTGCACACTACCCCTTCCCCTCCGACCAGTCCAACATCCTCCAATCTCCAGTTAGCTCAATTTGACCCTGACCTCTTTACCCATCGATCAGTCTTGTTCCCCAGTCCCTCAGTGCCAGGTCTCTGTCACTCAGCCCTGCACTGACTGGAAGGACCTTGACTCTGTGAGACTTGTTCATTGCTGAATATCACCTTCAATCTTGTATGTTGTTAAATTGATTAAGGAGTGGCTTTCTAATAAGACTATTCGTTGGCCAGTTGTGAACTAACTGGGACAACACTGACCAACTTCTAGTCAAGTAGCTTTTCAAGCAACCAACTGTATTTTCTGCATTGTGTATCTGGCAACAGTGTTGTGTAAATAACAATGCAAAACCACTCCACAGAGTGTGGTTTAGATGGGTTTAAATAGTTTCAGTGACACACAGCAGAGAATACTGAAAACAATGAGTTTTTACTGTGTACGGCAAGAGCTGAAGAAAGAATGACACACCCTGAGCTGATGTGAAATTAAAATGTGATACCATCTCCTTGGGAATCTGCTGGTCGCTACTAGAATTGGGACTGGCTTTGAAAGTCCAGAGCTGATTGAATTCCCAAATGTTAGTTAGTTTATCAGCTTGAGGCACTTTGACCAGAAAACCAGAATGTTAATGTTTGCCGCTGCCCTAAAGTTCGGACAATTCAAAGGAATGTTGTCTAAATGTTGCCTAACCTCCTTTGATGTGAATTAATCAGTAACTCTGGGATTGTGGAAGCTTGACTCATGTTACTTGACAACTCTGTACACGTAATATCGAGTCATTTTCACCAGCAAAGAAAGAAGATTCATGTTAAAAATTGGCTATTTGTAATCAAGACCCCACTGCTGATTTGACACAACAGTAATTTAGGCACAATCTTTATGATGCTCAACATGCATAGTTGGCACAGCAGTGTTCTTTATCATACAACCAAACTTCTAGAACTTTCTTCTGAACACCATTAATGGAATTCATATTAAACAACAAATACTTACTGATTTATTTCCAAATATTTGAAGGACATCACACGTCAGAAGCTATTAGCAGCAGGGTGTGTTGGGAAGATGTGGTTATTAGCCTCACTAGTCAAGAAAGGACTTGCATTTATATGGTGCCTCGCACATCCTCAGAATACCTCAAGTGCTTTACAAACAAGGAATTGTATCAATCATGAACAAGCATTTATGCAGAGCAAATCTTACTTGGCCCTATGACTAATGATCAGGTAATCCGTTTCTGATTAAGGAGAGCTTTACAGAGCCCAGGAGAAGTTTGCTGCTCTCCCTTGCAGGGTGCCAAGGGATTTTTCTATCCACCGGAGCAGGTAGGCTGAGCCTCCATAAAAGTCTCCTTTGGAATTCACTGTTGGGTTGCACTGGATTGTTGGGCCAGGCACAATGTCCACCTCCAGGTCTGGAGTTTAAACCCACCTTCCTCATTGGCAAGCAGCAGCAAGGAACTAAAGGTGATGGTTTGTGGACATTTATAATCTGCTACTTGAAATAAATACAGTCCTAAACCACGAGGGGCATGGAACCCCCAGTATTACTATAACCTGTGGTGAAGGGTTGACCAACATTATCATCCACATCCCTGCCAACTGAAGCATTTGTTTCCAGACCAGCAGCATTTCCACAGGTGGGGGGAAGGAACTCTGAGAGCTACGCAGTCATCTTCTTTTTCTGTAGTTTATTGGCTTATATTCCAGGCGTCTTCTCCGCGTGCTTTTAACCCCAACAGAAACTAAAGAAAGTACGGCTGAGAGCTCTGCTGCTTTCAGGACCAGAATCCCTGCCAGCAGGCCATGAAGCATCAGTCTGGCCTGGTGAGACTACAGCTGCAATGTTGTCCACTGTCCACAGGTCCGTTCTCCCAATCTTTTCATGGTTTCATGCTGGACGAAATGAAGGTCGCCAGATTGATTTCCTGGGACTGTCCATTGAGAGAGACCAGCAGACTTGTCCTATGATCTTTGGAGTTTAGAAGAAGAGCGATCTCATTGAAACATACAAAACCTCTGTGGAGTTTGGCAAGTAGACGCAGGGAGGATGTTTCCCCTAGCCGGGATTATATAGAAGTAGTGGTCAGAGCCCCAAACTAAGGGGTTGGCCATAAAGGACAAATCTATGGATTTTTAAATATTAAGGAAATTACGGGATACGGAGTTAATGAAGGAAAGTGATGCTGAGGTAAAAGATTGACTGTGATTTTATTAAACCACAGAAGGGCTGTATGGCCGACTTCTGCTTCTATCCCTTGTCTTTGTAGCAGTGCTCAATGGGAACTATACCTGCGGGTTCCAGGCCAGCAAGGAGCCAGCCTCCACAAGTAGACTGATACTGCCAATAGCTGTTCAGCCTCTCAACTGCTGCCCCTCCCAGATTGTCAGCACACTACAGGGAGCAGTCCCCTTGCTGGTCATCACCTACCAAGTGATTTGCAAGAGCACCAGCTCATTGTGGATGAAGAAAGCATTCAGTGGGCCATTGGAATGCGTTGCTGGATGAGAGCGCATGTACACATTCAGTACTGAGAGTTGAGTAAAGAATTGGATCGATGGAAAATTGCTGTTCTATAACTGACACAGTGCAGTGTTGTATTGAGAAGCCTGACAAGGCCATATTGTGAACCATTCAATTGATCACAGCCTTCTTTTACAAACTACCTTAGGTGACTCGCAATGCTATTTTAATGCCATTAAAAGGTAATAAAGCGATCTCTAGGCTGTCATCTGTAAGTAAGTTGTACGCATTCAGAAATTCTTCAGTCTTTGCCACTGCATTATTGCCGTGGGTTTGTATGAAGTCTGGAGTTTAAGTTATGGATGTTTTGGTGACATAAGACTGCAGGTGCTGGATTCTGGAGCAAAGAACAAACTGCTGGAGGAACTCAGCGGGTTGAGCAGCGTCTGTGAGGGGACAAGAGTTATCAATGTTTCGGTCCTGATGCAGGGTCTCGACGTGAAACGTCGACTATTCCTTGCCCCTCACGGATACTGGTTGACCTGCTGAGTTCCTCTGATTTATCTTTTTTTGCTAAGTATGCTTTGGTTGAGTTGCAATTTTTTTCTTTAATTTCTTAAATAAGTGTATTTTGTTTCGAAATCATGAAGAGAAACAAAGTTTTTCTGCAGCTAGCTTGCAGTGGCTTCACTTGTTGATGAAACTTCTAAATTTCAGACCTAAATTCAGGAAATCTTGCATGTAAAATAGGAACAAGTTCTGCTATTGAATACACTGGGCACTTGCAATGATTAACATGCAAAATATCCTGGTTTTGTTCACAGCCTTTTGTATTCCGACTCTCGATTAGAGGTAAAACTGCAATCGCGTTTCTCTTCTGATAGGCGTTCTCTATGCAAAACTGACTTGCTCCACTGTGGCACATTGAGATCCCACTATATTTTTGGTGTAGTGGTGAAATGGGCACATGGGTTAAAATTTGTCAACGTCATAAATTAATATGTTTTGTTTGCACCTGAAATTTTATCCCTAATGATTCAGGAATTGAATATTCCATCCCAACTCCCCCACAGGCTCCATAAATTGCACTTCTTAAGTATCTCTGCATGCTATGGTGAACAGCTGAGCAGCGGCTGACAGATGAAGCCCTTTTAATAGCAAGTAAATGCAAGACATTAATCCACCCTTGGAAAACTCCAGTGCCTCGAAATACATCCCCAGCTGGGAGCGCACAGAAGTCAATGGACCCGAATGTCGGATGCACTGCTGCTGCCATTCAGCATGTTAAATGCTACCAACTGGGCTGCATTTCTAGGTCTGGGGATACTACAGTCACTTTCAGACATTCAGAAAAAGCAGCCAGATTAGAGTCCACTTCCTTCAAATTTCCATACTTCCTTACAACACTGAAGGAGGCTTTTTTGGCCCATCAAGTCTACGCTAGCACAGAACAATGCCATTCCCTCACTAATTTGTCCTGTAACCTATTCTTCCAGGATTCTACCACCAACCCTAAAAAACAGGTAATTTACAGTGGCCAATTAACCTTCCTCCCAAATGTTTCATGGAATTAACCAGTCATTGCTTTCTGGTCTAACGACGACATGTAAAATGGAATGTGTAGAAGCAGTGCAAGTAACTGCAGGAGGCGAGAATAAATCCCAGGGTCTGTCAGACTGCGTTGCTCTCGGGTGCCTCCTGGAGGCTGGAATCAAAACAGCTGCTGAAAGCTGTGGAACCAGGGAGTTTTGTCGAATGGTGAGGAAGGAGAAAATAAAATCAAAGCAGACCAACTCTTTCGTAGTTACTTGTTTAAACTACAACAGCCTGGATTAAGTCAACAGATTTCAGATTTTAAACATTGGCACAACTTATGTGCTTGTTCAATAATTCGATAAAGAGGAAATCAACTTTAATCAATAGATTTATAAGAAATCTACTTTTGCTCCTGTAGGGGAGCAAATAATCATTGAAGGAATTTACAACGAGCAGGAACTTGTTTGGTGCAGTCCAAACCTATACAAAATAAAGCGCAGGGTTGGGGTAACTTGCAGAATGGGGCTGGATCAGATTAAATAGTCTACATTTCATTTGAAGTTTTGTGATTTTTTTACTGTTTTGAAGATTGCATTCCAACAGTCTGTCCATTTTTATGGACATTCTCTCTTCCCTCCTCTACCATCGGAGAAGATACAGGAGCCTGAGGGCACCTACCACCAGACTTAAGGACAGCTTCTACCCCACTGTGATAAGACTATTGAATGATAAGATAATAAGATAAGATAGGATCTTTATCAGTCACATGTACATCGAAACACATAGTGAAATACATCTTTTGCGTAGTGATTTTGGGGGGCAGCCCGCGAGTGTCGCCACGCTTCCAGCGCCAACATAGCATGCCCATAACTTCCTAACCTGTACGCCTTTGGAATGTGGGAGGAAACCGGAGCACCCGGAGGAAACCCACACAGACACGGGGAGAACGTACAAACTCCTTACAGACAGTGGCCGGATTTGAACCCGGGTCGCTGGTGCTGTAAAGCATTGTGCTAACCACTACCTCACACCTTATTACATTGCACTTTCTCTGTAGCTGTGACACTTTACTCTGTACTGTTATTGTTTTTACCTGTACTACATCAATGCACTCTGTACTAACCCAATGTAACTGCTCTGTGTAATGAATTGACCTGTACGATCGGTTTGTAAGACAAGCTTTTCACTGTACCTCGGTACAAGTGACAATAATATACCAATACCAATAATGAGATGCAGTGATTATCTTCACTGCTGTTTAGGCACCGAGGAGGAATTCAGTGCTTCTGGGCCAGATGTTTGGTGGGGTGGAGTGGAGGAGGTTGGTAAAGGAGAGAGAAGATTTAAATATAGATGGTCACCATATTGGTCAAGTCAGTTGCAGGCATCACTGAAAGTCTTGCCGTTGTTTAAGCTTCATCCACCGTGGGCAGAGGATTCTGTCACGTGGGTTACTTTGATTTTCTGTCTTGGTTGTACGGAGTATTGTCTCCAGCCTGCCTTCAGTTTTGGGGATGAAGTTTACATCTGTGTTCATTTGTTGCTATTCCATGTTCCTGTTTGCTTTCTGCATTTAAATATCTGTTTATAAATGGTTACCTAGAGATTGCACCCTTAACTAATTCCTGGTTTTGTGCCCCCAATCATAATCCGAATGAATATTCAGATCCAGTTCATGGAGGTTTTACGCATGTGGATTTGTTTCATCAAACCAAAACAGTAGTGATTGGACACTGCACACGGTGTCTGTTCTCACCGTAAAGTCAATTGCCTCAGCTTTGTTGTAGTACACTTCAATGAAAATCTGTAAATCGAATAGTTTCAGGATTTAAATATTGTTCAATGAATATTTTCTCACTGTCATTATTTAACCAGCATCCTTGAGCCAGGAAGAGGTTATTAAAAAGGATGCTGATTTTTTTTTTAAGTGAAGAAATGCTTTTATGTGGATTTTTAACCTCGTATTACTCTCCTGTGCTGGGCATATTCTAGTAGCAGTTTGATCTGAAAAATTGTAAAAGCATAAGATCTAGGTTATCAGCACAGAAAATGTTCTGGGAAGGGGAAGGAAGCCCTGTGTTAATGGTATGCTTCCCACCCATTCTCAGCTGTCAGTCACTGGGGCAGCTGGAACAACTGTGAGCTGCTGTTTCTGCAGCTTGGAATTCCAAACATATGCAGCATTGCATTGGTATTGGATGTTACTGAAACAGAATGCAGACACTCAGACTTGAAAAGATTCATTCTAATTGCAACTGATGTCCAAATGGAGGTGGAATGTTGAATTGACTTGTGTCCTTTTTCTGCTTCAAACACTATCCACAAATAAAACTGGAGAGTTCAGTAATAGCACCTGCTTCTATTTCTTCTTCCGTCCTAATTAAAAATATTTCTCTCTGACACCAGAGTATTAAAAGCACTGGGGTACCTTTGCTTGCTTGTTCTCTACTTCCTTTGCATTAATACGTCGCAAACTATAAAAGGTAAAATATCATTTCAACTCCTCCCCTCTGTCCTCTCCTCTCTTTCCCCTTTCCCACACACAGCTCCCGCCCTCTCCTAGGTTTAGAGTAATAGCAATGGATTTTAATTGATGTTTTTCAGCCTGTCTTTGAAACTGGATCTGAAGACTATTTGAGCCAATGTTCTGGTCTCCTCTGTACAACTATTAAGAATAAACCATAAGTTGCAGGCCACAATTAGCACCTGGCTGTCAGCATATTCAATTATATTTTGACTGTTTGCAATGAACTTCAAACATTAAATATCTGTTCATAGAGTTATGGAGAGGCACAGCATGGAACAGTCCCTTTGGCCCACCAAGTCTGCTCTGACTGTCAGCCACCCATTTATGTTCATCCTATATTAATCACCTTTTTTATTCTCTCTATATTCTTAACAACTTCCCCCAGATTCAATCACTCACCTACACACCAGGGAAAATTTACAGTGGACAATTAACCTACCAACTCAGATGTCTTTGGAATGTGGGAGGAAAACGAAGGATCTGGAGGAAACCTCTGCGGTCACAGTGAAAACCTGCAAACTCCATACAGACAGCACCCTAGGTCAGGATTGAACCCGGCTCTCTGGCACTGTGAGGCAGCAGCTCTTCTAGTTACACCCCTGTTTGGGCAAAGGATTTCTGTTTGGCCGACATTTGCAATATTGTTAATTTATTGATGTTCCACTGTAGTTTGAATGGGTAGGATTTACAAAGACAACTTTTCACTCTGATTTACAGTCACTAACAACTTAAAAAAAAAAGCTGATCAATTTGGAAAGATTTTGTTCACACAAGAGATTATAAATTGGAGCCTTGATGGCCACCCACAGCCTTCCCCACTGTGAAGTCCCAAAGCTGCTCAGTGCTATTGTAAGTAATGGTCTGGCAGGGTTAGAGGCTGGTCAGCAGCAGGTCTCCTTCAGAAATGTTATTTGAACTGAATTGGAATTGCTGCAAATGTGGAAAATCAAAAGAATAAAGAAGTTCTGTGTTTCTATGAGAAGCTGTTTTATCTTTGGGAGATCCCAAAGTGCTGCGTAACCAATAAGTGGTTTCTGAAGTGCAGTCACGGTCATAATTTAGGGGACACAGCCAACTAGTGCTCTGCTTGACCCCACACAGCCATGGGATAAATGACACTAATCTGTTCTGGTGACAATGGATTAAAGAGTAGTATTGAGTCGGGATGCTGGCAGAATCTGCCAGCTACTCTGTGAAGAATGCCATGGCATACTGGAACTGGGCTTGGACCTTGGACTCTGGTATTGAACATAGAACAGGAACAGGCCCATCGGCCCATCAAGTCTCCACTGACCATGATGCCAATCCAACTAATCCCGCCTGTCTGCACATAGTCCATATCCTGCTATCCCCTGCCTGTCATGTGTCTATCTAAATGCCTCTTAAATGTTGCTATTCTGCTTGCCAGCTCCTGGGCAGCACGTTCCAGGCATCTACCACTGTAAAATAAAAACTTGCCTTGCACTTCTTCCCCCTCTCACCTTAAACCTACGCACTTTGGTATTTGGCAAATGCAATGTTGGCATTCATTTTGAGAGGACTAGAATATAAAAGCAAGGATGTAATGCTGAGGCTTTATAAGGCATTGGTCAGACCACATTTGGAGAATCATGAGCAGTTTTGGGCCCCATATCTAAGGAAGGATGTACTGATGTTGGAGAGGGCCCAGAGGAGGTTTACAAGAATGATCCCAGGGATGAACAGGTTAACGCGTGAGGAGTGTTTGATGGCTCTGGGCCTGTACTCGCTGGAGTTTAGAAGGATGAAGGGGGATCTCATTGAAATCTGCCGAATATTGAAAGGCCTGGATAGAGTGGACGTGGAGAGGACATTTCCAGTAGTGGGAGAGGCTAGGATCAGAGGGCACAGCCTCAGGAAATAAAAGGACATCCCTGTCAGGGTGAATGGGGTTCAGAGGGAATAATAAATCAGCCATGATCGAATGGTGGAGCAGATGGTCCCAATGGCCTAATTCTGCTCCTATGTCTTATGTGACATTTCTACCCTTGAAAAAAGACTGTGACTATCTATCCTACCTATATAAAATTATCAAAGGTATACTTCGATCAGGCCGCCCCTCAGCCTCCGACGCTCCAGAGTAAACAATCCAAGTTTGTCTAACCTCTCATTTGACAAGGTCCCTCGTGGCAGGCTGATCCAGAAATTTAAGGCACGTGGGATTCACAGTGACTTGGTAGATTGGATTCAAAGTTGGCTTGGCCATGGAAAACAGAGTAATGGTGGAGGGGATGTTATTCTGACTGGAGGTCTGTGACCAGTGGTGCTCCACAGGGATCAGTGCTGAGACCCCTGTTATTTGTGATATATATTAATGGTTTGGATGAAAATATAGATGGGCTGATTAGTTTGCAGATGACATGAAAATTGGTGGAGTTGTGGATAATGAAGGTTGTCAAAGGAAACAGCAGGATACAGATCATTTGGAGAAATGGCAGATGAAGTTTAATCCGGACAAGTGTGAGTTGTTGTATTTTGGGAGGACAAATGTAAGGGGAAAGCATACAGTCGATGGCAGGACCTTTCACAACGTTGATGTACAGAGGGATCAGGGTGCAAGTCCATAGCTTCCTGAAAGTGGCAACAGAAGGAGATAGGGTGGGAAAGAAGGCATACAGCATACTTGCCTCCCTCAGTTGGGGCTTTGAAAATTGGCAAGTCTTGTTGCACTATATAAAACTTTGTTTCGGGTACATTGGGAGTATTATGTGCAGTTCTAGTTGCCCCATTACAGGAAGGATGTGGAGGACGGGTGCAGAAAAGATCTGAACACTCGGACAGATTGTCACCCAGTACTGCTTTCATCTGTGAGTTTTGTCATATTTATAATTTCCGGCATTAAAATGGAGCAAAATTATTGCCCACTTGTGGTACTCAACAATCTAGAAGATGGCTAAGTAGCACTGCTTTGGACAAAATGTCAAGTGGCAAGATGTAACCAGTGAAAATTGGTGCTGTAATGCACAGCTGGTTGGGATGGGGCAGACTTTACAGAAGAAAAGTAACATTATTTTCTGCCAGCACCAAACAGCAATGATTGTAAGCCCTGGCCTTGTTTTAGGGGATATTGAGGAACAGGAGCAGGCTAGTCAATCCCGTGAGGTTATTACTTACCCATATCTTAACTCCATTTACCCATTTTCTTGCCATGTTTTTAATAGCCTAACCTAATAGGAAAATCTATCAATTTTAGTAATTTTCAATGATCCTCACCCTTTACACCAGAGTGATCTTTACCTTTTAAGCATAAGAACCATTTATTTGCGCATTTTTTTAAGGAGCATCTGTTATCTGCGAGGGAAAAAAATGTGGGAAAAAAAATTGGACCTCCTCCAAGGAGGAAGAAACGTTTTTATTTATTTCCACTCTCTCTGTGACTGCACTAAACATCTTGCCTGCCAATTATTACATTTTCTTTAAAATTGTCGAGTCCCGGTGATGTGTGGGAGCAGCCGTGCTTTTCAGTGTTTGTGAGAAGAACAGTGAAGAGGGGAACAGCAACATTCAAATTACAGCAGTAATCTGAAGAATTTCCTCGATATAGAAATACAAAGAATGAGTGGGGGTGGGGTGGGGAGGGCCTGTCAGGGAAGCAAAGAGCAAACAGTGAGTTAGGCTACAATTGTTTGTCATTGGAAGTGAGTTTGACCTTCAGATCCCTCCCTGCTCTTTTCAAGCTTTCTCTATGTGGGTACATTTTAAATGTATCTAATCTCTATTTTATTTGAAAGAATTGTTGCCTTTGAATTGGTTTTTATCCAGAAATAATTTGCATAGTTTCTGACAGGGATGACTGGACAGTCATTTGGAGTAGCTTTGGGCCCTCACTAACCAAGGGTGATGAGACCAGTTTTGACTTGAATACAGTCACACCAGCTGAGCCCCACTAACTCTGCTGATCAGGGCTCCGAACCAGGACCTTCTGGTCTTTTTGTAGCTTGGATGCCAAGGTCATCTTGCATTCACAAAAAAGAATTTGAGAACATCCCAACTGCTTCACAGCAATGTTATTAACTACGAATTAAACCCTCAGAGCCAAAGGAGACATTTTGTCAGCTGGCTGAACTTTGGTTAAAGAGGTAAGTTTTAGGCATTCTCTCAAAGAAGAGAGGAGGGGTAGTGAGATTTATGGTGGGCACTTCAGAGTTTGGGACTGAGATATTATGCCACCCTTGATTAACAGTATGAATCTTAATCTGGAGGTGAGAGATTGCCTGTGCTTTCAGAAATCAAATGCAAAAATATTGGGATTATACAAAATATTGGAAGATATCACTGATTACAGGAGACTCCCAGTCAACCTTGGAGTGCAGAGAACTCATAATGTCACTGTTATTCTGAGTTTCTTAATCTGCTATCCCGGCAGTAACACGGTGATGATATTAGGAAGCACAGAAACACATGCAGGGAGCTTGGAGCCAGGCCGCAAAGTGTATGAATTGAGACGTGTCCCAGCCACACAACGGCCTGGAAGTTCTTACTCAAGATGTGGAGATCACTGTCGAATGGCAGGTTAATGAGATGATAGATTATCACCAAGGATGTATTGTCTCCCCTCCTAGCTAACATTTACAATTTGAAGTCTAGCAGAACTTTTAAGTAGAGAAATTACTGACTGTTTCATCGGGAGCTGCTTCAATGAATGTTTTTCAGATCTTTGTGTTTTCCTTGTCAGTAATTGTCTTGGTTTCCTCTGACTCAGCCCTTGAATGAATGCAGATTATGGAGTTTTTGTAAAGTGTAATTGTATCCTCTCAAGGCTCTGTGGCCATTGTTCTGCAGATCTCCTGTGTATTGACAGCTTGGTACAAACATTGCATGTGTAAGCAGTGACCTAATACACTCGCACTTGTTCTGATTCACCTGACCTGTGTGTGTGTGTGTGTATATATGTTAGCAGTCAACAGCTAACCTGTTAACCCTGGCCCTTCTGAATCGGTAATAGCACCATCCAAGTTTGATCAGCACTCCTAGTTCCAATTTAAATTCAGTAGAATTAAAAAACTGTTTTTCACTGTTAAAGTTATAATCTCACAACATGGCTTTGGTTCCAGAGGGCAGACTCAGCTCCAGTTCCCCTGGTGTCTGAGCTTGGGATATCCAAATGAATTGAAGCGGGGGAGGGGGTTGGTGGTTCGCAGCTGAGAGTGGGAGGAGATCGCACCAGGTGGCAGGCAGAGGAAATGTGGCGGTTGGATTCTCCTGTTAATGAATCCTTGCCAGATTATAGAAGTAATGCATCCAAATTGGTGCTGGCTTGAATCAGACACCAAGGCAGTCATACTAAGCTACCACTTCTGAATAAACAAATCATTATGATTTAGCTGCATTTCAGACTCCAGTCAGTGCTGAGCCTGATCCAGTATAATCAATGGCATAATCCCAGGGACTCCCTGTCCCAGCAACCTTTCCGCTCCTGTATTACATGTTGTTTCAGTAGATTTGATTGTGATACCATTAGAGAAGACAGAAGCCAGGAGGTTCTGCTTGTCGAATGATGTTCCATCAAAGCAGATTAGATGGCGCAGGATTGCATCTGAATTTGGAGCTCAGGAGCTTTTGTAAATAACCTCGGCCCTTGGCAAAAAGATTCAACAGAGCTGTGGAGAGAAAGTGGTGAGAGGATTGATTCTACTTAAACAACATCTGTGGTGTTTATCAGCTCTGTGGGGTCCTGCTAATTCGCATTGTTTGTAATGATATGGAATCGACAGCTTAAAGTTACCAAGGGAACTGTGATGCAGCTGGGGAGCAGAACCAGTGGTTCACAATTACCTCCGAATTAAAAACCATTGAGGATGCTGCACTAACTTCCCCGTGCAAGTATTCTGGTCTGACATTTCCCCAAATCCTGCAGAGAAAATGAGATTGGAAGACTTGCACTGACATTGAGCCTTTCATCAGCAGAGGACGACCCAAAGCATTTTAAAACCAGTGAAGTACTTAATGAAGTAAGATCATAAGAAACAGAAACGTGCTGAGACCATTTGCCTCTGAAGCCTTCTCCACCACTCAGTAGGATCCTGGCTTATTTTCTACTCTGTCCACATTCCTGACCAATCCTAATTAGACCAATATCTAATGACCACCGCCTTAAATATACTCGGTGACTGTGCACACACTGCCCTTGGGGGTGCACACCTCTGAAGAATTACAACCCTCTGAGTAAAGGAATTCTCCTCATCTCAGTCCTCAGTGACTGGCCCTTTATCCAGAGGCGATGTTCCCTGGGCAGAGACAAGGATATTCCTACTCTGGAGATGAACAGAGGTAATGGGTACTGGGGGGAAGGGGGAGCAGTTTCATTTAAACCGTAGAGATTATTGCAGGTTGTTTGGAGATGTTATCAGGGTGGGGTGTTGTGGACAGTACTGGGCTTCTGGAGGACATTGATGTTGAGAGTTACTGTTATGAATATTATCACTGACTTGTATGACATGAAATTTGTTGTTTTGTGGCAGCAGTACAGTGCAAAGACATAAAATATTATGATAAATTACAAAAATAATAAATAGTGCAAAACAAAAATAACAAGGTAGTGTTCGTGGACCATCTAGAAATCTGATGGCGGAGGGAAAGTAGCTGTTCCTAAATCATTGTGTGTGGGTCTTCAGGCTCCTTAACCTCCTCCCGGATCTTGGAACTGGAGCAACCATTTTGCATAAGTCAAGGTCCCACAAGCAACTGTGTGGAAATAAGCAATTTAGCGATGTTGGTTGAGGAATAAATATTTCAGGGCCTTGGAGTAAAACCATTGTTCTGCCTTGAAATAGAATTTGTGTCCACCTGAGGTCAAATGGAGTTTCAATGCACTGCCTCACCTGCAAGGTGACAGTGTGGACACTCAGCTTTCCCTCAGTACTGAACCAAAGCTCCTGTCCAGAACTGAAGTGCGCAAACACCAAGTATCAATGTGTGCTGAGGTTCTGCCTGTCCCTGGTGTTGTGAAGTATGTGCCTGGCCTTGGTGCTGGGCAATGTACCATTCAGTTGGACTTTGATGCACTACTTGTCCTTTGTAGAAAAGTTACTGCGAAGAACACCTTTGACTATAAGTTCGTCAGGCAGAGGTCAGCACGGAACATCCTGCAGGCTCTGCGGGAGAAGGGCACGCTGAATCTTGAGCAGACTGCCAGCCATATGGCAGAATGACATCACCAGAACTCACCAACAAGCACCAAGGCCTTACTTGGCTGGCAGTGAGAGGGGCCCACCCCATCAGACCCTTCCTGCATGGTTGGAGTCATGCTCCCAAGGCATGCTGCCCTTGAGACGGTCACATTGAGGATGAGATTATCATCCACCTCATTGTACATTGTGTGTTTGCAAAGAATGTTTGGAAAAGGATGCGGGATGCGACAGTCTGTATTGAGGTTCATCCCGAGCAGCTACGTAACAGAGGCCTCTCTGATCTATTGACTGTACCCAGGGATGCATACCAATACAAACATAAGGTTCTGCTGGAAGATCATCAACTTGCTGAAAGATGCACTTTGCTTTGCCTGTAAGTTGTTGGGTTTGTTCATTGCAATGAGATGACCAGAATTGAATGCTGCTGGCAGGCACCTTCCAGGCTGCAGGAGTACGTGCTAACGTTCACACTGAAGCTTGGTGCAGCCAGCACAAAGTCTTTGTGGGGAAGGACTGCAGTCCAAGGATCTGCTGCCATACGACATTGAGGGGCTTGGCCCTGTGTAACAGCCCTGCAAACACTTAAGAACATAGAACATTACAGCACGGTACAGGCCCTTTGGATGTTGTGCCGACATTTTATCCTGCTCTAAGATCTATCTAACCTTTCCCTCCCACATACCCCTCCATTTTTCTATCATTCATGTGGCTATTTAAGAGTCTCTTAATTGTCCCTAATGTATTTTCCCCCACAACCTCTGCCAGCAGTGCATTCCACGCACCTACCACTCTGTGTGTAAAACAAAAAACTTGCTTCTGACATCCCCCCGTGCCTTCCTCCAATCACCTTAAAATTATGCCCACTCGTGTTAGCTATTTTCACCCTGGGAAAAAGTCTCTGACTGTCCACTCGATCTATGCCTCTCATCATCTTGTTCACCTCTATCGAGTCACCTCTCATCCTCCTTCGCTCCAAAGAGAAGAGCCCTAGCTCGTTCAAGCTACCCTCATAAGACATGCTCTCCAATCCAGGCAGCATCCTGGTAAATCTCCTCTCTAAAGCTTCCACTTCCTTCCTATAATGAGGTGACCAGAACGGAACACAATACTCCAAGTGTGGTCCAATCAGGGGTTTATAGAACTGCAACATTACCTGGCAGCTCTTGAACTCAATACCCCAACTGATGAAGGCCAACACACCATACGCCTTCTTAACAACCCTATCAACCTGCATGGCAACCTCGAGGGATCTTGAAGGGTGCATTGTTCAAAGAAGGCACATGAGTAGCATTGGTGCTTTATACATAGAACGTATTGACATGGTGACATTGCAAATGTATTGACTTGACAACAGCATGAATGTATAAACGATAACACTATGAATCTAAAGAAAGACATATACTGTTTTGTATTCCTTTTTATATATCTTTATGAATAAAGTTAATTTTTGAAACAAAAAAAAGGAAAGTTGGCCCCAGTTGCTCATGTTCTGAACTCAGCTCAGCTTCGCCCTGTTACGAAACCTGCTGAGTGGATTTGTGCTCAGCATTATGGTGAGAAAGTTTGTTTTCCAGTTAGCAAAGGAAGTTTGGATGAAACTTTCCAGACAAAACAACAATGAGACTAACTTTTGTTGGCACCCTAGTATGTACTTGGAAAGGATCACAACCAAAATCTGTTCAGGAGTTGTAATTATCTGCTGATCCTTGCAATATAAGATCCTACTGAGTTGCCGGTTAAGAAGCTAAAGGGAACAATACAATTTAAACAGTGCAGTGTGTTGTTTATCAGCACCGTGGGTACTTTCTAACTAAAGTTGTTTGAAAGGTTAGTGGTGGCACATCATAACATTGGACAGTCTTTACTCTCTGGCTCCATAAATATCAATAAATGGACACAAGTTATTTAACTGCACTGTGTAAAGCTTTTGGATGTTTTGAACTGATGTTATCAGGCGCTGTTTAAACACAAGTTCTTTCTTTTGTACTCATCAATCATAACACACACTAGTTTACACAAAAAGGGTAAATTTTCAACTTCAGAGCCTACTTCACAAGAAATGCACATCAGAATCAGAGGCCTACACAATGCATGATTTTACAACTGTGGATTTTGTTCTCAGCACCAAGTGAATGACTGTCCTTATTCGCCTTGCAAGCAGCTAACCCACTGACATTTTGTGGGCTTGTCAGTGGAAATTTCCACTTATGTGGTTTCTGATCTGAAGCATGAGGCATCTGGGGCTTCTGAGTAGGTCAAACGGCATGGACGCTTTTCAGCAAATCAGGTAAAAGTATCTTCACAGAGATGACCAAGTTGCAAACCAGGTAGTCAAGAAATGAGAAATATAAATGACATTTAAATCTTATGCAGAAAGTGAAATGGGGCTTGAGGAACACAAAAGAAATTAAGGGAAATAAGAGAGTAAAAAAAAATTAATAGCTTTTTTAAAAGAAAAGCTTTCAAAATTCATTTACTTCTGGAATGACACTCCACACTTAAAATACTTTTCAGGCCCAGGTATGTTCTTTGCTTGTTCTCTGAGTAGGTGCCTCAACTTCACCCCAGTGGTGATTTCAGCATTGAACTACCCAGCGAGAGCTGCAGCCAAGCAGCCCATGGAGGAGTGGGGTCTCTCTGGCCACACTCTTCATTCAGCTGCTCATGTGGTTTTGCCAGAAGTTGCTGCAAATTTAGCTGAAGGCATCACCTGCACAGTGGCGCTACAGATACTGCAGCTACCTCGCGGTTCCCATGACTCAGCTTCAGTTCAGGCTTCCGGTGCTATCTGTATGGAGTTTGCACATTTTCTACTGCATGAGACGCAAGGTGTCTTGGGTGAAAGAACAGCCCTTGTGTATGGAACCTCATAAAGGGTTGCCGTCCAGGGGCTTCTGATATGACAGGGTCCATGACAGTAGCAGTGAATGATGGATGGAAAGAGCTATCTCTAAGAAAAACCCTTAAAGGCAAATCTAACCTGATTTTAATGGATGTGCTTTTGTGAGCTTAGTATTTACAGGTGATGTCAAAAGAAACTGTTTGTCATCACTGCATCCAATGGTCTCCAGAGCAATGTGATTCAAGTGCATGTAGGATCATCAGCATCCATGGGGCTCATCACTGACCAGAAACACAACTGGACTTGCCACATAAATACCATGGCTACAAGAGCTGGTGAGAGGCGGATGTTCGATAGTGAGTGACTCACCCCCTGACATAAGAACATAAGAAATAGGAGCAGGAGTAGGCCATTTGGCCCATTGCGCCTGCTCTGCCATTCAATGAGATCATGGCCGATCTGGCAGTGGACTCAGATCTACCAAGCTGCCTTTTTCCCACAACCCTTAATTCCCCCACTATGCAAAAAAAAAGACATCCAAGGCCCTGCCACCATCTACAAGTCACAAGTCAGGAGTGGGATAGAATATCCTCTACTTGCTTGGATGTATGCAGCACTAACAACTCTCAAGAAGCTCAACACCACCCAGGACAAGACAGCCCACTTGGGGCACTGCATCAATCACTCTAAACATTCATTCCCTGCACCATTGGCACACAGAGACTGCATTGGGTTCCATCTACAAAAGGCACTGTAGTTGCTTGTCCAGGCTACTCCAAGAACACCTCCCAAACCAGGGTCCTCTACCACCAAGGCCAACAGGTGCTTGGGGACACCTGCAGGTTCCCCTGTGAGTCTCAGACCATCTTTCATTGTCTAAGTCCCTGCCTGACACCACTGTGGGCTGTAGTGGTTCAAGGAGGCTCGCCACCATCTTCTCGAGCAGTCAAGGATGGGTAGTAAATGCTGGCCTTCCCTTGCTGGTGACACCCAGATGATGAACTGGAATATTTAAAAAGAACTGAAAACAAAATTCTGGAAGTGACCAGTTATTGAGTTAAAAATTTCTAGCTTAGCGCACACAAGCATTATTTCATATTAGTGTTTCTGGGCCCGGGACTTGAAGGGTCTTTGTGTAGGTTAAATACTACTAGACAGCCTGTGGCTGTTCTCTTGAATTTGAGTGTGTGTAAAGATGGTTTATAATTGTAAACAAATCTGATGTCAGCCTAACTCATCAGGGAGGTGCTCTGCAGGATCAAATGTAACATTGGCGATATTTCTCCCACTGACTTCAGTGGAAAATGAAATTGTGTGATGTGTTCAACCAGCCATGGATCCGAGCTGCCTGGATTCCTGAATTGCAGGCGCGCTTTACAGTTGTCCTTTGAGATTCCTGGGGATTGAGATCAGAATTCAAACTCTGCTTAATTGTGAGCTGTGAGTTACCTGGTCACTAATAAGAATGGATTATTTTTTCAACAAAAGAGTCTCTTGAACAATGAAATGTGTATTTTGTTTTTGGATTCTCCTCAATCATCTGTTGTCAGGCAGGTGTGATCTTTATCTGTAGAGAGTAGGGAGGACTTTAGTTAGCATGTGTCAAAGTGCAGGACCTAGCAGTGAGATATTGTAAATTTTGGAATTACTGTTGTAGGTCTAAATGCCAAATTACATTGCAAAGGTGATTTAATGTGCCGAATAAAACACTTGCACCATATGTTGTCAAATGTGTGGTGTAGCTGCGGCAACAGGCAGGTCAAAAGACTAATGAGTGCCTGAGGCTGCATGCTCAATGATAAGATCAGGAGCAGCTGTAGACTGCCATTGTTTATACCCACAGGGTGGATTGTCCTTTGAACATGTGTAGAATGAATGTTTACCAGGTTTGTCTTCAGCAACTCTGTGATAACTGCTTGGGCATGATAATATGTGGCCTTGGTTATCTCCCAGCTCTGGTGTAGATCCCTGCAGCTGAACTAGCACCTGCAGTCCCTTGCTGGTGAGAATCAGTTGACTAACCTCACTAGGAGTCCAATGAGATTTTCACATGATATTGATGCATTGCAGGATTAGAGCCTGGGTATCTCTCTGAGCCCGACTGCATGCATTTTGCTTGGTGTGGTTCAGTCATATACTCTGACAAAAACATTTGCGGCAGCCCCACTTCCAAGGTCAGGATGATTTGCTTCATATTGCTGCATCTGTCTTCTATTCTTGCTCAGTATCTGATGTTTCATCCTCAGGTTTAACAAGTTTGAGATTTGTTATATTTCTGCCAAGATTGTCCGTGGAAAAGGTTAGGTACCAGGATGACGTTCATTGTTGTTTGGTCAGGTTTGGATTTAACTTCTGTACAGTTCTCTAATGAAGTAGATCTGTCTGAAAATAAGCCTTGGTATTAATGATGGTGTATAATCATGCAGCCCAATGGTGAATTACCACTGCTGCCACCTTTGTTTCTACACTGTGTAAAACACTGCTGTTGCTGAACTTGGCCAAACTGAATACAGTTAGGGATCAAACCTGGGATCTTTGGGCTAATTTGTGTTCGTGTTAGATCATGTGGCCCATCTTGTTCAGTGAACCGGCATGAGTAGGAGGCAATTTACTCTGTGCCACAGATAGTATCTGTAAACAGGCTAATTTAACCTCTGACAAGTTTTGTTACCTCTCTGTTAAATGGTCTTGCCTTCCCCTGATGTCCTCTGCAGTGGGTAAAATAGATTCACTACTTCCAGCTGAAGAAAATGGACCCTAAATTTCTTTAACTGGTGATCATGCTGGGCAGCCAGCATGTCTCCCTTTTGTTTAACAATATCCCTTCTCAACGAGCCAAAGGAACACGCTGCCTGTCTATGTTGTGTAGTACCATGGCAACTTTCCTTACATCATAGTTGGTTTTACATTGTCCTCCACTCTCTTACTTTGCTTACAATGCAACAAAAAATAATAATTGGTGTGAGGTTAACATGATTTAAAAGTTGTAAATGGTACGTTCTTGTTACTTATTCTGACTAAAGTAACAATCTCTTTCCTTGAAGCCCTACCATTGCCTCCACGTCCTCCAACCGCTCTGATTGTTGGAGGTAGCATTAAATATGAAGCGAGAGCTAATATTGCAAAGGAATATTTAGAACCTACAGCATAGAATTGGGTCATTTGGTTGAACAGGCTTTGGTGTTTTTGGTTCATATTACTTTATGTAACCTCAAGGTATCCTATTTATTTCTGCCTTGTGTTGATCTGGCCTCCCTTTAAATCCATCTATGTTTTAACCTTGACCATTCTGTGTGGTGACAAGACCCACATTCTGAGCAGTTCTTTGGTGGTTCACCCTAGAAGACACAGGGAAAGAGTTGGTTGCTGTTTAGCGGAGGTACAACAAGCTTCTCATCCTTAAAGGCAGCGCAGAGAGTACAGTAATTTATAGATGGCAATGGGAATGCAAGGTGGAAAAATGTGAAATTACTCAGTTTGGTAGGAAGTAAAGAAGAACGGAATACTTTTTAAATGGTGAGGAGCTGTTAAATGTGTAGAGGATATCACCATGTACAGGTTCATGAAATGCAGAAAGTTAATGAGCAGATACTGCAAGTAATAAGAAGGCAAATGGACTATTGGCTTTTCTTGGTAGGCAGCTGGAGTACACGAGTGAGGACTAGCTGAGATTTTATGGAGCTTTTGTGAGACCTGATTTGGGTAATTTGGTACAATTATGATCTCCATACCTAAATAAGGGTATATTTGCCTTAGGAAGAGTGCTGTATATATTCACTGGGTTGATATCTGGAATGAAGGCACTGCTCTATAATGGAGAATAAGTAATGATGATTGCTGGAGTTGTTAGGAATGAGAGGTGATCTCACTGAGACAGAAGTTTCTGAGAGAGGTTGATAGGATGGATGCCAAGGGGCTCGCCCCTTGAATTGGAGAGTCTAGAGCAAGGGGCATAGTCTCAGAATAATGGGCTCAAAGAGTTAGAACTGAGGAAAGGGGAACTTTCTTTATGGAGAAGGATATACATTTTTGAAATCCTTCCTTCTGGAGGGGAATGTTCAGTTATTGAGTATGTTCTATTCTGAGATCCTTAGATTTTTGGACACTAAGTGAAACAGGGAAAGGAGAATCTGATGCAAAAGTGGATCAGCCTTGATCTGATTGAATGGCAGGGCAGGTTTGAAGGTCTGCACCTACATGTAATTCTTAGCTAATATTATTCTGTTCATTATCGATCTCTCTCTGTTCCTCCACTATCTTTAAGTTGCTGAATTGCTTCCTTGAACTCCAGTCTTATATGAGCAGAAATTTCCTCAGATGAGGTATTGGGAAGATCAAAGATGTTGACTTTGGATCCCACCACAAACTCCACTTCTCTGTCTGATGACTGTTGGAGGCTGACGCGAACTTCTCACTGTACATCTGTGCCATCACCATGACTGCCTATTTCCATTTCTATAACAAAACCCAACCTTGCCCCTGCATCAGCTCACCTGCTGTGGAAACCCTCAGCTATACATTTATAAGCTATTTCAATGTTCTTCAGCCTGGCCTCCAACCCTTCACTCTCGATAAACTCCAGCAGCTCATATCCAAGCTGCATCCACCCCTTGTCCCAGCACCTGCACATCTACGTGAACCCCTGGTCTGGCAATGTCTCAGCTTTGAATTACTTGTCTTTGCTTTGAATTCCTTAATCAGATAATCATTCCCTACTCTTATAATCACACAGCACAAAAACAGGCCCTTCAGCCCACCAAGTCTGTGCCAACCATCAAGCATCCCTGACTCCCATTTTATTCTCAAAGTCTCTGAGGCTTTCTAATGTTTCTTAAATATTCAGAGTGGTTCAAAGATTATTGGATTTGCTTCAAGTAATTAAAAGAGAATTAGTAGCTTCTTAAAATTGAAAACCTTTGGAAACACAAAAATAATTAAGACATTAAACTGAAGTAACAGCACTGAGGATAAATAATCGAATGTACCATTTCCTTCCTAATCTCCAGGCTGAAAATCCCCATTCAAATGACTGGGGATTCTGACACTATGCTGTGTCTGGCTGATGTAGGAACACACAAGGGGTTTCCCACAATGCTGAATTCTAGCCTGTTTGGGCTCCAGGCGGAGCCCTGTACTGGTGTCTGTCACTCAGCATGGCACAGTAGGGAGCCGCATAAACCCAGCACCTAGTTACATGTGGGCCTTAGAATAGCCGGCTCACAGCAGTACAGCTTAGTTCAGTGTCTTGTTGTATTATCTTCCAGGTGAATTCAGTTTGATACTGCTTGGATACACTTTGCCATGTTAAAGGCACCAGATGAAGAGGTGAAAATGATGAATAACCAGTAACTTTTACATAACAGAAATGTGCAAATCCTGGAAGGTTGCAGCCACTCAGTATCTCCTGAGATCAAAGATATCTGCATGGTCTTCTGGTTAAGATTATCTTTTGGAACCAGTAGTTCATTGTAAATTATAAAATTATAATTGTATGCAAGTCTCGATGACTTGACCATGGAGGCCAAGGTCATAGTCACTCTCAGTTTCTTAGCCTCAGGATCATTCCAGGCTGCTGCTGCTGATCTCTGCCATGTCTCACTGCTTGCTGCTGTATTAGAGACATGGCTCAAACTCCATGGTCAAGGAGAGGAGACTTCATCTGCTTTTCCTTCAGTCTGCAGGAGCAGGTAGAGTGTGGAGGGGCATTTGCCTGTGTTGCAGATTTCCCCGAAGTACAGGCATTCATAGACTGCCATCAGAGGCACCTCTCGACGGGTGTCTGTCTGGAGGGCGCCATGGTCCTGCCACTCAATGAACATGCCTCCTGCTGGCACTGTTCTTCACCAGTCGATCCAGGTCCATCTGACCTCCTGGGTCCACACTCCCATCACCTTTTCACCTTTACAGTATCTATTCACTCATTGGCAACACTCCCCTGTGGATGGATGAGTGTTGCTTGCATTGTGCTATGTTCCTTTTGCCTGAAAAAAATTGCAACAGCTTTATTAATTACATAGTACTAACTGAGAACGTACAGCTCTTCAACCGTGAGCTGACAATGCTTCCTGGCACTGCTGTATGCGACTCTCGCAAGTGAAGACCTGTGGCTTTCACATACAGCAGCCTTAGGATGATTGACAATGCTGCTTTAACACCATATAAACAACATGGAGCAATTTCTAGGCCTCTTCTTCACCTGATGCTGCTTGATGCTGTGAAAAGACTTTTGCTAGTTGTAGACTGGCTCCTCTTCAGCAGCACCAGGACCATGAAGTGTTCTGCTGTGTGTTTATCCTGGTGATTGAATCTGCTTTCTTTTACAATACAGGGCAGGCCCTGTAAGTCGGTTGTTTTAGGTGACTGATCTGAAGGCATGGCAACATCTATTGAATTAGGTGGCTGCTGATGAAATGACGAACATTGTAGGCAGCTGAAATAAACTATTCTGGCCCATTTGTCACCTCCTGTTCTGGCGAGCAGTGCCTTTGGAAAAAGTACCTTTCTTTGAGAACAGAAGCTGCTGTAACCCCAAGCCCAGAATTCACTGCATTGCTGTAAACTCTGATGGTACCAGAAAGCTAAAGGGATAGGATTTTGTTCGATGTGACCTTGCACACCTTCTGTATCCTCTCTAGATTGTAACTATGCCTTGATGGATAAAATCCCTATGTATCTATTAGGTTGCTCCATGCCTTTTACAGTAACTGTTCACAATACAATGCCTCTGCTTTATTACATTGACAGGATGTCACATGTCCTTACTGGGTGTGTGGAAAGAGGTGCTGTATGTGACCTTGCACACCTTCCATATCCTGTCTGGATTGTTCCTGTGCCTTGATGGCATAGTACTTTTATGACCAGTGTGTCTAAAACAAAATTGAAAGCAGATATAGATACTTAGTTCAGATGCCTTGATCTTGCTTTCAATTTCTGATATTGGAAGAATGCTTTACTCTCCTGTTAGTTGGTAATGTTACAAATCTCTGAGCATAGAGTCCACTTTCATTCTTCTCACTCTCCTCCAGTGGAATCTCCAGTTATTCCATGTAGATCGGGGTTCAGCCTTGGACCAAGAAAGATTCTAAGAAGATTCCGGCAGTACATTGGAAGTTGAGAGTTCATATTAATGGTTATGTCAAGAAGATAACAGCCTAAAATAAATAACCTTAAACATAAATAAATTTCTGAGTGTGGCAGATTGGGGAAGGCCCCAGTCCTGTGCTACATTGGCTGATGTCAGCTGGTGGAGATGAGAATACTGAAATTGGTCTTTGGGTCCTTGAACATGGGTAAAGAAGAATGAACCAGACTTTCCCAGTTGCTTTTGAGTGACCCAGTAGAGCCAAGCACAGGGATGCTGCTTGTTCGTACTGTTCCTGCAGTGAAATGGCCCACCCATCTCTCAGGCTAACATTTCATCTAAGGAACAGGTCTATTGGCTGAGCTTTCTGCCACTGTTGCAGCATAAAGAAATGCCTCAGTAACTGGGAGACAAGGACGTAAGTGGAGATGTTGTATGCATCTGCTGATGAACTGTTGAGTTGTGGAATGTTTACTCCCCCCAAACCATGATTTCAGACAAGAAGGGATTCCTAACCTTGCTGGAACTCTCCAGGCTTCTATTTTCTATCCATCCAGAATTCCAGCTGCAAGGAAGAAACTGGTGTCTAGGTTATTAAAAGGGAGGAGGTGGGGCCCACAAGACACTCTGTGCCAGTGACCTTGAGCAAGGACCGCAAGATGTGCCCATACTGTCATGGATGCTCACCATCCTGACCTCAGATGCTCCAGTGGAACTCAGCAGAAGCCTCTCTACCAGACTCAGTCCAGTGAGACTGGCCCAAGACTCTTCACAACCATATTCTCATTTAATAAATAATGTAATTGTATTTTCTGCCACTAACACTGATGGATGGATTGCATGATGATTAATGGAAACACAGAGAGCCTGAAGAGCGGCTTTATCATCATTCCTGCTTTAATGAAGCAGTGATTAAACCTTATTGTAAAACAAGATTACATCAAATGAATGGTTATTGAATAAGTGATTATTGCAGGATGTGTCATTAGATTAAGTAGTCTCTTTAGAACAGTTCTGACTCAGCAACATCTGCAGGGAGATACTCACTCCGGGGGACAGAATGCACAATGTGCAGATTCTGTGAAGGGTTAAATGCTTAAGATTTTTCTCTGACTAAAGCAGTTTTTATTGTGCCAGTAGTTACTGAGGGAGCTTAGTTGCTCTGGGACAATCTGGAAGAGTCAATATAGGTTGGGATGCCATTAAGTCAAAGAGAATAATGAAAGTGTTGCACTTATTTATTTTTTGTAACAGCGGGTTCTTATTTCACGAATGGACTTTAGTAATGTAGCACCTCTAATGTCCCAATACATGTGAAGCCACTTGGTAATCAGACAAGGATTGCTATAGTGAAGGAGATGACAAACAGCTTGGTCAGATGTAGGTTTTGAGTAATGTCTTGAAGGAGGAAAGAGATGGAGGAAATTCCACTGCCCTGGGTCCCAGAGGTGGAGCAATTAAATACAAGCATTCCTGGGAGGTTACATTTCCGGGAATACAGATATCTTGGGAGGATCGAGGACAGGCGAAGGTCAGAGATAGGGAGGGATGAGACTGTGGAAACGTTTGGAAACAGGATGAGAATTTGAAAGTAAAGACGTTTCTTAACCAGGAGCGACAGTGGAACAGCAAGCATGGAAAGATTGGTGCGAGTATGGCAAAGCAGCAGCATTTTGGATATCCCAGGATCATGGGGAGTGGAATGAGGGAGGCCAGCCTAGAATGGTTTAGTGTAGAGGCTGCAGGTGGCTGGGGAAGGGTTTAAGAAGCCAATGAAATAAAGAAGGGAAGGCTTGAGTAGTGCAATAGAAGTTAAGATGGTTGATCTTGGTGATGGAGCAGATATGACATCCAACACTCAGGATTAAGCAGGATGCCAGAGTGGCACAGAATTTGGTTCTCCCTCGGACATTCACCAAGTTTGTAGCAGGAACCAAAAACGATCACTTGGGTTTTAGCTGTACGTAGAGAATTTTTTGTTCACCCTCTCTTGGCTTGTGGACAGATAGCATCGCTGCAGTCTCAAAGGATATCATTTGTGGCATGGCTAACATTTAGGAGCTGTTTAGGTTTTGTGGCAGAGACTGAAACCTCACTGGATGGATCCAAACATGGAATTCCAGCATATTTATGGAAGGCTACAGCACATTCAGTGACACTGGGAAGGAAAAAGAGGTGGGGAATGGGGCATTTGGAGAGATAAGGGGTTTAGAGATAATAACTGCAAATTTCACAGAATGGTTCTAGCACGGAAGGTGAGGATGAGAGAACCAGAGAAAGAAATGCACTGAAAATCTGCAGGCACATGGTTGGTCTGCACAAGGTTTTAATTCTGTGTTACAGCAGATAAATATTGTCTAATTTTTTTAAGCAAAAAGGAAATCCACAAAGACTATTTCACACACAATAGCCAGCCTGCTATTTTAATAAATTATGTAAAGGCAGATGTAACACCAGCCGTGCAGCATCTTTGTACTGATTACTTGTATTCTGGGAATGAAATACAGTCTTCTGTTAGACATCTGTGTCTTTCAAGCACAAGGCTGCTTTGGTGTAACCAGGCGCCACTCTTCTTAGAGGACCAATACAAAGGGAATTGTTATCGATTCTCAGTCTTCTGCTGTCAGCCTCTGTGATAAATTAGCTTCCAGCACATTTGGGAGGTGCAGAGGTCACTTGCTTTGTACTGTAATGTACCAAGGTCAGAGGGGTATTGGCAACAACGTCCTCTGAACAGAGTCGCCTTAAAGATACCACCGTGCCCTAGCAGGATGTTCAGTGTCCTGAGATTTTTAAGAAGCCAAGGTGAAAGGTCAAAGACCATAGTGCCGACACCAGTGAGACTGAAAGGATCAAAGAGAAGATGACCCACATCGGAGAATGGAAATTAATTGATGTCAGTGTGGGCTGCTGATCGTAGGCAGGAAGAAAGTAAGGCAGTGAGAAGTATAACAGATCCTAGCGGGGAGAAACTGACCTAGAAATTCAATGACAGAAATCTACTTTATTTCAGCACCACACACGAATGAAAATTGATTTTTTTTATTCCAGAGTGGAAAGCATTTGTAATGGTTTCTAGGTCAAATTGTGCCGCTCTGCAAATTTGATCAAGCACTTCCACTGACTAATTGCGCTTGGGTAGATGAGAAGTTTTCCCTGTTGGTTGTACACACAATGACGTCATTGCTCACTCCATTCAAGCGTTGCCGAGGGAAATTAGTCACAGTGATTCTGAAGCCTGCCTGTTGTGTGCTACTTTCAGCTCAACCAGGGTTCCAGAGTGTTGGTTCCTCAGCCTGCCTCTGCCTTGCGATGAAAGCCTTTAACTCTGGCTGGTCCCTTTACCCCTGGGCCACTCCCTCAACCTGTCTCTCAACCCACCTTACTGATCAGTCAGCTCCTCCATCTCACAAGCCACTCCCCCCATGACTCATCATCACAAGCCCTGACTAATCCCATCCACAAATGTACTGACAGCAGACCCAGACTCCCCTCACCACCCCCCCCCCCCACCTAAATGGAGACCAGCAGTGAGGTCTCAATCGGCCTCATTCACTAGTGATCGGCAGCAGCCCACCTTTGCTCCAGAACATCCTACCCAGGTCTCACTCCCCTTGACTCAACAGCCCTGGCCTCAAGCCCACCTGCTTTCCCCCATGTGCTCCACAGTGGTGCAGAGTGCATCAACATGGCCGGGTGTACGCATAGAACTTCTGCACCATCAAGCCGGAGTAAGGGGCCGCACCGTGAGGACATAAAGGAGGAAAAACCCACAGGATCGAATCCTTGCAGTTCGGGAGGAAGAAAGGAAGTGAATTTAGACTGGCGATGTCAGCAGCATATTGTGAAGCCCTCCACATCCATCACTGGTTTATCTCTGCCTACTGAAAGCCCCTTTGTTTGTGCCTCTGTGACGACATCATCTGAGTGTTCCACCATTGGGAGGATGCCACATTGTTCTTACATTTGTGCATCTTCTACTACTGTTGAACCCACTCCCCCAATGAACTTTTTGTTTGAGATGCAGTGCAAAAAAAGGAACTTGCATTCGAACCTTTGTTAAACCTACCACATTGAACACAAAAGCTATTGTCATCTCACTAGACAGTCACAGAAAGTACTCCTGGTGGACAGGCAGGTTTTATGGTGCTGGACAGATGCTGCCTGCAGTGAAACACAATCCCCACCACCTAGGTTTATAACACTTTCCTTCAGAACAGCAAATTAAATTGCTTTCAGTTGCTGAGATGACAGAAAAGAGTGAGATCAGACGTAACCTATGGGGCTCTTTATTGCCTGGACATTTGTCGTTTTGTTGAGCAAAAACTTAACAGTTTAAGCACCAAAATACTGTTTACACAGATTGCACATGGAATCCTTTAGTTCTGTTGTGACAAGGTAGTAATTCATTATTAGCAAAAAGCTAAAACCGATTGAACACAGGTCAGGCTGCCAAAACATTGGTAAACTGGCTGCAAGTCATACTAATGTAACTGAGACCTATGTTTTCTGTTTGGCGGCACAAGGCAACATAATTAGTTTCCATTTTCTGTCTCCATTTCAACAACTCTAGACATGTCTAAAAGACAATAATTGGCCCTTTCTGCACCACAGTTAGCACAGTGGCAGTGAATCCAACTGGGGTCATGACTCCTTGAATAAGATCTGAAAATGTTTCAAAACTAAATGTGGCCGAATATTGAAAGGCATTTGTTTAGGTTTACTTCAAAGTGGTTTTTGGTGAATCTTTGAATGTTTTGTTCAGATATTTTGCATCGGGAAATTCAGTAGTGCACAAGGCCCAAGGTGTTGTACACTTCTGAACAGACAATTAACTCAGGTAAGTCCAGGTCTAAGGGGTTGCTAGAGGTGGGAGTACATCACTTGAGAAACTGTCAGCTATGGTGCAGTGTCGGCACTCATGCCTCCAAGTTAGAAGGCTCAAGTCCCACTAGGAGATGAGAACACAAATCCCTAAGCTGCCGCTCCAATGTGGTACAGGAGTGCTGAGCTATCTGAGGTGCCCTCTTTCAGCTGATGCATTAATCCAAGGCCCTGTGTACTCTCTCAGAAAGGGGTAATGGTGGGGGAGGGGTTACCCCAGGTGTTTTGGACAAGATTTGTCCTTCAGTCAACATTGCTAAAATATCTACAAAACCTCACAAATATTGCTGCACGTGGGAGCTGGCTGCCTGCAAATTGGTTACCACATTTCCTTCGTTGCATTGGTGACTTAACTCCAACAAGTATTTCAGTGCAACAAGCAATCTGCTGGAGGAACTCAGCGGGTCAACCAGCACCTGTGGGAGGAAAGGAATTGTCGACGTTTCAGGTCAAAACCCTGCATCAGGACCAACGTAAGAACTATTTCAGTGGATGTACAGTGCTTAGGGGTATTCTGAGATTGTGAAAGGTCCCATTATAAATACTATCTATTTTTTCATGTAAATATTTCTCTTAGAAATATAAAATCTGAAGGATCAGTTAGAAATGTAGGTCACCTTTCCAAAGGCCTTAACAGAGGCTTTGACATAAGATAAAGCCTTCATTAAAATACAAAACACTGACTCCAAGGTGATACCATGGTGCTGCCAGATTATTTCTTTAAGCATTGACGAATGAATAGTTTTCCTCCTCTCCAATTGTTGAGTATGACCAGTTCTACAAGGCACGCGGCATTATACGTGCAGTGCTACAGCACTGTGTTGTTTGGGTCATTAAGGTAACCAAGTTACCTCTCTTCTTTATACAAGGAGAAATTTGTTTCCCATGCCTTTTTTGGATTCATCCCTCCTCCCACGTTTATTGCCTCTGCACAGTGCTTCACTCCCTTGCTGTGAAGGGCTGGGTTGGTGGTCTGTCTCTCCTGGCCTTCTGCTGCAGCAGCAGATTGGAGAAGCTGAGCAGAGGCATGCAGAGAACCGGCAGACTCGAACCTGTACCCTGGCACTCTGTGACACAACATCGTATTTATTGACAACATCGCGTCAGTCAATGAGTTAGAGTAGATTGTATGACTTGCAACAAACAGCCTGTTGTACGCCAAACAAAGTCAACTAACTCGGTGAACAGTCTGTTTAAAGAGCAGAGGAAACAGAAACTGCAATAACTTCTCCCAATAAAAGCAGGATAATTGATCCAGAAAATGCAAGAAGTGGAGGAGAACTGCAAATACATTTGTGCATAGAGTCAATCTCAGTCACTTAAGAATAGTTGGTCACCATCTTTATTGGCAGGTGAATCTGGCCACTTTTCTCTACTATGGTTGGCTATAATGATATCACTGAAGGCAGTCAATCACAAATTGATTTTCCAATTGAGCAACTTTGCTTGTTGAGAATGCACACTTGCAGTTTGGACACAGTGAACCTCACATCTGGCTCTGCTAAGCTTTTATCCAGATCCCTGATGTACACTGCCATTGGATGGAGCTTCATCCAAAATGGCATCACAAGAACTGGCTGCCATCGACAGTGAAATTATCAAACCCAGCACACAGCATGGATTATACCTGGAAGGTTCTGCACAAAACTCGTATATTGTGCCACAACAGAAACAGAAAATGCTGGAAATACTCAGCAGGTCAGGCCACCTCTGTGGGAAGAGAAACGGAGTCAACATGTCAGGTCAGAGACCCCTCGTCAGAACTTAAAAGGAGACAAAAGAAGTTCGTAGAGAGGGTGGGGAGGGGATGTCTCTGATGGGGTAAAACTGGGGTGACCGTGGGGATAAGCTGTAAACAAGGTTTATCTGGTCAATGAGTTGAACAAGAGCTGTTGGAGAGGGTGGGAATGTGGACAAAGGAACCGAGACATAAAAAAATGGGAGTGTGAGATGCAGTGCCGGAGGATGTGCCCGGCAGGTCAAGCTAGGTATGCCCTCTACTCCCAGAGAGGAACAAAGGGAAGAAAAAAGAGCTGCTATCACAGACGGATGACCGATACAGACTGAGAAATCAAATGACCTGAAGTTGTAGAATTCAATATTGAGTCCAGAAGGCTGCCATGTGCCCAGAGGGAAGATGAGGTGCTGTTCCTCAAGCTTGCTTTGGGCCTCACTGTGACAGTACAGGAGGCCACAGACCAATAGGTCTGAGTGGGAGTGGGATGAGGAATTAAAGTGGCAGGCCATGGGAAGCTCAGGCATCCCTGTGGACGCAGATGTTCTGCAAGGCGGTCACCCAATCCGTGTTTGGTTTCTCCAATGGAGACCACATTGTGAGCACTGAATGCGGTACATTTCTGTCATCCGTCTGGGCATGTTGCAGCCTTCGGGACTCAATGTTGAATTTTATAACTTCAGGTAGTTTGATTTCTTGGTCTACATCAGTCATCCATCTGTAATATTAACTCAGCTTGTTTTTATTTGCTCCTTTTTCCTTTTTTTCCTCTCTGGGAGTGGAGGACATGCCCATCCTGATCTGCCTGACGCAACCTCCAGCTCTGCATTTCGCAAACCCCACATTCTTTACTCTAGATTCTTTTGACTCTTCTCACCCTGTATCTGCTCCCATTTATTCATTGACCAGATAACCTTGTTTACAGCTTATCCCCATGGTCACTCAGTTTATCAGAGGCATCTCCCCCCACCCTCCCTGCAGCTTAACGAGCTTCTTTTGTCTTCCTTTCAGCTCTGTCGAAGTGTCTCCTACCTAAGATGTTGACTTTGTTTCTCTTCCCATAGATGCTGCCTGATCTGCTGAGTAGTTCCAGCATTTTCTGTTTTTGTTTTAGATTTCCAACACTTGCAGTTCTTTTGATTTTCACTTACTTGTCTGTTGTGCCCTTGACTAAGTAAAACATATTTATGTGCTTTAAAGTCTATTCAAATATAACTTGATGTTGAGCTCTTGGAGGGGGATATTAGGAAAGATGAGAAACAGCTTGGTTAAGGAGGTGGATTTTAAGAAGTATCTTAAAGGAGAAACAGAGAGAGAGACTGAGATTCAGGGAAGGGGAATTCCAGAGCCTAGGCATTTGAAGGTGGATTGAATAAAATTGGGAATGTGCGCCAGGATCAGAGGAGTGTAGGTCTGGATTAGGACAGGGAGCCGGGGAAGATGAAGACATAGAGGGATTTGCAAAGGGTGAGAGTTTTGAACTGAGGCACTTGTTAGACTGGGAACCAAAGTAGGTCATGTAGCAAAATGTGAATTGTGCATGAGAGATATGGCGTGAGTTAGGCTGTGGGCAGTGGAGCTTTGGATGAGAACCTCAAGCCTATAGAGGGAGGAAGATGAGAATGCTTTGATCAGTGATGCTAAGAAGTTTTTCCTTGGCAAATTGAAGGGCCCAGAACAAATACACTATTGAAGAATGGACAGGTCTGTTACTGAGGGGTAGCTCGGGAGATAGAAGAGGCCATTATGTTTGGATAGCATAGTATATGCATCCGGATCAGCCCGACTGTTTTAGGAAGTAGAGTTTCCTTCCCTTGCGTCTTGTGTACTCATTTTACAGATCTGTTATAAGTAATGTTAATTGCCTTCCTACGGATTGCACTGAGCAACCAACCCATTGGGAAGGAAGTTGAGGAAGGATGACTGGAGGCATTGGTCTAATGTTATGGACTTGGGTTTTGATTGCTCTGTTTCTTGAACATGTTTGTTGATATCTGTCAGCAGACATCTACCTTTTGAATCTGATTTGAATATACATTCTGAATGATCTGTGAATGGTCACTGGACATGTGAGTTATTAGACCCAATCAGACTCAAAAATTAAGTTCCACACCAAAGGCAAATGCCTTATGCCATGGTAATTCACTTAAAATAATGTTAACCAGGAAACTTGGACCAGAGTACATTTTTAATATTCTGTGTCAGAAGATTGTTGATTATAATTTCAAATCACTAACAATTAATATTCTGTGTCAGAAGATTGTTGATTATAATTTCAAATCACTAACAATTTAAAATTCTAGTCAAACGGAGGTGATAACTGTATAAAAGGTCCTAGCTGAAAATGTCACTCAGTAGAAAATCTATTCTAGCTGTGGGCAAACCTTGGATTCAATTGGCTATTGATGCTTCCTCAATGCCAGTATATTAACTTACCGTCGATCGGTATCAGAGGAGAGCGGAAACATAAATTTATATTGGCGGTACCAATATAGTATAGTTTGTACCTCTTTAGATATATTGTTTTCATCCTATGATGTGTGAACTCCCTGGCTCCTTGAGCTTACAAGGCAAAACTAGGCTCTGAAATTGAAATGCCTCTTTTGCTTTCATTACAATACCATTGTTAACCATTGCATGACAGAGCCAATTACAATTGTTGCACTTAATTTAGCTTTTAGGTTGGTAGGTTAATTGGCCACTGTGAATTAACCCTAGCATACATGAGTGGGAGAGAATTGGTGGGGTATTCATGGGATTGCATGAGAGAATAGGTTATAGGGAAGTCAGTGGGTTGGTCGGAATTCTCTGAGAGCCAGCATAGACGAAATGGGCCATATAACCTCCTATGCTGTAAGGAATATATTAGTCATCCAGATCTTGTGCAACAGCAGCTGTTACCTTGAGTTTGAGCAAGGCTTTGTATGGTGTTGTTATCTTCTAGCAATGAGGAAAGTACAGAGTCCAATATTCAGTGATTTCATCCATCCAGATAGATGCAGGATGAACTCACGTAATATCAGTCAGATTATTCACATAGTAGAGGTACCCACACCCATTGCAAGTGCCTATTTTGGATTGGAGGGGCTTGCATGTTGAGATGTTTGCATGTAAACTCATGAGCCACAGTTTTGGTCATCTATCCTAATAACTCCTAAACCTTCTATTGTGGCTTTGTGTCAAATTTTGTTGCTGATTGCTTCTGTAAAGTGGATGGTTTTATGTCATAGAGTCATAGAGTAATACAGCATGGAAACATGCCCTTCGGCCCACCTGGTCCATGCCGACCCCACCATCCTCCCTGCTTGTCCCAGTTGCCTGTGTTTGGCCCATAACCCTCTAAGCCCCTCCCCTCCATGTACCTATCCAAATGCCTCTTAAATGTTGCAATTGTACCCATCTCAACCACTTCCTCTGGCAGCTCATTCCAGATACTCACTACCCTCTGCATAAAGAAGTTACATCTCAGGTCTCTTAAATCTTTCCCCTCTTGTCTTGTATCTGTGCCCTCTAGTTTTGGACCCCCCAACCCTGGGGAAAAGACTGTGACCATCCACCTTATCCATGCCCTTCATGATTTTATAAACTTCTGTGAGGTCACCCCTCATTCTCCTTCGCTCCAAAGAATAAAGATCTAGCGTGGCTAACCTCTCCCTATAACTCAGGCCCTCTTAACCAGGCAGCAGCCTCGTAAATCTCTTCTGCACCCTCTCCAGCTTGACAATGTCTTTCCTATAACAGGGTGACCAAAACTGTTCACAATACTCCAAGTGCTGCCTCACCAACCATAAAGACACTAAATAAATTTACAACAACAATGTGTGATTATTAAAGTAAAAGTGGGAGGAAATAAAACTTGAAACAAAGCCAATAGAAGTTGAGTTTGCACACCGTAAAACTGGGTTAAACATCAGTGAATCTGGAGTAGTTAATGTTCTGTACTGAGTGACAATTCAGTTGAATTTATTCATTGTAGCAGGGGGAATTGTAACAGGATTGACTTATAGTGCTATCTGGTCATTTATTCTATGAGGGAGCGAAAGATGCAAGGTTGGCTTGTGGATTGGACCACCGTGAGGATATTTGAGATTGACAAAATACCCAGTTGTTTGTGAGCTGTCAAATTAGGCTGTCAAGTCTGTCAGTATTTACAATCATGCTGGTTATTGCATTGCTATTTCTTGTGCTGCCTAGAGGTCCTGCCAATGATTGTTTCAGGCTACAAACTCTGAATAATGGTTGTCAGTTCATCAAGGCTGAGGCAATCCTCTATTGCAGTCCATCTTAAAAATCTTAAAGCACAGGCTGCGCATCTTAAACATCAGCTTGATTTATTCAATTTATAAAATGTGAACACTTAAGATTTCAAGACCTCTTCAAATAATCCCAATGTACAATGACAATGAATTGAGTATAATCCTTGTTTTTCATTCTAATTATCTAATGGTGCAAAAGGTGACCATTTGGCCCAACATGCCTAGGTTAGCTCTTGAAATGCCATTTGATTGGTTCCACTTCCTTGCTTCCTTCTTATGCCCCTAAATTTGTCGTTTGATTCTATTCAAATATATCTTGTGTCCTTTAGAAAGTTAGTGTTGAATCTGCTGCCACCATCCTTTCAAGCAATGAAGTCCAGCTTGTAACAACCTTTCACATTAAATAAATTCTCCTTTCATCTCTGCTGGTTCTTCTGTTATTTATCTTAAATTCTCCCTTTGGTTATTAATCTGCAGGCCATTGGAAAGTGTTTTGCGATATTTACTCATTCAAAACCCCTAGTAATTTTGCGACCCTCTTAAAATTCCCTCTTACCCTTCTCTGCTCCAGGTGAGAACTCTCATTTACTCTCACTTCTCCCTGTCACTGATATCCACTATCCCTGATAGAACTGAAAAGTGTGGGGTAGTTATGCTCACCGTGAAAACCTTGGTTGGACCATGATTAGAGTACTGTGTTAAAGTTATGCGTGCTGTATCATAAAAACGCTATAAAGGGATTGGTGAGGATGTAGAGATTTCCAAAAGTGATTCCAGAAATGTGAGGGTATGTGCATCAGGAAATAAAGAACAAACAGTGTCCTTTCTCTTGCAAAAGTAAGGCTAAGAGCTAACTTAACAGAGGTCTTTAAAACAAGGAAAAGTTTTGATAGAGAGGATACAGAGGGAATATATCTTTTGGTGGAGAAGAGCATAACTAGAGACCATCAGGAGAAAAGTCACCAAGGTATCCAATAGAAAATTGAGAAGAATGGTGAGAATATGGAACTCATTACCATAGGGAGTGGTTGAGGTGAATAATTTAGCTGCACTTAAGGGGAGGGAGGACAAGCATATGAGTAGAAGGGAATAAAGAGCAACAATGATAGGTTTACCTGAATAAAAATGGGAAGAGGGTCAAGTGGAACATAAATGCCAGTGTGGATGCTTTCTCATAGTCATATAGCACACAAACAGACCCTTATTACCCATCTACACTCATCTCTCTGTGTATAATCCAAAATGCCTGTTTCTCTGCTGTCTGACTCTATGTTCTGATAAATCCCCACTGCAGCTTGTTCAGGGCATTGACATCCTTTCTAAGGTGTGGTACTCAGAATTGGATAGAATACTGACTGGTTCAGAATAACTTGTTTGCTTGGTCAATTTACGCAGCCAAGGTTTCCAAATGGTCTTTTAACATTTTATCAGCTTATTTTGCCATTTCAAATATTTGTGCATCCAAAACCCCAGATATCTCTGGTTTTGCTCTTTATAATTGTAAAACATTTAGTTTAAATTGACCTCATTATTATGTTTAAGATGAGCTTTTTAACACTTCAGTACATTAAATTTAATCAGCCATTTGCTGTCCATGTCACCAATCTACACCCTTTTTGCTGTGCTTCCAAATTTTGAACTTCTAGACAAGTTATTTTTTTCAAAGAATCAATCAGAGATTTTGTCCATTTATTCTTCCTTGATATAACATGACACGCACTATTAATGTTGACGCTATGTCATAATATTGAGCTCAGTAGTTTACTAATTAATGTGGATGCAAAGTTGTTTTCGTAGATTTCTGACACACTGCTGCAGTTTTCAGCTTGTGAATGCCCAGAATAGTTTTATCTATTAACTTATTGACAGGTTCTAAAAATTACAGTCTAAGTTGCAAATCAGCTTTGGCAACAGACCGACTTGGAATATGCATCATTCTGAAGTATATGCAGCACTTTGTGCTGGGTGCTGGTGACTCTATTGATTGTGAAAATCACATAATGCAATCAAGAAAGAAGCGGGCTGTGGGGATTCTGTGCAACAATAATGATACATTCCAATTTCACTGTGGGTCCAGAGCTGAGCAGGTAGATTGGTGGCAGCAGGAATATAAATATTTTGTGAAGTTTAGTGTATCATTTGCTGCAGCAAATTGCACCACATTGTGTGTATTTGTGAAATTAATTTCAGAAGACTTACAATCAAGACGAGCTATGCATGCGACATGAGAGAACCTGCAACTGTCCAATTAATAGATTAATAGTTTTTGGGATTGCTGAAATCACATTAGGTATGATCTTTTATCCTAAGCCAATTTTAGAAATCCTATTTTTTAATAGAAATGCACTCAAGTCGCTTGCCACACAGACAATATGAATCATGTTTATTTACATTTCATTTTTGCTTTCATGGAAACAATGCTGCCTTAAGTCATTGGTCCTCAACTCGCTGTCCAATAACAAGTTCTACACATTTAAGTACACCAATAATTATGCCAACTGTGCCCAGTATTTCCTGCTATCAGTCTTCCTGGCACATAATCTCAGTAACTAAAGTTAACTGCAGCAATATTATGATGTGGTTTCCATTCTTATGAATTAACTCATTTGCTGGTAAAAAGGTTTAGTCATTTGCTTACTCATGTCTACTTTTTACCTTGAAGTTAAAAACCAGAGAGATACATAGCCCTTTGTAATTAGTGGCAAAAAGCTCCAGTGGTGTCTGGAGCTTTGAACCAGTCTGAACAAGGCTCTACTAGGAAAATCTAAACAGATTAGTTTGGGTTTAGCCCCTTTGAGTTTAAAAGCAACTTCCCAGCTGTTTGCTGCAGTCTGCATACACAACAGTATTGTAGTTCAAACTAAAGTTTTCCAAAGCTTTTTAATATGTTTTTTTTCCACACAAGATAATTTTGTTCTGATGTTAATGAGCCATTCTTTATGTTTACTTTGGTGTAAAGTGGATTAACGAAGGAGGTCAGTGTGGGAACTACAGTGCAGCACTCAGGCATCCAGTATGTTCACAGACAGTTTGCATTATTTCCAGCCCATCAGCTGAAAGCTAGGCCCCTCAACTGTGCAGCAGATATGATCCGACATACCTAAGTATAAAGGAGAGAGATGTATTATGTGACCAAGTAGTCTGCATCGAGCAGTGCTGCCAATATGTCAAGAGTTCAGTTATTTCGGCTTCAATCATTAGTTACATCAACAAGGACAAAAGGAACACAGTGTGGTTTTGTAGTACAGAGCGAAGATTAAAAGTACTGATCAAGGTCACATTGTCCACATATTTAACAAAACCCAATTGATTTCTAATAGCTGCTGAAAACAATAAACTCCATTATGGCAAACTATGTCAGAGTTTACAGCCAAGGCAAATCTAAGTTATTAACGCAGTATTGATTTTTGTTCAAAAAAGTTGAGCTCCCCCTAGCATAGAGCTGCAGGTTTTCTTTCTAGAAATGGGTTTGTGTTGGCTGAATTAATATTGTGTCTGTATGGAAACACTGATAGAAGTTAGGGGAGGTCCAAGGAATGTGCACAGAGGCAGACTGTGAAATCCACGAGTCTGTCCATTAAAGAAAGAACGTTTTGAGTCGTGCCCTTCACAAGCTCAGCACATTCTAAGGTGCACAACAGGGGCTGACAAACAACAGTGAACAAAATAGTCTGTTTCATTGATGACTGTGCAATTCATATTGGCCAGGACATCAGGAACATTCCCATGTTCTTTGAAATCATGTCATGGGGCCAGTTGCACCCAGCTCAGTTTTGCAGATGGAGTCTCTGTAAAACAGCTTATCACTGGATGGCGCTTCTGATAATGCAGCACTTCCTCAGTAATGCAGTGGAGTTCCCTTAGATTTAATCTGTGTGATTATTCTTGAAAGCTGCTCTAATAACTTGATTGAAACTCCACAATTGATGCATTTCATGTTGACCAAGTCTGCCTTGTAAAATGGACCTGATCAGGTCACATCCCCAACTGATTCATGTCCCTGTCCTATTTTAGTCATTCCTTGCAACAGTTGTAAAATGGAAACACCACAGCTGTAATAAAGTCACTGTGACTTAATCCAGCACAGATGTTTCTTCAGGTAACAGTTTTCTCCCAGGCAAAGTAGAATAGAATCCTTACTCTAAGCAAACTGATTGCAGTCACACTTTATCTACAGAAGAAGTCGTCATCTTCTACAGAAAGCATTTCTTCTCTGTTCCCTGAAAGTAACTCCAAGAAACAACGTACTTTGGGTATCTTATTCACCATCACTGGGTCAAAATCTTTCCTGTCCCTGTCCAATACCACTGTGAGAGCAACTTCACCACACATATTGCAGTAGTTTAAGACACTGAGTGTTGTGTAGTAATGGTACCCTGGCAAGTGACACTTATATTGCTGGCATTAGGTTCTTATTAAAGAAAGGCAATGCAGAAAAAAGCAGGCTAGCTGTTCCTTATCCTCGCAAAACAAAACATGTAATCAGTGACCTTTTCACCCGTGAGATGTGACCTCGGATTTATATTAATTAACTCCCTAATTGAGTGTCTTGGTCCACAGCATCAATCACCACCTTCCACCTCCAGTAACAGCATTCTGTCACATGGTATCCAAGGCAACCTATCATTTCTCACACGGTGGCCACAATAAAATCAATCCTTCAGATACCAGATTTCCATTATGGACGTTTTCATCCTTCAGCCAGCCATGAATCAAATGGAACAACAACCTGAAAAATTCCTTCACATCCAAAGCATCCTGTAAAGCCCCTTGTTCTGGCCTCTTCTGCAAACTGCCTCAGCGAGGCCAGGAAGCATTAAAATTGTCTCAGTGTGTTACTGTTTTTCTTACCAGAATTTTAGCTGTTCCTTGGATCTATTTTTAGTTTGGAGGAAACACAAGTCGCTTGTTGGATTATCTGGGAACGTACTGCAGAATGTGGTTTAGACATCTGCAAATCAAGTGATTTGTCAAGTAATTCAAACCCTTTGGTGCAACAATTGGAGGTTAAAAAAGGAGGTTCATCAGTATTGGTGCAGGATGAGGCTTTCTTCATAATGGCACCAACAGGTTTTCAAATAAGATTTAAAACTGATCTGGCAGATACAATATATATTTTTTTCAAATGATTTTATTTATCTTTGCTGTTCCTCTCCTCGTTTTGAAGGCTCAGACTGCATCCATGCCTGGTTCCTGCAGGTACCGGGTGCACTTCACAAGTAGTGCAAGTTGCTGTTCGTTATGTCACAGCCTAGAATGTGCCATTTCATCTCAGAAGTTTTACCATGGACTTCAGCTCCTCTCTCGTCAATGTTCACACCCCCAGAGGTCCCTGGACAGAGTGTTGTTGATCCTTTCCCTGCCCAGCCCACTGCGCTGATCACTTCTGCCATCACTGTTGCCAATACCTCGCATCTCATATTTTGTCATATTTCCTTGCAACATAAGGGAGCCCATTTGGCCCGTCGAGTCTATGCATGGTGCCAGGCTGAATTGAGTTTGAGGTCCTTGTCTTTCAGTTTTGCGTGCGGTAGCGGATTCGCACGCAGACCCATCTGGGAAGCAGGCAGCAGTTCCTACGGTGTTTAAAATCCTGGGTTTCTCCTGGGGAGCCAGTCAACCCTGGAGTACCAACCTGAAAAGTGACTATAATTCTGGCTTCTGAGGTATCGGGCAGCATTTACTTGCCGCAGGTCCCAGGGCTGTTGTATATCATAGAGGCATGGCAGTGGTGGGGGTGGAGCTCACACTTCTCTGGTCCCCGTGGCTAATTAATGCCTATTAATTTAAAACAGACAGGACATCGGGTGGATTCCCTCCCTCACCAGGAAAAACAGCTCCACAATGGCTTCAAACCTGGGTGTGCAAATCTGAGATTGAATACAATTGTTTCCTTCCCCTTCCCCCTCGTATCACTTCTGTTACACATTTGCTTGAATGTTGCTGTTCTGCATTACTGGCACCCAGCCTGGGGCACACTTCAGCCCTCACTCCCACACACTATTCCACGGAAAGTATACATTTCTTACTGCCTGCTATAGCTGTGCGCACTACAAAGTGCAGAGTCTCCTGGCAGGACCTGGCCAGCAGCTGTGTCTCTGCAGTTGGTTTCTATTTGCGCAAACACCAGCAGTCTCATCCACTTCGGGAGGTGCCTGCGGAGGCAAAAAAAAAACCACGGTTTTTATTTTTGGAGCAGTGAGTGACTGAACCTAATTAATCTGGGAGATGAAGGCCTGAATAAAATTAACTGGCATGCTGGGGCCGCCTGAACACCTTGCCTTTCTGTGCAATGACCTCCTTTAAAATGAGGTCTAATGTGCCAGACAGAACTCTCTGTTCAATCCTGCTTCTGAAATTTCTTCAAATAAGGCTTGGACTTTTGCTTGGGGATATCTGTTTTTACCCTCTGTCCTGCTATTGTTACTCAGTACTGGTGCGATGAGCCGTTCAGTACTGTTCTGGAACGTCTTTAGTTTATTCTGATCGTAGAGCACTTAAGAACTCAGGATGTTAACTGACGTTGAAGGTTTAATGTAAGCATATGCTGACATTTAATGGTGGCTCTAATTTATTGTAAGTGACCTGCATTTATTCAGTGCTTTACCTGACGTCAGGATGCCCCACAGTGCTTCACATATGATGAAATATGTTTTAAGTCTTTACATTTATTCAGTTTTCTGGGGGGCTGTATATACAAGGCCAGCATTAATTCCCCTAATCCATAGTGGCTGGCACAGTGCAGCAGGTAGTGCTGCTGCCTCAGACAACACCAGTGAGCGAGGTTCGATCCCGGAGGCTGCATGTGTGTGTGGAGTTTGTACATTTTCCCTGGGTGCTCCGGTTTCCTCTTACATCCCAAAGACGTGCTGGTAGATTAATTGGCTACTGTAAAATGTGCTGTCAGTGCAGGTGGGTGGGAGGGAAATCAGGGAGGAGTTGATGGATCTGAAAGAGTGAATAGTTTGTGGGGGATAAGGGGGTCAGGGAAGATGGGACTGATGGTTATGCTCTGAGAGCTGGCATAGACCTGATGGGCTGAATGACCTCCTTCTATGCTGTAATGAAGTATGAGAAATGAGAAATAATTGTCTGGAACAGAGTGACTTGCTGGGTCATTTCAGTTACCTGCACCAGTGTGTCTGGACTTGTACTGAGGCCAGACTGGGTAAAGAAGATGGGTTTCCTCCCCTGAAGGACATAAGTGAACCTGATGGATTTTTACAACAATTGGTAGTTTTGTGATCATCGTTACCAAGACTAGATGTGTTCTCTTTTAAATTGTACATTATTAACAGTTTAGATTCCACAGTTGCCAAGGTGGGATCTGAATTCTGGTTTCTGGGTTGTTGATCGCAATGTTTGGGTTACTAAGTCCAGCAATTTAACCACTGCATCAGCAACACTGTGTGTGGGATCAGCTTTGTAATATAGGAAACACAGCAGATATATTGTGCACAGCAAGGCCCACAAAAAAACAAAGACCAGATAATCTATCTTGGTCATATTGGTTGAAGGATAAGTACTGACCAGATCGCCAGGGAAAAATGACTATTTTGAAGAAAATCAATGCCATGGGATATATTCTGATTCAAAAGTGAGAGTGCTACACACACTCACTATGTTTTTGCAAATCGTAGAGTTATGGGACTGCTGAGGGATTCTAACTTATTCATATGTTATCTGCTATATTTATGACATACTCCTGTTCCCAACTTTTTAGAAAATGCTTCTTCAGACTCTTATAAATAACAGAATCAAATTAGGCTGCAAAGGTTTCTTGACTAAACCAAACTGACCACATTTGAAAAGTAGATGGTATTTGTCATCCACAGGCTTGTTAGTGTCATGGACAGTGTGGTAAAGAAGCTCCATTACATTAGCCAGGACCTGTAGAAATCTAAAGTCAGCAGCTGGTTTTCTCTTGGAAGCCAAACTGATTAACGTGAACACTGCTTCCTCCAGCTCCTTTCTGCTGTTGGCATTATTTCTCCCTGGGCCAGGTTCCTACACAGGCTGGGCACTCAACTGGCTCTTCCCTGGATGGTGATCATTAATTGGCTTTTGGACTGCCTCATGCCAGTCTGTTCTGTGTTGCTTGATCCTTGCCAAGATGTGCCGGCAGCATTACCACAATCAATGATCTGTATCAGCCCAATGATTCAACTCGTTTGACATATATTCTGAGTGCATGAATTCATCTGTAGCTACGTAACATGATGTTGAGATCATCAGTAAAATCCCAGCCTTGACCTAGAGTCCTGATGGCTGATGGGAAAATGCTTAATTGTTTCCAATCCTTACTTATTAACGATAACGAAAACAACGTTTTGTTGCAAAACACATAAGCACCATCTACAAATCCATGTTGTGAAGGAGAGGACTTTCATTTGTGTAGTGCTGCTCATGGCCCCAGGACACCCTAAGGTGCTCCATAACCAGTGAAGTATTTGGAAATAAAGTCACACCTGTAAGGCAGGGAGATGCAGCAACCCCACTAGAGCACAGCAAGCTCAGATAGACTAACTGGTCGGCATGGATGAGTTGGGCCAAAGGGCCCATTTCCCTGCTGTATGACTCTAAGCTCCAATGAACAACAATCCGATGATGACAGGATAATCTGTTTTGAGGGAGAAATATTGACCTGAATTTCATTGGAAGCAAACATGAGCAGATCCATGCTGGACTCAAAAAAGAGAATGGAGTTATTTTTCATGCCTCAAATCTTGGAGTGGTGGATGACCAAAAAGAGCACATGTCACAAGCAATGATAGAATGTAAGCTTAAAGGCTAAAAGAATGCTAGCTTCTAGATTTAGAGGACAAGGTAAAAGTTACTCTTCAGCTGTACAAAGCCCTGGCTAGATCAGAGCTGGAGTTGGGTGAGACTCGCTGGCCACCAGGAAGGATATGCCTTGGAAGGAGTGTAACAAAGGTTTACCAGGATGATTCCTGTAAGCCAAGGGTTAAACTTGAATAAGGGGTTAAAGAAATTAAGGTTGTATTCCCAGGAATATGGAAAATTAAGGGATGATTTGAATAGAACAGGAGAAACTGGGACTGGACAGGGAGGAAATAGGGAGTCAAAGATTAAGCATCATATCCAAAAAATTACAGCCAAGTTTTCCAGGAGTGAAGATAAGTGCCAAGGTTCTTTTACATCCACTTGAGAGAGTCAAGGCCTTGGAGCAACATCTCATCCAAGGAAGGCAGGTCCATCAGCGAGTGTCAGCTTGGATTATATGCTCAATTCTTTTAAGTAATCCTCATGGATTCTTGGTCTTTGTAAAGAAGTAACTGGAAGTAATCATTACAACTGTGAAAAAAGACATGATTTCCAGATGGTCTCCACAAGTTCACTATTATTGTATATGCTCTGTGGATGAGCTGGCCACAGTGCTGTTCTGTGTTTATACAGTGCCCGCTGAAGCCTGCAAGTTGGCACTTGGCACCTCAGCCTTTACTGTGGCTGCTGGAAGGTTGTTCTCAAACTGAGTCTCATACATGTCATTGTGTTCGGTAGAATTGTGTATTTTGGTGGGAAATGCATCGAGCAGATTAGTTTGCATACCCTCTGCATGAGAAACCTCATTGCTAACACTTCCCATCCCGTGTCTGCTCGAATGAGTTCTCTTTATTTTAATAAGTAACACGTTGATTAAGGGATTGGAACACACATTTGGAAGTGGCAGCTTATGTGCCACATTCATCACGGCCTACACTTGTGACACTCCTGGCTTATGTTGTCAATGGTATTTGATGGCCTGATTTATGTGAAACACTCATGCCTGGCATGTGTCCATAGAACATACTGTGGCTGTTACCAGTAACCATCTGAGCAAAAGCTTCCTTTGCAGGATGCGGGGAGATGGAGATCTGATGGCTAACAGCCACACAAGAGTGCGTCACAGAGAATTTGTCTTTTAATTAACCAAAGTCAGCTGCAGTAACAGGACAGAGAGGTTGTTGAATCTTACTGGAGCTATGAACTGAGTTACATTTTCTTTCTTCACAGGTAGTCCTTCCAACTAGAGTTGGAGGAGTTTATGTTTATGACACACCTCCACAGATGGAACAAGATGAATACGACATCCTCCCATCTAGAAATCCTCCTCCGGCTACTCTGCAGGAGATTTATGATGTCCCTCCAAATAGAGGAGGAACAGAATCTACTGGCAATCAATATGGGCAAGAGGTGGGTAATAGTTTTACAGTTAATAAAATGCACAAATGTTCAACACAATAGTATATGAAAGAAACAATCCATTGTTATTAACATTAAATGTGTTTTAAATAATGCTTTGAAAGCTTAATTACATCTCACTTGCTTCAAAGACATAACAATGTTATATTTGAGTTGACAGAAAGAAAAGATTCCATTTATGTAGTGCCTTTCACAACCTTGAGACCTCAAGTACTATACAGTAAATTAGGTTCTTTATAAGTGTAGTCATTATTATTATGAAGGAAACCTGGCAGCAAAAGTTGTTGCCACTGACATCATTGATTCATTGAGATAAATTGATTAATTTGCCAACTGTTAAAGGAACCTTGTACTCAGAAATAAATGGTGAAGTTTTCTGTTGGGGTCACACACAGCATGAAGAGAAAGGAATCAGGAATAGATTATTCAGCTCATCAAGCCAGTTCCAATGGAGATCACAGTTATGTCATTGTGGTAACAAAATTATGTAATTGTGTTCCAGATTATTGTGGCTGTTTTCCTTTTCCCCCAAAAAGAGAGTAAGGTTGTAAAACAATGACAGTATCCCTTTAATAGAGAAACCTTTTCTCATGTCTATAATCACACTCTAAAAGTATTGCAGCATACGAGATGGGTATGGAGTGCAGGGGAATGTACAAGGCACAGTGAGCACAGGGGAATGGACTAGGCACAGTGAAGGTCAGTGGAATTTGGATATTCAGGGGGTGTAGAGAATAAGTGCAATTCTTCAAAGATTTGCATCAATGTCAGCATGAGTCGGGCACAAAGCCATTGTTGCCTGTCATGATGGATGCTTTCGAACATATTCATTGGTTTAGTTGTGATAAGTGAAAGGAAATGGTGGCTGATTCTTTCTGGATAAAATTCTTGGAGAAACATTTTTAAGCACAAGCATCAGTTGTACAGGATTAATAGTGGCTACAGTCAGGAAATCAATATTTTAATCCCGGCTCCTCTCTATCAGGTATATGATACTCCTCCAATGGCAATGAAAGGTCCTAACAACAGAGATAAGTCACAGGAAATTTATGACGTTCCCCCCAGTATAGAAATGAATCCACAACACCACCTCCAGACTCAACAAATAGTGAGTATCTAGTTCTTTTTGGAAAATGTGTTTAAGATATCTGTTGACTCCAGTGGTGGAGCACTGCGATACTGTGGTTTGAATTATTGTGTCCACCTAAGGGATTGGTGAAGGGGTAAGAATGGAGGAGATATGATATTTTTGGAAAGCAAATTAGAAGGAAAAACAATCATAGTCACACACTTTTTAAAACTCATGTTGGCAGAACCCCACAGGTATTTGGAGCAAATATCTGTTCCAGATTATTGACCCATTCTCAGGATTTATCATTCCCGCTAAATCAACCCTCATTTATCAGAACAATTTGATATTCCCAGTATACTCTGGACTAGGTTATGTGCTGTGATTTTTCATTGTATAGTACTGTCATTAATTCAATTTATACATCATGTTCCCTTGGCTTCAGCATTGTTAATCTCTCTTGAAAGTAGGCCCCACATTTTTTGAATACTTTATCTTGACTGACCAATGTTTAATCATCATCTAGTGTGATCCAAGGAGATGTAACAGTGAGCCCCTTGTTTCATGAACAGGATATTTACATTGAGCTTTTAATACATATTTCCTAAAACCTGTTGTTTCATTGAGATTAGCAATTGTATCATTATATTTGCAAAATTGCACTCTGCTTTGGAATAACTCTGTGAAAATGGCAGGTCTTGTTTTTAAACAGAAGCACATCTTGTCTCTAGGTCTGATTTGCCAGTCATAGAGTCATATAGCATGGAAACAGGCCCTTCAGCCCAATTCATCCATGGTGACTGTGTTGCCCAGTGAGCTAGTCCCATCTGCCTGCATTTGGCCCATAGCCCTCTAAACCTCTCCTATCTATGTACTTATCTAGCTGGCTTTTAAATGTTGCTAATGTGCCTGCCTCAACCACTATTTCTGGCAGCTCATTCCAAATACGCATTACCCTTTGCGTGAAGGAGCTGTCCCTGATGTCCCTTTTAAATCTCTCACCTCTGATCTTAAACCTATGCCCTCTTATTTTTAGCACCCCCTCCCTGGGAAAAAAGACTTTGTGCTTTCACCCTGTCTCTGCCCCTCATGATCTTACACCTCTATCAGGTCACCCCTCAATCTCCTCCGTTTCAGGGGTAAAGTCCCAGTCATTGCAACCTCTCCTTGTAACTCAGGCCCCCAAGTCCAGGCAACATCCTGGTAAATCTTTTGAGTCCTCAGAGATTATGAGCTTGGTATATTTTGATTCCTGACTGGACAGGAAGCTGAGGGCATGGACTCTCACTCCTTCCTGGCTTTCTGAGGAGCCAGTTAACCTGTTCTAAGATGAGCATAGCCCACATCTACCCACTGCTGACCTCCTGCAAACATGAATGTGAATCCAGGACCTCTGAAGTTGAAGTAATATTTTGAAGAGATTTGATAGTCCAGATGTGCTGGTGGCTATGTGAGATGGATTTAACCTACTTGCAAGCTGACTGCCACCAATTTAATATAATCACACCAAAATATCACTCTGACAATTTGTCAGAAATGCCCAAACCAGGGAACCCTCTTTTGTCTCCTTTATTTCTTTTTGTTTATCATTGATATATTCTCATAAAGGGGGAAGGGGGAGGAAATGGGAATAATTGGATCCCTGCTTTTAGGTTATCCTTGCTCATGTTATTCTGCAGGTTGGGAGAGCCTATACCCCACACTCAGCTTTAATAACTTGTCAGCTGACCGCTGAGGCTGTTGAGGGCACATCTCTGAGTTTTCTTTGGCAATGGGGGTGTGTCGAGGCTCCCTGTGTAGGCATGGACCTCCTGCCAATCAGGCCATTGAGCACTTGTCTATGTGATCAGAAGTATGTTTATGATGGTTTTGCAGGTCAGTTAACTTCCAGGAAGAACGATATCTGACGATCGATTGGAAGGATAGGGTCTCCACGAGTAAAAAGTTTACCTAGAAGTTGGATCACACCCATGTTTGGTGCTTAGGATTGCTGCTGCCATTTCAGTGGTGCTTTGCCCACTGCAAAGGAGACCAACATGGTTAAAGTGAACATTATGTAGCAGCTCTGCAGGGGATGAGGGGAAAATGGGTGCTTAGAAGAGAGTAGAATTGTAACTGACATGGAGGAACTGTGGAAAGGTGGGGGGGGAGGGGGTGTGTGTGGAATAATGCCCCGGGCTATCCAGATGGAGCCCCCACATGCTTTGTGTCACGGGAGGCCTCAAGTCACCACTGACAGCAGCAGATGAATGTCAGCTGACCTGAAGTGAGAAATGCATTGCTGCTTAAAGTTGTGCTCGGTCCTGCCGCCAGTGGGTGCACTGCAGTGACTGGGGAGGGAGAGAATTCATAAACACAACTGCGATGGCCTTCAAATCGAGCAGGATTTGCTACTGTCGATGCAATCTATTGCGTGTTAACAACAAAGGTCACGTCAAGTCATAGCCTCTTGATCTAGTATCTGTTGGTGATCAATTGAAGGCATCATCACATGAGGGGAATCCAGTGGGCAGATGACATGAGCAGAGGAATGATTCATGGCAGCAAGTGCTCCATCCAGTTTCCTAGGGGGTGGGACTTCCACAGGCAAGCAAACACTGAAGTTGGTGCAAAATTTCCTTTTATGAGTGATTTATTCATGAGAAGTGGACACTAAGTCCAATTTCGAGGTATATAGTTTTATTTCAACGTAAACTTGCTTTCAGAGTGACGCAGGACCTATTATTTTTGGGGTTGGGATGGTGTGCATTTCAGGTAGATCATCCATTGGGCTGGCAGGAATTCCTGCTGATGGCCTGGATTCCACCCCGTATCAATACCCCTGGAACTCCTGAGTAACTGCAAGGATTGGGATCCTTGATCAGCCTTGAGGGCGGACAACCCTGGAAATTCACCCAAACAAGCAGAGGAAATGTAGATTGTATTACAGGGTGCCCTCTATCCCCCTAAAGATATTTTTGCAACAAGTAGAATTTAATGTCTATTTCTCTATTGCTTAAAATTTGAAAGCAAATTTTGATTAGACTTTGGCCCACTGACAGCCTCTGGCTCACCCCATCACTGAGGCTGGCAAGGCTCCGACTTCCCTGGAGGCAGTAGAGCTGGTGCCTTTGTTCACCTCTGCAGGAATTAGCTATCTGCCCTGAAGGGTTAGTGGTAAACAGGAGAGCAACCTTCCTGGTAATTGGTAAATTATTGTCACATGTACTGGCATATAGTGAAAAACTTTTATTTTGCATGCCATCCATAAAGATGATTTCAAAACGCAAGTACATTGAGGTAGTACAAAGGGAAAAGCAGTAACAGAATGTAGAATATAATGTTACAGTCACAGTTACAGAGAAAGTGCAGGTAGACAATAAGGTGCGAGGGCCATGATGGGGTAGATTGTGAGATCAAGAGTTCATCTTTATTGTACAAGAGGTCTGTTCAAGAGTCTATCCCTCTGTTATAAGAAGCTGTCCTTGAGCCTGGTGGTACGTGTTTTCAAGCTTTTGTATCTTCTGCCCGATGGAAGGGGGGGGGGAAGAAGGGAGAATGACTGGGGTAGGAGGGGTCTTTGATTATGTTGGCTGCTTTCCCAAGGCAGTGGGACATGTATACAGTTTCAGTGGAGGGGATCAGGTTTTCGTGATGGACTCAGCTGTGTCCACAACTCTCTGCAATTTCTTGCGATCTTGGGCGGAGCAGTTGCCATACCAAGCTGTGGTGCATCCGGATAGGATGCTTGCCCAGGGAAAGGAGAGAGTGCCCAGATTTGGGCAGGTCATGTGTTGCCAAAACCAGTTCTGAACTTTGAAGAATACAGCTCAGTACTTCAAAGGTTGTATTTCCTTATCTTTTTACACAGGTCTACGACATCCCACCATCTGTAAGTAAGGATGTTCCCGATGGCCCTGTCTCGGAAGATACGTATGACGTTCCACCATCATTCTCTCACAGGACACCAAAGAGTGTGGATTCCATGAGGTTTGCACCTCAGACCCCTGCAGCACACGACAGCTATCCACTCGATGATGTCTATGATGTACCTCCACCAGCCGGGAAACTTGCAGACACATCCCTCAACCAGGAAATCTACGACGTTCCTCCAAGTCAGAAGATACTTGGAGGATATCAGACGTCCATACAAGATGTTTACGATTTCCCGAGGGATCTAGGTGTTCCAACCTCTGGAGGGAAGATCCCCTCCACTGAAGAGTCTGCTGGGGATTATATTTATGATGTACCGCCTCAGGTGTGCAGAGATGCCGCAACAGAAGAAATCACCAACAGTTTCAAAAGACTTTCGGCTTCCAGCACAGGGAGTACAAGGAGCAACATTTCAACATCTTCCCTCGATGTCATTCCTGTTAAAGAATCTTCAAATGCCTTGCCCAAGCCAAGCAGTAAGGAGCTTAACCTGGACCTAGAGGTAGCCATGGAGATACTGGCAAAGCATCAGCAAAGCGTGGAGAGTTCTATTTCCTATCTCATGTCCTTTGTTGTCACCAGCTGGAGGAGTCGAGAGCATATGGAGGCCAACGTACAGAACATCAAGGCTGGGGTTGAAAGAGTGAAGAATTCTGTGAAGGACCTTTTGGAGTTTGCACGCGGAGCTGTTGCAAATTCCACCCAAGCGACTGACCGCACTTTGTACACGAAGCTAAGCAAGCAGGTGCAGAAGATGGAAGATGTCTACCAGCTTTTACTCAAGCACAGCCAGGCATTGGACAACAGCAGCTGGGCGCTAAATGTTTTAATAATCAACAAGCAAAACTCCACTGATGACCTTGACCGATTTGTGATGTACTCGCGGGGCATTCCTGATGATACCAAGCAGCTTGCCTCTTTCCTTCATGGCAATGCTTCATTGCTCTTCAAACGGACAAAACAGCAGCAGGGAGATAACAAGTCCAGTGTGCCCCTGCCTGGCCTCGAGAGTGTCAGCCACTCAACAAATAATAACAGCATAACAAATTACCAGACGGGATTAACAGACAAGGCCAACATTCAGGCGAGGCCTTTACCATCCCCACCAAGGTACACGGCTGAAGGGTCTCCGGACACGCAGTATGACAACAACGGCAGTGGGTGGATGGAGGACTATGACTACGTTCACTTGCAGGTTTGTGATGATCACTTTGTATTCGCACAGCCATAGGTAGTTTCGAGTTTATTGTCACATGCACAAGTACGGTGAGGTACAGGTGCAATGAAAGACTTGCCTGCAGCAGTATCACAGACATATAGGTACAGACAACACAGAATATGAATTGTATATAAACTGTACATAAAATTATACCATGCAATGGAATAAAAAGACTGCTCAAAAGCAAGACAGTGTAAACAAAAATGAAGACTCAATCAAAGACAAATCCATGGTAGTGCAAGAGGTGGTCTGTAGTGTCCCATTGCTGAGGTGGGGTTAGGGTTGTGCAGGTCGGTTCAAGAACCTGATGGTTGCAGGAAAGTAGCTGTTCCTGAAATGGAGGCGTGGGATTTCAGGCTTCTGTACCTCCTGTCTGATAGTGAACTACGTAGGAAAATAAGCCAGAGTATGGGCTCATGCTGTTCAAAAAGGCAGGCTTGTGGTGTCATGATTAACTTCAGCTGCAATGTTGTCATGTCCAGCAAGGGCAAGAGTGCCAGAGGCGACTGGTGTCTGTGCGGCTCTGCACCAACAAAGAGTGAGTGCACTCGGGCGGAAGCAGAAATAAAAATGTCAATGGGAAATATTCAACCCAGATTAAATTTGAGGAAAAAGTTCAAAACATCGCAAGAAATGTCTTTAAAAGAAAGACTACCCTGAGCTTTATTCTTTGCTAATTCAGAAAGGATTAAGTACTGTTGTTTATGCTTTTTGCCCTCCTTTTCAGATCATTCTGTTTACTTTCCTAGCATGTTGTAGACTGGAAATTATTGGTTTTCCAAATTGGGAAGCTTTCCTTTCATTTTCCTTCCTCTGGTACTTTGAATTCTAATACAGGTCAAATGGACACCAGTGAAATAAGGGTATGGTGGTGGCTCAATGGTTAAGGTAGCAGTCTAGTAATCCAGAGAGCTGGACTGACAATCCAGTCAAATCCCACCATGGCAGCTGTAGATTTTAAACTCGTGCGTAATCTGGAATTTAGGGGCGGGGTCGGATCAGGTGTGGCTGCGGGGATGCGTCAGGGAGAACAGAATCCCATCAACTAGGCTTCGTGATGATGATATTGAAAACTACCAGAGTTGTAAAAATCCATCTGATTCACCAATGTCCTTTGGGGGAATCTGCCATCCTTACCTGGTTTGGTCTACATGTAACCCCAGATCCACCCCTTGTGATAGAGTTGTTAAGTGCCCTCTGAAGTGGTCTAGCAAGTCACTCAATTGTAACAGAGAAGGACCACCTGACAATGACATAGTCATCAAATTTGGCAAGTCATAGAGTTGTACAGCACGGAAAAGAGCCCTTCAGTCCAACTGGTCCATGACGACCAAGGTGTCCCATCCAAGCTAGTCCCATTTGCCAGTGTTCGGCCCATAATCTTCTGTCTTTTAATAGATGTTATTATACCAGCCTCAATGACTTCCTCTGGCAGCTCATTCCACATAGATACCACCCTTTGTGTAAAAAAAAGTTGCCCCTCAAGTTTCTATTAATCCTTTCCCCTCTCACCTTAAACCTATGCCCTCTAGTTCTTGATTCCCCAACCCTGAGAAAAAGACTTGAGTGCATTCACCCGATCTATGGCCCTCATAATTTTATACACCTCTATAAGATCACCTCTTGGTCTCTTATGCTCTAGGTCATCCCTAGCCCAAAGATCCCTTAGCTCAGTTGGCCTTGCAATGTCCTCCTCACAAACATCAGGAGATTGGTGTCTAAATTGAGGGAGCTGACGCACAGGCTCGACAAGCAGTAGTTGTCCTCACAGAAACACACTTTACAATGTGCCAGACACCTCGCTTACAATCCCTGGGTATGTCCTGTCCATTCAGCAGGACAGACCCACCTGATGTGGTGGCACAGTTGTGTACAGGTGGGAGGGAGTAGACCATGGTGTCCTCAACATTGACTCCAGATTCCATGAAGTTTCATTACATCAGGTCAATCATGTGCAAGGAAACCTCCTCCTGATTACCATCTCCCACTCTCCCTCAGCCAATGTATAAATGCTCCTCCATTGTTGAACAACACTTGGGAGAGGCACTAAGAGTAGCAATTTACCCTGGGTGGGGAACTACAGTGTCCATCACCAAGAGTTGCTTGGTAGCAGCAGAACTGACTGTGCCGACCAAGCCCTGGAGGACACTGCTACCAGACTGGGTCTGCAGTAGGTAGTGAGTGAACCAAACACAAGGGATAAATCTACTTGACCTCATCCTCACCAGTTCACCTGAAGCAGATGCATCTGTCCATGATAGTACCAGCGGAAGTGACCACTGCGCAGTCTTTATGGCCATAAGGTTCTATTATTGTTACTGGAGATGCCCTCTATTGTATTGTGTGGCACTACAATCGACTCGATGGGAAGAACTCCCAGATCTGTCAGTTGAAAACTGGGCATCTGTGTGACGCAGTGGACCATCAGCAGCAACAGAATGTACACCGCCACAATGTGAAACCTCATGTCCTGGCACATTCCCCACTCTAACATTGCTATAAGTGGTTCAATGCAGAAGGATTGCCAGGAGCAAATATCAACCTAATGAAGTTACAGCACAGGATTACATGCAAGCTAAGCAACAAAAACAACATGCAATAGACAGCCAAGCGATCTCACAACCAGCAGATAGATCGAGACTCTGTGATTATTCCACATCTGGTCAGGAGTGATGGTAGTCAATTAAGCAGCTAATGGGGATGAGGAGGTTCCAAGAACATCTCCATTCTCATCAGTGGTGGGATTCAGCATGTGAGTGTCCAGCTATATCCCATTCATAAAAAGAAGGATGTCCAATCCGGCCAATTACCAGCTAATCGATCTACTCCCAAGCATCATCAAAGTGAAGGAAGTTGGCATTGACGTGGCACTTTGTCACAAATATCCTTCTCAGTGATGCCTAGATTAGATTTTGCCAGGATCATTTGGCTCCAGAGCTCATTACAGCCTGGCTCGAAAGAGCTGAATTCCTGAGGTGACAGTACCTGACGTTAGAGTATCATTTTGCTTCAAGGTGCCCTGGTAAAATTGAAGTCAGCAGGCACCAAAGGGAAAGCACTCGGATGTTTGGAGTTGTACCCTGTACGATGGAAGGTGGTTGTTGAAGATCAGTCATCCCTGCCCCAGGAATTTATCAGGGCAGTGTCCTGAACCAAACCATCTCCAGCTGCTTCATTGATAGCCTTGCTTCTGTCATGAGGTCAGGAGCGGGGATGTTTGCTGATGATTGAATAATATTCAATTCAATTTGCAATTCCTCAGCAAACGAACCATGCAGCAAGTCCTGAACAACATTCAGGCATGAGCTGAGAAGTAGGGAAATAACACTTGAAACATAAAAGTGCCAGGCAATGGCCATTGGCATTACCATTGCCAAGTCCAACAACCATCAATGTACTGAGGGTCACCATTGATCAGATACACAAATGGACCAACCAGACACGAGCAGGTCAGAGGCGGGGTATCCTGTATCACTTCCTGATGCCTTGAAGCCTTTTCACCACTTCCAAGGCACGCTATCCCAGATGTGATGGTGTGCTCTCCAGTTCCCTAGATGAGTGCAGGACCCATAGCTTTCAAGATGTTCGACACCACCCAGAACAAAGTAGCCTGTTTGACTGGCACCCCAACACCCACCCTTAATGCTCGTTCCCTCCACCATTGATGCACACTGCCTGCAATTTGTACTGGCTATAAAATGCACTACACCAATGCACCCTGGCTACTCCCAACAGTCCCCCACCCAACCCATGACCTCCACCACCAAAAAGGACAAGCACACAGGGGCAGAGGAACACCACCACCAGCAGGTTCCCCTACATCCTGATCTGTGAACGTATCATCCTGCGACGCGCTGGGTCTGAATCCCGGGGCTCCTGACCCAACAGCACCAGAGGGACCACCGTAGTTCAAGAAAGTAACTCGGTACTCCCTTCCTAAGGGCCTTTCGGGATGTGTAATAAATGATGATGATGAGATTTCTTTATTAGTCACACCTACATCGAAACACACAGTGAAATGCACCTTTTGTGTCAAGTGTTCTGGGGACAGCCCGCAAGTGTTGCCACGCTTCCGGCGCCAAAATAGCATGCCCACAACTTCCTAACCCGTACATCTTGGGAATGTGGGAGGAAACCGGAGCATCCGGAGGAAACCCATGCAGACACGGGGAGAACGTACAAACTCCTTACAGACTGCGGCCCACACACTGCAAGTGAATTTTCGGAAATTGTTCTTCTGGTTTCCCCCGCAGTCACTGATCAGGGTAACGGATCAGTTTCTGAAACAATTGTGGCTGGTTATGTACTTGCAGCTGCAGGCTGGAGAGAGTTAACATGCATCGATCAAGATGATGCACTTTAAATTTATTAAAAAAAACAGATTCACAGATCTTACACAAAATTATTTGTGAGGCACTGAGTTGTGACTCCTGAAGTTGTTTGAAGATCGCCTTGATTCATTATTTTAGTAACTGTGTTAAAATAATGCTGTATAAAAGATTTAGTACAGCTGCACTGACCCTCATAAATCTGGAGAGAGAGAGCTGGGGACGAGATATTTTTATATTGGACTAGCTGGAGTTCGAATCCACAAGCTGTGAGAATCACTGGGGACCCCTTCATTATGTGAAGCCACCTCAACTGATGAAATGACCTACAGCCTGTCAGCCTCGAAACTTCATGACCTTATTGAGGGTATAAAATCATGAGGGGCATAGATAGGGTGAATGCACACAGTCTTTTTCCCAGGGAAGAGGAATCAAAAACTAGAGGGCATAGGTTTAAGGTGAGAGGGGAAAGATTTAAAGGGGATCCGAGGAGCAACTCCTCCACCCAGAAGGTGGTAAGTATACGGAACAAGATGCCAGAGGAAGCGGTTGAGCCAGGTACAATAACAACATTTAAAAGGCACTTGGACAGGTACACAGATAGGAGGGATATCGGTCAAACAACGGCAAGTGGAACTAGCTTTGGTAGGCGTCTTGGTTGGCATGGATGAGTTGGGCCAAAGGGCCTGTTTCCGTGCTGTATTACTCTGACTCAATGATTGCAATTTGTGGGATATTTAAAGGTATAAAATGAGATGCTGCCAGCATGTGCCTCCTTCCTAAATGGACACAAGTTTAAGTCTGATGTGGGATGTGCTCTCAGAATCCGAGAATTGCAGGGGCAACTCATGGTAGATCATCCTGTCGCTTCCATTCCCCTGCTTTCTTCATATCGCCAAACATGATTCTCTCTCAAGCATTTATCCGACTGCTTTTTGAAAGCCCCGACTGACTCTGCTTTTGCCCAGCTATCAGGTGGTGAGTTTGAAATAAGTACTCTGCATAAACAAGAAGTTGTCCCTCTCATCCATCTTGTACCATTTGCCCAATCTGTGGTACCTGGCTTTCCGTCCCTCCTGCTGCCCAGCCTCTCCCTCCTACTGTCTAACTTTTGACCCTTTTTTACTCCATCATAATTTTTTTTGTCTCTTGTTTTCCATCCCCACAGTAGCAGTCACTATTCCTAACTACACAGTGGAAGAGAAATCTATAGGGGTATTTGAAATAGTTTGGGAGGAAGAAAAGGATTATAATACAGCACTACTGGTTTCACCTCTCTCTTAGCCTGGTGCACAATGTTCATGCTGGTTTCCTTAAATTAGCTGAGATAATCAAAAGGTCATTATTTTTGAACTGCATTATTGTTTACACTTGCTTTTATTTGTCTATCCCATCAATGAAAAAAATACAAAAATTGTCAGATTCAAATGGGTTACAGTTAAATTGACAATACAGATATTAATACTTTAATTTAAATGTAATCTGTTTACTTTTAAATTGTTGCTTTTATTTTGTTTAGTAAGGGAAATCAAGGGATTCCAGAAAGGAGTCGGGTATATGATGTGGGATGGAATGTTGGAGAAAGGTGGTGGGTGAGGTTACAGAACCAAGTGGGACAAGATGGAAAGATTTGAAAAGATGACAAGAATCTAAAATCAAAAGCAACATTGGGAGCTAGGTAACACCAGGGAATGTGCCAGTGCAGTGCCTGGTGCAGGTGAGGAAATGTTTCATGACCTCGTGATAGAGTTAAAACTGAGGAAAGGGAAGCAAGGACACTGATATGTTGAGACCTGAGGTGATAGAGCTTTTAAATAAAGGCTCTCACTTGTTTACACCAGATGAAAGTTAGCCAGCTTTTTCAACCATATGAAATTGAAGTTCTTTATTGTCAGTTACCAAACCATTCAGACCTTCTTTGGAATTAATACGAAGCAACTTTGAATTTAGGAAAATAATAAAAACAACAATAAAAATAGAGGTTACATTTAAATTAAAAGTGCAAGGATTAATTTGAACCTGACAATTTTAGTAATTTTTGTCATTGAAAGGATTGGCACAAATAGTGAGAGTAAAATATAATGTATTTCCAAAAATAATGAATTTTAAAGGAAAACAGCATGAACAATTGTATACCAGGCTAATAAAGAGGTGAAGCTATTAATGCTGTATCGCAATCCTTTTAAGTCTTACTCAGTCCCTGAATCATTGCTTTATGTTAACAACAAATTAAGCTAGCTTTTATTTCTCTTGATAAATACTAAACGGAGCACATTTATCAGTCCAGATGAAGGGCTTCGACCCGAAACGTTGACTGTCCATTTTCCTCCATAGATGCTGTCTGACCTGCTGAGTTCCTCCAGCACTTTGTGTGTTGCTCCAGATTCCACTGTCTGCAGTCTCTGGTGTCTCCATGGGAGCACATTTATTACTGCTTGGTGCTTAACCGCTTCTTACAGATTGAAGGATGGATAATCCGCATGCATATTATCATTGTGGGGAAAGTAACATCACTATTTGCAAATCTAACCTTGTTTTGTAAAATAATGGAATTAAAAAGTTTCCTTTGCCCAGGCTTGGTCTTGCAGCGACACCTAGTTGTGTCGTTGTTGCTATTACATGTAAGAAAATGGCTTCTCCCAGTAAAATGGGGCTGACCTTGCTCCCCATTTCTGCCAGTCAGCCTCGAATGTGTTGTGCTTGACTTGAACCTCTTCACATCACTGACCACTTGCAAAGTGATGGGTGTGAAAATATGGTGGAAACTCATCTATTTTAGCCCTGAGGGATTTTGTATGCCTTAAAAACAAAAATATTACACTCTTGCTTTGGGCTTAATGGCCTTGTTGTCTGCTGTAATCAGAGTTTCCATTCTGAGTTGGGCAGGGTGCAGAGCCTATTGTTCCTCTGGCCCGTTTCTGACAGTCTTTGGTTGTAGGGAGAGAAGGAAATAATTTGGGAAAGGTCTGTATATGTGTCAAGTTTCACTAACTGTGGCAATGAAAAAGGATATGAGATCTAGTGTCAGTGTATCTATCATCTTGTCTGATTTTCACTTAGAAGCAGGGAACAGGAGCCCTTGTTCGACTTCCCAACCTCACTATCCGTCAGGAGTTTTACATGCCTCTAAATCTGTTCTTTTTCCTTGTATCAGGACCTGATCTAAGCCCAAGGTCATGGACCGTTTCCTAACCAACACAAGGCACTGCACATGCACATTCCCTTGGCTTGCTTGACTCCCAATGTTGTTTTTGACGTCTCAACCAAAACCTCAGCTATCCCATTGCATCCACAGATGCTGTTTGACTCGCTGAGTTCCTCCAGCAGTTTGTCTTTTGTTCCAGATTCCAGCACCTACAATCTCTTGTGTCTCTGTTCTTTTCCCATTTGCTTCATACCAGTGTTGGCTGCAAAGTCTTTAGCCATTGGTCCTATGTTCTGGAATTCCCTCTCTAAATATTTTGCGGTTCTACCTCTTCTGCTTTTTAAAAACTTCCTCTTTGTGGAACGGGTAGAATTCTGTTCCAATGAGAAGTGGGTTCTGATGGTTTAATCAATAATTTTAAACCCTGAGTGATAGATTTTGGTAGACAAAGGTGTAAAATGTCATGGAACCAAGGTAGATGCATCTCACTGAGTGTGGAACAGGGTCAAGGGCCTTATTAGTCTACTTCAGTTCTTGTGTTCTATATCGACCTTTATTGCTTTAATTGTTTTCTGAAATTAATAATTTATTACCCAGATTAATAATTCATATAAAAAAAGGTGAATTTCAAATTTGATGAACTAGGTATTAGAAGTTGCTATGTTTAAGGGCGGAAAACAGAGGGTAGTGGTAAACAGGTGTTTCTCAGAATGGGGTTGGTAGACAGCAGTGTTATCCAGAGGTCAGGGTGCGCAGGGAATCATATCCAAATTTTGTGGATAGCCCAAAGCTAGGAAATGTGTCAAACTATGAGGAGGACAATAATAGACTGCTAAAAGACAAGGATACGATGGTAAAAAATCTGCAGATGCAGGAAATCGGAAATATAAACAGAAAATGCTGGAGACATTCAGCAGGTCAGGCAGCATGTGTGGACAGAGGAAGTTACTGTTTCAGGTCCAGCTCCTTTCATCAGAAGATATGGCTGAATAGGCAACCACTTCTGTAGAAAGTATATGGTCTAAATCGCACTGTTGTAAATGGTGTGCAGGAACCAAGTGATGTGGTTATCCTGCAAAGTGGCAGGGCACGTTGAGGGAGTGGTGAGCAAGCACGTGGGATCCTGGGAATCATAACGAGAGGCATGGAGTGCAAGAGCAGGGGGGTTCTGCTAAACCTGTTGGAAACACTGGTTCGACCACAGCTGCAGTACAGTAAATCCTCCATTTATGAGTTGACTCTTTGCGGTACGTGTCTTAATTGCAAAGATGTTTACTGCTATAACAAATCATGTGCCACTTTGCACACACTCTGCTGAAACGCCCATGCTGATTTTCACCCATCTTTTGGTTTATGGAACTGTGCTGATCAAAATGTTTTCCAAGAAGGCATTCCTTTGAAAAATCAAGGCACTCCTGTATTGTATCTGATTCTAGTCACCTTACATTAGGAAGGATGTAATTGTTCTACAGGGGGGGCAAGAAGGGATTTCTGAGATTTGATGCAGGGCTAAGGGATTTCAGCTGTTTGGTTAGACTGGAGCGGTTGCCCTTTTCTTCTTAGAGTAAGAAAGGAACAGGATTTTGATGGGATAGGGTAAAGGAACCATTCTGTTAGAGAATAGTTCAAGCCCAGGGGGTTCAGGTGTACAATTTTGGGCAAAGGAAACAGTGGGGATGCAAGGAAAGTATAGGAGTTTGGAACTGATAGGATTGTTCTTTTAGTCTGAATAGGCTCAATGCATTAAGTGGCTCTGTATGTTGTATAAAACATCTATGTCATCAGACAGTTGCTTTATTCTCTCTGATGTTATTTCCTGAACACGTTGGTCTTCGGCTTGGGTCGGGAGCCTCAGAAGCCATTCCTACCCTCTGTTTTGAGGTCAGAACTAATCCTGATCTGTGCTGATGTGGGGTCTCAACCTGAAACATCGACAATTCCCTCCTGCGCACAGATGCTGCTCGATCCTCTGAGTTCCTCCAGCACTTTGCTTTCTTTAATCCTGATCTCGTCACTCCTGCACTAAGGAGATCAGCAGTGGGAACCCGATTGGATGATGGTGCCCCTCTTCCCTGGGTCAGGGGCACACCTTACCTGCCTTGGCTGAGACCGACTAATTGATCCATGCCTGGGAGTTGAAGCTATGAGTTATTTTTACCATACACCTATTAGGAGTGCACAATGTCTGTCTTGTGTACATTATTCACTTTCAATGTACCAGAGTGTTTGGGGAAGTTGATGCTCGTCACTGTAAGTGGTGTGCAAGGATTATTTCAAAGCAAAATTTAAAAGCATTGAGTGATTATGTTGTATGTGCCAGCTTCACAACACTGCTGTTTGCTTGTGTGTGGTGTTCACCGATAGGACAACGAGGACAAGGCTTCTAATGTTATACACTCTTTTGTTAATTTTCAGGGCAAGGAGGAGTTTGAGAAAACACAAAAGGAGCTGTTGGAGAAAGGGAACATCATACGACAAGGCAAAGCCCAGCTTGAGCAGCAGCAGGTGAGAACAGAATGTACAATGTAGAAGAACCAGGATCTCCATTCAGTAACTCAGTAACTACAAAGTGATGAGATTCTCCAACTAATTGGACACAACAAGGCAGACAAGCCTCTCCATTGGGCTGTCTGCTCAAGTGCACTAGGGAAGGGCCTTGACCCTCAAATCTAAGCAAGGAAAATGTAATGGCCTCACTTCCTACCTTTACACACACAGGGTAGGATTGTTGTACCAGCCTCTATTAGTTCTGAGTCCTGTTCCTTGAATCTCCCGGCTTTGGGCTGATGTGGCTTTCAAAGCAAAAACTCTGAAGAGTGAAGAATTGGACAGCATGTATGAAAGGATGCTGCTGAGGGAAAGATCTTTGTAACCTGGTCCCGTCAAAATGTGATATTACTAGATGGTTTTGTAGTTAAATTTTGAAGATCCTTTATAGCTTCATTAGTATATGCAGTAATCAATGTGGAACTCAGTCACCTAGATCACACATTGTTTGACCTCTGAACCAGGGCTGCTACAATTGCTGTGGCTGCTGTTCTTTGCATCTCTCACCTGGACCATGGAGGGATCTGTTTCCGATGAGTCCTGGCAGAGAAGCAGAGGTGTGTGTGTGTAGTTGCCCATATGTCCATATGGGTATGCACCACTGAGGGAATTCAGGGTTATTTTCCAGTAGTTTTTCTCTGTAGTTCATTATCTTACTATGACGCATTGGAAGAATTACAATGCCTGTAACACCTCAGCCTGAGCAAAAACTGGTGTTTTCAGAAAGAAAATGGGTGAAAATTGCAAGAAAACACATGTCCTTCCCATCATCCGACTCTCACTATATTCCATCTAAAGTATGATGGAACCAGCCATGGGAATTATTGGGAATTATTCCTGATAGATACATATAAACATTTTGTTTCTATGCTGTTGTATCTGCTACACTGACCACTGGACACCAAACAACTTGGTTTGGAGACCAGGCTGTTGCAGAAGCATTTACAGTTCAAAGGATGTAAAGAGGCTTCAAGGGTTTACAGACTAGCTGAGCAGGTGAGAACATGGTGGGATGGAGGTTATCAAATGAGAGCTCATCAATTAGGAAGGCAAATGGTATGTTTCCCTTTATTGTGAGAGGATTTGAAAAAACGAGCAAGGAAGTATTACAGAAATTATATAGGGCCTCAATGAGACTGCACCTGGAGTATTGTGTACAGTTTTGGTCTCCTTACCCAGAAAAGATGTACTTGCCATCAAGGGAGTGCAGTGAAAAATCATTAGAATGGTTCCAAAGATGGCAGGTTTGCCATAGGACGAGCGATCGAGTAGACTAAGCCTATGTTCACTGGAGTTTATGTGAAAGAGAGGAAGTCTTATTGAAATTTACAAAATTCTAATGCAAGTCAACAGGCTGGATGCAGGGAGGGTGTTCCCCCTGGCTGAGGAGTCCAGAACCAGGGGTCACGGTCTCAGAATAAGAGGAAGGCAGGTGGGGCTGAGATGAGGAGAAATTTCTCCATTCAGAGGGTGGTGAAGCTTTGGAATTCTTTTCCCTAGAGGTTGTGGTGGCTCAGTTATTTCAGTTTGTTCAAAACAAGGATCAATAGATTTCTGGATATTAAGGGAATGAAGCGATATGGGGACAGCACATGGGAAAGGTGCTGATGTAGAAGATAAGCCATGATTTCGATGAATGGTGGAGGAGACTCGAAGAGCCAGATGGCCCACTTCTGCTCCTGTTTCTCATGTTCTTAGGTAAAATTGTCCAGTTCATGTGATAAAACATTTTTATAATGTAGCAATAACCTGAGAAAGGATTATTGACTTTTATTATTTTTGCTTTTGCAGGTTAAACAGTTTGAGCGTCTTGAGCAAGAGGTAACAAGACCTATTGAGAATGACCTGTCAAACTGGACCCCAGTGCACCAATACGGGCAGGTTAAGAGCAAGCTGAGCCCCTCGGACAAGCAGCTCCTTTTGTTTTACTCGGAACAATGCGAGTTAAATGTTACCACATTAATCAATGCCATCGATGCCTTCTTCACATCCATTAATACCAACCAACCCCCGAAAATCTTCGTGGCTCACAGCAAGTTTGTCATTCTCAGTGCACACAAGTTGGTTTTCATTGGGGACACACTCTCTCGTCAGGCTAAATCGCAAGAGGTTCGCAATAAAGTTACACACTACAGTAACCTCCTTTGTGAGATGCTTAAGTATATTGTCATCACAACAAAGACAGCAGCATTGCAATATCCATCTGGCTCTGCTGCCAAAGAGATGATGGACAGAGTTACTGAACTGTCGCACTGTACACATCAGTTCAAGATGATGCTAGGCCAGTTAGCAGCCATGTAAAGCAGAAAGGGAACTGCAGAGAAGACTACATTGCAAGACTGAAATCAAAGACAGCTGTAAATGGATTATTGTAAATATTGGCCTTCCACCTACCCATCCAGGGAAGAGAGCTTTTGTTTTGTTAGACTCCGCTGTTTCTTATTAATCAGAAGGATATTTAAATTCTAAATGCTGTAGTAGTTCCTTTTTCTCTTTTAAGTGTTCTTTTAAGATTGTGTTCTGTAATACAAAATGGAAATAATTTCGTTGTTGATTTTAAATTGTGAACCAATGAGTTCTAGTTTAAACATCATTAAAAGTGAAAGAAGGATTATTAGAGCATTAAAATAGAGCAATTTTCTACTGTGACAATTAACTAAGTCACTTTTTCATTGTCATGGGACTGTTTTAATCAATGAAACATCTCTGCCAATTTAAGAGTTAAAATTCTGTATAACATCATTAACAGCCTCTCTGTGGAGGGGCAAAGAAAGTGGGGAGCTAACAAGCAGATGGTAACCTTACCTGTTCCAATTTCGTTATATGTTTTAAAAAAAGAAATGGTATTAAAAGTTTTCAGATGGATTTGAATCATACCTCAGTTGGTGGGCAGTATGCGTTCCATTGCATTTCAATATTCGTGATTAGTTTTGCCAGCCCATTTCAGAAAATGCAAATGAATTGGTGCCTTGAAATTATTAAAAGCTTCTGCTGGTGAACAGAGCTAAAATCGTTTGCAGCCTGCATTCACATTGGATCTCATGGTGTGGGGAAGCAAAAAATATTACTGACCTTCAGTGTCATTTTAGTGACGTATTTAAGTTTCTGTGTCTTTTTTATACAAAAGTGTATAAAAAAAATTGTGTTTAACATTTGCTATGAATATATTTGCAGAAGTGATATGTTGAACAGACCAAGTTGGGTTTCAGCTGAAACAATGACTGGAAAAGTACGAGAACTTCATTTGAACTTTTTAACCAAAGACTGCCTGAGGGCATCAGACTCTACCATTATTGTTGGAGCTGCAATATACCATCAATTTGCTTCAGAGCTGACAGCCTTTGATCAGTCAATTACTGGAGTCCATAATCTTATTACATTACACTAGTTTGCATCCCCTTTACATTGCAGAAGAAATGTTGACAATTGCAGCCATTTGGGTGTACTCTACTTAAATGAGTTTGATGGATCGTTATTAAGCTTTAGTTATCCAATCTGCATGTGGTACCATCTAGCACACTCCAGATTTTTTTATATATAGAAAATTTTATGTATGTTTGAAATTTAAATGGCTGGTATTTGATGTAATTGGAGGGTTATAACCTTGTAAGAAATGTATCTTTGTTTGTATATGTCTGCACATTATATGAATATAAGCAACTGTGTCTGACAAATGCTGGTCAAAGACTCTTGATCTTGCCTTTGTGGAAAATAGAATTCTGTAGCCAGATTTTACTCAATGGATGAGTGGGCACCGAGCTCACATGTGCCGTGCACTGACTTGTACATGGACAGAAGAGGACAATGTAATAAACCAAATCTTGGCACAACAGTTCTGCAATAACTAACATTGTAAAATATTTCCAACACATGGGCTCTCAAGATACTCCCCAATGGTGCCAGGTTTAACACAGCACTGCTTCAGTAAGTTAATCAGTTAGAAACCATTGCCCATAGTGTATATGTTAAAAGTAATCCAAGTTATGGGTTAGGAATTGCAATGTAAAAGGGGTTTAAAGTAAATCTGACATTAATATTCATTGCTGGAGCTTTTACAGTCATGCTAGAAACCCCTGGTAGTTTAAAAACTATTTTGTATTTTATCCTTCTATTTTGTTTCTGATCTTAACACTTTGGTGAAACACTACTGTAAATGTGATGTATTCTTTACAGTGCATACTGGTTCATATCCATCAGAAGTTTTATTTCTCTCGCACAGTGATTGGTTTAGGGTGGCTGTTGACTTTTGTATTATATTCAACTGGATTTATTTTTAATTATTAAACAGGCTTAAGAACCATAAATGTGAGTTGTGTGTTTGTGGCTGAGACAGCTAAAACAGTTAAATTTTGTTAGCACACTTTTGGAACTGCCTTTGACTTTTGGGAATCCATTTGGATTTAAAGACAAAGCCTTTTCTGGTGTTGGCATTGAGTTCCATTATAAAGGTCAGTAATTTCAACTTGAAGCATTGAATGTTTTCTTGATCAAGTGAACCCGGGGTGGGAGTGGAAAGTGGATTCCCTGCCCCTCTGCTGCTATAGTAGCCAGAGCATTTATGGTATAATTCAGTTTCTGGTGAATATTGACAACCAACTGTCCCCTCTCCCACATCAAGGTTGTTGATATTCAGGGTCATGTGGATGGTTATACATTCAATACCAAGGAAAGGTGTTTGAACTGTCTTATTATACACTTCAGATACAATGAATTACCTCGAACTGCAATAACATTCTTTTGTATTGTTGATTCTTTTCAGTGTGTGTCCTACTTTGCAGATAATTGTGTTGTGGCTTAAGGTCAGGTGAAAGTGATTTGAATGAAATCTCATCTAAAATCAGAGTCCCAATTGCCCTTTATTGGAAATTAAATTACTTGCAAGGTAATGGGATGCTAGATTAAATAGCTGATTTTTATTAGGGAGTATTTATTTTTAGATTTTTAATTCCCTTCCTATTAAAAAAAATACAGAACAACCTTTGTTACATTCCCAGTATGAAGAAAAAGAAACATGGATAAAGCCAATGACGCTTGACTATATATGTTCATTGAGGTCCAGTTACTATTTTAGACCATACCATTTCTTTGCCTGGAACAGAAAGCACCACAACAGGTGTTCAGATTTATTTTTCTGCCTCTTTGGAAGCAAACTCAAGACCTCTATCAAGTATAAGTGCTCACTCTAACTGCCTCGAGTTCTGCTGCAGGCTGTTTTAGCAGAGGCTTTAATCCACTTATTTTAAAACAGGTGCTGAAAGAGCAGGGAGAGAAAGTTGAAACAATGACATTAATATTCATGTGCTGGTGACCTATTGTTTAATTTCATAATTGGGGGGGAAAAAAGAAAAAAATGCTGGTGGGGACTTGCAAACTACCTTTCCTTGCAAACTACCTGGTATTCAAACCAAGAAAGAACTTGTACCAACCTCCTGTTAAATGGGTTTGAACAGAGAGATTGTGCTGAAATAACTGATAGGTGAATTAATTAAGAAACTAATCTAAATATTTTATCCAAAGAATTTTGAACAGATATTTAATTATATGTGCAGTTTTTCAGAAGTAATTAAACCATTTTATGTTCAGCAATAGTTTTACTCATATGAAATTAATGCCATCTTATTCATTACAATATTAACAATCTATGTAATGTACAATATAAATGAGCAACATAATGTTAATCTATATTGTCATGTATCATAAAATGTTAGAGCAATAATAATTTAACATGTTATGCCATTCCTTGATGCCTGAATTACATTCTGTGCCCAGCAGGTGAGAGCAGATAATACAAACTCTAAGCTGTTCTGATCGGCAGTTGATTTCTGAATGGCAATTTTATTTGACTTATTAAACCATCCACTGGATGTCCTTCACAGTTGGCCTTTGTTGTCAGAGTAACTTCAATTCGCTTTGGCATTATTTTCTTTGCAGGGATTTTTAAATATTAAAAAATACAGTATGTATTGCTAGTTCCCTTACGTTCTTCCTAATTCTTTCTGAAACCCCATTTTTGAGTGATATGGCCTGCCAGTAGATCCACCATCATAGTTTCATTGTTATTTAATTTGTAGTTCTTAATACATTTAAGTTTCAACCAGCGAACAAAAGAGGCTGGTAGTAGATTTCTGGGAATAGAAATAGGAAGTCCAGATCTTAGAAATCATTTGCTTGTACGTTCTGTCCTCAGGTTACTCAGAAATAAGGAAGATTTTTTAAACATTCAATGCAATACAGAGAAGAGCCATGTACTGTGTCTATGTCCTATGTTGGCCTTGTTCTCTAAAGCTGCACTTGACATTTTCATCAAGGATATAAAATACTAGGCAACACAAAAGGTTGCTTTATGGCTTTAGTTTAAATGAAACCATGACCGTGAATAAGGCAGGAGATCTTCAAACTGGTGAGAGACACCTTGTGCACTGATAACAGGGAATTCTTCACAGAAAGTGTGATGGACAAGTCAATGGTGTTGTTTAAGTAATGACTGCAATCTATTGAAGCAAAAGCAAGCTGAGGTGATGTCAATGGTTTTGCTACCCAACTCCACCATGTGATTATAATTGGGATTTTAAATAGTAAAAATTTATATTTTGGTAGGAGTGAAATGTTTCAGTGGCCAAAAAAAAGCCATCATTCCATTCATTTCAAAGGTCTGAGAGCCAGGAGCTGGAGCAGCAGCAAGAAGCTTAAAGAAGAACCATTCTGATTGGCTAAAGGAGCTTTTATTGAAAAAGCATTTCTGATTGGCTAATTGTTAGACATCAGCCAATAAAAAGAAAGGAGACTCTCAAGAGCAGCCATTATGAGAGTGGGCCACTGTTTGAGGGGCAAGCAAAGAGGCATTGGCTTGTGAGGCTTTGGTCAGCAGAGGTGCAGGTAAGGTTCTTCAAATTTTCCTTTTTAGGCTTAGAGCTGTCAGGATGGCAGTTAGGGCAATGGCATGCTCCTCCTGCAGGATGTGGGAGATCAGGGAGACCTCCAGTGTCCCTGAGACTGCAACTGTGGCAACTGCATCTGGTTGCAGCTCCTGACTGACCGCATGAAGGAGTTGGACACACTTAGGATCATCTGAGGTGCTGAGAGTATCATAGATGGGAGTTTTAGCAATACAGTCACACCTAAGGTACAAGCAGAAAGTAGTTGGGTGACCACCAGGAAAGGGAAAAGGAGCAGACAGAGGCTGCAGGATTCCCCTGTGGCCATTTCCTTTGAAAACAAGAATATGGTTTTGGATACTGGTGAAGGGGCAGGAATCACTGTTCAGGGGAAGGCAGCAGTGGTCAGGTCTGTGGCACCAGGACTGGCTCTGAGGTTCAGCAGGGAAGAGTGAAGGCATATGGGACTATAGTGATTGTGGGGGGTGGGGTGGGGGTGGGCAGGGGGTGGGGTGGGGGGGGGCCAGACAGGAGATTCTGTGGCTGCAAAAGGAACTCCAGAATGGTGTGTTGCCTCCCTGTGCCAGGGTTCAGGATGTCTCCGAGCAGCTGCAGAACATTTTCAAGGGGGAGGGTGAGCAGCCAGAAGTCACTGTGCACGTTGGCACAAATAATGTGGGTAGAAGGGATGAGGTCCTGTGGAGTACATACAGGGAGCTAGGGAAGAAGTTAAAAAGCAGGACCTCGAGGGTAGTAATATCTGGATTACTTCCAGTGCCACATGCTAATGAGGGTAAGAATAGGAGGAATTGAAACTTACTGTAAGCGGCAGGGATTCAGATTTCTGGACCACTGAGATTTCTTCTGGGGCAGAGATGACCAATACAAGAAGGATGGGTTGCACCTGAACTGGAAGGGGACGAATATCCTGGCAGGCAGGTTTGCTGGTGCTACTGGCGTGGGTTTAAACTAGTTTGGCAGGGAGGTGGAATTCTAGGCAGAAGGGAGGTAAATGAGAGGATAGAAAGTGATGCAGAAGTCAATGACAGCAAGTTGAATAGGCAGGACAGGCAGATGAACAGCAAGGAGCGAGGAAAGCCTATTGGATTAAATTGCATTTATTTCAATGCAAGAGGTCTGACAGGTGATGTGGATGAACTTAGCACTTGGATAGCTATATTGGACTGGGATATTATACCCATTACAGAAACATGGTGACGGGAGGGACAGGACTGGCAGCTTAATGTTGTGGGGTACGGGTGCTTCAAGTAGGAAAGAGGCAGAGGAAAGAGAGGGGGAGTTGCATTTTTGATTAAGGGAATGTCACAGCAGTGGTCGGAGATGAAATTACTGAAGGATCATCCAGTGAGGCTTTATGAGTGGGGTTGAGAAATAAGAAGGGATGATCACATTGTTGGGATTGTACTGTAGGCCCCCAAATAGTCAACGGGAATGAGAAGAACAAATATGCAGGGAGATTGTGCAGAGTTGTAAGAATAATAGGGTTGTGATTGTAGGGGATTTTAACTTTCCTAACATAGACTGGAACTGCCATACTGTTAAGGGCTGAGATGGGGTGGAATTTGTTAAGTGGGTTCAGAAAAGTTTCCTTGGGCTATATCGAGCTCCCTACTAGGAGAGGGCAAAGCTTGACCTATGCTTGGGTAATGGGGTGGGGCAAGTGACTGAGGTGACAGTGGGGGGAGCACTTTGGGACCAGTGACCATAGTTCTATTAGTTTTAAACTAGTTATGGAAAGGGACAGAACTGGTCCACAGGTTCAAGTTCTAAACTGGGGCAAGGTGAATTCTGACAGTATGAGGTAGGAGCTTGTAGAGGTTGATTGGAGTAGGTCAATTGCAGGCAAAGGGATCACAGGCAAATGGGAGGCTTTTAAAGGTGAGATTCTGAGAGCTCAAGGTCTGCATCTTCCTGTTAGAGCGAAGGGCAGGTCTGGTAGGAGTAGGGAACTTTGGATGATGAGGGATATTGAAGCCCTGATCAAGAAAAAGGAGGCGGCATGGGTCAGGTATAGTCAGTTGGGATCAAGTGGATCTCCAGAGGAGTATATGGGATGCAGAAGTGTACTTGAGAAAGAAATCAGGAGGGCAAAAATGGGGCATGATATAGCTTTGACAGGGAGAATCCAAAAAGATTTTACAAGTATATTATAGGAAAAGCAGTAAATAGAGAGAATAGGGCCCTTCAAAGACCAAAGGGGACACCTTTGCGTGGAGTCGCAGGAGATGGGCAAGGTCCTTAATGAATATTCTCCGCTGTTTTTTACTGTGGAGAAAGATATGAAGACTTCGGAGCTAGGAAAAGTAAATGGGGAGGTCTTGGAGACAGTCTGCATTACGGTAGAGGAGGTGCTGGATGTCTTCAAGGGTATGAAGTTAGATAGATCTCCAGGGCCTGACCAGGTTTATCCAAGAGCACTGTGGGAGGCTAAAGAAGAAATTGCTGGAGTCCTGGACGAGATATTTGCATCACCGTTAGCCACGGGTGAGGTGCTGGTAGACTGGAGGGTAGCGAATGTCTTGCCTTTATTTAAGAAGGGTGGCAAAGAAAAACCTGGGAACTGTAGACCAGTAAGTCCAACATCTGTGGTAGGTAAGCTGCTGGAGAGGATTCTGAGGGATAAGGTGTACATACATGTTGATTAGGGATAGTCATTGTGGCTTTGAGTGTGGGAGATCATGTCTTATGAACGATTGAGTTTTATTTTGATGATGTGACCAAGAAAGCGTGTCTGCTTTTCTATTTTATATTTCCCCTTAATCCTGTTAATATTCCCAATCCTGTTTTGATACAGTACATGGAGGTGGTGGTGACATTTAAATGATCAGATTAGTAATCCAGAGGTGTGGAGTAACAATCCAGAGACCCGAGTTCAAATTCTACCACGGCAGTTTAGAATTTAAATTCAGTTAATAATCTGCAATTTTAATGAAATAGGCAACCATTACTAATGAATACCACAAAACTATTGTGTGGGGTGGGTGGGGGGGGGGGGGGTGGAGATCTGAAAATCTGCTCACCTTTTCCCACTGTCCTGTTTGTGACTCCAGACCCAGCAAGCTGGTTGACTCGGTAGCAGTCCAGTGAGACATGCAGTTGGAATATAACTGCTACACTGAGCTAGAGGAAGAATAAATGGATGGCCCATAAACTGAGGCTCTAAATTTTGACATGGTAAAGCCATTCCCAACACAGTCCATGTGGTAAAGTTGCTGTCAGAAACATCCATGGAATGGTTAAACCAAGTGAGCTGTCCCACTAACAAGTCAAGCAGCAGCCTGACACAGTAATGCACACACAAACATTCATCACAAAGTGTTGGACCCCAATCCCAGGATAGGGCCTGTCTCAGAGGCAGGACAGATGCACCAATTGTGGCAGTACGATGGTATACCTGGGAATGGAAGGAGCTCTGGGAGTCCAAACATCAATTCCAGACCCAGGAGTTGTCAGGTGAAATGTGGACCAGAAAGCCACCTCCTGATGATCACTGACTGTCCTCAGCCAGCTACTGGGTCCATGATCTACCCTGTTCAACAATACTTGAAGCACTGAAGGTAGCAGGAGAACACAAAACATACTCTGGGTGGGGTCTGGAACATGCGTCACTGAGAGTGGTGGGCAGACCGCACAGACTAAGCTGGCCAAAGGACAGGGCTGCAGGTTGAATCTGTGGCAGGTGGAAGTGAAAGGACAGTTGCCCTCAATCATTTCAACACTCCTCACACTAGTGCACCCCACAGCCAGTCACCGAACCCTCCCACACTGGCCAAACCCTCCTTCGCTCACTGACCCCTCCCACTCACTCATTTCCCCCCCACTCATTGACCCCTACACTTATCCCTGAGACTTATTGAACAATACTTCTCAGCCTCACTGACCCCACCCCAGACTAACTACCCCTCCACACTCACCCCCACTCATTAACCCCCAGCACTCATCAATTCCCCCATAATCATTGACCCCTCACACTCACCAACCCTCCACCCACACTCAACACTCGCTGACCCTGCTGCAACCCCCCCCCCTTCTCATTTTCTATTTTCTCTCTAATTCCTTCATTAACCAGATGGCTCCAAAATTATTGAGATCACCTGGCCTTTCCCTTCAGAGATATTCTCTTTGTCTCTCCCTCACCCAATCTGCAACTTAAAGCTCGTTTTCTCACTTTCTCAGTTCTGATGAACAATCTTTCATCAGAATTGTTAACTCTTTCTTTTTCTATCAATACTACCTGACTTGGTGAATGTTTCCAGCATTTTCTCATTATATTTCAGATTTCAAGCATCTGTAATTTGTTGATTTTTCAAGAAATGTCAATATTTTCCCTTGTCTCATTATTTCCATTACATTCCAATAAGCTCTCAGCTTCTCATCCAATTGCATTTCTCTAGTAAATGACAAAGATAATGATAAAATCAAGCTGTCGCTAGCCAATCACCAAATCTATTTGCCACTGCTGCTTCTGAGAGGTTTTTTTTGTTTCCATCTGCAGCAGTGATCTAAATGCTGCCCACCAATACATGTACAATTTGGAATCTGACTGAGGACACCTGCGTTTTCCAGAAGGTGCTTGCTGTTAGTTTGGTCTGGTTGGAGTGCCAGGTGACCTTCCTGTAATCAGGGACACTTTTGTAATGTTTAAACAATGACCTCTCACAATCAATCTTATTAAACCTGCCTATAGCAGAGATTTTCTCTCCTTTTAGCCTTCCGTGTTGCCATGCCTCTTGTATCTCAACCAGACTATGTGTTTTGTGAAGTTTCTACTGTAGGATTGTTTTTTGTCTTCTTCTGGGATGTGGGCCAGGGTTTCTCAGTGTTGCAGTAAATTCATCCTTTGTTACATCCATAGTTTCCAGGGATGGGCCATTCATGCTGATGACTATCACATCCAGGTTCTATGTTAGAACGAGCTGGAGAGTCATGATTCCCCCTATCAATGCACCCCACATTTACCACTACACTAACACCCCACACTCAATACCCCATACTCCTTGATCCATCCAACCCCACTGTCTGATCCCAAACCTACCCCAGTTAACACCTCCACTCAGTGCCACCTCACGTGGCTTTCGTATCTTTATTTGCTCTTGCTCTCTCCTTTGTCCCTCCCTCGCCCAATTGCTGCAACTTAAAACTAACTTGTTTTCTCACTTTCTCAGTTCTGATGAATAATCTTTCATCAGAATTGTTAACTCTTTTCCTTTTTCTATTGATGCTGCCTGATCTGGTCAATGTTTCCAGAATTTTCTGCTTGTATTTCAGACTTCAAGCACCTGTGGTTTGTTGATCAAGAAATGTCAATGTTTTTCCTTGTCTCATTATTTCCATCACATTCTAGTAAGCTCTCGTCCTATTGCATTTCTCCAGAAGATGACAAAAACAATGATAAAATCAAGCTGTTGCCAGCTAATCTCCAAATCAATTTGCTACTACTGCTTCCTCGAAGAGCTGATTTCCCTCTCTGCAGCAGTGATCCAAATGCTGCCCACCACTTCATTAACGATTTGGTATCTTCCAGAAGGTGCAGTGGTTTAAGTTGTTGTTAGTCTGATCTGGTTGGAGTGCCAGGTGACCTTCCTGCAATCACGGTCACTTTTGTGATGTTAATCAATGATCTCTCTCCATCAATCTTATCAAACCAGAATATAGCAGAGATTCTCTCTCTTTTAGCTTTCCTGGTTGCCATGCCTCTTGTATCTCAACCAGAAAAAGTGTTTTGTGAAGTCTCTACAGCAGGATCAGTTTTTGCTCCCACTAGGATGTGGGCCAGGGTTTCTCAGAGTTGGAGTAGAGTTATCCTTAGTTACATACATAGATTCTGGGAATCGGCCTCTCATGCAGATGACTATGGTGTCCAGGTTCTGTGTTAGAGAGAGCTGGAGAGTCAAGAGGTTCACGAGGAAGCCACTGAGCTGCAGATTAGCTCAAGATTTGTCCCATGAAGATGGCGTTCCTCTTTGGGTTTGCCCTTCCAGGGGAAGTGTCCCCACCCATTTGGATTTTGACCTGGTGGTCCTGCTCATCGTCTCACTCAGGGTGGCGATGTCCTGAGTTTGGGTATGTAGATTTTGGGAGTGTCCACACATTTCAGGTCTTGAACTTGATATTGAAGAGTGTGTGACTTCTTATAATGTGGAATACATCTGCCCCACCCACGGACCCATGCTTGCACTGGTACCAGGTCATACACCTGCCCAACTCCCTGCCCCCATTCGCAGCTACCTCCTGCCCTCACTCCTACTTCTGTTTCTGATTGCAGTACTACCCTCACTCCCAACCACACTCCTGTTGCTGCCCTTGCTGTTGGCCATACTCCCAGCCCCATTCTTGGTCACATTCCTGCCCCCATTTCCGGCCAATCCCTGTCTCTATTCAAGACTGTCCTCCCGCCTCAGCTCCTCGTCAAAATCCGATCCCTGTTCCACTCCACGCTCCTGACCCCAGTCCCTGGAGCACTCTGCCCCTGCTGTTGCTTGCACACCTGCCGTCACTCCTGACTGCACTCTTGCTGTTTCACCTGCCCCTTCTCTCAAATGAAAGTTAAGACCTCAGGAGTAGACTGTAGTCCTGAAATTCTAAACTTAGCAGAGCGGAACCCCGGTCACAAGTTTGCACCTTTACCTCCCACACCTGATGAGTATAGGACATGCCCAGGTCCTCAGATGCTGCGACCATGATCATCTCCAAGAAACAAGCCTTCAAAGGCACGGATTGTTGGCAGCCAACCCTTGCCACCTGTTTCCTACAGTTGGATGAGGGAATTGGGGAAGGATGTACCTAAATCAGTGATTGTCCTAATGGTCTTTTCGCCATAATGGCAGAATTTGGAAAGAGGGCAGAGAAAGAAAGCTGGAGCTTTTCCTGGTGAATCTGTGCAAGACAGCCCCTTAAGGACATCAGGTCAAAGGTATCTGCTTATTTCGAGGTGGGTAAAATCATTCCACTTAATACAAACTGCACTTGTTAAACCCATCTATTATACTGTTTAATGATTATTGCTTCTCAAAAATGTTGCCTGTATTATTCATCAGCCCTTTAGTTAATCTGTAATCTTTTTAAATGTTTAAGTTTTACACTTCACAACTACTCGCAAAATGAAGCATTCTATCCATGTGTATGTGCAGCAGGACATGAAATGATCAGACCTGGTATGATATGTGGGAGATAATCTTTTACACCACTAAAGTGCCAGGCAATGACCAGCTCCAATATACACATCATTCAATGACATTATCATCGCTGAGTCCTTTGCCATCAAATTCTTGGACGTTGCCATTGATCAGTCTAGCTGTACTGTAGCTACAAAAACAGGTCAGGCTAGGCTTCCTGTTGTGATTAAATCAGTTCCTGTTACCCTAGATCTTTTCCACTATTTACTAGTTACCAATGTGCTGTAATATTCTCTCATTCATTGAATGAGTGCAGCTACAACAACAGTCTTGAAGCCTTTCAAAATCCAGCCTGCTTAATCAGTACCCTTCACTGTCCCGAGGGTTCACTCCTACCATTGCTGCAGCATGTGGCATCTGTAAAGCCAAAGCAAATTCCAACCCCACCTGGCAGGACAAGGATAGCAGTTGCTTGTGAATGCCACCCCCTGCAAGTTCTCTCCCAAGTTGCTCACAGCCTGACTTGGAAATAGAATGGTAGTCCTTCATCAGCAGCACCACATCTTGGAACGGCTCACCTGCAGCAGAAGAACTGCAGTGGTTCAAGAAGGTACCGATTTGTGGTAATCTGTAACATTCGGATGATAAATCAGCAACTCAACCTGAATTATTATCTTGGGAGCTTTTTTTTTAAAGGATTGCTTCTTTGTAACAAATACATTGTGCCAGTGAATCTGCGTAACTCTTGGGCTGAGAAATTCAGTTGAGTAATAGATATCTTTTTAAAATTTATTTATTGCTCAGAGTGTGGACATCACTGACAAGGCCAGCATTTGTGGCCCATCCCCAGTTGCCTTTGAGAAGGTGTTGGTGAGATGCCTTCTTGAACCACTGCAATTCCTTGAATTGACATACTCCTATGATGGCATTTCCGGGATTTAGACTTGGCAGTGAAGGGCTGGTGACATATTTGCTTTATACATGCAGACTTTCCACATGTTAACAGCTCAGGAGATAACACAAAGAGAATTGCAGATGTTGCAATCCATGTTATAACTTCCTCTATTTATGTTCATGTTTTATTTTTCAAAAAAATTGAATTGTTGAGCACACAGAAACAGGGCATGATACAAATCATTACTAATCGGAGATTAAACACCCACAGACTGTTTGAAATAGAAAACTGGTTTGTATTTCCATACAACATTGTAAATTTTCTCTGGATAATAGATTTGTTAATCTAACCTAGTTGTATTGTACACTTTTTTAAAAATTGGTTTTCAGGATGTGGGTCTTGCTGGCAAGGCCACCGTTTGTTGGTCACCACTGATTTTAAGTGCAACTTGGAAGGAACCTCTAGGTGGTGATGTTCTCTTGCAGCTGCTGCTCTTGTCCTCGGTGGCAGAGATTGCAGGATTGGGAGGTGCTTTTGGAATAGACCAGTTAAGTAATTGCAGTGCACTCTGTAGATGTACACACAGAGCCATGATGCATCATTGATGGAGTTAATGGATGTTTAAATGGTGATGGGTGTACCAAACAAATTGGCCACTTCTGGAAACCACTGCACACTACTGGAAATATGTGACTGGCACTTCATTGCTGGGTCAAAATCTTGGAAATGTCATCATGAAAGTATGTTAACCAGAGGAACTGCAGTGGTTCAAGAAGGCAGCTCACCTCTGCCTTTTCAAAGACAACTAGGGACAGGCCCCAAATGGTGGCCTTGTCAGTAATGCCCACACTTTTTTTAAAATATCCATTACACAATTGAATTGGAGCTACATGAGAGTTGTTGGAATTGTACTCGTCCAGGCAAGTGAAGAGTATTCCATCACACTTCTGATTAACAGATGGTGGAAAGGCTTTGGGGTGTCAGAAGGTGAGTCATTCTCTACAGGATACCTACCTTCTGACTTGCTTTGGTACTTACATCAAAACATACAGTGAAATGCATCTTTTTGCATAGAGTGTTCTGGGGACATCCCGCAAGTGTCACCATGCTTCCGGTGCCAACTTAGCATGCCCACAACTTCCTAACCTGTAGGTCTTTGAATGTGGGAGGAAACCAGAGCACCGGGAGGAAACACGCAGACACATGGGGAGAATGTACAAACTCCTTTCAGACAGCAGCCAGAATTGAACCTGGGTCGCTGGCACTGTAATAGCATTATGTTAACTGCTATACTACTGTGCCTGTCCTACTCTACCGTGTTGAGTTGAGTTTCTGGTCAATGCTGATCGTCTCAGCATGTGATGGTGGAGAACTCGGTAATGGTAAGGCCATTGAATGTCAAGCATAGGTGTTTAAACACTCTTCTTGCAGATAGTCTTTAAGGGTAATGGCTGGGCACTTTAGTAGCACAAATATTACTAACCACCCATCAGCCCATGTGGTCTGGGTCTTGCATTATGTAGGCATTTGCCAAGGAGTTGTGAATGGAATTGAACAATGTGTAAGATTCACTGAAGATCCCCACTTCTGACCTTGTGGATTATCACTATTGAAGCAGCTGAATATGGTTGAGCCCAGGACACTGCCCTGAGGAACTACAATGATGTCCCGAAGCTGGGATCATTGACCTAGAAAGAGCAGAGGAGACATAAACTCGGATGGGCTGGTGGAAGAGAGTGAAGGTTTCTTTCTCCTCCGATAGAGTCTCAGGAGCTATCCTCCATGCTGCTCAGCAAGGAAGAGCATGTATGATGCCTGCCAATGGGGATTTCTATACTGAAATCTGCCACCATCTGCAGTACCTGACGGGAACAAGGGCTGTGTCACCAGTGTCTGTCTGTGACCAGGGCATTCAACCTTTCTGCCTCTGGCCTCTTCCAGTCAGGAATGGAAGATATTGAGTAAATGTGGTGAATCGGCCATGATGGCCCTTGTGTCTGTTTTCAGAAGCTATTGAATTTGGACTGTTGCACTGTTGGAGGTGATAAGAAACTGCATCTGGGCTGGCCTCTCAGATGCCATTTACATCAGATGCCAGAGCACTGCTTGGAAGAAGACTGGAAGAGTTCTTCCAATGACCTTCTTAAAGTTAATCCATCATCACCAAGAATTTTCTTTCTTCACTAGATAGGCATATGGAGGAATTTAAAATAGAGGGATATGTGGGAGGAAGGGGTTAGATAGTCTTAGGCGATGTTTAAAGGTCGGCACAACATTGTGGGCCGAAGGACCTGTATTGTGCTGTACTGTTCTATGTTCACCACCACCTCTCTACCACCTCCAAGGCCAATACTGGATGAACTTAAATTGCCTCCAACTAAATATTGGGAAGACTAATCTCATTTTCTCCAAGCTCAATTACAAACATCATTTTCTAACCACCAACTCTCCCCTTTTCGTTGAAGCTGAGTTGAGTTTCCAGTTGCGTATCAATCCCATCCCCACCGGTGCCTTCATATCGCCCGAACCCACCTCTACCACCACTAATCTACAACCACTGTTGAAGGTGTTCTCCCTCCTTGACTTTCCCGCAGTTTACCCACCACCCTCCGTAAACCTGTGTCATCCAAAACCCCACGGCCCACACCCAAACGCTAAATCCGCTCTCCCCTTGCCCCCAGTGCTGACTGACGTGCACTTGCAACCCGTCTGACAGTGTTCACTGTTTGAATTCGAAGCACAGTTCTCAGATTTTCCGCCTCACTGTCTGTCTTCCTCTCGCTAGAGAATCATTTGGGATCTCTGCACTCCTCCAATCTGGTACCTTGTCATTCTTTGATTTTGACCGCTCCACCAATAACAGCGGTGCAACAGCTGAGACTGAATCGCACACTCTTCCTCCTTTCACCTCTTTGGTGCAAACATTGGCTGCCGCGTTACTTGCGTTGTGACAGTGGCTTAATTCTGTAGCACGAAAGACACCCGCTCTGCATTTCAAGTTCTTTCTCTTGTGCTCCGAGTTCCTGTTTCTGATCAACTGGCGGGCTCTTGGCAAATGGTACGTCCTTCATATACCACCGAAACAAATGCAAGTTCACCAGAAGAAGCTGCTCTTCGTTTCCAGGGGAAGTAATTTTCCGCCAGATTTTACTTTATTAAAGTAATCGGACTAAATGATCTAAATGCTGATTTCCAATATAACTGTGGCTAACAATGAGAGCCTGCCAACTCATTTGCCAGTGGAAAGGGCAGTGGCTTGCGTTGTTCTCAGTTTGGCATGCCTCATTGGAATACCTGGGAACTTGATCGTGATATGCACGATCCTTTTTAACATTACACGCCGATCTTCCACCATCATGCTGATCTTGACTCTGGCTGTGGCAGACTTTGTGGTCCTCGCCACTTTGCCATTTTGGATTTACTCCCTCGCCGTCGCGTGGATTTTTGGAGTTTTCTTCTGGAGGCTGACTCTCTACCTGATCTTCGCCTCCATGTACACCAGCGTGTTCCTCATCATGGTGATGAGTTTGGAGCGTCTGTTGGGAGTTCTCCGGCCCTTTGCCATCCAGAAGTGGCGGAAGAAAGCAAGAATCAGAAACGTAATTATTTGCATTTTGGTTTTATCTTTGCTTCTCGCTGTACCTAATATGACTCTTGAAATCAAGTTCGATGCAGAAGGGCGTCCAATGCACCGAGTCTACTCCTCCGGTAAACAGGAGATAGGGCTTCTCCTGCTGACAACCTTGGCGGGGTTCCTAGTTCCCTTCATCACACTAATTATTTCTTACAGCTTCATTTCCAAAAGAATAAAGCAAATGAGCTGTCAAAGAAAAAACAGAGCGGGGAAGTTGATCGCAAGCATTGTGATCGCGTTTGTCTTGTGCTGGTTACCGTTTCACGCAGTAAACATTTGCAGGGTTACTGCACTGCTGACAGAGAATTCAAATTCCGGCTTCTCTGGTAGATTAAACTCGACTTTTCTCCAATTAAAGGAAGCTGCCGGGGCTCTGGCTTTTATCAGTAGCTGTGTTAACCCTATCCTCTATGCTTTCGCTGCTCGGAACTTTAAAACGGGATTTAAAGCTGCAAATCTTGCAAAAGTCTTTGAACAAATGAATAGCAGCTTAAAAGAGAAACGGGACAAAGAGTCGAATGACAACGAGCTTCGTTCTGAATCGGCAGATATGCTTAAATCATGAGAACCGCTTCATCTACCGATGTACATTAAAGCATTTTCTCCATATCCTATTGTACAGCGTGCTTTACGTGAATTAGTGAAAAGCTGTGACGTGACCGAGTGTGAACAACTACATGCTCTCTGATTTAAAGCTCATTTAATTGATAACAACAAAAGGCAATGTTTTGGGTCCGGTCATTGTCAACCGCTTCATCGGCGATCTTCCCTCCAGCAAAAAGGTCCGAAGTGGGGAAGATCGCCGATGATTGCATGGTGTTGACATATGAAGAAGGGTGTGTCTGTCTGCAGCAAGACCAAGGCAACGCGAGGCTCTGATTAAGACGAGTGACTATTTTCAACAAGAGAGTTCATTCACCTCCCCGTGATATTCGGTGGAATTTCCACCAATATTCCTGAAGTCATTGACCAGAGACCTGGCTGGGTATTCTGTAATGCTTAACTTGTCCCCCAACTCTCGAAGTATTCCACTGTCTTCAAGGCATAAATCTGGTGTGTCGACACTTCTGGCCCGGAGGTACAGCTTCACCTCACTCAATGAATTCACAGCATTCAGAACAACAAAGCTGCTTTGACTGGCATAAGTCACCATCCTACCTCCACTACAGGTGCACTGTGGTTGCAATGTGTGCAATCAAGGTGTATTCCCTCAGCACTTCACGAGACTGCAACCTCCACAATGGAGAAGGGAGCAGGCACATGAGGATGCAGTGACTGAGCTGCACAACATCCTGAATTGGAAATGTATTGCTATTGCTCCATCTTCTCTGGGACAAAAAATATTTAAATCTGTCAGATCTGGAACACAGCAATTGATGGATGCCACTCAGGAACATTTAGGTATAGGTATGCTGGCCTTGCATGAAAGATTGGGGGTGGTGGGGGGGGGGGTGAAATGTATTTGTTGCTGATCTATTGTTCAATAAACTCATGCTGATTAAAGACCAAACTGAGATCTGATGTGGCTATTATGCTGTAAGATTTGGTCACCCAGATTACAGTTGGAGACAGATTTGGCCCACGGCATATTTTGATTTAGCTCCTGAATAACGTCCAGGCTGGGATGTTCTACCGTGCATGCATTATAGAGTCGAGATCTTGGAGAAAGATGGGGAAATGGATTGTGGAGATTGTAGTTTATTGGAGGAAGGGAACCAGAGGAGTGACTGTGGAAACACACACCAAGTGCTGAAGGAACTCAGTGGGTCAGGCAGTATCTATGGAGGCAAATGAACAGTTGATATTTTGGGCTGAGACCTTTCATCAGGACTGGAAACAAAGATGGGAGAAGCCAGAATAAAAGGGTGGAGGGAGGGGAGGAGCACAAGCAGTTGGGGGGGGATACGGTGATAGGTGAATCTAGGTGAGGGGGGGAAGATGGGGGGGGTGGGAATGATATGAGAAGCTAGGAGGTGGGTGGAAGAGGCAAAGGGCTGAAGAAGATGGAATCTGACAGGAGAGGACAGAGGACCATGGAATAAAGGGAAGGAGGTGGGGAGGGGAACCAGAGGGAGGAAGGTGTGGACGATGGCCAGGTCGTGAGGGTGGGGGAGGGGAAAGAGAAGGCGTAATGGGGCCAGAGGGATAAGGTAAAACAAAGGGGTGGGGGGGGGGGTGGGAACGGTTGGAGTGGTTACTGGAAGTTACAGAAATCGATGTTGATGCCGTCAGATTGGAGACTACCCAGATGGAATATGAGGTGGACAGACGTGACAGTGGGGGAATGGGAAGTGGAATTAAAATGGCTGGCCACTGGGAGATCCCGGCTGGTGCTTTTTGAAGCGCTCCCCCCCAATCTGTGTCAGGTCTCACTGATGTAGGCGAGGCTGCACCGGATGCAATAAATGACACCTCTGGTTCCCTAACTCCTTCCCTTTATTCCATGGTCCACTGCCCTCTCCTATCAGATTCCATCTTCTTCAGCCCTTTGCCCCTTCCACCTGTCACCTCCCAGCTTCTCACATCATTCCCACTCCCCCCACCCTTTATTCTGGCTTCTGCCCTCTTTCTTTCCAGTCCTGATGAAGGGTCTCGGCCCGAAACGTCGACTGTTCATTTCCCTTCATGGATGCTGCCTGACCTGCTGAGTTCCTCCAGCATTTTGTATATGTTGCTGCACATCTTCAGCATCTGCAGTCTTTCCTGTGTCTCCGAGTGACTGAGGGAGGTATTTGGCAAGAAGATCAACCGATCCATGACATTGGTAGAGGGAGGGTTGGAAGGAGGACTGCTGGGAGTGTCAGAGGACATTGCAGCAAAGGTGGTGACTTTTGGGAGAGGGCATCAGGACTTATGGAGGGGAAATTAGAGAGAAGATCGAGACCTCTAAATGGGGGTGGGGCGGGAGGGGGAGGTTAGAGATTGGATTACCACCTTACGGGAGGCTTTCAGAAATGGGATCAAGATTCAGTAGCAGCTAAGGCATTGGTGGGGCGGGGGACAAAATGTGGTCGGAGATGATTGAGATTTGGGGGGTATTGGAGATATAGGGAGGTGGTGATATAAAAGGGTTCAAGAGCTGCTGTGGTCAACCAACTACTGTTGTATTTCCGTTAGTGCCTTTCTTCTGTGTGCCTTTGCTCTTACGCGGTGCTATTTCCATGGTTAGGGGGAAGGCTGTTGATTTCAGTGGAGGAGACTGCACAAGGTTTTGGACGCTGACCTCTAGTGGATCTGGGTCTGGAACGTCTGGCTTTGAACTGCCCATTGTCTATTTGTGTGACAGCGATATGTGCTAGTTGGCTAAAGCACAGCTGTGGTGTGAATGGTGGGATCATGAAGGTTCTCTGCTTTATGCTTCACAGCTGTATCCCCAGCATACCCCTGAAGCAATGCCCAATAACCCATTGGAGAATACAGTGTCTGCATGCTCATAAATGATGCTGCTTCCAAAGGCAAATAACAGAGGTAGAGCTAGTAACAGAACATCCTTTAATGAAATTAGGTGACCCTTAGCTGGTGGCAGTGTCTGGTACAAAAATATATCAAATGTCATGTACATGGTACACTAATTCTTACTCTTACATACACTACATTGCTTCCCCTTTATAAAAAGCAATAACTGTATGTAATCCATCAAGTATTTTCATACATCAAATGTTACAGTTAACTATTTACAGTTATGAACTTGTACAAGTAAAGCATTATTTATAAAGATATATATATATATATAAACATAGTTATGAATTGTACCAATCAAAAATTCACTTAGTTTCTTTGCCGCCTTGCCTATAAGAGCAATACCTAACATCTGAGGCATCTGCTCCAGGTACTGATGATTCCAGTGGATCACTTCTCCAGATTAGCTTCCTGCGCATATGGCCCCACATTTTCTTCTGCAGTTGTTGCTTCATCACATTGCTTATTCCAAACACCAAACTATTCACAGAAAATTCAACATCATTTATTTATAATATCAACTATTACAGTAGTTACAGTTATGCATTATATTGAATACATTACTGGATACCATGAATTCAATCACAACGACCTTTGTTTGCTTTTTAAAGCTCCCCATCATTGTGTCCCAGCTTTCACACCCTCCCTGAACTCACTATCTTTTTGCCTTGATGAATATAGATGAGAAGTATTAATTTAGGGCCTCAACCACATTGCCACCTGGTGTAAGAGAGGACCTGGCAAAAGTAGATTGGCAGCAGATGCTTGCGAGTAAAATGACAGCTTACAAGTGGGAGTCTTTTAAAAGAGAGTTAGTAAGAGTTCTGGGCCAACAAGGTGATAGCTCCTCTCATATACCTAAATTCTACCCATATGGCCTCATTGGCCTCTTCAGCATATTCTAACTAAGTACTGCCTTTATGTTCTCACTAACCAGTAGTGCAACACCCCCCCCCCCCCCCACCTCCTCTTTTTCATTCTCCTCTATCACATTTGAAACTTCTATAGCCTGGAATATAAGTTGCCAGCCTTGGCCTTTCCCTTGCCTCAACCATGTTTCTGTGATTGCAATAACATCATAATTCCAAGTGCTGATGAATGCTCTAATCTCATCCAATTTACCTGTAAGGCTCTTTGCTTTAAAGTCAATGCAGTTGTGCCCATGCTTCCTCAACTACTTCTGTCTGCTCTGCCTATTGGACCTGCTCTACATTTTTCTCTCCACCTGCTGCACCACTGCAATATGTCCTATCGCCCACCCTGCCAAGTTAATTTGAACCACGTAACCTGTGTAAAACTCCCTGCAAGGATATTGGTCCCATCCAGTTTAGGTGCTACCTGTCCTTCTTGTACAGGTCCCAGCTACCCCAGGAGTGATGCTAATGACCCAAATACTTAAAGCCTTCCCTCCTGTACCAGCTCTTTAGCCATGCTTTCATCTGTCTTAACCTTCTATTTCTACCCTCATTAGTATGTGTCACAAGGAATAATCCTGTGATTATGAACATAGAGGTCCTGCTTGTTAACCTTCTGCCTGACTGCCTAAAATCACCTGCAGGACCTCAAACCTCTTCATACCTATGCCATTAGTACTGATGTGTACTACAACCTCTGGCTGTTCTCCCATGTCCTTCAGAGTGTCTGTACCCAGTCCAAGACATTTCTGACCCTAGGACCAGGGAGGTAACATTCCATTGTGGAGTCTCGCTGTTGGCCACAGAAATGCTTATCTCTGTCCCTCACTAACAGATCTCCCACCATGACTGCTAACCTAGACTTTTTCCTTCCCTTTTGTGTGCATCAGAGTCAACTATGCAGCCACAAACCTGGCAGCTGCTGCTGCTGCTTCCCTCTGAGAGGCCCCCCCCTCCCAAACTGTATCCAAAGTGATATACCTACTTGAAAGGACAACAAGAGGAGACCTACTGCATTACATGCAGGCACTTACTGCTGTTCCTGTTGATCACCCGTCTCCTCTCTTTCTGGAACTGTAGCATGACCAACTCACTAAGCTCTCTATCTCCCACATTTTCTGCATCCCGGATACTCTACAGCAGCTGCAACTGCTCCATGTGATCTGACAGGAGATGTAGCTGGACACAATTCCCACAGGTATAATAACCAGGGACAGAAAGACAAAACAAATCTACCTGGTTAAGACTCACCCTCCTCACTGAAGTCTGACACTCATTAAAGCCTGCACTTTGACCTCAACTGCAGCACTTTGACCTCATGGTCCTTCTCAAAATGGCTGCTCCCACTGCACCTGCCTCTCCTTTTATACTTGCCCACTCTCGATTTTGCTAGTCCTGCTGGTCTCACTGCTGCCTCTGGGACTTACCTCGCTTGTTCTGTTGATTTCACAGGTACTGATTTCCCCTTTCTGGACTAACTCTGCCATGTGTGTTTTCAGTCTGTCTGCCACACTCTTGCTACAATGTTTGGGCAGACATTAGTCGGTCCATTTGTACGTAGAACATAACTGCATAGTACAGGCCCTTCAGCCAATGATGTTGTGCTGACATTTTAGCCTACCCTAAGATCAATCTAACCCTTCCCTCCCACATAGTGCTCCATTTCTCTATCATTCAGGTGGCTATCTCTTAAATGTCCCAAATGTATCTGCCCCCTACAACCTCTGCAGGCAGTGCATTCCACGCATTCACCACTCTCTGTATAAAAAAAACTTACCTCTGACATCCGCCTTATACCTTCCTCCAATCACCTTAATATTATGTCCCCTCGCGTTAGCTATTTTCACCCTGGGAAAAAGTCTGCGACTGTCCACTCGATCTATGCCTCTTATCATCTTGTACACCTCTATCAAGTCACGTCTCATCCTCCTTCTCTCCAAAGAGAAAAGCCCTAGATCACTTAACCTATCCTCATAAGACATGTTCTCCAATCCAGGCAGCATCCTGGTAAATCTCCTCTGCACCCTCTCTAAAGCTTCCACATCCTTCCTATAATGAGGCGACCAGATCTGAACACAATACTCCAAATGTGGTCTACCAGAGTTTTATAGACCTGCAACATTACCTCGCGGCTCTTGAACTCAATACCCCGACTAACGAAGGCCAACACACCATATGCCTTCTTAACAACCCTATTGACCTGTGCAGCAACCTTGAGGGATCTATGGATGTGGACCCCAAGATCCCTCTGTTCCTCCACACTGCTAAGAGTCCTGCCATTAACCTTGTATTCTGCCTTCAAACTCGATCTCCCGAAGTGTATCACTTCACACTTTTCCGGGTTGAACTCCATCTGTCACTTCTCAGCCCAGCTCTGCATCCTATCAATATCCTGTTGTAATCTACAGCAACCTTCTGCACTATCCACAACACCACCAACCTTTGTATCATCAGCAAACTTACTAACCTACCCTCCTACATCCTCCTCCAAGTCATTTATAAAAATCACAAAGAGCAGGGGTCCCAGAACAGACCCCTGCGGAACACCACTGGCCACCAACCTCCAGGCAGAATACGCTCCATCTACTACCACCCTCTGTCTTCTATGAGCAAGCCAATTCTGAATCCACACAGCCAAGTTTTCCTGGATCCCATGCCTCTGGATGAGCCTTCCATGAGGAACCTTATCAAATGCCCTACTAAAATCCATGTACACCACATCCACTGCTCGACCTTCATCAATGTGCTTTGTCACATCCTCAAAGAGTTCAATCAGGCTCGTGAGGCACAACCTGCCCTTCACAAAGCCATGCTGACTGTTCCAAATCAGCGTATGCTTCTCCAAATGCCCATACATCCTGTCTCTAAGAATATTCTCTGGTAATTTGCCCACTACTGATGTAAGACTCACTGGTCTGTAATTCCCAGGGTTATCCCTACTCCCTTTCTTAAACAATGGAACAACATTTGCCACCCTCCAATCATCTGGCACTACTCCTGTGGCCAGTGAGGACGCAAAGATCATTGCCAAAGGTGCAGCAACCTCTTCCCTCGCTTCCCATAATAACCTTGGATATATCCTGCCTGGCCCCGGTGACTTATCTATCCGAATGTTTTTCAAAAGTTCCAGCACATCCTCTTTCCTCATGTTGATGTGCCCCAGTGTATCAGCCTGTTGTACGCCATCCTCGCAAACGTCAACGTCTCTCTCACTGGTGAATACTGAAGCGCAGTATTCATTAAGGACCTCCCCTACCTTTTCCGACTCCAGGCACGTTCCCTCTTTTAACCCTGATCGGTCCTACCCTGACTCTAGTCATCCTCCTAGTCTTCGCATACGTGTAGAATGCCTTGGGGTTTTCCTTGATTCTACTCACTGAGGGCTTCTCATGCCCCCTTCTAGCTCTCCTAAGTCCATTCTTAAGCTCCCTCCTGGCTACCTTGTAACTCTCCAGAACCCTGTCTGATCCATGCTTTCTAAACTCCAGGTAAGCTTCTTTCTTCCTCTTGACAAGATATTCTACGTCTCTTGTCAACCGTGGTTCCTTAATTTTGCCGTCCTTACCCTGCCTCAATGGGCCAAACCTGTCCAGAACTCCATGCAAGTACTCCCTAAACAACCTCTACATTTCTACCGTGCACTTCCCAAGAACATCTGTCCCCAGTTTACGCACCCAAGTTCCTGCCTGATAGCATCATAATTCCCCCTCCCCCAGTTAAATACCTTCCCATATCGTCTTCTCCTATCCCCCTCCAAGGCTATGTTAAAGGCCAAGGAGTTATGGTCACCATGTCCAAAATGCTCTCCCACTGAGAGATCTGAAACCTAATCAGCTCATTGACTAGTACCAGGTCCAGAATGGCCTTTCCTCTGGTTGGCCTGTCCACGTACTGTGTCAGGAATCCTTCCTGGACACACCTAACAAACTCTGCCCCATCTATCCCCTTTACACTAAGGAGGTGCCAATCAATATTAGGGAAGTTGAAATCACCCATGACAACAACCCTGTTATTTTTGCTTCTCTCCAAAATCTGCCTCCTGATCTGCTCCTCAGTGTCTCTGCTGTTATTTGAGGAGGGGGGGGGGGGTGGTCTGTAGAATACTCCCAGTAGAGTGATCACTCCCTTCCTGTTTCTGACTTCCACCCACACAGACTCAGTAGACGATCCCTCCAGGACGTCCTCCCTTTCTACAGCTGTGACACTGTTCCTGATCAGTAAAGCCGCTCCCCACCTCTTTTACCTCTGTCCCTGTCCCTTTTGAAACGTCTAAACCCCAGGATATCCAGCAGCCGTTCCTGCCCTTGCGACAGCCAAGTCTCTGTAATGGCCACCACGTCATAGTTCCACGTACTTAACCACGCTCTAAGTTCATTACCCTTGTTCCTGATTCTTCTTGCATTAAAGTAGATGCACTTCAGCCCATCCAGCTGACTGCAATTTTGCTCTTTCAAATGCCCATCCTTCCTCACAGTCTTTCTACGCCCTGCATCTACTTGTACACTAAATGCACCAACCTCTGACCTATTATTCTGGTTCCCATCCCCCTGCCAAACTAGTTTAAACCCTCCCCAACAGTTCTGACAAACCTGCCTGCAAGAATATTGGTCCCCCTCCAGTTCAGGTGTAACCTGTCCCTTTTGTACAGGTCGTACCTTCCCCAGAAGAGATCCCAATGATCAACAAATCTGAAACCCTGCACCCTGCACTAATTCCTTAGCCACGTATTCATCTGCCAAATCATCCTGTTCTTACCCTCACTGGTGCATGGCACAGGCAGCAATCCAGAGATTACTACCCTTGAGGTCCTGCTTTTCAGCTTCCTACCAAGCTCCCTATATTCCCTCTTCAGGACCTCATCTCTTTTCCTACCTATGCCATTGTCACGACCTCTGGCTGTTCACCCTTCCCTTTCAGAATGCTGTGGACCCGATCCGAGATGTCCATGGCCCTGGCACCCGGGAGGCAACATGCCATCCGAGAGTCTCTTTCACGTCCACGGAATCTCCTGTCTGCCCCCCTTACTGTGGAATCCTCTATCACTACCGCCCTCCTCTTCTCCCCCTCCTCCCTTCTGCATCAGACGACCAGGCTCAGTGCCAGAGACCTGGTCACTGTGGCTTTCCCCTGGTAGGTTGTCCCCCCAACAGTATCCAAGGTGTTATACCTGTTATTGAGGGGAACAGCCACAGGGGTACTCTGCACTACCTGACTATTCTCTGTCCTTCTGACAGTCACCCAGCTAGCTGCCTCCTGCAGCTTTGGAGTGACTGCCTCCCTGTAGCTCTTATCTATGAACTCCTTGTTACTCTATCCTGTAGGAGCTGAAGGTCATCCAGCTGCAGTTCCAGTTCCCTAACACGGTCTGTAAGGAGCTGCAGCTGAATGCACCTCGTGCAGATGTAGTTATCAGGGAGACTGGATGTCTCCCAGAACTCCCACATCTCACAAGCTGAACACACCACTAGTAACAACTGGTAACAATTTGCAAATGTGGCTTGTTTAGACTTTTGCAAGGTGAAACTCACAAGCACATGAACAAAGACTCACCTCTTTTCAAAGGTCCTGCTCCAAATCTGGCTGCAACTCCCGACTCTGCAAGGTGAAACTCACAAGCACACGCACAGAGACTCACCTGTTTCCAGTCCTGATGAAGGGTCTCAACCCAAAGTGTTGACTGTTTATTTCCCTCCATAGATGCTGCCTGACCTGCTGAGTTCCTGCAGCATTTTGTCCGTGTTGTTGTATATGTCTCTGTTATTAAAATATTCCTATGTCACTGTGGAAGTGACAGTCTTCATTTAACTATTCATAATGAACTATCTTTCACTGGCCCTAGACTCAGAATGTCTACCCCTCTGGAACACCTCACCCTTTTCTGTTTCTCCAACAAGTTTGTTACTTTGCTTTACAAATCTGCTTCTCAGCCTTGTGGCGACCGCAGGTGCTTCTGTGAGCTACACCTTCTGCCCCAGTATTCCTTTGCCCTGATACAACACCTGCTTCACTTGCTGACTAGCAGTGTACTATACATTTGTCCAACCCTTACCAGCACGCTTGAACAGTCATGCAAACCCATGTCTCTCAAAAAAAATGCCTAGAATTTTCTTTTAATGCCACTGCAATACTGCTGCATTTGGAGATGGCTCTCTCTGCAGACAACGGTGTTTATTCATTGTATAGGTTGAAGACTGGTTCTCGTTTGTATTAACTGGCTGCTATCCCCATAAGTCCTGAAGGATATCCCACCAGCAATCCCTAACTGAAAGTATGCTGCTGTGGTCCATTCTTATGGCAAATTACTATTGGATGTTCTATGTTCCCTATCACCATCATGCAGCTTCACCACATCCGTTGTCACTATCGCAAGATGCTTTCTTGATGTCTCCATCACAATATCTGTTATCCTACTTCCTCCCAAGGAGGTTTTTCTTTTAACTGTTTACCTCTTCCTGCACAAGCTTCACATTTCTTATCAGATGGGTCATTGTCAAATTCCATCTGCAATAGTGTAGTGCGTATCCTCCAACCTTATCTACTGCACTCGGTGCTCTCAATGTAGCCTCCATGACATTGGCAAGACCAAGTGTAGATCAGGCGACCATTTTGTAGAGGACCTGTGCTCTGTCCACAATGGGCATTTGAGCAAGCAGCATGTCATTTCAACTGCCCCTCCTAGTCCCACACCAACCTGTCTGTCCTCAGCCTTCTCCACTGCCATGGTGAGGCTAAATACAAACCAGAACAACACCCCATGCAGACTGGTCCACAAGTTAAAGTCCTTACACTGGGGCAAGACTAATTTTGAAGGTATTAGACAAGAACTTGCAAAGGTTGATTGGGCGAGACTGTTTGCAGGTCAATGAATGTCTAGAAGTGGGAAGCTTTTAAAGGTGGTATAAGAAGAGTTGAGGGGCAGCATGTTCCTGTTAGAGTGAAGGGCAAGACTGGCAGGATTAATGTCAATGAGGGGTATTGAGTCTCAAGTCAGGAAAAAGAAGGGGGATACATAAGGTATAGCCAGCTGGGATCAAGCAAGTCCCTTGAGGATATAAGAGATGGAGAGTGCACTTAAGGGAATTAGAAAGGTAAAAAGTGGATATGAGATATCCCTCTCAGATAAGGTAGAGGAGAATCCTGAAAGATTCTGTAAGTACATTAAGAACAAAAAGGTAGCTAGGGAGAGAGAAGATCACCTTAAGGATCGGTGTGGTATAAATGTGTGGAGCAACAGGAGATGGGCAAGGTCTGAAATGAATACTTCTTGTCTGTATTTACTGTGGGGAAGGACATGGAAGCTGATGAGTTCAGGGAAAAGAACAGTGATGTCCTGAAACATACCAACATTACGAAAGCTGAGGTGTTGGTGGTCTTGAAGCTCACAAAGGTGGATAAGTCCCTGGGTCCTGACCAGATGTACCTTAGAACATTATGGGAACAAGGGAAGAAATTGCTGGGGTCCTGGCAGAGATATTTGTATCTTCATTAGCCATGGTGAGGTACTAGGAAACTGGAGGATGGTTAAGAAGGGCTGCAAGGACAAGCCAGGGAACTACAGGCCAGTGAGCCTAGCATCAGTGATGGGAAAGGTATTGGAAGGGATTCTGAGGATTTACTTGCATTTGGAAAGGCAAGGACTGGTTAGGATAGTCAGTATGGCTTTGTGCATAGGAAATCATACCTCACAAATTTGATTGAGCTTTTTGAAGAGGTGACCAAGAGGTCTGATGAGAGCAGAGCAGTAGACGTTGTTTATATGGATTTATATAGGTAAATGCCTGAGCCTGTTTCTATCTAGAGTGTTCACTTACGTATCCACCACATCCATGGGCTGGGCATATTCATATCTTCCCTTCAGGACCCCGTTCTCTGCTCCCTTGGCAATTGATCACTCTCCCACTACTCTGTCAAGCAGCAATGTCACAAACACAATGTCAGTGTTGAGTCTGCAGACTCTTTAGTGTTACTGCTTGAAAAGTCAAATAAGAGAGACAGACAAGTAACAGAACATCTATTACTGAAGGCAGCCAACTCCTATCTAAAGCAGTGTGTATACAACAATTCATCAAAAGCCATAACACATCATACACTCAGTCCTTAAATGTATACGTACACATACGTATATACTGCAGAGAACTGGTGAATTAATTGTTGTGACATGATGCAATCCACCTTAAACATTGATATCCAGAAACATGATGCCACTAAGCGAAGCATGAGAGATGTTTGAGCACCAAGACATTGTGTGATTGGTGCATGGAAGCTGATGCACCAGCCATCAGGTGCTGCATGATAACGAGGTCCACAAGTGCACTGACGGAGTTGCCCACCAGTTTCATGGTGGAAAAGACAGGCTCCACATTTCAGGCCAAGTTCTGATGAAAGGTTATTGAGCTGAAAGGTTAATTCTGTTTCTCTTTCCACCGATGCTGCCCCACCTGCTGAGTATCTCCAGCATTTCATAGTCCTGTGCTTGGTTGGTGCTGGCTGTCCCTAGTCAGAGACCTTCTCTACCTCCTCCTTCAGTTGTCTCCTCCTTCTCCTCCTCTGACATTATTGAGACACAGCAGACCTGCAATCAAAGCCCCCATTTCTTGCCCAGAATGCTTCTCCTGCACCTCAGCATCAGGCACAGGGATCTTACTTTCCATCTTACTCAAACTTTGAAATCTTCCAAATAATCACCAACAAACCTGCCTGTCTTTGAGGAAGGATTTCTTTAAATAATGCAGGTAGGGCAGGGACCAAGTAATGGGGATGATTTCTACTGCTAAGGCCAGATTCACACATATAACACGGACTTGACAGGGCTGGCATCAAATCAGTATTGAACAAAGCCTGACATCACAAACTGTTTACTCTGCGTACTTGCGGGTTGCACAAGAATTACAATACAGTTGAAGTTATTAACTCGTGTTTAACACTTTGCGCTTGTGATTGGTAAGTTAAATTGTGAGCAAATTGGCACCCAGTTTCCTGGTCATAGTGTTCCAGCACATCATGCTTTTGATGCCTCTTTGAAAGAGCTATGGAATTAGACTCACTTTCGGCATTGTCTTCATAGTCCTGAAATATTTTTCTTTTGAAGAATTTATCCAATTTTCTTTTGAAAGTAATTGTTGAATCTGCTTTCACCAACTTAAGGATGTGAAATTCGGGTCATAACAATTCATTACAACAGGCTGGACCATGCTTAATCTGACTTGTGCCTCAAGTAAACCCTGTACCATTCCCACTGCTGCACCTAACCTTTTGCAGCCTCACAGCTCTTGAGGCCACACCGTGGTGGCAATAGGTGAAGAAGAGGGGTTCAAATGTGGTGGCTGACCTGTGGCAGCAGATCCTGAGGACTTGCGCTGGATCACTCTGATCACCTTTTCTCAGGTCAAAGCCACTTTTTACTGCATCTATATGTCCCTGACCGTCAGAAGTATTTAAAAACAGTTGAAATATATTTTAATGATTAAAACATTAAAGATGTCAAGACATAATAAATTAAATTAAAATACATTTATCTAATGTAAATTACTTAAACATCAAATGTTCATTAAAATAATAAAAGGAAAATCACCCATCTTTTCCATGCAGGTCAGTGTCCCCATTCAAATGAATGTCACTGCACTAGATACATCAGGCAGACTGAGGGATCAGGTGGGATGTATATTCTGTCTCTCAACTTGGTTCATTTAGGAATCACCACCGACTCAGTGATGAATCCAGAGGTAGAACAAGAGGTCAGAAGGACTGGCATCTAATAGTTTCTATTATTTTCCAACAAAATAGAAGGAGACCAGTCAGCCCATCAAGTTTATACCAGCTCTCACTTACTTTCCTGTACACTTCTTTCTTACATACCCCTCAATTCCGCTCTGAATCTACCACTCACCTACACTCAAATAATTTACCAGTTAACTTACCAGCTAGCCTGTATTTAGAATGTGGGAAGAAACCAGAGCACCTGGGGGAAACCAATATGGTCACAGGGGGAACATACAAACTCCATACAGACAGCACTGGAGGTCGGGATTGAACCCAGGTCAATGAGGCAGCAATACTAATCCACAGAGAACACCTTCAAAGCATTGCTGGCAAATGGTAAGTATGCCTTGGGCCTTTATAACATTTCTTTGGCTTGGGATCTGAGTCCTGTGTTTCTCAGCTGTCTCACCAGTGGAAGTTCTCTCTATGTCAGCTTTCAAAGTCACTCAGAATTTTGAATGTCTCCAATAAATCTCCATTAGTCATCTCTGCTCTAAAGAGGACAACCGCTGCATCTCCAGTCTTCTCAACATTCCTGGGACCAACCTTGCAAACCTCCCTTGTCTCTGTGAAGGCCTTGATATTCTTTTTATCGTGGGCTGCCTAGAGCAAGACATAATTCATCAGCTGATGCATGATCATTGACTGATAAACACTCAGTGGAGCTTCTTTGCTTCTGTTCTCTGTGGCCGTAGTTATAAAGGCCAGGATCCCCTGTGATACCTTAGCACTCTCATCAACCTTCACCAACATTCTCACCAGACCTTCAAAGAAATGTGTGTATCACTAATCTTGCATTCTCTTTAAAATGATCCCATTTTGTTTATATTATTCCTCCTCATTCTTCCTTCCAAAATGCATAATGTTGCACATTAATGATGGTTTGATTGTACGTCTATGATCTTTTTTTGTTTGTTAGCTCTAAATATGGCAACAGACACCTCATTTTGTTTTCCAGTGAAGTACTCTGAGTCATCGTACTTATTTCAACATACAGATGTAGAGATATTTCAACATCCGAAGAGAACCTATATAGGAGATATGATAAAATGAAACTTTTTTAAGCTTTAGCAATATAGTCATTCCAGGCAATACTGTCAGAAAACCAAAGGAAATAGCTGGATTCAAAGGGATGTCTCAACCTTAATACATATATCAGCACTTCTGTTTATTTTCTGAGCTGTACCAAACAAACAAGTACTGGATGATTTACCCATTTATGTATATGATTGATAGCCCTTTAAATTCATTATCCTTGAGAATGTTAGTTAGTTAAAAAAATTAGTAAAATAAGGTTCGGGACCTGTGAGGCAGCTTCTTCCCCTCCGCCATGAGATTTCTGAATGGTCAATGAACACTACCTCATTACTTGTTCTTTTTGCACTATTTATTTATTTTTGTAATTTATAGTAAGTTTATGTCTCTGCACTGTATTGCTGCCGCAGAACAACAAATTTCACATCATCTAAGTCAATGATAATAAATCTCATTCTGATTCTGAGGACAGTTAGCTGTACAAAAAGTTTAGTTATAGTTTGAACCTTTGGACATCTGAACTATGAGAAATTAGCTTTTGGGGAAAAGCCCCTCATGCTGCATTAAGTTTTCACCATCAACGAAAAGTGATTAGAAAGATCAGAGCCATCTTCATCTTTGCCCATGGTGTTACCCACAATTTGTATTTCTTTTGCATGATGACATGTTGCAAGTCTATGCTTGATCATAACCTTCTGCTTCTCTCATGAACCAGTAAGGTAGTAGGTACATTGTTGCTTTGCATTGATGTGTGCCTCTCATAATAATATGCTGTTATCAACTGCAACAATCTGTATGTCTTTGCGAATGGGCGGAAACTGGACCACCCAGTGGAAACTCACATGGTCACAGAGAGAACATCCAAACAATCCATTCAGGATTGAACCCAGGTCGCTGGAGTTGTGAAGCAGCAGTTCTACTCGCTGTTCCACTGTGCCACTTTTGTTGTGCTCTATTGACATCTGATGATGCAAATATATTCTCAGCAAATTTAGCAGGGCTAACTCTATCCATAACTTCTGAAGGGATACTACTATATCATATCTATTGATTGAAAAGCCAGCAGACCTTACCCAGCAGTCTTGCCATAATCCTCCAAACCATCTCAATAGTGAAATAGAGGACATCATAATAAAGGAGCATTACTGTAATTATAGGCTGAAGTAATAAATGTAACCATGGCAAAGAAGATTTGGTTAATGAAGCTTTGATTCCGTTGTATCCTCATTTCTGTGAGAAGTAATAGTAGCACATTAAGTTGCTATGAAATTAGCAGAGGTGGGTTAATTGGCAATGAAAATGACTAGTGAGTGGTTAGTTTGATTATGATCGTAATCCTATGCAGAAAAGTGTGATGAAACCTTATCTTCTAAAAATGATGTGGGTTTTTAAAAAAAATTTCTGTTAATTTACCTATCAGTTATCTTTTGTAACTAGTCTATGCAGGGTAATGGAAATGTCACTAAGCAAAACCTATCTATTTGAGATATTGATGAAGCTTCCATTGGAAATGTGTGTACTTTTTTACTGGATTAATCAGTTTGTTCTTTATCATAAATGCAGGACTTCCCCGACTGTCTGTGTTCATAAATCTTTATCAAAATCTTTTTGAATATGCCAGATAACGTTACATAAGAAGACATGACCTGAAGTTTGTGATATCAAGTTGCTGCAGATTATCATCACGGTGAAGAAGATGAAGTGCAGCTACTTGATGTCTACTGTACTACTGGGGGAATTTTGCCGGAAGATCTCGGCAGGTCAAAGCAGTGTCTGTGGAGGCAAAGGGATGGTTGAAGTATCGGGTTGAGATCCTGTCTACAATGAAATGATACAGGGTGTGAACCCAAAAAGTTGACCATCCCTTGCCTCCACAGATGCTGCTTGACCCGCTGAGCTCTTCCAGAAGTTATTTTTTTGCTCTAGATACCAACATCTGTTGTGTCTCCAAGTCTGCACAAACACTTTTGTAGAGTGATCCAGTTAGTCCATCCTTGGGCTCTTTCCCTGATTCCCTTACAACTTTTTCTCCTTTATTGAATCTGTATTAGTCATCTCATTAGGAACCACACTCCAAATTCAAAATGCTCATTCTGGAAAACAAAGTGCGTTTCACTTGTCATCTCTGCAGACAGTAGGAGGAGATGGCTGTGGAGTCAGTACCACAAGTCCCAAGTGTCTGGATGAAACGCTACAAGAAATGCAGTGGTCTCATTTGCATCATCAAATTTGGTGACTGTACTTTATCACTTACTATCAACTAACCTCTAATGCTGCTGAATGAACCACAACTCCCTCATTCAACGGCTGACAACCCTTATTACTAAAGGCCCACATCTAAAGTTCAATGCTCTTATCCTTCACAGCTTGCACATATTACCAGCTATTTAACTATGGCATGTACAACACCCAGGTGCAATCTATGACATTTATCATCAGGAACACATTTGAACCAGTGGCAAACAGGAGGGCATACAAGTTATACTTGCACAGGGTAGAGCATGGTGCAGATCTCCTCCTCTGATGCGGGTAGTAATGAATCATAGAGTTATACAGCACAGAAACAGGCCCTCCGGCCAACTGGTCCATGTTGAACAAGATCCCCGTCCAAACTAGTCCCATTTGCCAGTGTTTGGCCCATACCCCTCTAAACCTTTCCTCTCTATCTACCTATCCAATAGTCCCTTAAAATTGTTATTGTCTCCACCTCAACCACTTCCTCTGACAGCTCATTCCATATACATACCACCTTCTGTGTACGTAAAGGTGCCCTTTAAGTTCCTATTAAATCTTGCGCCTCTCACTTTAAAACTATGCCCTCTAGTTCTTGATTCCCCAACCCTGGGAAAAAGACTGGGTGCATTCACCCTATCAATGCCCCTTATGATTTTATACACCTCTATAAGATCACCACTCAGTGTCCTATGCTCCAAGGGAAAAATGTCCTAGCCTGTCCAACTTCTTCCTGTAACTCTGTCCTTAGAGTCCTGACAACATCCTTGTAAATCTTTACTACACTCTTTCCAATTTAATAACATCTTTTCTATAGTGTGGTGACCAAAACTTAGCATAATACTCCAAGTACTGCCTCACCAGTGCCCTGTACAACCGCACCATGGCCTCCCAACTTCTATACTCAATGCCCTGACTTACGAAGGCCAGCGTGCCAAAAGCCTTCTTCACCACCCGATCTACCTGTGACTCCGCTTTCAGGGAACCATGTACTTGCACTCCAAGGTTCCTCTGTTCTACAACACTCCCCAGGGCCTTACCATTCACTGTGGAAGTCCTACCTGGATTTGACTTTCCAAAATGCAACACCTCGCATTTATCTGAATCAAACTCCATTTGCCATTCCTCAGCCCACTTACTCAGCTGATCAAGATCCCCCTGAAATTCTTGATAACCTTCTTCACTGTCCACTATACCACCTATTTTAGTGTCATCTGCAAACTTATTAACCATGTCTTATACATTCTCATCCAAATCGTTGATATAGATGACAAACAACAATGGGCCCAGCACCAACCCCTGAGGCACACCACTAGTGTCAGGCCTCCAGTCCGAGAAACAAACTTCCACAGTCACTCTCTGCTTCCTACCGTCAAGACAATTGTGTATCCACCTAGCCAGCTCTCCCTGAATTCAATGCAATCTAATCTTCCAGAGCTGTTTACCATGTGGAACCTTACTGAAGTCCATATAGACCACGACTACTGCCCTGCTCTCATCGACCTTCTTGGTCACATCATCAAAGTACTCAATCAAGTTCATAAGACGTGATCTCCCATGCACAAAGCTGTATTGACTACCCCTAATCAACCCCTGTCTTTCTAGATGCATGTATATCTTATCCAGCAGAATCCTCTCCAGTAGCTGAACTACCACAGATTTTGGACTTGCTAGTCTATAGTTCCTAAGTTTTTCTTTGCTGTCCTTTTTAAATAAAGGCACAGCATTCGCTACCCTCCAGTATATCGGCACTTCACTTGTGGCTAACGATGATGCAACTATCTCTGGCAGGGCTCCCGCAATTTCACAGTGTTCTTGGATATACCTGGTCAGGCCCTGGAGATTTGTCTACCTTCATACATTTTAAGATGTCCAGCACCTCCTCTGCTGTGATGCAGACTATCTCCACGACCTCCACATTTAATTTTCCTAGTTCTGACATTGTCATGTTTTTCTCCATGGTAAAAAAAGAGGAGAAATATTCACTGAGGACCTCCCCCATCTCCTGTGGCTTCACACATAGATATCCACTTTGGTCTTCGAGGGGCCCTATTCTCCATCTAGTTACTCTTTTTCTCTTAATGTACATAAAATCTCTTCAGATTCTCCATAATCTTCTCTGCCAATGCTATCTATGCTCCCTTATTGCCCTCCTGATTTCCTTCTTGAGTACACTCCTGCATCCCCTATACTCCTCCAGAGATTTACTTGATCCCAGCTGCCTGTACCTGACCCATGCCTCCTTCTTTTGCCTAGCTAGGGCCTCAATATCTCTTGTCAACCAGGTTTTCCTACTCCTGCCAGCCTTGCCCTTCACTTTATTGGTAATGGTATTGGTTTATTATTGTCACTTGTACCGAGGTACAGTGAAAAACTTGGCTTGCATACCGATTGTACAGGTCAATTCATTACACAGTGCAGTTACATTGAGTTAGTACAGCGTGCATTGAGGTAGTACAGGTAAAAACAATAACAGTACAGAGTAAAATGTCACAGCTACAGAGAAAGTGCAGTGCAATAAGGTGCAAGGTCACAACAAGGTAGATCATGAGGTCAGAATCCATCTCATCGTATAAGGGAACCATTCAATAGTCTTATCACAGTTGGGCAGAAGCTGTCCTTTAGCCTAGTGGTATGTGCCCTCAGGCTCCTGTATCTTCTACCTGATGGAAGAAGAGAGAAGAGTGAATACCTGGGTGGGTGGGGTCTTTGGTTATGCTGGCCGCTTTGCCAAGGCAGCGAGAGGTAAAGACAGGATCCAAGGAGGGGAGGCTGGTTTCCGTGACGCACTGGGCTGTGTCCACAACTCTCTGCAGTTTCTTGCGGTCCTGGGCAGAGCAGTTGCTATACCAAGCCCTGATGCATCCAGATAGGATGCTTTCTATGGTGCATCGATAAAAGTTGGTGAGTGTCAAAGGGGACATACCAAATTTCTTTAGCCTCCTGAGGAAGTAGAGGTGCTAGTGAGCTATCTTGGTCATGGCATCTACATGATTTGACCAGGATAAGCTATTGGTGATGTTCACTCCTAAGAACTTGAAGCTCTTAACCCTCTCGACCTCGGCACCGTTGATGCAGACAGGTGCATGTACGCCGCCCCCTTTCCTGAAGTCAATGACCAGCTCTTTTGTTTTGTTGACATTGAGGGAAAGGTTGTTGTCATGACACCATGCCACAAAGCTCTCGACCTCCTTCCTGTACTCCAACTCATCGCTGTTTGAGGTACGGCCTACAACGGTGGTACCATCTACAAACTTGTAGGTGGAGTTAGAGTAGAATCTGGCCACACAGTCATGAATATATAGGGAGTAGAGTAAAGGGCTGAGGATGCAGCCTTGTGGGGCACCAGTGTTGAGAATAATCGTGCCGGAGGTATTGCTGCCTATCCTCACTGATTGCGGTCTGTTAGTTAGAAAGTCAAGGATCCAGTTACAGAGGGAGGTGTTGAGTCCTAGGTCTCAGAGTTTGGTGACAAGTTTGCTTGGGATTATAGTATTGAAGGCAGAACTGTAGTCAATAAACAATAGTCTAATGTAGGTGTCTTTACTGTCTAGATGCTCCAGAGCTGAGTGTAGGGCCAGGGAGATGACATTCGCTGTAGACCTGTTTCGGCGATAGGTGAATTGCAGTGGGTCAAGGTTGTCTGGGAGGCAGGTGTTGATGCGTGCCATGACCAGCCTCTCAAAGCACTTCATGATGATGGATGTCAGAGCCACTGGTTGGTAGTCATTGAGGCATGTTACCTTGCTTTTCTTCGGTACCGGCATGATAGTGGTCTTCTTAAAACAGGTGGGAACCTGAGATTGAAGCAGGGAGAGGTTAAGTACGTCTGCAAATACTTCTGCCAGCTGATCAGCACAAGATCTGAGCACACGGCCAGGGACACCATTTGGGCCAGATGCTTTCCTCCTGTTGATTTTGAACTCTCACTATCTCACTTTTAAAAGCCTTCCACTTGCTGGAGGTCCCTTTGCCTGCAAACAATCTACTCCAATCAACCTTTGCAAGCTCCTGTTTCATACCGTCAAAATTTGCCTTGCCCAATTTAGAACTTGAACCTGTGGACCGGTTCTGTCCCTTTCCATAACTAGTTTAAAACTAATAGAACTGTGGTCACTGGTCCCAAAGTGCTCCCCCCACTGTCACCTCAGTCACTTGCCTCACCCTATTACCCAAGATTAGGTCAAGCTTTGCCCTCTCCCTAGTAGGGCCCCTGATATTGCCTGAGGAAACTTTCCTGAACGCACTTAACAAATTCCACCCCATCTCAGCCCTTAACAGTATGGCAGTCCCAGTTTTATGTTAGGAAAGTTAAAATCCCCTACTATGACAACTCTATTATTCTTGCAACTCCCCCCCCCCCCCCCCCCCATATTTGTTCTTCTAATTTCCTATTTTTGGGCCTATGGTACAACCGCAACAAGGTGATCATTCCCTTCTCTTTTCTCAGCTCCACCCATAAAGCCTCGTTTCCCAACTCTCGGGAAGTCCCCATCTCAGGGAGTTCCCAATGAATGCTCCCAGAAGAAAGGTAAGTAATTATATTATTTTAATAATTTATGAAAATGATTTTAATGGTTTTAATTGATTTTAGTGCCAGAGCGTGCTTCATAGCTTTTTAAATGAGGCAGGGGGTGAGGGGGGTGGCTCTGTCTGGCTGTTAGAGCCGTTTTGTGAGTGCAGCCAACTGCTTGCTCTGAGACGGCGCTGTGATGTGCCAGGCCTTGCCAACGTGCTGGCAACCAGGTTGCTTGTTGATGATTGTACTGGAACATGGGCAGGTGGCTGGTGATCTCTGTGCAAGGGTAGATTTGCTCCATTGTTTGTTCTAACTGGAGCAGTCCCTCCTGATCCTGTTGCCAGTGGCAGGACTGAAATGACCCCAAGATGATGGTGTTCTCAGACCTAATTCTCCTTCTCACATCCCACATTACCACACAATTGTTTCTGATTTAGAGACAGCACATGATCTAAACATGTGCCTTTTTGCTTTCCACTCTCCTTTCACAGCAACTCTACCCCTGTGTCTTTTTCCAAGCAGAAAATAAAGAACAGCAATTAGTAGGTAGTGAAATAAAAGGAAGGAGGCAGTGAAGGTGAAGTCACTCACTTTGGTACTGCCAGATACCAGCTCAAAGGTCAACATCGCACATTATTTAGATATTAACTTAGAATTGCGATCTGCATGTGGTGAGACATCCGACAAGTCAGGTCCAAACAAGGTGCGATCACACCCAAGTTCTACTGCATAGCACTTGAATAAAAACTCTGATGTACATGTGCACTGAATAAGGCTGATGGATTTCTGTAATAATGAGGTTATTGGATTGAAAAGCCGAGCAGAAGGTCCATTGGCAAGAAGCAAGGAAGATTCCAGCACAGATCTCGCACAAGACTTTGCACAAAATGTGGCACCCATCCTTTCCAGTGCAGAAATAATACCAAACTCCATTAGAACACTTGTTCAGTGATCAGTGTCTCAGCTTCCACTCCAGCAGGAGCAGAAACCACTCAGTGCAGTGAGATTTCTGACTGCTGCCACCATGTGCTGCTTAGTAGTTAATACACAGCCAATGGGTGGCAAGGTTGAACCCTAAGAGCCATGTGAAGCCATCTGCTCACTTTATCTTCTTCTCCCCGACAAAGTGAGAATGAAGTGGTCTTCCTCAAGCAACAATGGATGGCAAAGTGAGAGATATTGCAGATATCTCCAGCTCAAGCTGGAGGGAACCCAAAACAAACAAATTCTTGGCCATGGCCACTTTGACAACCACTGGCAATGTGGTTTTCACCCTTTGCTGAAATTGTTGTTGTTCCTGTAGCAGCAGGCAACCTCTCAGTGAGGACTTTCTATTGAAAATACTGATGTCTCACACTGTTCCCCAGTGAGGTTTTTGTAGAATTGCTCCCTGGATCTGTTGCCCTGTTCTGCAGGACCTCTGCTCATTCTCCCACTGCTGGACGGATACTCCAAGGGAAATGCCAATTAACGCACCCATAGAACAGTACAGCACAGGAACAGGATCTTCGGCCCATGATGTCTGTGTCGACCATACCAATCTAATTAATCCCATCTGCCTGCACATGGTCTGTATCCCTCTGTTCCCTACCTGTTCATGTGCCTGTCTAAGTGCCTCTTAAACGTTACTATTGCATCTACTTCTACCACCTCCCCTGACAGCGTGTTCCAGGCACCTACGACACTCTGTAAATAAAACTTGCCTCATAAATCTCATGGAGTCATGGAGACATACGGCAAGGAAACAGGCCGATCAAGAGGCCCATCCAAGCTCGTCCCATTTGCTCAGGTTTGGCCCATATCCTTCTGAACCTTTCCTATCCAAGTTTCTGTCCAAATGTCTTTCAAAAGCTGTTATTGTAGCTACCTCAACCACTTCCTCTGGCAGCTCATTCTATACGCGTGCCACCCTCTGTGTAAAAGAAAAAGTTGCCTCTCAAGTTCCTATTAAATCTTTCCCCTCTCACTTTAAACCTATGCCCTCTAGTTCTTGGTTCCCCAACCCTGGAAAAAACACTGAGTGCATTCACCCTATCTATGCCCCTCATGATTTTATATACCTCTATAAGATCACCTCAGTCCCCGACACTCCAAGGAAAAAGTCCTAGCCTGTTCAACCTCTCCCTATAACTCCGTCCCACTAGTCCTGGCAACATCATTGTAAATCTTTTCTACACTTTTTCCAGTTTAATAACATCTTTACTATAGTGGGATGACCAAAACTTAACACAATACTCCAAGTATGGCCTCACCAGCATCTTGTACAACTGCAACATAATGTCCCAACTTCTATACTCAATGCCCTGACTGATGAAGGCCAGTGTGCTAAAGTCTTATCCGTCACCCTGTCTACCAGTGACTCCATTTTCAGGAAACCATTTACCTGAACTCCAAGGTCCCTCAGTTTTACAACACTCCCGGGCCCTACCATTTACTGTGAAAGTCCTACCTTAATTTGACTTTCCAAAATGCAATGCCTCCTTTAAACTTTCTCTCTCTCACCTTAAAGCTACTGTATGCTCTCTAGTATATGCTATTTCCACCCTGAGGAAAAGCCTCTGATTATCTACCCTATCTGTGCCTCTCATCATTTTATATATGTCTATCAGGTCGCCCCTCAGCCTCTGTTGCTCCAGAGAAAACAGTCCAAGTTTTTCCAACCTCTCCTATAGTTCATGCTCTCTAATCCAGGCAACATCCCGGTGAACCCTTCTGCAACCTCTCCAAAGCCTCCACATCCTTTCTGTTATGTGGCAATCTGATCTGCATGCAATACTCCAAATGTGGCCTAACCAAAGTTTTTACAACTATACATGACTTGCCAACTTTTATTTTCAACAGCCCCACTGATTAAGGTAAGTATGCCACATGCTTTTTTATCAGCCTATTTACGTGTTGCCACTTTCAGGGAGCTATGGACTTGCACCTCCGTACATCAATGCTATTAAGGGCCCTGCCATTTACTGTATACTTCCCTCTTACATTTGGACTCTCACTGTGCAACATTTCACACTTGCCTAGATTAAACTCCATCTGCCATTTCTCTGGTCTAGATCCTGCTGAATTCTTTGACAACCTTTCTCACTATCCGCAACTCTGTCAATTTCCGTGTTGTCTGCAAACTTATTAATCAGCCTACCTACATTTTTATCCTAATCGTTTATATCACAAACAACATAGGTCCCAACTGTGATCCTTGCAGAACTCCACTGGTCTCAGACTTTCAGTCAGAATAACACCCCTCCACCACTACCTTCTGTCTTCTGTGGCTAAGACAAATTTGAATCCAATCTGCCAAGTCTCCATGGATCCCATGTGCTTTAATCTTCTGGATCGGTCTACCATGAGGGACCATGTCAAAAGCTTTACTAAAGTCCACTGCCCTGCCCTCAGCCCTCATCAATCATCCAATAACCTCCTCAAAAAACTCAGTCATTTTTGTAAGACATGACCTCCATGGACAAAACCATGCTGAATATCCTTAATAAGTCTATGCTTTTCTAGATGCAAGTAGATCCTAAGAATCTTCTCCAATGATTTCTCTACCACTGATGTAAGGTTCACTGGCCAATAATTTCCTGGTTTGTCTCTAATGCCCTTCATAAACAGAGGAACAATACTGGCTATTCTCCAATCATCTGGGATCTCACCTGTGGCCAAAGAGGATAGAAGAATCTCTGTCAAGACCCCAGCAATCTTCTCTCTTGCCTCTCTGAAAAACCTGGGACAGATCCCATCAGGCCCTGTGTAGCAACAACAACCTCGCACTCAACGTCCGCAAGACCAAGGAATTGATTGTGGATTTAAGGAAGGGGAAGTTGGGAGAACACACCCCAGTCCTCATTGAGGGGTCCGCGGTGGAAAGGTTGAGCAGCTTCAAGTTCCTGGGCGTCAACATCTCAGAGGATCTATCTTGGGACCAACACAATGATGCAATCACAAAGAACTCACACCAGTGGCTCTACTTCATTAGGAGTTTGAGGAGATTTGGTATGTCACCAAAGACTCTTGCAAATTTCTACAGATGTACAGTGGACAGCATACTGACTGGTTGCATCACCACCTGATATGGAGGCTCCAATGCGCAGGATTGCAAGAAGCTGCAGAGGGTTGCAGACTCAGCCAGCTCCATCATGGGCACAACCCTTCCCACCATCGAGGACATCTTCAAGAGGTGGTGCCTCAAGAAGGTGGCATCCATCATTAAGGACCTTCATCATTCGGGACATGCCCTCTTCTTGTCACTACCATTGGGGAGGAGGTACAGGAGCCTGAAGACCCATATTCAACGTTTCAGGAACAGCTTCTTCCCTTCCACCATCAGATTTCTGAACAGTCCATGAACTCATAAACACTACCTCATTATTCCTCTTTTTCACTGTTTGTTTATTTTTGTAACTTACAGTAATTTTTATGTCTTGCACTGTACTGCTGGCGCAAAACAACAAATTTCACGACATATGTCAGTGATAATAAACCTGATTCTGATTCTAACTTATCCACCTTAGAGTTCTTCAAGAGCCCCAACACTTTCTCCTCCTTGACACCAACATGTCCTAGAATGTCAGCATACTGCTCGCTGATCTTGCTTTCCTCAATGTCCTTCTCCTTGGTGAATACCGATGCAAAGTACTTGTTTAGTACCTCGCTCACTTCCTCTGGTTCCTGTCATAAATTCCCTTCCTTGTCCTTGAGTTGCCCTACCCCCTCCCTCATTACCCTCTGTTCTTAATGTATGTATCAAATGCTTTGGGATTCTCTTTAATCCTTCCCACCAATGACATTTCAAAGCTCCTTATAGCCCTCCTGATTTCCCGTTGAAGTTCTCTCCTGCTTTCTTTATATTCCTCAAGGGCCCTGTCCAGTTTCAGCTTCCTTATACAATCTTCCTCTATCCTTTTCACTAAATTTGCAACGTCCCTCATCATCCAGGGTTCCTGATCCTTGCCATTCTTGTCTTTCTTCCTTGCAGGAACATGTTGGTCCTGAATTCTGACCAGCTGGCCTTTAAATGACTCCCACATGTCAGGTGTGGATTTAGTACCATGTCTAGAATAACTTGTGCAGAAGTTTGTAGTCAGGACAATATCCTTCAGCATGTGAGGCACCTCTCCGTGTAGATCTTTGCAATTTTAAAAATCCCTAGAACATGTAAACCTCATGGAGAAATGTAGCTCCAGCCACTTGAGACCACCATCAATTAAACTGATTGCAGCATTGATTCCTTTTAATAAACTTAGTTACATGTCCTTTCTGCTGTTGAACACATGGACTGTTGTGCAAAGTTAGGAGAGGTCATTAGCTGGAGGGCTGAGTGTCAAAATGGAATCAAACTTTACAATGCACATCTGGGTTGTATATGTATTAATATTTCCTGAGTATAGTGTCAAGCACAACGTGCCCAACAAATATGCATATGCACATTGGAAGCCTTATTGGATCCAAGTGGGCATCCACAGTGCCCAAAACACATTCGCTAATGAAATAAAATTTTGGTTACTTCCTAATAATTGATGTCAATTTTGGTCTTCTTCTACTTAAAATGTTCCAATAGCCTGAGGTAGAGGGTAAAGTATGAAGACAAGCATAATGCCTTGATTGTGACTGAAGTACATTTTGTCAGATATCTTTGGTACTGTAGGAAACTTTTATCAATGATGTAGGCTGCTTCAATAACTTTACTGTGTCCTAAAATGCAAGCTTGCGCACACACACACACACGCACACACGCACGCACACACAGACACACATTGAATGTAAATGGTGTGGGACTCTCACCCATCTAGAGGCCCTTTAGATCTGAAGATAAAGAAATACATTGTGAAAATTTCCGTGCAGTGGACCAGGGTTGGAAGCCCATGTGTTTCTGGCAGTTGACAGCTGGCCAAACCAACTGCTATCAATTTGCATTGCTACTGGACTTTAAGATTCCCAGATGCAGTCCACACCGTTTAAATAACGGACCCAGAAAGATCCAATGGACGTCAAGTGATAGGTGACAGGTGCACCATCTGGTGTATACCGGACAAGGGTTACTGGTGTGGTTAATTACTCTCTATATTTTCAACATTAACTTTCAAATGGGAAATGGATAAATACTTGAATGGAAAAAATACAGGACTGTGGGGAAAGAAGAGAAAAAGGTAGACGACTAAAAAATAAAAGCAAGAAATGTTTGCATTTATATTATATTTTTTCAAGGTCTTTATGGCCAATGAAATACTTCTGAAGTGTGGTTGAAATACAGGAAACATGGCAATGACCTACATCTATGTGGTAAAAATCAGATAATTTGCATGAGTGACCTTGCTTGCGGAACCTTGGCCAAGATCTTTATTCACCTTTTCGGTTTTCAAAATCTGGGCTTCACTGGCAAGCCCAGCATGTATTGCCCATCCCAAATGCCCTTGAGAAGCTAGTGGTGAGCTTCTTTGTTGAGCTGTTGCAGCCCTACTGGTGAAAGTAGTCCCGCATTGGGGAGGAAGTTGCAGGATTTAGACCTGTGACAATGAAGGCACAGTGATATACTTCCAAGTCAGGATGGTGTGTGGCTTGGAGGAGAAATTGAAAGTGGTGGTGTTCTCATGTGCTGACTGTTCTTGTTTTCTTTGTTGGTAGAGATTGTGGATGTGGAAGGTGCTGTCAGAATAGTCTGAGCAAGTAACTGCAGTGCACTTTGTGGATAGAACACATTGCAACCACTGGGCACCACTGGTGGAGAGAATGAGTGTTTAATGTGGGTGATGGGATGCCAGTCAAGTTGGCTTCTCTGAATTAGATGGTACCAGGCTTCTTGAGAGTTGGAGCTGCACACAACCAGGCAAGTGGAAACTGGGGATAACTCTCTTGCTCTTCTTCAAAATAGTTACATGGTATCTCTTACATTGCCCAAGAGGGACCTCCATTTAATATTTTATCCAAACCACGTACAATTACCTCAAGCTAACTCCATAGAATTAAAATAATCATAGAATTGTTAATGCACAAAAGGAGATAATCAGGTTTCTGCTGGCTCTTGGTACAGCACCCCTGTATTTTCCTATTCTTTCCCATTGCTTATTATTGCAAGGAGGTTGTAAGTTTAAGAATAAGGAGGTTTTGTTACAGTTTTACAGGGTGTTGGTGAGGCCATGTCTGGAACACTGTGCACAGTTTTGGTCCCCTTGCCCAAGAAAGGATGAGGTAACATTGGAGGCAGTTGAAGAGAGATTCACCAGGCTAATTCCTGGGATGAGAGGATTGTCCTACCAGGAGAGACAAGACAGTTTGGGTTTGTATTCCTTGGAGTTTAGAAGAATGAGGGTGACCTTATTCAAATGTTTAAGATCCTAAGCGGGCTTGACAGGGTAGATATTGAGATGTTTCCATTGCAGGCATGTGGAACTGCCTCTTTCCCACCTGCAGAAGATGCCTGCAGCTCCGCAGCAACCCGAAAATCTGTCCCCATGCAACCCACTGGTCTCCCAGACACTCATTCTTATGTACGGGGTGTCCATAAGTCAGCCGTTTGTAAGACCTGTGGTGGGAGAGTCATGAATAAGGATACACAGCGACAAAATAAGGGGCCGCTCGTTTAAAACTGAGGTGCATAGAAATTTCTTCTCACAGAGGACAGTGAATCTCTGGAATTCTCTCTCCCCAAGGGTGATGGAGGTCAGATCATTAGATATATTTAAGGTAGAGGTAGATAAATATTTGAAAGATTGAGGAATGAATGGTTGTGGGGAACTGGCACAGAACAGGAGATGAGGCCAGCATAGTTCAGCCATGATCATATTGAATGGCGGGGCAGGCTTGTGGGGCCAAGTGGCCTACTCCTGCTCCAATTTTGTTGTGTTCTTTGTAAAATATTCTTGCTCTATGCCTGTCCAGTGACTTTTGAAGGCACTGATTGATCCACCACCCTTACAGACAGTGAATTCCAGAACAAAACCAGCCTCCCCTCCATACACTTCCCGCTGCCTCGGGAAAGCAGCCAACGTAATCAAAGACCCCTCCAACCCCTGTCATGCTCCCTTCTCCCCCCTTCCATCGGGCAGAAGATAGAAAAGCTTGAGAACCTGTACCACCAAGCTCAAGGACAGCTTCTATACCGCTGTTATAAGACTCTTGAATGGATCTCTTGTACGATAAAGATGAACTCTTGATCTCTCAGTCTACCTCGTCGTGGAGCTTACACCTTATTTGTCTACCTGCACTGCACTGCACTTTCTCTGTAACTGTAGCTGTAACACTGTATTCTGTATTCTGTTATTGCTTTTCCCTTTGTACTACCTCAATGTACTTCTGTTTGGAATGATTTGTATGGATTGGTATTGGTATTGGTTTATTATTGCCACTTGTACCAAGGTACAGTGATAAACTTGTCTTGCATACCGATCGTACAGGTCAATTCAATACGCAGTGCAGTGACATTGTTAGTACAGAGTGCATTGAGGTAGTACAAGTAAAAACAATAACAGTACAGAGTAAAGTGTCACAGCTACAGAGAAAATACAATGCAGGTAGATAATGACAAAGTTTTTCACTGTATCTTGGTACATGTGACAATAAGAAATCAATATCAATTACCAAATGCCAATAACTCTTCTTTGAGGAACAAAACTTTATTTCACATCCTGCTTCTAGCTTTTGCCCCAGATTTACTTGATTACCTGAGGGGATACTGGCAGAGATGCTGTTGTCTGCATGGATCCTTAAACCAAGGTCCTCTCAGGCAGGTGAAGAAGAGCAAGAGTACAAACAGGATAAGAATGAACAAGGCCTGCTGGTACCCTGTTTGTACTTATCCATCACTACAGCAGAAGTATTAGTCATGATATTATTCCTATCTGAGGGACTTTGCTGTAGTCAAGTTGGCTGTTTAATGAAAAGCCCTTATCTTATACTTATAACCCAGAGGGACACCATTCAGCCTATCGGGTACATGCCAGCATTCAGGGGAGCAATCCCATTATTTCCATTTCCCCTCTCCTTACATCATTGTACCCCTGCAACTTGTTCTCTCTCACACATGCCCATCAACTCCCCTTTGACATGGTCTACCATTACTCTACACTAAGAGATCATTTACAGTCACCAATTAACCTACCAGCATGTCTTTGGAATATTAGAGCACCTGGAGGAAACTCAGGTGGTCACAGACAGAATGTGAAAACTGCACACAGACAGCACCGAAAGTCGAAATCGAGCCTGCGTCTCCAGAGCAGTGAGGTAGCAGCCCCAACTGCTGCACCACTGTGCTGTCCCTACTTGTGGATGCTGCTGGCAAAGTCGCCATTTATTATCCACCACTAGTCACTCCTGAACTGAGGAGGTAGTTCAGACTCAACCATGTTAGTGGGTCTGGAGTCACATGTAGGTCAGACCAGACAAAGATAGCGGATTTCCTTCACTAAATGACGGTGATGAACCAGATGCATTTTCACAACAATCCAGTTGTTTCACAGCTTCTGTTACTGAAGCAAGGTGTTTTAAATTCCATTTGAATTCCCAAGCAACCATGGCTGGATATAAGCTTGTGGCTTTGGAACTGTGGCTGCTGGCCAAAAACCTCACCACTTGGAGCTGGAAATCTTGACGGCCCTTTCATAGCATCATACAGCACAAAAAAAGGCCTTTCAGCCCATACTTCTTCATGCTGACCAAGATGTATATTCAAGCTAATCGCATTTCCCAGCATTTGGCCCATAGCCCTCTAAACTCTTGTCATCCATATACCTGTCCACATATTTCGTAAGTGTATCTAAAGTACCTGCCTCAACCACTTCCTCTGGCAGCTGATTCCATACATCTACCATCTGCTGTGTGAAAATAGTTGCCCTCAGGTTCTTATCAAACCTTTCACCTCTAACCTTAAAACTATGTTTTCTAGTTTTCGATTCCCCAACCCTGGAAAAAAGACTGCTCACCCTATCTATGCCCTCATGATTTTATATACCTCTATGAGATCATCCTTCAATCTCCTACACTCCAAGGAGTAAAGGCCCAGCTTGTCTAACCTCTCCCTATTACTCAGTCCCTTGAATCCTGGCAATATCCTTGTAAATCTTTTTTGCACTCTTTCCAATTTAATCACATCCTTCCAATAACAGGGTGACCAAAACTGAAAACAATGCTGCAAGTGTGGCCTCATCAATGTCTTGTACAATCACTACATAACCTCACAACTTCTATATTCAATACCCTGACTGATGATTCCATTTTATGTCTCAGGCTGAAAGCACAAGCAATCTGTAGGGGAAGGCTTGATATGCTTTGTTCTAACTAAAAGAGTGTAAATTTCCTTACTCTATCTATTCTTTGACATTATCTTATTTATCTTCCAAACACTTGCTCAATTCTAAGAACAAAAAAAACCTGTAACCTTTGCTTTATTTGATGTGGGGTTCTGAATGAAGGTATGAATTTGACTGAAGTAAAAGCTACATAAGAAGCAGGAGATTAACTGAATGATAACATTATAAATTTTAGCAATGGAATGTAAAGAGGGAGTACTCTTAAGGATACCTCAGTATTTTCCTGAATATGCTGCCAGTTCCATAAAAATGTCCTGAATTTCCTGAGAGGAACTGGCCACTTCCACATTGGACTCCTCGTGGAGTCTAGTGGTGGAGTGCTGTCTCCCTGTATCTACGCTGGGAGATCTGCCTGCTGAACAAATAGACCTCACACACATCCAGCAGCTCCATTCATTTCAATGGAAAATTTCAATTCACTGAGAGGTAGAAAGTAACACATCTAATTTATAATCTTTGAATCAATTGAATTAACTTAAATATATTTCATTGCGTTTAAACATTTTGCAATGTTTTTACATGTCTTAACTTATTTTCAAATTTAAAATGCTTCTTTAGTAAATTCCATTTTCAAATTTGTTAATGGAATGGTTCATTTCAAACAGGGTTAGAATGCTTTTGAGTTTTAGAGACAGTCAGATTCTGACTGCTGGTTTAGCCTGGTGGTTTGGTTTAGCCAGTTGTCCATGGTCAGAGCTTACTGCACAGTCTGAAGATCCGAGTGCTCCAAGATCAAACCAATTAGAGTAGCTCTGGCTTCACGATCGAAAATTCACATCAGATTAATGTGACAAGTGCAGGATTCTCACTGTTCAAAGAAAATGTCAGGTCACTGTGGAGGTTTTGATAGAGATTGTATCTTCCTATTCTCCCACGTTACTGCCTCTGCACCTCCTGCCTTCCTGTCGACATGCTGGGTTCCTACCCTTCTATTGTTCCACAGTCCCACCATCCTGCTCCACCACATCCTGCTTCTGTGGTTATTGACAGACATTTAGAAAGTGCATTTTTTGTTAAAATGCAAGACTGCAAAATCTAGAGCAGTCACTTCTGTGCCAGGAGTGGAAGTTCCAATGCTAATAGAGGAATCTATTAGAGGAATTGATACTCTCAGCCAACACAAGCCATGATGCAGAGTCTGTAGAAGTTGTGATCAGCTCTGGATCTTCTTAATTGTACATTTCATTGGTGTCACTTTCAAGCTCCCAGCTAGTAAAGCAAATCTCATCCATGACTTTGCTGTTGCTCACCAGTCCCCTCCCCTCCTGTTCCCCTCCCTTCCTGATCCCTTCCCTACGGATCCCTAAACTCCTCTTCCCTTCCCCTCTTGTTCCTCTACCCTCCTGTTCTCCTTCCTTCCTTTTCTCCACTTCTCTGGGACTCCCTTCCACCTGTCTACCACCCCACCTATTCAGATCCTCTTTGCTCCCATTTATCTTTCCTCCTGGCCCCCCTATTCCTGTTCACACCTCACATATACATGCATACCTCTCTTCATTTTCCTCTTCAACTTTTCCTTGATTCCCCTAATGCCCAGAAATCTATTAATCTCTGTTTTGAATGAACATAACAACTGAGCTTCCAGAGCCCTCCATTACAGGGAATTCCAAAGGTTCGCCACCTTTTGAGAGAAGCAACTTCTCCTCATCTCAGTCCTAAACGGTCCACTCCCTACTCTTAAATCCCTGGTCCTAGATTCCTCAGAAAGGGGAGACATCCTTCTGCATCTAGCCTGTTAAACCCTTTAAGAATTTGCTAAGTTTCAATGAGATCTCCTGTCGTGCTTCTGAAGACTGCAGTCCCAGTCTGTTCAATTGCTCCTCATATGCAAACCCACTGGCCCACAGCCAATCTAGTGAAACTTCACTGCAGTTCTTCTATGGCAATTTGCCCTCTTACTCCCTTGCTGCACCTGAATGTTAGTCTTCAATGACTTGTGTACAAGCACACCTAGACCCCTTAGAACATCAAAACCCCAATCTCTCACCACTTAATAAATCTCTTCTATTAATTCAGTAAAGTGGATGACTTGACATTTTTCCACCTTGTGCTCCATCTACCTTGTTCTCACCCACACCTCCTCTGTACTTATATTTGCTGTCCTCCAATCTACAGGAACATTTCCAGCACATATAGAACATTGGAAGATGATAACCAGACAGCTTCCACTAACAGGAAGGTAGGGGAACAGGAGGAGAGGGAAGCAGGAACAGGATGTTCAAATGTTTCCACTAGTAGGCGAGTCTTGAACAAGGAAACATAGTTTCAAGATCAGGAGACGATAGTTTAAAACTGAGGTGTCTCGGAACTTCTCGAAGAGGGCAATGAATCTCTGGAATTCTCTGCCTTGGAAGATTGTGGAGGCTAGATCACTGTAGGTGTTTAAAGAGGAGGAAGATACATTTCTGAAAGATTGGGAACTGAGTGGAACTGTCAGAGAAGAGGAGTTGAGGCTTGGGGCAGATTGAATGGCATGGCAGGATTGAGGAGCCTCATGGCCTATCCCTGCTCTGTTTTCTTGTGTTCAAGCATACCAACTTCTCAAATACAATTTTTTGACTAATAGTTCCTTCAGTTCCTCATTTTCACTGGCCTCTTGTTTATCTAATATATTCTGTTGGTTTTGTTTTCTGAGAAGTCAGACATAAAAAAATGCTTTATTCATCTGCTATTTCCTTATTCTCCATTATGAAGTCTCATGTAGTTTGTTAACACTGCACTGACTTCCTCTCTGATTAACACTGCTACAACATTCATTTTTTCTATTTGACTGTTCTTCCTAAATGTTGAACGTCATGGAATATTTAGTTCCCAGCTTTGGTCACCCTGTAGCTATGTTTCCATAATGACAATTAGATCACACCTGTTTACTTCTTTTTTGTGCCATTAATTAATTTACATTGTTGCAAATATGATGAGCTTTCATATGATCACCTTTACCAGTTTAACACTTATCTGTATTTTAACCCCCTCTGAGGCTTGATTTTGTTATCTCTTGATTTCCCTTACTGCTTTTCTAACTTCCACTGTGCTTTGCTTCTCTCCTTCCAGATTTCCCTTTAAGGTTCCCGTCCCACAGAAAGCGATTTAAAACCCACCCCAGTAGAACTAACAACAGCAAAGCCCCCCTCCCCCGCCTCCACCCCACACCAAACTTGTCCTGCTGAGGTGTGACCATTCCAATTTACACAGGTCCCGCAAGTCCAGGTTTCTAAGCCTCAGGAATCCTGCTCCTGTTCACTGCTCCTCCCGCTCACCACTTCTCCGGGACAAACCTCTTTCTGTGCACCTCTCACTGTGCTCACCACTTCTCCCACTCACACTTCCTGTAACTTCCCTTCTCCAATTCAACTCTCCTCTGGTTCGTCCCTCTGGTGCACTTCCTGCTCATTTCTCTTACTGTTCCTTTTTTCTCTTGTCTCTTCGTTTCTCCTCACATTTACATTCTCTGCATGCACGTCTGCTCCTGGGTTCTTCTTCATTGTCCTCTGTACCTCTCTGCCCATTCACCTCCCTCCTGTTCACATCTCCCCCTTTTCACTTCCCCATCTCACGTCTTCCTGGACTCCTCCTGCTCACACCTCCTTCCATGCACCTCTCCCCCCTCATGCAGTTCGGCTCCCTTTGTTCCTCTCTGCCTCTCATTCACCTGCCCACATATTAATACCTGGGTACTTCAGAGGAATATGTTAGTGCCTGTGGATATTATAAGATTGTAAAAAAAGAGTTTTTTCTGAGTAACTACTTATAATAAAACTTCTGCAGAAAATACCTATCATAAAACTTGTGGAAAAATAGAAGCAGACATAGGCCATTTGGAACTTTGAGCCTGCTCGTCCATTCAATATGATCATTGCTGATGTTCTATCTCAGTATCACTTTCCTGCTCTCCCATTTCACCTTGATACCTTTTGTGTCCAGAAATCTCTCAATCTCCTTCTCAATTATATTTAACAACTCACTCAGCCTCCACATCTTCTGTGGTAAAGAATTCACAGGTTCATCACCCTCTGAGTGAAGAAATCGCTCCTCTTCTCATTCCTAAAATAACTTACTTCATATCCTGAGCCTGTGACCTTTGACTCTAGGCTTCCGAACCAGGGGAAATATCATCCCTGCATCCAGCCTGTTGAGCCTTTTCAGAATTTTGAATGTTTCAATAAGGTATCCTCTCATGTAATTTTAATTTACTTTAAGCAGTCTGGAAAGACCTCTTGTCCTATATATATGCATATATCACCTAAAATGGATTGAGTTATTTGCTCTGTCTGCCTGGTCATCTCTCCCATTGACAGAGCTCAGTACAGAGAGTGCTTTTTTGGAAGTCTGGTGTCAGGCATATTAAATGATTACTAAGCTTAATTAGGACCTTAGTGCTGGCCTGGGAGAGGACACTAACATTGGTTCATGAATCATTCCAGGGAGCTTGAAAGATTTTGCAAAGGCAGTGTTGGTGTTATTTTTCCAATATCTTGATGTGCCTGCTGTAGGTAGTGCTGGTCTCAGAAACATATAGGAGAGCAGGGGTCACTTGTAGATCACGAGTTTTGTGCCAGGTGGGAGGTTTTGATCATCACGCACGCTTTTCCTCAATTGACCAAAGGTTACGTTGGGACATTGAAGAGAATGGTGAACTTCATCATCAAACTCTGCCTTTGCAAAGTGGTGTCTCCTAAGAAATGAGAAGTGGTTCATCTTTTCCTCAGTCTTAGCATGTGAACTTTATTGTCAGAGGGCAGTTTGGTAGAGGGCCTTTGTCTTGCGGATGTTGCGTGTAAGGCCCATCCACACATATGCTTCAGTGAACAATCTATTTTGAACTTTGTCATGGGAAGAGATCTTCAGGCAGCCAAAGGAAAAGAATTACAACATTCCCCACTGGCTCCTGGGAATCTCTGGCCATGATGGCTAAAGTACAGAAGGAAAATGTGGGATGCAGTTGAGAAAATTGAGCATGGGGAGCAGAGGGTAGCCTTGTAAAGTCACAAACATCCACTGCCCTATGTATGGAAGAATCTGTAGTTCCCCACAGTGGCCTCACTGATCTCTTCAGAACCCTCAAAAAACCCAGAGAGGCAGCATATCATCTTCAATCTCAAGGGACTACCTGAAGAAGTAGTTTAAGTTATTGGGGTTGACGCACAATAATCTTTGAAGGTAGCAGGACAGGTTGTGAAAGCTGTTAAGCGGCAGTTAGGATCCATGACTAAAAAGGGGAATGGAGTGCAAAGAAAAGGCCTTTTGTTAAATCTTAGCTTGCTTTTGAATATTGTGTCCAATTCTGTGGAAATATGTCAAATGTTTTGAGAATGCTCAGAAGAGGTTAATAGAACTATCCCAAGAATGAGACTTTGGTTGTATAGAGGTTGTGGAAAAACTGTAACTAGTAACTAGTTTATACCAGCAGATAAGTTTAAGAGGAATTTTGGCATAACGTACAAAATCATGAAAGGTTTTGATGGAGTGAATAGGGGAATACTGTTTCCAGAGGCAGAAGGATCAGCAACAGGAGGATGCCAAGTTCAAAATGATTGGGAAAAGAAACAGAAGTGGCAAGAACAGACATTATTTAGCACTGTGTGGAATGCACTGACAGAGAGGACAGCAGATTCATTGGGAACATGTTGAAGGGAACTGGGTGATTACTTGAAGTGAATAAAATATAAGGCTACCTGGAAAGAACAGGGGAAATTCGACTCATTGAATAGCTCTACCAAAGAGGGGATGTAGATTAGGAAAACTCACTAATACACTTGAGCTATTGAGAGGGTTTGATGCATCAGTAAAGCCATTTTTTAAAAAACTTCATTATATTTTGACTTTTTTTAAGAAGCAATCTGCTCATCCTGTGCGTAGCTTTCTTAAAAAAGCTTGGGTTCCTACAGATCAGTGGAAACCAGTCTGTCTACTACCTCAGTTGTCATCTTCACTGTTGCACGGTTATGGGCTTACATTATGTTATTGTAACTACTGAGTAAAGAAATGTGTTAAGTAAACCATTTTTACTTGTCACATGGCATCATTCACTGGTTCACTCTGCTCTATGTCGACTCAGTGTCACTGAACAGAGCACATGGCATGAAGCCCTGGGTGACAAACGAAATGTAACACTGACAGAGGTAAAGTGAGTGAAGAGGAAAAATATGCACGTTCGTGTGTATTGCAAGTGCAGAATTAAAAAAAACAACCCAGGCTTGTGGTGAGTGTTTGTGTCTGTGGGTAAAGAACGAACGTCTGTGACCCCTGCACAATCTCAGCCCACAGCGGAAACTGCTGGCATTGTAGGAGAGTTCAGAAATTGAAACAAAAACATGAGCAGAGGTTTAGCTACATCCATTTGTCAAGAACAACTTTTCAACCACTGGGAAATAAGTGTGGCTGAAGGTAAAAGTCCTGACACACTCTTTGCAAATTTCAGTAGACACCTTGAGTAATGGTTGAATCACCAGGTCCATAGACATATATTCCAAAGCCTGAGGCAACAAGGACATGAGTCTCTCGATACTTCATTTACGTGGGTGGGAAATACAGCCAGTGATTTAAATATAAGGAAATGAATGAAAGGTGATTGGACCAACTCATTTGGGCTCAGCATACCAGATGTGCATAGGGCTTTGATGGGACACAGGATTCAGCAGTGTGAGAGGCTGCATGGTGACCAGAAATGGCTGAATAGTCAAAGAGCTAACCCCAGATCAGACCTGGAAAGAAAACAGTTGGTCAGCAGAAACCGTAACAAAAGTCAGGCTAAAAGATGTCCATGCAGCAAATGGTGACAGCTACATGAACTCAGAGAGAAAAAATGTGCCCTAGATTTATATGCAGACCTGACAGACTGGTGGATGCCCTACCCTGAAGGAATCCCATAGTTTGTTGTGATAGGCCAGAGGCAAGCCAGAACGGGCCATGGTCATGTACTAGTCAGGAAGTGACTGACACAGTCGTTGCAACCATATTAAATCAGCGATATTAGTGACCCGACTGCACTGGTAGGAAATTTAAATTACTTTCACCCCTGGGCAGGTGCTGAAGGTATGATGCCAATAGTTGAGCAGTTGAAATTGGGCATGCCAGAACTGGAAAAGCAAATAGATCTTGAGCATTCATAGGTCTGGAAAGGTGACTAAGAGAGAGAAGGCAAGACCATAGAGGGACTGGGAAATAAGGATGAGAATTTGAAACGAAGGCATTTATCAGAAGCCAGTGCGGGATGATTCAGGACCTGAACAACAGAAGTTTGGATAACATAAGGTTTGCAGGTAGCGGCAGATGGAAGGATGTCTGGCTGTGTACTGGAGTAGACAAATCTGGATCTAACCAGCTGAGCAAAGTTTCTGCAGCAGAACAGCTAATGTGGGAGCTGGGTCAGGTGATGTTACTGAAGTATAAGTAGATGGTTTTAGAAATGGTGTAGATATGTGGACATTTGGGAACACAATCACCTACAAATTCTCCTTAAAGTCAGACACTTCCCTGAAGTAGGTCTACAAAGCTGTTCCTTCATATTCGGTAAGCCCAAACCCTGGAAATACCTCCCCAACAACATCATGGAAATACCTCATCAGAGGGAGTGCAGGTGTTCAAGACACCAACACCTTCTGAAGGGCCATTAGGGCTGGTCAATAATTGCTGGTCCTGCCAGTGGGGCAACATCTTTTTAAAATTATTTTCTTAACAAAAAACAGTGCTGGACCAGTGCATTTCAAATGAGATGCGGGGTTACACTGTGGTATGCCAATTTAAACGTGTGAGTACATGTGCTTTCCTTTCACCATGGGAAACTTGGACAGAAAGGGGAATGTAAGGTAGCATTGTGTAACCTTAAAGAACAAAGCTCCGCTGATGGTGCCTGATACAGAAGAACACCTTTGATTTGAAGGTTGTGATGAAGCTGATTAATAACTGATAAAGAATGCCTGCAACCAGCAATGAAAGGCAGTAAAATACAGCAGCTTATTTTTAGAAGGTGAATGAGAACAAATTACTGATAAAAAAATTAAGAGGCAGATAATTTTATCTGATTAATCTGATAAGAGCTTGATGTACTTTTCCAACCATTACATTTAGTATAAATTTGCAGAGAAAGCAGCTTTTTGTGGAAAGGGGACCGGAGGCATTCAAGAGAGATCTAAAACCTCACCTCTTGACCTCACTGGAATGGTGAGGTTGCAGGTTGAAGTCAACCAGGGGATATTTGCAAGAAAGGATTCTAATGGACACAGTGAGTGGGTGTGCCCAATTAGCATTGATCCTGATAGCACTCCAATGTGGGTGCTCTCTACCTGATTAGCATTGCCAACGTGTGTGCTCTCTACTCCCAATTAGCACTGCCAGTGGTTTTATGAAAGGGGAATTGACAAATCTACTCAAGTTTTTTCAGGATGTACCTTGTGGGATGGACCAGTAGATGTGATGTATTTGAATTTTCAGGTCTTTGATAAGATCCCACATAAACTAAGACACATGGGATGAGGGCTAATATGCTGTCATGGATTGAAAATTGATTGACAATAAGAAAACAGAGAATAAGAAGAAATTGTTTTTTTCTCGGGTGGCAGGCAGTGACTGGTGGGGAATCTTGAGGATTAGTGCTTGGGCCCAGCTGTTCAGAATATGTATCAATGATTTGGATGAGGGAACTGAATGTAATATTTCTATATTTGCTGACAACATGAAACTAAGCGGGACTGTGAGTTGTAACGAGGATGCAGAGAAGCTTCAAAGTGATTTAGACAGGCTGTGAGTGGGCTCATAGATGGCAGACGCAGTATAATGTGGATAAGTGTGAAGTTATCTATGTTGATAGGAAAAACAGGAAGGTAGAGAGTTAGTTAATGGCGATGGATTGGGAAACGCTGATTCACAAAGGCACCTGGCTGCCCTTGTATACCAGTCACAGAAAACAAACATGCAGGTGAAACAAGCAATTGAATTGGCCTCCATTGCAAAAGGTTTTGAGTGCAAGGGCCAGGATGTTGTGCTATGTTATATAGGGCCTCAGTGAGGCCACACCTGGACTATTATGTGCAGTTTTGGTCTCCTTACCTAAGAAAGGATATACCGACCATGATGTGCAATGAAGGATCACCAAACTGATTCCTCGGATGGTGATACTGTTGCAAGAGTAGAGATTGGGTTAACCAGGACTTAGTCCCTAGAGTTTAGAAGAATGGGCAAGGATCTCATCGAAATGAACAAAATTCTGACAGCGTTTGGGAGGCTGGATGCAGTGAGGAGAATTCCCCTGGGTGGGCTGAGATGGGATGAGGGGAGATCTAAAACCAGAAGTCAGAGTCTCAGGATCTGGCGTAAGACATTTAGGAATGAGATGAGAAGAAATGAGAGAGTGAATTGTGGGATTCTCCTCCATAGAGGGCCATGGAAGCCAAGACACTGAAAATGTATGAGGAGGAGATGGATTTCTCGACACAAAAGGCATAAAGAGATTTGGGGAGGGAGCAGGAATAAAGCACTGAGATAGAAGATCAGCCATGACCATAATGAATGGTGGAACAGGCTCAAAGGGCTAAGTGGCCTACTCCTGCTCATATTTCCTATGTTTCTTTGTTTCTACCCAATTAATCCCAGTGTATGTGTCCTTTACCCGATAAACACTGCCAGCATGCGCACTGTCTGCCACATGGTGTTATGAAGTATTCTTTTGCTTGCATTAGCTTTGTGTGGACAAATAAAGCTAACCACCTTAACCACTATGCAGTCAGGTTGAATCAATAACTCTCTCAAAAAAGTTTACATCCATTATTGACTGCCATAGAAATGATACTGGGCATCTGACCACTGTATTGTGGTTGAAGCTAGCAATCTTAGCTTTTCAACTCCAACCAATGTACTGACTTCAACACAAATGGTCATTTTCTACAAATAAGCAGATCACCAAGCACTGAAAGAGAACCTGAGAAATTGCCAAACTTTCCAGGTACTCCTGCTTGACATTTACTTTTGCTTGTCCTGCCTCTTAAGAAAGCACATCAGGTTATTGATCCATTGGCCTGCAGTCTGTTTTCTGATTGATGGCCCTGGTGATCTCAACACTTGATGGGGACCTTAGTCTTTACTGCATTAAGTGCACTCAACTGTTTCTTAATGTGATATGGAGTGAATTGAATTGGTTGAAATGTTCATCTCTAATGTTGAGAACTCAGGAG